>NC_138375.1:55042431-55101060 GCF_054177405.1 Leptonychotes weddellii | reverse complement strand
AAAAAAAAGCAATGGATAATCAGTTACCCAATACAAGCTTTGTTTATGATCGTTGACTAGATTTTTTACTTCAAGACCACAGCCTTAGTAAGAAGCAATGGATTACTTCCCTTATATTTCTATTCTAGACAGAGGAAAACAGACTTCTAAGATCAGTGGAAAAGAATGAAAGGCTCAGAAAAAGACCTAAGAATACTGTGTAAAGATATAAGCAGCATTTCAAGTCAGTAAAGGGTGGGGTTTGCATTAACTGGTTAACACAATGGCAACTTCGGAAGAAGTATATAAAACAAATGTCAAATGTATTAAAAATTAAATATAAAAACCATAAAAGCATAAAAACCATGAAACCATAAAAGAACTAGGAGAAAATCTAGGTGAATATTTTTATTATCTAGATGTGGAACAACCTTTCTAAGCATGAACAAAGGGGAAAATATGAAGGGAAAAATTCACAGATCTCAACATATAAATATTGAAATCCATTAAAAGAGAAATTTCTAAAACAAATTAAAAACATGGAGAAAACATTTTCAAAATGAATATGAAATATTAAGATTTTGATATACCCTGAGTTCTTATAGATAAATTAAGAAAGATAATCACAAAAGAAAAGCAGCTAAATGATACAATCTATATATATTTAAAAACCACAAAGAGAAAATACAATTGGGAAAAATTGGAATGGAAAAAATATTTGACACCACTTGTAACCAAAGCAACAGAAATCAAAACAAGACATTTGTTATCTATAAACTGGCAAAGATAAGAACACTATTATCTAGAGTTCAACTGCAGAAAAAATGGTTAAGTCTCAGAGCCTTTGAGTTCAGAGAATAAACTGGTACAATTCTTCCAGAAGGTCATTTGGTGACTCTTTAAAATGCTGCAGACTATTCAACCCAGCTATTCAGCCTTTAGGAATTAACTCTAATGAAATTATTTTGACCTACATAAAGATATAACTAAAAGAACATTCACCTCAAAGCAGTTTACAATATAGAAAAATTGAGAAACAAGCTAAAATTCCAAAAACTGGGGTATGTTTAAATTATGGTACAGCTGGGGTGCCTGGGTGGCTCAGTCAGTTAAGCATCGGCCTTTGGCTCAGAGCATGATCCCAGGGTCCTGGATCGAGCCCCACGTCGGGCTCCCTGCTCACCGGGGAGCCTGCTTCTCCCTCTTCTCCCCACCACCTGTGCTCTCTCTCGCTGTCTCTCTCAAATAAATAAATAAAATCTTAAAAAAAAAAAATTATGGTACAGCTTAGAATATTTAATGTCTAGGTAAAATGTTCATAGTATTATGCTTGATTTAAAAAAAAAAAGTGTTTGTCGGGGGGGTTGGTGGAAGAGGGGTGTGTGGTAATATAGTGCTTACTATTTGCCAGGCATTGTCCTAAGCATTTTAAAAACATTGACTCATTTAATCCTTATAATAGCCCAAAATGAATTAGGTATTATTATCTCCATTTTAGTTTACAAAACAGTATTATAGTATAATTTTTGTTCAAAAAATGTTGAAAAAGACACATATAATGTACATATATCCTCAAGTATTAGTTAAAAAGACTCAAAGGTATTTAGCAAAATGACAGAAATAGTTACCTCCAAATTAATATATGACTTTTCTTTTTATTTGAAATAGTTAAGTGTTCAATAAAAACATATATTACTTAGTTAGGAAGAAAAATGTTATAAAAAATAAATTAAAATATATAGAAAACCAACTCACATGTATTATTCACATGTAGGAATTTTCCTCAGTGTTAAGGCAAGTAATTCATTGCTTCTTATTAAGACTATGGTCATGAGGTGAAAAATCTAGTCAACAATCATAAACAAAGCTTGTACTGGGTAATTGACTATCCATTGCTTTTTTTTTTTTTTAAAGATTTTATTTATTTATTTGACAGAGAGAGAGATAGCGAGAGAGGGAACACAAGCAGGGGGAGTGGGAGAGGGAGAAGCAGGCTTCCCGTGGAGCAGGGAGCCCGATGCGGGGCTCGATCCCAGGACCCTGGGATCATGACCTGAGCGGAAGGCAGACGCTTAACGACTGAGCCACCCAGGCGCCCCTATCCATTGCTTTTTGACCAGATACACTTCACCCCAATTTTGCCACCACCCAATACACAGCAATTTTGCCTGCTAAAGCAGGTCCTAAGAAATAAAAAGCAACCTAAATCTTCATCACACTCTTTGAATGCAAGTTTAAAATATATTTGACCATAATACTTACTAGAGATTTGACTTCTACAAATCAGTTAACCTCTATGCCCTGGTTTTCTCACCAATAAAAAGAAAATAATACCTTCCTCAAAAGGCCGGGTACAAAATGTTTTAACTCATAATACCAGTTCAATAACTAAATCTCTTAACTACTTCGTCTGTAAATTTTGTGGCCATTACTTACCGGCAGGATAATTCTCCATCCATAGCATCATGTTCATCTGTACTGGTATATGTTAACCTTCCTCCAACAACTGTCCCAACTAAGTATACCAGCCATGCAAGACGTCCTAATATACAACAAGAAAGAAAAATGTTTAGAAAGTATTGATAGAAACAATGCTTATTTTGCAGAAAATTCTAAAACTGGCAAAATATCTGTTCTTCCAAACAAGTGATAAACTACTGTGAACTCAGTCCCTGACAGGGTGGAGAGTGGGTTTTAAGTTTAGCAAGGCAGTGTAACAGTAAAAATGACAGACTTTAGAGCCAGAAAAAACTATGTTCAAATCCTAGTTCAAACAATTTGCTAGGTGATCTTGCCTAAGTTATTTACCTCTTTACATCTTGGGGTTTTCATCTGAAAAATGGAGAAAATAAGATCTACTGTGAAGACTTATGATTAAAATTAAATTTGGTAACAAAATACCGAAAGTAATGTCTAGATCCAGGGCTGTTAGTAAGTACTAATACGATCCAATGAGCAGCATCTTTTCTGAATGGTCAATGTCATGATCATACCAGTCTGATCATTTTTAGTATTAGTTCTGCTTGAACCATAATAGATGGTAATAAATTTATTGCCTTTGTATTTTTATGCATAACTTTTTAAAATCCAAGACTGTCACCATTCAAATCACATAGTTTGACGACCAAATCAACTTCATGGACAATATTAGCAAGGGATTAAATAACTTTACAACAGTGGCACACGTGGAATCTACAGTTTTCACCAATCTTATTTTGGGGCAGCCAAAATTGAGTGGTTCAGACATGGAGTTATTATTGAATGATTTTTATTTAAGCCTATTATTTTACATCTCTAGATTCACTGATCTATGTATCAGATTCTCCAAAAATTTTAAGACCTTTATGAATAATTAACAACATACCAATTATCTTGCTAAAAAATTTTGTGCTATTTTTAGGGACTGATTTTTCAAAGATGACCAGGATATTTCATATTACCAAAATCAATTACATTTCTGTATTGAGAAACCTTCTCAAGCGAACTGAAGTATTTTTCACAAGGTATTGACTGGAACAGTCATAAAAGAGGCTGTCCGTGCTAACTGGAAGACTTAGGAAGGATAAATACCTACAGAAAAAGAGCACATTCTTCCTATATCCATACTGTGAATACTAGCAATCATTACAACTTATCAACTCCGACTTCTGGAGAGACATCAGCCTAGTGAGGTGACAAACTTCCTGTAAGTTAGAAATACAACTTGGCAAGTATCCACATCCCCTATTCTATCATAAAACAATGAATAAATCGGAACAGACCAATTATGCAGCCTTGGACATTAACAATGTCAAACAGCCAAATTGGTGAAAACACCAATTTGATTAAGTAATTCATAAAACAGACTCAAGCTTCAAGATACGTATAATTAGTGTAAAAAAAAAAAAGTAACAGAACAAAAAGCCCATGTAGGAAACAGAAGGTATTAAGAAAGTTACCTATATATTTCAGAATCGTTTTATGATTAATATAAAAGTCTATTAATAACATACACTATCCCCTGACGACCCTACTTCCTCTTAAGTGATTTCTCTTCCACACCTCTTCTATCTCAGGATTCCAACATGGAAGTAGGTGTTCTTGATGTTCCTCATTTCCACTTCCAAAACATACTCCCTCTCCATCATAAAAGCACTCAGCTTTATATCTTATATCATCAAACTATACTACCACATACCCCTTCTGGTTGCAATAACCTACTCTCCCTCAGGTTATTTTCCCTTATTTTTTGAAGATGTTAGTTTCAGGCTTGCTGTCACTTTTTCCAATAGTATTTCTATCATAATCAGCAGTAATTTCAATATGTACAAAGATGAATCTTCCAACTCCAACAATCTTTCGTTTTACTGGGAATCTCTAACACATGAACCTATCACTTTCTTTTTTAAACAACTTTACTGAAATATAATTCACATACCATACAATTCACCCACTTAAAGTATATGACTCGTTTTTTTAAATAAATTCACAGGGTTGTACAACCACCACCATGACCTAATTTTTTAACATTTCAATCTTTCCCAAAAGAAATTCCACTCTATACCCCTTAACCCCACCCCCAGCCCTAAGTAACTACTAATCTACTTCCTGTCTCTTCAGATTTTTCCCATTCTGGACATTTCATTCGAATAGAATCATTTAACATGTGGTCTTTATAATTGTCTTCTTTCACTTAGCATAATGTGCTTTAGGATCATCCCTATTGGGAGTTTATATTGGTATTTCATTTTTTATAGCCAAAAAACCATTCCATTGTTTGAACTGATGGTTGCCAGAGGGGAGGGGGTTGGAGGATGGGCTAAATGGTTGAAGGGGAGGGGGAAACACAAGCCTCCAGTTATGGAAATGAAAAAGTCATGGGAATAAAAGGCACAGTATAGGGATTATAGTCAATGAACTATAATACCATTGTATGGTCACAGATGGTAACCACACCTGTGGTGAGAATACCATAAGGTATAGAGAAAGTTGAATTATTATGCTGTATACCTGAAACTAATGGAACACTGTGCGTCAACTATACTAAAAAAAATTCCATTGTTGGACATATCAAATTTTATTTATCTATTCATCAGCTGATGGGCATTTGGGTTGTTTCTACATTTTGGCTTTAAAAATAATGCTGCTTCTGGGGCGCCTGGGTGGCTCAGTTGGTTAAGTGACTGCCTTCGGCTCAGGTCATGATCCTGGAGTCCCTGGATCGAGTCCCGCATCGGGCTCCCTGCTCGGCAGGGAGTCTGCTTCGTCCTCTGACCCTATCCCCTCTCATGTGTTCTCTCTCTCTCATTCTCTCTCTCTCAAATAAATTAAAAAAAAAAAAAAAATCTTTAAAAAAAAAATAATGCTGCTTCTCAGAAGCAGCCCAAGTGTCTACTGACCAATGAATGGATAAGAAGACATGGGGGATATATATGTATATATATATGATGGACTATTACTCCATATACATATATGTATATGTATATACATATACATATATATATGTATATATATATGATGGAATATTACTCAGCCATAAAAAAGAATGGAATATTGCCATTTGCAATGACATGAATGGAGCTAGAATAGTATTATGCTAAGTGAAATAAGTCAGACAAATACCATGAGTTCACACATATGTGGAATTTAAGAAAAAAACAAATGAGCAAAGGGGGAAAAAAAAGAGGCAAACCAAGAAACAGACTCTTAAGTATAGAGAACAAACTGACGGTTACCAGAGGGGTGGTGGGTGAGGGGAGGAGTTAAATAGGTGGTGGGGATTAAGAAGTGCACTTGTGATGAGCACCAGGTGCTGAATGGGGAAGTGTTCAACCACTATATTGTACACCTGAAACTAATATTATACTGTATGTTAACTAACTGGAATTTAAATAAAAACTTAAAAAAATTATACTGCTATGAATATTTGTGCAGTTTTTATGTGGATATGTTTTAATTTCTCTTGGCTATATCTAGAATTGGAATTACTGAGTCATATGATACCTAGATTTTTAACATTTTGAGGAAGGGCTAAACTGCTTTCCAAAGCAGCTGTACCACTTACATTCCCACCAGCAATATAAAGGTCCAAATCCTTCTCAACACTTGTTATTTATGTCTTTTTTATTATATCCATCCGAGTGAATGTGAAGTGGTTATCTTGTAATTATGACATGTCCTACCCTGATGACTAATGGTGTTGACCATCCTCACATATGCTTACTGGCCATTTACATATCTTCTTTGGAGAAAAGTCTATTCAAATCCTTTGCTCATTTTTAAGATTTTATTTATTAGAGAGAGAGAGCACAAACAAGCAGGGAGAGGGGCTGAATGGGAAGGAGAAAGTGAGGGAGAGAGACTCTCAAGCAGACCCTGCACTGGGTGGTGGAGCCCAACTCGGGGCTCAATCCCACAACCCTGAGATAGGGATGTGAGCCGAAACCAAGAATTGGACACTTAACCGACTGAGCCACCCAGGCACCCCTCCTCTGCTCATTTTTAATTGAGTTATGTTTTTTTTTTTTTATTAGTGAGCTCTAAGAGTTCTTTATGTATTGTAGATGCAAGTTCCTTATCAGATATAGAATTTGCAAATATTTCCTCCCACTTTCTGGGTTGTATTTTCACTTTCTTGATAGTATCCTTTGAAGTAGTCTAAGACTTTTAACTGATGTAGTCCAAATTTTGAATTTTTCTTTTGTCACTTTAGCTTTTGGTGCATATCTAAGAAATCACTGCCCAACCAAAACTCATGTTTTCTTCTGAGTTTCATAGTTTTAACTCTTACATTTAGGTCTATGATTCATCTTGATTTAATTTTTGTGTATGGTGGGAGACAGTGGTTCAACTTCATTCTTTGCATGTGGTATCCAATTGTCTCAGCACCATTTGTCAAAAAGACTATCCTTTTGACATTGAATTGTCTTGCCACTCTTGTCAAAGAGCAAATGATTATAAATTGGAGGATTTCCTGGACTCTCAATTCTATTTTACTGATCTAATGTCTATCTTCATGCCAATTCCAGTCTTGATTACTGTTGCTTTTTAATAAGTTTTGAAATCAGAAGGTGTGAATCTTTAAACTTCATTCTTTTTCAAGCTTATTTTGAATATTCTGGGTTTCCCGGATTTCCTTATGAATTTCAGGATCAGTGTGTCAATTCCTGCAAAGAAGCCAGCTGGGACTTAAACAGAGATTGTGCAGAATCTGTAGGTCAATTTGGGGAGTACTGTCATCTTACCAATATTAAGTCTTCTGATCCATGACCATAGGTGTCTCCACATGTAGATCTCTAATTTCTTTCGACAATGGTTTACAGTGGTCAGTATCTAAGTATAATGCTTCTTTTTTTAAACTTATACCTAAGTATTTTATTCTTTTTGATGCTATTTTAAATTGAACTGATTTTCAGTTTTGATTAATTGGCAATATATAAGTATACTATTGATTTTATTGATCCTGTATCCTGCAACTTTATCTCTTATTAGTACTAACAGTTTTTTGGGATCTGCCATTTCTTCAGTCTCTTACAAGCTTAATGTCTTCTCTATCCTGCTTAGCTAGCTTCACTTCTTTGCTCAATCCTCAATCGTTAAAATCTCTGTCTTGCATACCACTTCAACTCCTCTCTTGCTCTGACATACTCATCTTACAACCATAATTGTTTAAATCCAATTCCCCAGGTAGTCTTTGCCTATACTCACACAATTTAATATAACTGGAGAAAGATACAACCATGCTGACCAGTCTCACTTTGTATTCACCTTTTCAGTAAGGCCTTCCAGATAACCATCATCAGTTCTTTCCCCCCATGTACGCACAAGCCATCAAAAAGTGGAGTCTATTCTTCCAAACCTTTCTAAGTATGGGCTGGATTGTAACTTTTCTGACCAACAGAATACGGTGGAATTGACATCATTCCAGTACTGGGCTTAGCCTTTAAGAGAACTGGCAGTTTCTTTCAGTCTCTTAGGAAAATGTTCACTCTGGGGAAGCCAATCACCATGTAAGAAGACCACATACCCTGAGACTATCATACTATGAGGAGGCCCAAGCTAGCAAGGCAGAGAAATGTCCACCGAGAGCCCATTCATTGAACATTTCAGCCCAGATACCAGACTTGTGAGTAAATAATCACTCAGGTGACTTCAGCGCCAGCTGTCATCTGATTACAATGCCTGAAAGATCCCAAATGAGAATCAACCGGCTGAGACTTAACAAATCTCAGAGAACACAGAGAGATGATAATACAATGACTGTTATTTGATAAGCTACTAAGTTTTGGTAAGAGATAGCGAGAACATAATCTGCCAACATTTCATACCATATATCATATCATATCATATCTCCCCTTCCCTGCTTTTTTTTTTAATTTTAGAACTTATCACTTTCTAATATAATATATATTTTACTTATTTATCTTGCTTTGTTACCTGTCTATTCCAATAGAATATCAACTGCATGATAGCAGTTATTTTTTCTGTTTGGTTGTCTATTGCATCTCCAGAGCCTAAAGCAGTGCCTAGCACATAGTAAGTTATCAAAGGACATGGGTTACTGGATTAAAAAATCATTACATAGAAAAGATAGCATGAAACAGGCAAGAAAAAGTTAACATTTTATTATCACTTGAAATATTAAAATGTAGAGTCATTACTAAAAGTGAATGTTAATGGTAATTATATTTTTATTGCTTAAATAAAACAAAACCAACCCAAAGCATACTCAACACAAGATGTGATGAAGTCTATCCTCGTTATTTGCAGACAGTCTACAGACATACCACCCTGAATGCGCCTGATCTCATCTGATCTCGGAAGCTAAGCAGGGTCAGGCCTGGTTAGTACTTGGATGGGAGATTCTCCTACTTGAAAATTTGTCTACTTGGTAAAATTTGTAACTCCAGAAATACTTGTGACCATTCATGCATAGGTGCACAACAAAATAATCTGAGTAGCCCAATGTATTCCTTTTTTTTTGCACTTTGGTGCTTTCTGTTGGTGATTTTACTGTTCAAAATACTCCCCAAGAATAGTAAAGTGCTGCATAGTGCCCCTCCATGAAAAAAAGGCTGTTATGTGTCTCATACTGAAAATACATGTGTTAGATAAGCTTTGTCCAGGCATGAGTGTTAGGGATCCTGGCTATGAGTTCAATGTTAATGAATCAATAATATACAGTAAACAAGGTGTCTTTAAACAGAAACACATATAAAACAAGGTTATATGTTCATCAATGAAAATGTTGTGACAGGAGGCTGCAGGAACTTAACCTATATTCACCCTAGAAACAATAGTTTAACATTTGCTAATTCAGTGTTCACCGCAGCTTTATAGAACATAAATACTGAATAAGAAAATTTGACTCTATTTCTCAGAATCTTACAGAAGTCATTATTAATAGATTATGCTGCAACTGTGCCTGGGACATACACATTTTGAGTAATGGATGTGAATATGAAAAACTACAAGTATAATTTTTGGTGAATGCAGTGTAATAATTCACCTGCCCCATTAATGGAAGTCATTACTTAAAAAATATCATACTGCAAATTTTCTCAAGATGAAAAATATTATTTAAATGTAAATAATAACCTTCTTAAATAATAACCTTCTTTATATATTTTATCAATTTAGATTTCTAGATACTGGTTTTTCTTAAAGCAAGTTTGACTATTACTAAAAATAATAGCAAACATTTATATGATATTTTCTGTGTACTAGGTACTATTCTAAACATTGTATCTATTACCTATACTTACATTCATTTAATGTCACAAATGTTCCTATTAAAAACTGCAGAGAGGGGCGCCTGGGTGGCTCAGTTGGTTAAGCGACTGCCTTCGGCTCAGGTCATGATCCTGGAGTCCCGGGATCGAGTCCCACATCGGGCTCCCTGCTCAGCGGGGGGTCTGCTTCTCCCTCTGACCCTCTTCCCTCTCGTGCTCTCTGTCTCTCATTCTCTCTCTCAAATAAATAAATAAAATCTTTAAAAAAAAAAAAACCTGCAGAGATATGATTCCATACAGGCAATGGAGTTACAAGAGTCTGTTCTCATACCATTAGGAGATACATACCACTATCTCTCAAGATGGATGAAAGGGAATACTCAAACAGCACAGTTGTCAATTAGCTGGACAAACCTTGATGATCCAACAATATCTTATGATCCAAGAATCCCTCAAGTGTTTAACACATTTTAATTCCCAATCCGGAATTTTTCTCTGTCTCCCAAGTTTTGACCACAGATGAGACTGCATCTACCTTTGGGATCAGGTCTAGGGTCTTTTATTCTTCCTTTGATTCCCAAACCACTCACGATAAAACCAAGTATATGTGACACATGAAATGAGTATGTGTTGAATAGCTGAATTTAAAATAAGAAAACTTATTTTGGGGGTTCATCACTAATGTAAACACAGAAACATCTGCCTACTAACTCTTGATAAAAACAAGCCTACTTGAAAATAGTCAAAGAATTCACCATGCATGTAATTTTTGTATTTCTCTGTTGAAACATCAATATTAAAAAAAATGGAGGCAGCACAATTTAGCTACCATGAGCATAGGCTTGGTCCAAATCCTGCCTGTACTATTAATAATGCTAGTTACTTAATTTCTCATTTTTAATTCTCTTATTTATAAATATGAGGGTAATAATTATACCTGGCTCACAGGCTTGTGACAAGCACTAAATAGTACTTTGCATGTAAAGTACTCATAATAATGCTTCTTACAAGTGCTCACTAAATGTTGACTATTACTACTATTATTATAAAATAGCCATCCCCTTTTTAGTTCTTCTATATCAAACCTACGAAAACCAAAACGTACCAATGTTACTTTTATATGTTCATCGTTAAGTTTTACTTTAAAAGCTCCTCATGAAAATTAAGTCACAATATTTAAAAATTTTTAAGTTCTTTTGTCCCTACCAGATACTTGTTGCAATTAGAGCTAATTACCATTAGCCATATATATTTTCTTAATGCTGTTTGTCAAACAAAGCAAAAAACTGTAAAGTGAAAATAAAATTTCCAAATAAAACACACTTAGAAAAGCATGTGCCTTTCTATGTGTCGTGTTTTGCTGTAGGGCTATAACTAAATATGTGTAAGTATGGGGTAGGGTGAGAAGGGGGAGACCCCATGCCCAAAGGATTGAACCTCACTAGGAGAAAAATGTTTTTTCAGTGCAGTTGATGAGTATCACTGTCCAATAATAAAAAGATAAAAGATACTAAATATGACATGAATTTCTCAAATTTAAATTTTTTATTGTTTAATTCCTTTTATTCTGTGACTCTGAAATTAAGGTTTATACATCAAGAAACACTATGCAAAAATAACATGGGATCAACTGTGAGTATTTTTTTCTCCAATTATGGTAAATTCTGAACGGAAGTTTGTTTATTCGGAGGAAAAATAGAATATTTACTCTCCTTGTTTTAGAAAGCACTGACTCCTATCATACAAGAAACAAAAGCAGGCATTTCTTAACCCTTAGAAACTTAACAACCACTGACTGAATAAATTAGGATTAGTGTTAGAAATCAACATTGGAATATAAAGGATTATTAAATTATCAAACATAATTTTCATATTTAACTGAATGAGAAATAATATGAGAAAATAATATTTCTCATACATATCCTTTCCCTAAACCTCAACAATTTTAGACTGACAATATTCAAAATCATAAATGTTACTTTGGTTATAGAATTTTGTCCACAAAGTTTAAAGAACAATGTAAATCCATAAATCAAAATTACATTTAGAAATTTAAATATCCAATACATAAGTTTCACATCTATAAATTCATTTTGAATCTCATCTTTATAATGAGACTAAATTTCCATTATAATTTTCCATTTTTCTATTTATTCTGAAATGTTCAGGGCACTTGTTTTAGCAGCTGTTCAAGCACAGAACATTTTTTCCTTTAACAAAATAATTATTGCTGTAATAATCTGTAATTATGGTTTATAACTGCAATAATCCCAAAGAAATCAGTCATTACCATAGATCACAAGTAATCGTTAACTACTGTTAATGACCTATTTCTTAGGGATTATTGTTTTTGTAAACCATGACCATATCACCACAAATATGGAAGAGCAAGACAATATAATACAAATGAGATCATAATATAATAATAAACTTATTTTGTAACATTAAAAGCCATTAAGCATCTAAATTAAAGCAAACATAACGAGAGCATATAATTTTCTTTGTTCAACACTAACTGAAGTGTTTAGTCTGCAAAAAGAAACTGAATACTGCTACATATGGTGGTATAAAATAGAGCCACATTAGGCACTTTTTGTAATATAAAACAATCATTTTTAAGTAGAACACAGATATCTTTAAAAGGCAGACTCCTTCCCAATGACAAAAAAAAAAAAAAAAAGGAAACAAATGTTAAAAATTTTCTATATATTGGGCATTAGAGACTGAAATGTTATTAAAACTACATAGTAAATGCAACCATAAAAACTCCTTGAATTTATATTAATCAAGAATCAGGTCTTACTTAATTCATTCAATAGACCTATTTAAATATCAATAAAGGGGCGCCTGGGTGGCTCAGTTGGTTAAGCGACTGCCTTCAGCTCAGGTCATGATCCTGGAGTCCCGGGATCGAGTCCCGCATCGGGCTCCCTGCTCAGCAGGGAGTCTGCTTCTCCCTCTGCCCTCTTCCCTCTTGTGCTCTCTCTCTCTCATTCTCTCTCTAATAAATAAATAAAATCTTTAAAAAATAAATAAATAAATAAATATCAATAAATTATTACATTGAAGTTAATTCCATTTGTGTATCTCAGAACAGCTACACTTCCATTCAGTACCCTTTTGTAGGAAAACAGGTATTATTTTATAACTGAATCTTTTTACTTTTTACATTGCAAAGTAATATTTGATATATAAGAAGCCATGTGTAATGGATATGAAGTGCAATGAAACAAAACACCTTTAATCCCCTATCCAACTTAAGAACCAACGCTACCCCTCCTCAAACATATCCCCTTACCTGCTACCCTAGATGTAACCATGATCCTGTATTTGGCGCTTACTATTCTCTGAAAATTTTTTTTCATTTTATCACTTATGCATATACTCCTAAATAATATATTTTTAGTCTCATTTGTTTTGGAGCTTTAAGTGTTTCATACCACATACAGTTTCCTGAAAATTGCGTTACTTCACTAGCTATCGTATCTCTGACATTCATCATAAGTATACCTGTACTTCATTCATTTTTATTGTTACAGAATACTGTATTATATAAGCACATTATATATATGTATATGGGTATTTGAGCTGTTTCCACTTTGTGCCTTTAAGAACAAGTAGACCATGAACATTCAGTCTTTCAGTCTCACAGGACCTGTGGAGAAGAGATTTTCTAGAGGACATTCCTAAGACTGCAAGTACCAGGCCAGCAGGGATTCAAATGTTCCACTTTGCAAAATAACATCAAACTGACTTCCATCCCATTTCTAATTGATTTACTTTATATTCCTACCACAAGTGTGTAAGAATTCCCTTTGATCTACATTCTCCTATAAGATTTCTTATTTTTGCCAACCTACTGGGAGTAAAATGGTATCTCATGTGCCTTATGTTTCTAAAATACTCAAGTGTATGGGTTCATTTATAATTATTTTTGCAATTTAGTTTTAGTTTAATTGCAAACTGGTAAGAATGTGGACACTCTGATGCTATATGACTGAAATTTGTTGAGACTTGCTTTATATGCAAATACTTGTTCACAACTTTTTAAAACTGACATGCAATTCCCATTATAACATTATATTAGTTTCAAGTGTAAAATATAATGATTTGATATTCGTATATATTAGGAAATGATCACCACATTAAGTCCAGTTAACATTTATCACCTCCCATAGTCACCAACTTTTTTTATGATAAGGTCTTTTAAGATTTATTCCCTCAACAACTTTCAAATATATAATACAGTACTATTAACTATAGTCACCACGCTGTACATTACATCCCCATGACTTATTTATTTAAAAGTGGAAGCTTATACCTTTTGACCACATTCACCCACTTTGCCCACCCCCCACTCCCCTCCTCTGGCAACCACGAATCTGTTCTCTATATTTATGGGTTCAGTTTTTTGTTACATTTTATTTTCAGATTCTACATATAAGTGAGATCATACGGTATTAGTCTTTCTTTGTCTGACTTACTTCACTTAGCATGATGTCCCAAGGATCCATCTTTGTTGTCACAAATGGCAAGATTTCATTCTTTTTCATGGCTGAATAATATTCCATTTCTCTCTCTCTCTCTCTCTCACACACACACACACACAACTTTCTCCATTCATCCATCAACGGACATTTAGATTGCTCCCAGGTCTTGCTATCGTAAATAAAGCTGCAGTGAACATGGGGGTGTAGATATCTTTTCAAGTTAGTGTTTTTGTTTTCTCTGAATAAATAGAGAGAGGCAGAATTGCTGGATATGATGGTAGCACTATCTTTAATTTTATGAGGAACTTCCATACTGTTTTCCATAGTGGCTACATCAATTTACATTCCCACCAACAGTGAATGAGGCTTCCCTTTTCTCTACATCTTTGCCAACACTTGTTTTCTCTTGTCTTTCAGATAAAAGTCATTCTAACAGGTGTGAGGTGCTTTCATTGTGGTTTTGATTTCCATTTCCCTGATGACTAGTGATGTTGAGCACCTTTTGATGCATCTGTAGTTGCTGAGTTGTATGAGTTCTTTACATATTTTGGATATTAACCTTTCATCAGATATATATGTTTGCAAATATTTTCTCCCGTTGGGTAGGTTACCTTTTCATTCTGTTAATGAAAACTTTCAATGAAGAACCTCAGCAAAGATCTATTGGTAGAAAACATTCTGGTTTTGTCTGAAAATGTCTTTTGTTTGTCCTTGTTCTTGAAAGGTACTTTTGCTGACATATAATCATAGGATTGCTGTTATTTTGGCTCAAGTTTTAAAAAATAATATTCTACCATCCTCTGGCTTACATTTTTACTATTGAGAAGTAAGTTTATCAGTCTATTTTATACTTCTCAAGCTGCTTTGGAGATAATCTGTCTCTGGGACTACACAGTATGCCTAAAAAAAATTTTTTTTTTGACTGGTATATGTTGGGGCTTGCTGTATCAATGGATTCATGTCTTCCATTAATTCCAAAAAAATTCTCAAATAGATTATCTTCATTATTGCCTCTGTTCCATCTTCTCTATTCTGTTTTCCTGGGATTGATTTGACACCCTGATGTTTCATCCCATCCTTTAACTTCTTTTTTAATATTCTCACTTCCTTGTTTCTCTACATTCTTAAAAATTTCTTCAAACCTAACTGCCAATTTGCTAATTCTTTTCTTAGCTAGGTCTAATTTACTGTTTTACACATCCACTAAATTTTAGATCACAAAAGTTTTTCTTCAATATTAAAAAGTTTTACCTGAGTCTTCTTCAATCTGCCTTAGTCATTTGTCATACCCTTGTTTGCTATTTTGTTACTCTATTTTTCATTTCTTTAAACATTTCATACATAATTATTTTATATTCCCATCCAATTCCAGTATCTTAAGTCCTTGGGAGGGTCTAAGTCAAATAGGTAATTTATTGTTTCTGTTAGTGCTCACTGATGACATCTTGTTTCATTATTCGTGTACTTGTTATTTTTAAAATTATGAGCACTCATTTGGTGATGTGAATCTGCAGGATTCTCAAGGCCCTAAATTATGCTTGCTATTCATCAGAGAAGGCTTTAATTTACTTTTTTGCTGGAAGCCAAGGGGCTCTATCATTTTGGCACCACTTTATCCCCTTTCAAGGGTCCAACTTAATATATAAATCTAAGTTCAGTTACACATACCTTGCTACAGGCCTAAGGCCTTGCCACCAACTGAATCACTGCCTTTGAACGCAAAACTGCCTTTTGCCTTTGTTTGCTGCTGGCTAGTCCCATTCTGGTTAAAGTTCATTTTTTTGAGGGAGAAATAGTCAGAAGAGGTCGGGGGGGGGGCTGGTGGACAGAGGAGTGGAGAGTAGCAGAGGGGAGGAGAAGGAACCTCAAAAATTTCATGTACTCATTTCAAGCCCAGCAATGCATTAAAAAGTTTATCCAGGAGCTGACTGTTTTGCATCTGAAAAGCCTTTCAGAGCAACAAGCTGACCACAAAGAAGTGAAAGCTACTACTGATTCTTTACTATTAAAAAGAAGCAAACACTATTGGGATATAAACCAAAAAGAAAAATGTAATTTTACAGGCAGCTGGCCATAACATAATTGAGTTAATGAGGAAAACAAATCTGAAAAGACTATACGGGATGCCATTGAGTCATTAGACAAAAAAAAAAAACACCTTTCAAAAATACTACAACACAGGCTTACAGGGCAACCACATAGCTACAAAAAGATACCTAATGGAAAAGACAAGGAGGGATGAAAATCCAGCCTGTACTCTACACACCAATCTGTGCACTCTACTGTGGTGCATCTGCACTTAAGGTGCACAAAGACACCAAATGTACTACTGAGCTAATAAGAAAGTAAAATAAATCCTCAAAGGCCAAAATGATGTGAGGGCTAAAATCTAGAGACATAAGCATGGAAAAAACTAGAGAACCCGAGTTTCTCCTTGATGGACAAAGGACAAAGCCAGGGCATGTCCAATGTGAGGAGCCCAACAAAAGCTGAGACACAGTTACACCCTTACTGAATAAAATGAACTGGAGGGGGAAAAAAACCTGCCCTTGGCAGAGAAAGACAACAGAGAAACTTGTCTGACTTGACTTTAACATTAGGTAGGAGGAGGAAAAAACCCTCAAGTCAGACCTCACATGGTTTGTGGCCTTAATACAGACATCAGTGTGATATGAAGAACCTTATTCTAAGGAAATAGGTTCACAAGGTATTGAGTTGGTAGTCCTCCTCCACCTCATTCAGTTAATGGACTAAATATTCCAATTAAAGGACAGGATGGTCAGAATGGTTTTTTTTTAAAAAGAAAGAACTATATACTAAGAGTGAGGTACTTTAAATATGAAGACACAGACAGACTGGAAGTAAATGCATGGATAAGGATATACTTTGTAAACAGAGAGCATAAGAAGGCACTGACGTCAGTAATATCAGGTAAGACTGATTTCAAGATGAAAGATTTTAATAGGAAAGACAAAACAATTATAGATATCTATATGAAGCAAAAATTGACAATTAAAAGTAGCTAAGACAAATCCACAATTCTATTTAGAGATTATAACAGCTCTCCCTATAAATAATAGAAATAGATCAAAACAAAACAAAAATCAGTAAAGACAAAGAATACATGAACAACACTATTAAAACCATCTTGACTTAATTTCTATTTATAAACTGCTATTCCCAAATGGTAAAATACATATTCTTTTCAAGTGTACATGGTATGTTTACCAGGACATACCATATGCTAGGTCATAAAACAAGTCTCAATAAATTTTAAGTTTGAAATCCTATAAGATAATCTTTGAACAACATAGAATTAGAAATCAGCAACAATAAGAAAACTTCTAAGAAAACCCCAAATACTTGGAAATAAAAAACACATGCTTCAAATTCCATAAATTAACAAAGAAATACAGATTAGAAAACATTTTTAACTAAGTGATTATAAAAATATCAAAATTCATGAGATGCAGCTACAACAATACTTAACAATGAAATTCATAACTTTAAATGTTTCTACTAGAAAAATACAAAAAATCTAAAACTCAAAGATGTGGAATCTCTATCTAAAATTAGGCAGGAAAAAGATGAAATAAAATCAATAGTATAAGGCAGAAAATAATAAAGCTAAAATAACTTATGAAATAAAAAAATGAACAAACAATAAAGAAAATCAATAAAACTAGAAGTTGGTTCTTTGAAAAGATTAACAAAATTGATAAATATCTAATTGGGGTCAATGAGGGGAAAAGAAAAAAAAGGCAACAACTGTCAATGTCCAGAATGAGGAGGGGCGCCTGGGTGGCTCAGTCATTAAATGTCTGCCTTCAGCTCAGGTCATGATCCCAGGGTCCTAGGATCCAGCCCCGCTTCCGGCTCTCTGCTCAGCAGGAAGCCTGCTTCTCCCTCTCCGACTCCCCCCTGCTTGTGTTCCCTCTCTCGCTGTGTCTCTCATTGTCAAATAAATAAAATCTTAAAAAACTAAACAAAAAAAAGAATGAGGGGTGGGTGGGTAAAATGGGTGAACAGGTCAAAAGTTAAAAACTTCCAGTCGAAAACTAAGTCATGGGGATAGAATATACAACATGGTGACTATAGTTAATACTGTATTGCATATTTGAAAACTGCTAAGTGGGTAGATATTTTAAAGTTCTCATCACAAGAAGAAAGTAATTTTATAACTATGTATGGTGATAGATGTTAACTAGACTTACTGTGGTGAGCATTTTGCAATATATACAAATATCAAATCATTATGTTGGATACCTGAAACTAATAATGTTCTACGTCAAGTATGCTTCAGTTAAAAAAAAAAAAAAAAAAGAACGAAAGGAACATCATTTCAGATCCTATAGACAGTAAAGGAATAATAACAGAATATTAGAAATAACTTTATTCCAAAAAATTTAAAAATAGGACAAATTCGCGAAAGATACAAATGACTAAATTTAAGCCCAGGAGAAACAGAAAATTTGAATAGTCCTATATCAATTGAAGAAATCAAATTTGTAATTCTAAACCTTCTAGGCCCACCACTGACTTTGCCGGTGAATTCTATAAAACTTCTAAGAAAGAAATAATACTCATACTCCACAAACTCTTTCAGAAGATAAAGAAAGAAGAGGAATCACTTCCTGACTCATTTTATGAGGCCAGTACTACCCTGTTACCAAAACCAGGCAAAGGCATCACAAGAAAATAAAACTACAGACAAATATCCTTCATGAACATCAATATAAAGTAAAAATTTTTTTTTGCAAACTGAATCTAACCCTATATAAATGAAAACTATATCATAACCAAGTAGGATTTATCCTGAGAATATAAAGCTAGTTTAACACAGAAAAATCAATCAATGTAATTCACTATATTGGTAAAAAAAGAGAAAAAACAGTTCATTTGAATAGGTGGATAAAAAGCATTAAAACAAAAATGCCGCATTCATTATAAATAGCCGGAGGAATAGAAGGGAATTTCCTCAAATTTATTATGAACATCCTTTAAAAAACCTACAGATAACATCCTACATCAATGGTGAAAGGCTCAATGCTTTATATGTACAAATAGAAACAAGGCCAGACTATCCACTCTCACCACTTTTATTCAACATTGTACCGAAGGTCCTACCAGTGGAATAAGGCAAGAAAAAGAAATAAAAAGCATGAAGACAAGACATTAAACTGTCTTTATTTGCAGATGACATGTCATATGTAACAATCCAGAAGAATCCACAAAAAAGCTATTAGAATAAGTAAATTTAGCAAAATCATAGGACACAAAGAGAAAAATCAATTCTGGTTTTATAGAGTAGCAGAGAATAATTATAAAATTTACAATACCATCAAAAATATATAGTAATAAATTTAGTGAAACATTTTTAATACCTGTGCACTGAAAGCAATAAAACATTGCAAAGAAAATTAAGGGACAACTATATTAGTGGAACAATATGCCATGTCCATGAACTGGAAGACTCAATACTGTTAAGATTGCCCAAATGGATGCATAGATTGAGGCAACCCCAATCAAAATTCTAGTGAGATTTTTTTTAAAGAAATTAACAAGCTGATGCTAAAATTAATATAGAAAGGCAAAAGACTTGGAACAGACAAAACCGTCTTGAGAAACAAGAATGAGATGGGAGTACTTAGATTACCTGATTTCAAGACTTACAAAGTTACAGTAACTAAGACAGTATAACACTAACATAAGGAAGGACATATAGATCAATGGTACAGAATAGAGTCCGGTAATAAACCTCAGCCTTTTATAATCAATTGATTTTGACAAAGGTGTTACAATAAATCAACAGGGAAAAAGATATTGTTTCAGCAAATGGTGCTGGAACTACTATATAACTGTATGGGGTGAGGAGGAGGCTTACTGTTAACTCACACTATTCACAAAAATTAACCCTAAGTGGTTCTGACTTAAACATAATAGCTAAAAACTATTAAACTTCTAGAAGAAAACACAGAATATCATCTCTGTGACTTGGGTGGCAGATTTCTTAAATACAAAAAGCACAAGCCAGAAAGAAAAACTTGAAAAGGCAGGTCATCAAAATTTAAAACTTTTGCTCTTTGAAAAATAGTTAAGAAGATACACCACAGGCAGGGAGAAAATACTTGCAAAGATATATTGGAAAGAGAGATTATATATAGAATATATAAAACACTCTTAAAATTCCAATAAGAATACGTATAAAAGAACAAACAACCCAATTTAAAATTGGGCAAATATGTGAACAAACATTTCACAAAAGAAGATATATGAATGGGCAAAAAGCACACAACCATTATCAGGGAAATGCAAATTAAAACCACAATGAGACACTATTATTAGATACCCAGTAGAATGGCTAAAGTTAAGAAGAGAATATCAAATCATGATGCAGATGTGGAGCAAATGAAACTCTCACACATTGCTAATGAGAATGAAAAATGGTACACTTTGTAAAACAGTATAGCAGTATCCTATAATATTAAACATACATTTCTCATATGACCCAGCAATCTTAGGTATTTACCCATGAGAAATAAAAATTTAAGTAGATACAAAGACTTGTCTGCAAATGTTCATAGCACCATAATTCATAATAGCCCCAAAACTGAAAGTGGAATTCAAATGTCCATCACACAGTGACTAGATAAAATATGGTAAAGTCATACTATGGAATACTATGCAGCAATAAAAAGGGACAAAATATTAATATACATGATATATTTGAATGTCAAAAACATTATGCTATGCAAAGTCAAACACAAAAGACTACTTATTGTATGATTCCATTTATAAAGAAATCTAAAAGAGACAAACTACAGTGACAGAAACCATGGTTCCTGGGTCAAGAGACAGGGAAAGGGATCAAAGAGCACGAGGAAATTATCTGGAGTGAAGGAAGTGTTCTCTATCTTGAATGTGGTGATAGTTACATGGCTGTGAATAACTTAATTCATCAAACTATATACTAAAAAAAAAAAAAGATATTTGCAACTCTCTCAGAGACAAGGAGCTCATTTTTCTAAAATACAAAGAGCTCTTAAAAAAAAAAAAAAAAAAATCAATGAGAAAAGGACCAACAACCCAATAAAAAGAGCCAAGAAATGAACAGGTCATTACAGAACGAGATGACTAAATAGCTCTTAAATAAATTTAAGCAATGCCTAATTGTACTGATATGAGAATGTTAAATTATACTGAAAAACCATTTTTCACCTACAGAATTGCTAAGAATTCAAAAGGCTGGTAAATTATCCTGTGAAGGCAATATGGAAACACTCCCAAAGAGCTGATGGACAGGTAAACTGACATAATCCTTACCAAGAATAATTTGGCAGTATCTATAAAAGTTTATCCTTTCCCCAACAGTAATTCCACTCTGGAAATTTATCTTATATATATACTTGCAGACATGTAAAAAGACTTATGTATGTCGTTAATCTATATGGAATTAATTTTAATAGCTGATGATGACAACTCAAATGACTTTCAGTGGTGGACGGAATGGTCAAATAAATTATGATACAGTATGATACATTCAAAAAATAAAATATTATGCATCTATAAAAAAACTAGAATTTTCTGTATACTGATTTGAAAATAGCTATAAAATACATTGTTAAATGAAGATAAAAAGGCAGGAACAGAACATTAAGGGTGGTATGCCACATCCAAAGTAAATAAAGGGGGATAAGAATTTATAAGTTCATAATTGTTTGTATATGCATACAGAAACTTTGAAAATATACGCAAAACTAGTAAGAATTGCTACTTAGCGTGAAGAACAAGAGGACAGATCACAGAATTGAAACAGAAGACATTTTAATGTCCTTTTTCTAGACGATGTGCATACATTACCTCTTCAAAAAGATTAGGTGAATTAATTCAAATAAAGTTTGGTATGAAAAGTAACTAAGAGAATAGACACATTAAAGTGATATGCAAAGACAGATCACAAACTTGGGGACAATATTTACAATTCAAGTAACTAAAGGATTAATGTCAAAAATACATAAAGAACTCAATCAGTAAAGAGAAAAACTAATAATCCAAATGGTGAGGAGAAAATGAACAAAATGTATATATATATCACTGATAATGACACAATAGTCAACAAACATAAGACAACACTAAACTTCATTAATAATTATGGGAATAAAAACTAAAATACTCATGAGATATATTACCTCAAGAGTAAAAATTCAAGTCTAACATTATGAGCTGTTGGCAAAGACCTAGATCAGGGTGGGTGGGATGTAAAGTAGTAAATCACTCTGTAAACTGCTTTGGCATCATCTACTGAAACTATGCAATAGGTATACATAACAATCTTTACAGCAGCACTCACTTTATTAGCAAAAAAACAGAAAAAACACAAATATCTACTGACAAAAAAATGCATAAATAAATTTGGTATATTCAAACTATAGAGAACAGTGGCAATGCAAATGAAGGGAATATAGCCACAGCATCAACACACTCTCATAAGTGCAATACTGAAAGAAAAAAAAATAATAAAGCAAGTTGTAGAGGAATAATTGCATATATATATATATATATATATGCAATAATACTATGAATAATAAAAGGCACCAACTGATAAACACAAAATTCAAGTTTACAAGTATTTTCTGCTGGTAGGAAGGATAGATGTGGACAGAGAACAATGGGAACAACACAGATACCTATACTGACCTATTCTTTAAGCTTGTGTGATGGTGCTGTTATTGCTAGTCACTATGTTTCAATATATGTAAATAACCTTTTGTATGTATTTAATGTTTAATAATTCAAAACTCTACTGAAAGAAGAAATCAATCATGAAAAGATTAAAGCCTGCAAAAAATACTGTGCCTCAATTTAATTTATAAATAATGAAATCTTAATAAGAGAAAACATTTGAAGCAGATAAGGTTAACTACTAAACAATTGTTTTTAAAAAGAGTTTAGATAGGAAATCATTGAGAGTGTGACTCTCATCCTCTACCATTCCCTTTCCAAAACTATCAAAGGAAGAAACATAAAAGAAAAAAAAAAAACCATTCTGGAACTATAATTAAAGTGTCTCCTATTAGAAATATATAAAGCCACTTCCATTCTCATACTCATTTCATTTTTTTAAAATGTGAAAAATGTATTTACTTAATTTTATTCCCTGCTATGTTCCTGAAAGGATTTAAAGGGACATACAGCAATAAATAAATCCTCCTTCAATAAACGATTAAAGAAAAATAATGAGGAAATTGAGGAATTAAAATATAAGAATAAATCAAAGCCATGGTGAAGGCTAATACACAAATGCAAAACCATAATGAGGTCTTCTACAATTTTTTATTGGATAAAACTGGGCTCTGAATTTACAGTCAACTATAGCAAAGAAGGAAACATGATTAGTTAAAAGACAGTTACAAGTTAATGAACTGTACTCAAATACCATTATCGGCTTTCCTTGAAACTGATTCCAGAGAACTGGAAGGAGAACTGAAATTTGACTATCAAGCAACCAAAATACCCAGAAGGTTAATAAAATTAATGGCTTATTAGAGGACGAGGATTTGGGGGAATACATAAAAACCATTAGCAGCAAAATTATTAAAGTGACTAACGAAACTACCTAAGATTCAACATAATACCATTTACAGATTATATAAAATGTACTGACCTTCCTGAATTGCCTTATCCATAGTTATCCCAGAAGGTGAATGTAGAAGCTTTTGGTAATTCTGAGCATTTTGGTCAAACAACTGTACAAGAAGAGTGCACGTCTTTTCATATTCACATCTGCTGACCGTGCACAACTGCTCCAGCTGCTGGAACACAGTGGCAGTATCATCCAGTGGATCATCTAAATTATCTCTGCAAATATAGAAGAACAAGCGTGCGCGACAACATTAGAATATGATATGCTTTTATTCACCACAAATACATTTTATGTTAAATAAAAATCCTATCATGGATAAAGAAACAAAAGACAAACAGATTGGAAGGTAAGAAATAAAACATAAATGAAAATTCTGTATTTGAAGACAACATGATTATATACACAAAAGTCCCAAAGAAACCACACACAAAAAAAGCTACTACCTCTTACAGATGAGTTTACCAAGGTCCTAGCATACAGGGTCAATACACAAAATTCAACTGTATCACTATATACTAGCCACGAACAACTGGAAATTGACATTTAAAAAACTGCACCTTCCAAAGGCACCAGAAAAATCTAATTAATTAAACCTAATTAAACATACATAAAATCTGAAGGCTGAATACCATACAACAGTGAGGAAAGAAATCACCAAAGAACTAAATAAATTAAAAGATAAACATGCTCACTGACTAAAGACTTGATCTGCTGAGATGTCACTTCTTCCCCCCAAAAATTAATCTACAAATTTAAAACAATCCCAGTCAAAATTCCAGCAGGATTTTTTGGTAGAAACTGACAAAAATGAATCCAAAATTTACATGCAAAAGCAAAGGAAGTAAAAGAGCTGAAACAATTGTGAAAAGGGAAAACCAAGGCAAAAGACTCACCACCTGATTTCAAACCTATTAAAGCTACAGTATTCAAGACAAGGTACTGGTAGAAGGAAAAACACATAGATTAATGAAAAGAGCACCCAGAAAGCACATGTATGTGGTCAATTAATTTTTGAAGAGTATAAAGGCAATGCAATGGAGAGAACTTAGTCTTTTCAACAAATGGTGTTGGAATAATTGGTCAGCCATAAAAAACCAAAAAAGCAAAAACAAAAAATAAAAAACCAACTTCAAGCCTTAACTCATATCATATACAAAAATTAACTCAAAATGGATCAGAGAAGTAAATGTAAATTCTAAACCTATAAAACTTCTAGAAGAAAAAATAAAGAATAAATCAGACTTCATTAAACTCTAAAACTTCTGCTCTTTGAAAAAGACTGTCAGGGAAATGAAAAGGCAAGCTATGGACGGAGAGACAATATTTACAAAACACATACAATAAAAAGACTTGTGACCAGAATATATAGACCTTTCAAATCTCAATAAACAACCCAATTAAAAAAGAGGGGGCAACAAATTTAACAGGCACTTTGCCAAACAATACAAATGGTAAACAAGCATGTAAAATGATGCTCAACATTACTGGTCATCAAGGGAATGCAAATTAAATCCAAAATGAGGTCCCACCACACACCTATTAGAATAACTAAAATTAAACTGACAATATCAAGTACTGATGAGGATAAAGAGCAATTGGATCTCTCATACATTGCTAGTGGGAATGCAAAATGATACAGCCACTTTGAAAAATAGTTTGGCAGTTTCTCTTAAAGTAAAACATATACTTACCATTCAACCCAGAAATCTCCCACCTAATCTATTTACCCAAGAGAAATAAAAACTTATCTTCCTATAAAAATCTGTTCAGGAATGTTTACAGCTATTTTATTCATAATTGACAAAAACAGAAACAACCCAAATGTCCATCAACAGGTGAATGGATAAATAAACTGTGATACATCCGTAAAATGAAATATTATTCAGCAATAAATTTTAAGAACTCCTGACGCAACATGGAGGAATCTCAAATGCATTATGCTATGTGAAAGAAGCTGGGCTACATACCATATGATTTCATCTAGACAACATTCTGAAAAGGCAAAAACTACAGGAAAACAAAAAATCAGTAATTGCCAGAGGCTGAGGGTGGGGAAAGGGCTGACTACAAGGAACACAAAAGAATTTTCTGGGTTGACTGAACTATTCTCTATCCCAACTGTAAGGGTAGTTCTACAACTGTATGCCCTTATCAGAAGTCACAGACCTGTTCACTAAAAAGGGTGATTTTACACTAGGTAAATTATACCTCAAATGTTTTAAATTCCAAGATGCAAAAGATAAAAACACAACAGAAACATTTAGTTTTCAATACCTCACAACTATGGCAACAGATTCCAACCGAGAAGTGATAAAGGCCTTCGTGATTTCTGGTGCATAAGTGTCTAATAAGTGGGGTTCAGTTGATTTCACAAAAGGCACTGATGCTACCATCCTTTGCCACAGAGTTAATAAATAATGAATACTGTTGGGAGCAAATTCCCAATGCTACAAAGAAATAAAGCAAACGTTATTTAAAATGACATATTTTCCTAGAATAAGAATTACAAAAACAAAATCACTAAAAAGATTTTTTTTACAAATTACTAAACACAGGCTTTAAAATTAATTTTATTCTAATTATATAGCCAATGAACATTTAACATAGCAAATTTTGTAAATGCAAAAAGGCATAAAGAAGAAACCAACAATCTCTCATTATTGTAATGTTAAAATGTTAGTGTACTTCCTTCTAATCTTCTTTCCATGAATATTTTTCAAAGTTGATATCATGTAGAAAATGTGGTTTTAAAACCTCCCCCCAAACTTATAAAAAGAATTTTTCAAAAAAAAATCTGTAAAAAGTCTTTTTTATTTCTTCACAAAGATTTTATTATAGCTTCTCAATTCATTCTTCAATTATTAGATATTCAGATAGTCTCTAAATTTTTATTATAAAATATGTTCCAATGAAATTTTACCTAAAACTCTGGAATAAGTATTTTCAGCAAAGTACAGTAACAAATACTAAAAATCCCCACCAAATCTTATCAAGAAATTGTTTCAAAATTATCTACTGTTTAACATCAATTATATACTTTTATTTACCTGTAGGCTAGTAATGGTAAAGTTAGCAATCAATCTGATAACTTCAGGATATTCCTTCACCATAACTAATTCTCCCAGCTGATAATTTGTCTTTAAACGAGCCAAAAATCGGCAAAATTCATGATAATTACCTGGATCAGACAAACCCTAAATTATAAGACAAAAAGAAAGGCTTTTAAAAAATACTTAAAAACAAACCAAGCTAATGACCTATCAATAAAATTCCAAGAGTATTTTATTAAGTTTTCCAGTTTTCACTGGTACTCTGTATCAACTGGGTAGATTATTAATGAAAGAAAACAAATGATTCCTGCTGGATTTAATGCTGTCATCAATGATTCATAATAAGAAATTCAAAGTAGAGGATGTAGAAGAAGCTTTGCACTGTGATGACTAAGTTATGTTTGGGAACCCACTGTATTACACAAAAAATTTGCGTGTGTGTGTGTATGCGTGGGTGTGTGTGTGTATGCGTGTGTGCATGCACTGCAGCTTAAACAGAAGTCAACAGAAAACTTGAGAAATATTTAAGATGAAAATTCAGAATGGGTTCTTGAAGCCCTGGAAAAGAGTGATACCAACTGAACTGAAGTTAAGATGGTATTTGTGCACACAAATAGAAATTTCTTTTAATTCAACAAATACTTATTGAGCACCTACAGACTTTGTGCCCTCAAGAAACTCCTGGTCCCTAAGTAGAGTCATTCAAATAAATTAATGCAATGTAGGACAGAAAGTTTAAAAGAAGTACTACAAGACACAGAGGTAAACTTGAGGAAGGAAAGGTTTAAAAGGAAAGACCAAGAAAGAGGGCCCTAGTTGTCTATGAGAGCTCCTTGAAGACTGGGCACAAGTGCTTTCTTTACAAAAGTTTGAACACTGTGCATTGTAGAAGGCATGAAAGAGAATTCAAAAGTATCTGTTTAATACTGAAAGAGTTTCTAAGAAATTTCATTCACATGAACACCATGAAAATATAAAATAGTGTCTAATTATTAAGGACAAATTACAAAAAGATCCTTCATACTCATAGGTCTTTTAATGTTTGTAATTCTAAAATAATAGAATATTCAAACTAACTTTTACAGACACGAAACATGAACGTGAGGATGCTGGAAACCCAATTAAGACAATTATTTGGCATCAGCATATTATTTTCCACATACTGATTGATAGTGACTTAAACAACTAAATATTTTAAAGTATATTAGTAAAATCCCATTTATCAACAAAACATGTATATTTCATGATTGTGCTAACATTGAAAAGATAAAATAAAAGCGTAACACACAAAATACTAAAATACTCCTGAGAATGACCTACAAAATCAATTGCTCCTTATTGAGCAAGCACATTTTCTTTATGTACAGATATTATATGTCCCTCAAAAGTTAGTAATAACTAAGAGACAGATAAATCTCCTTAAACCATTTAACCTCTTAAAATCTGTACTTTCATTATTACATATATTTTAAACCAAAAACAAAATAAAAAGTAAAACAAAAAATTTTATCTAGGCAGCCAAAATCACTAATCATGGCTTTGCAATTCTCTGAAATGAATATTGCTATTGAAGCTTTGCAAGTTAATGTATAGATTTTTAAATCTACAAACTCTTATTTGTCCACAAGAGGGCAAAAAGACATTATCTCATAATTCAAAGCCACTTAATCCAATATTAACATTCAGATTTATATTAAGTCTTCTAGTTCAGAAGGTAGCTATGACTCTGAAGTAATTAGTAATTTAAGAAGTACAAGCAAAGAAATGCAGTACACAATGGTATAAAGCAGAAGCATCGTAAGATATATACCTTCTGTTCTTACTCACCTAAAAGAATGGAAAAAAATAAAAAAGGAAGAACATAGAAGTCTGTCAGGAAAGCATCTATTTTTAAAAACTGTCCATTTCTACTACAAATGAGATCTAAGGAAGATGGATATGATACTTCATATTTCCTTCCAGAATCATAATCAAGTCACGAGTTTATTACACCTTTCAGCAGAAAAATTGTATTTCTACATACTAAGTATTAATTAAATTACTTCATAAATACCTGAGGGTTTTCAAGTATCCTTTTTACTCCCTTAATTAAATTACCAAGGTACTTGGCACGTTCAGGACTGCTAAATAAGGACCTTCTTGTAGAAGCAAACTGAACTAAACATGAAAGTGCCTAAAAATAGGAACAACAAAATTCATTTCAATTTTAAAAGTAACTATGGCCACACGTAAGGAACACTGTCTTTACATAAAAAAAATTTTTTTTAATTTTAATGACAGAAAAGTATTATAGAATCCAGAAATAATGAAAGCTACACATCATCAATCACCAACACCACCCATCTCTCTTTAACCCTACCACTAAAATTTCTATTCGTGTATATTCTCTTCTAATATATTTTCATATATTTAATATGCCAAAGCAACCTAGACATGCATACACTCAAAAGGCTCCCAATTGCTTCTGTTGCCCAGCTCTGTTCATGAACCAACATGTTCTACAAAAAATAAAAGATGGTTTTGTGGTAGAATATGTTTGAGAAATACTGTACATTATGTACGGTGGTACCCTGCAAGTGGGAAAACTTTAGTGTAACTTGGTATAACTTTACTTAATCCAGCATATCCCAAATTTATGTGGTGATAGTACATCTTATCCATACCATCCATGAATAAGTTAAGGCACAATTTGGAGAATGCTGCTAGAAACATTAGATATTCTACAAAAATGGTCTAGTTATCTTCTAAAAGTTAATACTTTACCAGATAATTTCACTCCTTGGGTTCTTAATTCTACTACTGAAAACCATTGAAGTCTGTCTGATCATTAAGTGAGAGGCCCACAATTGACAGCTTTTCAGGCCAAACGGGTCCGCATAGGTTTTGTTTTGGTCCACATGTTTGTTTGCCCGCTTCGTAAAAAAAATTGGAATTGGCTGTTAATATTTAAATATTTTAATTAAGATATATTACATAATGTCTGGCTTTCTTAGCAAAGGTGAGAACAGTGACAAGAATCAGAGGATGGCCTTTTAGACGTTCTCCAGTTTGCCACAGTGCTTACTATTGGGGAAAAAAAACAAACAAACGAACAAACAATTCCTTAGGCAATTCTGATGTGTTGAAGGTTTGGGAACTACTAGTGTATTAAAAATATCCAGGGTTTGAGGGCCAAAAACATCTGGGTTTGAATCTCAGCTTCATTATTTAGTTTGCTGCCCTAATGAAATTCATTTTAGCCAGTCTGGGTCTGTTTCCTTGTCAACATAGAGAGGATAATAATACTTACCTTGCAGGGCCACTTTGAGGATGAAGGGAGATAAGCACCATATAATAGGGCAGGCCCAATAAATGTTAGTTACTTTCTCTTAAAGCAGTTATTTTCCACTTAATTTTTTAAGCGCCAGTAGCTTGTTTTATTGCAAAACATAACTGTACCTGAAACCATGGTTTTTAAATAACTAAAAATAAAACTATTCTGGTTAAAAGACAGAAGGCTAAAACTCTGGCACCACCTGGAAGCATGAGTATCCTGTGAAACCCAGTTTAAAACCACCTCGGGGCACCTGGGTGGCTCAGTCAGTTAAGCGGCTGTCTTCGGCTCAGGTCATGATCCCAGGGTCCTGGGATCGAGTCCCACATCGGGCTCCCTGCTCGGCAGGGAGTCTGCTTCCCCTCCTCCCACTCCCCCTGCTTGTGTTCCTGCTCTCACTATCTCTGTTTCTGTCAAATAAATAAATAAAAATCTTAAAAAAAAATAAAACCACCACCTTAAATCCCTAGATTGGAGAGCAGACATGTTTTTAAAAAAAAAAGAAGGGGAGAGAGTATTTTTGTAAATCTATTCCTCCCTTCTAGGCAATAACATATCTAAACAAACACACCACTCTAATGTACTTTAAATCTGGAACATCTTTTTTCAGGAAATGGCAATATCAGAATTCTCCAACTTTACTTTTAGAAGCTTAGATATTAAACTGACAACTTTTTCTTTTTTTTTTTTTCCAATCTCACCTGGTCTCTGTTTTAGGTTCCACAAAGATGGGGTTCACATTCTCAAAGTTACTATATAACCAAAGAGTTTAAAGATTTTTAAAGCACACAAAAGAATTTAATTCAAAAAATAAATGAACAACTGGAGTGATGAACACAAAATCAAATGAGCAGATCCCCTTTGTTTCTCATTCAGAGATACTGATGGAAGCTGCCTGGCAAGCCTAGGGCATGGAGGGTTGAGGAAGAGTTAGAAACAGGGTAGGAAAAGGGAAGGTAACAGATGGTGTGGACAACTACTGGACTGAGACCCAGAAGAAGGGATGGGGACTGGGTGGAAAGGAAGGTGCACTTAGAGGTTAACAGGTTTTCCTGGCTCTGGGCAAGAGCTATGAATCAACAGCTAAAGGTTCTGGGTTCACCCATGAAATGGAATCCACTGGTGACTATAAATAGAATCTGACAAATAGCTTAAGCAACATAAATCCCAGGAGATGTAAGAAAGAATTTCTTGTGAAAGGTAAATCCAATCAAGATTATAAATTGGACTTTTTACAATAAATATATACCACCCTTAGATGAAGATTGCAGGTACTTTTTAATGAAATAATGAATGATTTTTACTTACTAACTGAGATAGTAGTGGTGGAAGTGAATGATATAAACTGAAGAAAAGATCCAATGTTTCTGGTTCCAGGAAAACTGGAAAAAAAAAATATTTTCTAATACCATTACTTCCAATCAGTGATCTTAATGTAATCAGTAAGACATTCATTAACATACAAACAAGAACTCTAAGACCTCTGCATGTGGCCACTCTTATCAGTTAGGCTTAATTCCTTTTTAATTCCTAGCTACCTTCCTTTGAAAGATGAAATAATACAGATAGAAACTAATTAGCTAAAATGTTCCTTATTTCTATGTAACATCTACAGTTCTTACTGAGAGAATCTTCTTATCATTTTCATTTGTATTAAAGTACTATGAGCATTTAAAAATTCAAACAGTATCAAAAAGTAAACACTATTAAAAAGTGTATAATAAAAAACAGCTGTACCTTACTCCATTCCAAGTACCTTTCAACTCTTATCTACACTTACATACATATTTCCAAATAACATGCTATATGACTATTTCTTTATTTGTTTTACCTTAAACATCAAATGAATTTCTGATATACTACATGAGGCTTTAGTACATACCACAATCTGTCCTCTCTCAAAATCCACCCACTATTTTAACAATTTGAGATTAAATCAATTCTAAGTGTTCACATTTATTATGGCTATGTAAGTAATGTTAACAGCTGAGCCAAGGAGGACAATATGATCATACTACATTTCTAACACTCTCTGAATCTAATCATAGCATCTTTTCTGTGTTTAGTTGTCTGTCACTAATTCTTTCCAAAAGCTCTGACAGATTTGTAAAATGTTCTTTATACCATTTTCCACATGATCAATAGCATCAAATAACCTATAATTTCCATTTCTCCCTCCCACCTCCTAAAGCCTTCAACTTGGGACTGATTGTTCCTAAATTTGTTATATAATGATTTCTTTTTATGTGTCTGTTCACTGCCATTTTGTGTTGAACCTTCCTTTTCACAAACCCCTTATCTGCCATGGTTTTTGTATCAAGTAACTTTGTGAGAGCAAGCACATAAAGGGATAAATTCCAGGAGGATGGGCATGTCTGAAAATGTCTTAATTCTACCTTATGCTTGATAATTTCAGTCTAGTTTGAAAATTATTACCCTTCAGAAGTTTGGGGATACTACTCCATTGTCTTCTAGCTTCCAGTACTGATGCTGAGAACTCTAATACCATTCTTGACCCCAATCCTTTGTAGGTGATTTACTTCTCCTTTCTGGTAGATTTGAGGATCTTCCTCTTATCAGTATTACTCTGAAGTGATTATGATTATGAAGCTTAGTATTTATTTTTTTCATTCATTACTATGTGCACTTGATGGGATCTTTCAATCTGAAATTTTATGTCTCAGGGCTGAGAAAGTGTTATTTGTTTGCAAATTTTCTTCTGTTTTTTTCTATCCTCTTTCTCAAACTCCTAGTAGTCAGATGCCCAGCTCTCCTAATTTCATGCTTTAATATTCTTGTATTTTTTTCTCCTATCAAATCTCTTCTTGCTTTTTTATTCTACTTTCTGGGACATTTCCTTAACTTTACCTTCCAACTCTTTTATTAAATGTTTTATCTGGCAACTGTCTTTTATATTTGGAACACTCTCTGAACTTTTTTTTTAAAACAATATCTTATTCTGGGACACCTGTGTGGTCCAGCTGATTAAGTGTCTGACTTGATTTTGGCTCAGATCATGATCTCAGTGTCATGAGATCGAGCCTCATGTAGGGCTCCACGCTTGGTGGGGAGTCTGCTTGAGATTTTCTCTTCTCCTTCTCCCTTTACCCCTCCCCACCACGAGCTCGTTCTCTCTCTCTCAAATAAATAAATCTTAAAAAACAAAACAATATCCTATTCTTGTTTCAGGGATGTGTTACCTTTTCTTATCTCCCTGGGGATATTAACTATACTTTTTTGAAGATTACTTCTACTTTTCACTTTGTCTCTGTTTCTACTAAACCCTCCCTTAAAAAAAAAAAAAAAAAAAAGCTTCTTGAGATAATTATACATGCATATGCAGTTGCAAGAAATAATACAAAGAGACCCCATGCACCCATTACTTAGTTTCCTCCAATGGTAAATTCTTGCAAAACTACAGTACAATATCACAATCAGGAAATCACACTGATAAAATCCATCAATCTTATTCATATTTCCCATTTTTACATGCACTCATGTGTATGTATGGGTGTGTGTCTGTGTGTGTGTATGGGTAGTCTGTGTAATTTTTATTGCATGTGTTGGCTCATGTATTCATCATGATACTAAGCATACTAAGTCCCTTTTGTTTGTTTTAATCTCTGATTTCTATATCAGAAGTTTTCACAAAATCTGTGGTATTTCCCTACTATATCTGATATCCCTAGATATCCAGTTCAATTTCTCGAGGACAAAAAGGTCTGGTATTGGGAAGTAAGAGGGAAGGGCACAAGGGAAGAGAAGAGAAAAGGCACAGGTGGTAGAGAAGATCCTGGGGACTTTGGGCAGAATACAGACTTTTTTACCAAGCCCTTTCAGCCCTATTCCTTACCTCACCTCTGACTGCAGCAATACCCTAGTGCATCATCTTTCTGAAATGTGTGAGAGCAAATCAGCTTGCTTTTCTTCTTGGTATCCTTCTCTGTAAGAAAGTAAGTTGCAATTCTGCTCTGCTAAGTCAGTTACTCTAATTCATTCTCTTTCTAACTTTGAAAAGTATGTTTTCGGTCAGTGTTATATCCCCTCCCACTCTATTTATCTGAAACTTTCAAAACAGAACTCTTCATTTTCCCTCCCAAACCTGTTTTCCCCCTAACTCTAGAACTATATTTCCTATTTTCCAATATCAAAATATGGAAGCTCCCATGATATGAAGGAAAGCAGATTTCAATACTAGGTATCAGCAGCTACCTCGTGTTACAAATCTTTTTGAATTTCTTGATTACCCAGCAAAAACTAGAGGTAACTGCACATATGACAACCATATTAATTCTGTGCCTTTTACTCTAACCATCCATCACACTAAACTTTCTTCTTACTTGTTCTCCAGGTTGTTGGAATCTGCACTGTGCAAAGATCATCTGCAGATTCGTCTGCTGAACTGCCAATGAAGTCAAAGTTAAGGCAGTTGAGGACCAGTTTCAAGACCTGCATTACTAGATTTTGTTGACCTTCATCCTGAAGATTTAAAGGTTTGGCCAATACCTGAAAAAAGTTGAAAGTCAAATAAAACATTATGAAATATGTCAATAAACAAATTTTCACTTCACTAAATTATTCTTCAATGCTAAATTAGAATTACGAAGTTTGCAAAGTTATGTTGTTGTATATATTAGAAAAAGTTGTAAAATCACTATCAACAAAAATCTACAATAGGCTATTTTCAAATTTTATTTTCTAAGATGAGAATAAGACCTTTGATACTTGACTGCAAATTATAGGTCATCTTCTAAAGTTAAAAAAAGTAACTTTAGGACAAATATTTTACTCAGCACAAATGTATAAATCTATTGGATTTATTAGCTCAAAGGCTGCTTAGAACAAGCTGAAAATATAATATTCTTCAAGTGGGGGAACTTTATTTGTAAATGATCCATATTCAGTTAACAAAGGTTGTCAGAGCTGTCTGAATGAAGGAGGACACTCACAAACTTCTAGAGAACAATCCTGACCACACACCCCCTCCGCCCCCCACAAAATGTCCATTCTGACACAATCAGAATAGATTATTATCTCCTAAAGACACATTGTGAAATATCTGTAGAGGAAGTGATATGAAGTTTGGGATTCTGCTTCAAGAATAACACAAAAAGAAAGAGTTGTTTGAAAAGTACAGAGATGAAAAGAGACTGGTCATGAGTAGTTACTGCTTAACTGGTTGATGGGTCCAAGGGACTTCATTATACTCTTCCACCTTCTTTTGCATATGTTAAAATTTTCCATACAAAAGGAAAATTTAAAAAATAATAGAGGGTCTTTATTGGCCTTAACTTGGCCCACTGCGGCAGTTAACCTGTTCCTAACTATACCAGAGAACTGAAATAATTAGAAACCGTACTTAGTGGAACATACTTTAGGAAATGCTATACTACGCCAATTAAAAAGCTTGAACAGCATGATGGAATCCCTATATTACAAGCAAACACAATATAATTATTAATTGTATTATCCCTAATGTTCAATAGGTCACCAAGTTGCAAATGGGAAAATATTATTTCCCAAAGAAATTATTAAAGTTAACTGTCTTGGCTCACCTATGAATATTGATAATTGATGAATTAGGAAAACTTACTGTCATTTCATTGTTCATCTGCATTCCATTAAAATAAAGAAACTAAGTCTCAATTAGCTTCTGTAATAAATAATCTATAGTAGTAGCAGGAAGGCAATGAAACTACTACTTAAAGATGAGTTACTGAATTCCCTTTGGATTTTGTTTTATTATATCTCTGGTAAATAAAAGTGAATTTTTTGGAACCTCTTACAGACTTATGGAAATCTACTGTACTTAAATTAAGATTGTTCACAATAACTCTTTAAAAGGCAGAATGGGGGTTAGAGAAGGGAGATTCATTTGAAATTATTTTGAAACTTAAAATTTCCTAAATACTCTAAGTAGGATACTGAATTATTAAATAACTTACCTCTTTTAGAAGAGAGCATGCTAGCACTAAAATGTCTTTGAGAGAACTGTCACGAAATGAGGTAGCTATTTTCCTGTGTTTTGCTGAAGGTCTAGAATAATCAACCTAAAAAGACCAAGATGAATTTATTTAACCAGACTTAGCAAATAGCAAAGCAAAAATTTACTAAGAAAAGGAATGGAAGTAACGATTAAAGAAGCATCAAGTCCAGAGTTAAGCGAGCTTTTAAAAATCTACTGGGATAAGTGCCTTGTTTAATGTTACTCAAAGAGTTAATGTCAGACCCACTGGCAGAACCCAAGTTTCTGGATTGTTTCAATTCACTGCTCTTCCTAACTATACCAATCCCAAAATTAAAAACCAGAACTGATCATACTTTCAGAGGCAATATGAACACATTATAAAATCATAGGTGGATCCTAAGACTATCAACTCCTGTACCATGTACCATTTCACATTAGGCAATTAACAACTTCCCTGTTCCTCAGATTCCTCCTGTAAAACAAGAATCCCTAAAATAATCTTCAAATTCTAAACTCTCTGAGAATGAGTTAATAATCAATTACAGAAAAATTCTTCATACAAAAGTAATATTTCTATACCAGAAATTTCATTGGTTCACATATCCTCAGTGTTTTAAAAAGAAACCAAGGTAGAAATAATAAATAACCAGAAATCTTATTATATAAGCAATAGTACATTCCCTCTGAATATTAGTTATTGATTGATAACTGTTAAGAATAAATTTATGAAGAGTAGTTCTTGAGCCTCTAATCTAAAATGTGATATGGTCAAAACTATACTATTAATGCCATTAATACTTCCATTTATCAGCAGCGAACAGCAAACAAAGCTGAAGTCTGATACCCAAATGACTTTTAACACCATGGGCTACAGTTGCTATAGCATTCCTTTTGCTATTTGGAAGGAGAAAATAAACCATTTTCTTTGTTAATGCTTATATATTTAAGAAAAAGCAGTGAGTTCAAAATTGATTATCTGATACTTCCTAAGCTCCATCATACAATTTAGACTATACTTAAATGTCGCATTTACTTATAGAAACATGAAACATAACAGAAGTGATTATAGAAAGTAGTTACTGGAATCTGTAACCAATATGTAAGATTCAAATTAGCATTTCCAGCATTCTTCCCTTTTAAATCAAACTTCAGTCTGTCTCTCTCATAGTATCTCCCTCAATATATAAAAACTTTTCCTTAATACAAATTAATAATAGCATACAGGATTGCAATTGTGATTTATGAAGTACTCATCACATATTATTTCACTTCTTAAAATAACCCATGAGAAATATATTATCCTCTTCTTACATATGAAAATTAAAGTTTACAGGCATATGAACTTAGACCAACCTCTCTACACATCTACAACACGAACAGAAGAACCTCTTAACGGAGCACTTGTACATGCTAGGCCCTGAGCTAGTAGCTTATCTAATCTTAGTAAGATCCTGGAAGGTGTCATTCTCACTTTTCAGACAGTAAGTCTGTAAGTTTAAAGACGTTCAAAAGTTTGTCCAAAGTAGTGAGCAATAGAGCTAAAAAGAAATCCAGGTCTTATTTCAGTTATCTTCAAGGCCTACCTGCTTATTTTACTTGTTTTACTCATTGATATCCAGTTTTTTGAGAAGAGGAACTGTGCATCTATTGTCTACTGTATACCTATTCCTCTATAATGTAGATAAAGGATATTTTACTTCTTGATGATTTTATATTGAATATCCTCCAGGAACAGTAGAAACAATAGACTTGGCTTTGAAAAAAACAAGATAGCATATAATACTCTTTTAGGAAACCTCAAGTTTAGATGTTTTTCTTAAAAAACACATCTTGTTATTGACATTACATGAATTTACCTGGCTCACATTTAACAATAATAGTATTTGATTTTCACTATGCATTGTAGATCTCCCTGCTGCCTGGTTCAGAAGTACTTACCAAATGCTTGTTCAAACTATAAATGCCATAAAATTAGACTAAGTAAAATGTGTCCACAAAAGCCATATATTTTTTACCATACAAAACCAAAATCACACTTCAGACCTTGAAGCTTTTTTCAAAAGCACTTGGTTATATACAAGATAAGCCTAGACCATCTTGTGCCAAAAAGTAAGAAAATATTCAAAGACCAGTGAGTGTCAAATGGACATGGAAGCTAGCCTGAAAGGTTTCCTACTGGCCAAATCCGGCAAAATGTGAGCATCAAAATATAATGTTAGTAACAAATTATAATCTATTAAAAAAGAAGCCAGCAATCCATACTGACATAAATAATAAATAAATAATAAATGAATAAATTGCAAGTCTGATGAGGAATGGGTATTTTCAGTCTTAAATAGTTATTATTTATAAAGGAGAAAAAATAAATCTACAATTAAGAGAAGCCTGGTGGAGACCATCTTCATCAAGTAACCAAAGTAAACATCATTAGTACTGTAACAAATCAAATCATGTGCTTCCTGACGGGAGACAATGAGAAGACCACAGTATCATTTCTGTGATATTCATAACCAATATGCATAATCTGAATCTAATAATAAAGAAACATCAGACAATCCCAAATTGAGGGACATTTCACAAAACTGGCCTGTAATTTTCACAAATGTTACGGTCATGAAAAGTGAGGGAAAGATTGAGGAATTTTTCCAGATCGATGGAGACTAATAAAACATGTCAAATAAATGAAACGCACAATTCTAAACTGGTTCCTTTCTGGGACAAATGGATACTGGTAGACAACCATAAGGCGAGAAATCTTTACATACTCTGGGGTGGAGGAGTCAGGGAGTGAGGTCTGTGATAAAGTAAGGGATCACTTTAAATTTAAGAAAACCATCCAATAAAACTAGAAACATTCTCTAATTCCTGACTGAACACAAGCTGGAAACACTTATTTTGGGTGATTTTTTTTATGCACAGGAACTATACTGACACTCCAAAGGGAGTTGGCAAGTAGTCCCGGGTATGTAAGCTCTTCATATTTATACACACACACACATATGCACAAATGCAGACTACTCAACATGACAACAGTTTTAAAATATAAACACTGCCTTTATTCCCCTTTAAACATTGTCCCACACAGAACCCAACTTCTGCTTTTGTTCTGTTTAGAACCATGATAAGTACAAAAGTGAACAGAAACAGGTGACAATGTGTTCAGTTGCTGAGCTCATAAAAGCACTGTTTGGGGGAAGCATAGCTTCTGGAAACTCTCCTTGTACAGAGTGAAAATCCATGCTAGCAAGTGGCCAAGTGCCAAGGGGCCTGTTCTTTGAGGAGTCCTGCTGTGTACCCATTGTTGAGAATCCATTCACCTGCTTGTCTTTTATTATTTGTAAGCAAATAAAGGTTTGTTTCTCTTCATATAATTTATTTCTTATGGCTAGTGTATTACTATATAGAAAGGATAAAAGGACACTTCACCAATTGTCATGGAGAAAGGACCATGTCCAATTCCCTCTTCCTTTTAGTACTTTACACTATTGCTATTACTTTCAATAACAGTAAGTGTTCCAAAACCCAATTATCCCACCAATAAAATACACAAAAGACTTGATTATTCAGTTTTATGCCACACAAACATTTTATATGAAAGAATTCAACATTACTTAGCAAACTTCACGTCACTATTAGATGGAAGCCTTACCAGGTTCATTTCCTGAGTCAACTCGGAAAGGATTATGACTCCTATTACGCAGTGCTCCACAGTACCCTATGGAGAAAACAACCAAGTGTACCCTAAGTAGAGACATATTATTGGTTCTTGATGTGTAAACAAATAATTAAATACCGAAACATCACATATTCTTAATAATGTATCTACTAAAATATGTGGAAAAATTATTATGAGGTCTACAAAAATAATGCCAAGTTCATTTTTTGAAGGATAAATTTAGGTACACACAGAGTGGTGTGGGAAAAAAGCTCACCTACCTTAGAACTGCACAATAGTCTACAAAATGTTTATAGCACCTAGGATTTATAATAAACTAAATCTTAAAATACAAGAGTTTAATACTTTTCATGAGACTATGCATAAGAATGAACAAAAAATGCTTTTTAGTTCTATAAATTTGCTTAGAGCTGAACTCAATAAATAATAAATTGCTTAGGAACGAATCTAAATCCCTCAATCTAATATCACATTATATCACTTAGGCCCTTTTAATATTATTTAATAGTGCATGTGTATGCATTTATTAGGGTATCTAAAATGAAGGCATCTAAAGTGCCCAATGCACCGGGGTAAATAAATACATGACTATCAATATGGTATACAGTTTCATAGCCTCTATAATGTTTTTTGGTTTTTTTTTAAAGATTTTATTTATTTATTTGACAGGGAGAGACAGCCAGAGAGAGAACAAAAGCAGGGTAAGTGGGAGAGAGAGAAGCAGGCTTCCTGCCGAGCAAGGAGCCCGATGCGGGGCTCGATCCCAGGACCCTGGGATCATGACCTGAGCCGAAGGCAGACGCTTAACAACTGAGCCACCCAGGCGCCCCAATATAATGTTTTAATTTAATCTCAAAAACTTCCTTCAAATCAAAATTCAGATTTTACATTCACCGTTACTAACAAATCACCCTATTGCAAAATCACACTAGAAGTATAAAAATTAAAAATGTAACATCCAGGGGTGCCTGGGTAGCTCAGTCAGTTGAGTGTCTGACTCTTGATTTCAGCTCAGGTCATGATCTCAGGGTCATAAGATCGAGCCCCATATCAGGCTCAGTGCTCAGCACAGTCTCCCTGGGATTCTCTCTCTCCCTCTGCCCCTCCCCCACCCACGTGCTCATGCTCCCTCTCAAATAAATCTTTTAAAAAAATAAAGTAACATTCAATTATAGTGTAATCATAAAAAGAAACACTAATAGAGACTACAAATTTTTCATGTCTTAATTTTATAGTTGGTCATTTCTTCTATTTATTATCTTAGGATAAAAAAATAAACAAAAGACACATTCCATAATTTTTGCATTTTAATTCCTTATGGCCGTTCTCAACACTCTCAACTGTTTGAACTGAGCTACAGATTTCCTGTTACTGAAGCATCCATCCTCTGAGTACACCAGGTCAATGCTCCTCAAAGTGCTGCTCCCTGACCACCTGCTGGTCGTCTGCAAACTCAATGCTAATCTCAGAATGGATTGGTACTGGCTCACGACCGAGGAGATAAAAGAGTTTGCACAAGACTATAAGCCAGCTAAGTCCCTACTAAGTACACTTAGTTCAGCTGGCATTTTTTTCATAGCAAGTCTTCCTCAGTGAAGGAAGCACCACTTTGATTTACGTTCTGCTCCTTATCTTGTTGTGAATCAGTAAATTGGATAGCACTGCCATGGATGACAGGAGGCTCTCCTGGGTATGTATGTAGAAAGGAAGCCCATCAATGTTTGTAGTGTGGCAGCAGTAAGACTGCAATAACAGAGAAAAGAAGATGTACAAAACTTCAGGCCATTAAAGATTTAGCAAATTTAAAGTAATTTTTAGTACAAAATTCACAGAAGCTGCTAATACCCAAAAGAAGCACGTGGTACTACATTTGAGTACTTAAACATTAAAGTCAGTTGCCTTTCTCATGACTCAGTTAGGTTAAGTCATACCCAGAAAGCAAGTGCTTATTTTTGTGATACTTTGATACACTTTGAAGACAATACATTTTGTTTCTTCTGGTTTTCCGAAATTGACAAAAACACACTAAAGCTCAACTTAAGTTCAACTTACCAGTCACTGGAAAGAGAGCTTAAGAAATGTTAACCAACAAGAATGACTTCATTCCATTCAGTTTTCAACCTTAATTTTATTTTTAAAAAAAACTCTGAAGTCTATTCTTGCCTACACTAATGATTCTTGATGAGCTGTGTGTGATCTTAGTAAATGACAAGAGAGGGTTGCTATTTTGTTAGCCAAACTCTGGAGTGAAGAAGTCATTTGTCTCTGCATAAACTCTCCCACCACCCCAGGGCTGCTCTCCTCAGGGCTAAAAATACATTTATTCCTTATGAAGTTTTAGATGACCAAGTATTTGTTAGCCAGGGTTTTAACAATATGAATAAAAGAGAAGCAGCATTGTCTAGTGTTTCATATTCTGAGGTTTCTAGACTTGCACTACACGGTAGAGTTACATCTTACACAGGGATTTGCTGCATAAGAGATAAAATCTCAGAAAGTCCAAATTGCCTCTAATTGCCAATAAACCAATACTGAACCATCTCTCAATCCAAACTGCCAGCTTTTCCTCAAAAACTGTAATAGAGGGGTGCCTGGGTGGCTCAGTCGTTAAGTGTCTGCCTTCGGCTCAGGTCATGATCCCAGGGTCCTGGGACCGAGCCCCACATCAGGCTCCTTGCTCCGCAGGAAGCCTGCTTCTCTCTCTCCCACTCCCCCTGCTTGTGTTCCCTCTCTCACTGTATCTCTCTCTGTCAAAAAAACAAATAAAATCTTAAAACAAAAAACAAAAAACTGTAATAGATCACTGCTTCTACAGCACAGCACCGGCTAAAGTGCTTTTTTTTTTTTTTGCAATTAGGGATAACGTCTGTATGAAAAAATATGTATCTTTAAATATCTGAATCACACTGAGCAAGGCAAGATGGTCATCCTAAGAGGCATGCAGAGACTGGAAATAGCAGATTTAAGTTTGCCACATCATACCTCAGGACATAGAATATTCTGTAGAATGGCAAGTGGAATCACCAGCTCAATGTATATGACTGTTCTCTTGCTTATTTTTCTTATTTTTTGCAGTTCAAATACCTGAATTTGCGTAGGTTAAATGTGCATATGCTATAACTTGAATCATTTAAGTTAAAAATATCCTTGAGAAACTAGCATAGTCAACATGGTCTAATGCAACAGTTAAATATATGTATCTCTTAAGTTAGAAAACTTGCTGAAGTGCTTGCTCTATGCTTTACTAGGTCACTGTGCAACTTTATGCAATTCACCTAACTTTCCCCTAAGCCTCAGTTTTCTCATTTGCAAATGAGATTCACTTCACAGAGATGTAATGAGCATTACATCACATAATACATGAAAAATATTAGATCCATTTTGTATATATGTAGTACATAGACATGCATGTTAGAAAGGACAGAATATGTATTTTTGAAATTTTCTAACTTTTGTGTATTTTCTAACATTTTAATGTTCATTCTTTAATGTTCATTCTTCTATCCCAGAGGATAAACAATAAGTCATAATTAATATGGTACTGGTAGTCACAGAACAAACCATACAGCTTTAAGAAAAGTTTTCTAAACAAACAAACAAAAAAAACCAACTAGTGATGTTCTAATAATGTAATAATGCCTTCTTACCTGAAGGAACTTCTTCACATCAGCAATAATTTCTCTGAAGACAAACTGGTCTTTCTGAACCTCAAACCATCCCAGTTTAGTGATTTTAGCAATGACTTGAATTAGAGCTTGGATAACAAAGGGTACCAGCTTGGGTTGTGATGCCACATAATTAAGAATGTAGTTTCCTGTAAGAAAATATTCTGTGATCATTTGAACTTTTCAGTAACATAATGTGAATCATGTGAAGAAAAACAGCTGGTAATTACACATTCTTTGACAAAAAGTTAATCCCTTTCTCTAAGATATATACTTATTTAAATAGTCATTTTTGCTACAAGCCTTACTGGGAAAAAGGAAATTTGCTCCGATTCAATTTATATATTAGGGGATAATTTGAGTATAATGAGAATGTCACTTTTGTTTTTGCATGATTTCATGTAGAAAAAACTGCCATGTGAATACAGAAAACTGCAACCAGGCCAAATGAAGCAAACCATATACAGGATGCATAGACCTCAAACATCTAGTAACTATCTCAGGTTCACCCTATGTGTTATCAGCCTCATGCATCCTTATCTGGTTTTATACTTTTCCAAACTATTTCAGATCACCTTCCTTCCATCACTTCATTATAACTCACAAACTGCAACCCTTCTGAAGTCTACACCCAAAAACAAAATTCAGGTCTTCTTCAAGATTAAATGCTTATTTATTCTACTATTTAAGTATTTCTTAACCATTTAAAATGTGTAAAACTCTACTAAACCTTTTATTACATTTCTTTTTTTTTAATGTGTCACTGATGAAGTGTCTGAGTTTTATTTCCATATCCCATTTCTCTCATGAACCCTATGATTTTATTGCATAACAATGCATAGCACCGTCACTTCTACAGATGCATATATCTTACTATAGCAAAACTAACTGTATGGATGCATATATCTTACTATAGCAAAACTGACTGTAAGTGGCATAAAAGATACATATAGTACAGTATGATAAAATAAGTATATAAGTTAGGAAAAGTACGAACAGAATAGTAAATTAAAACTTGGAACAAAGTAGATACACCAAGATCGTTAAAAGTGGGTAGCAAAGTCAGCTATGAGCTTCCTAGTGGATTGAATAACTGGTAACAAATATGTCAGAAGTCTAACAGGAAAATAAAGGAAACAAATTTTTAAAAAGGAAAAGATTCCATTTCTACTTTGGCCCCAAAGGCCAACATGCCATTAGGGTAAAGAGTGAAGAAAAGGTAAATACCTCAATATTTAACTAAAAATAGCTTTAATGGAAATAGCTGTAGTGAGATTCTTGACATTAAAAAAAAAAATTCTCATAACTCAACCTTAATTTTTATTAACAACAAGATTATATAGTTATGCAAATAAAAAAATTAAATCTTTTTTTAAAAGATTTTATTTATTTGAGAGGAAGAGAGAGAGGAAAGGAGAGGCTCCATACCAGGGACCTGGGATCATTACTTTAACTGACATGCCAATTATTCTACTGACATGTCAGACACGTCATGACAAACATTCTAATCTACTTGCAGGAATAAGAGCAGTAGGTTAAACCAAAGAAACTCATAAAGGGAACACATCATTTGTTGCTTGGAATTGTTTTCTAAGTTTCTACGTTTCTTTTTTCCAAATTTCCTTTAAAGCATGTTCCTCTTTTTATTTAAGTATTTATTTAAAAAAATAAGTCAAATAGGCCATCTGACAATAGGCCTATATCTTTTAAATAAACTGAATCAGTAATTATTCTGCACCAGGCCCTGATGGGTTCACTGGTGGGTCCTACCAACATTTAAGGAAGAAATTATATCAATTATCTTCAATCTCTTCCAGAAGACAGAAGCAAGAGAATTCCTTCTAACCAACTCTATGAGGCCAGCACTATCCTAATAACAAAACCAGACAAAGATGTTATCAAGATAAGAAACTACAGACCAATATCTCTCATCAACATAAAGAAAAATCCTCAACAAATTATTAGCACATTGAATCCAACAATGCATAAAAAGAATTATATACCCCAACCAAGTGGGATTTCTCCCAGGTTATGCAAGTCTAGTTCAACATTTGAAAATCCATTAATGTTATCAAGAGAGGAAAGAAGAAAAATCACATGATCATATTATTAGATGCAGAAAAAGCATTTAACAAAATCCAATGGCCATTTATAATAAAAACTCTCAGCAGACTAGGAACCGAGGGGAACTTTCTCAACTTGAAAAAGAATGTTACAAAAAACCTAAAGCTGATGGATGAAACCAAAGAAGAACTAAATAAATGGAGAGAGATTCCATGTTCATGGGTAAGACGGCTCAACATTGTCAAGCTGTCGGTTCTTCCCAACCTGATCTGTAGATTCAACACAATCCAAATCAAAATCCCAGTAAGTTATTTTGTAAACATTTACAAGCTGATTCTAAAGTTTACACAGAGAGGCAAATGACCTAGAATACCCACCACAATACTGAAGGAGAAGAACAAAGCTGGAGGTCTGATACTACCCAGCTTCAAGATTTATTATAAAGCTACAGCACTCAAGACAGTGCGGTACTGGTGAAAGAACAAATAGCTCAATGGAACAGAGCGGAGAGCCCAGAAAAAGACACACATGAATACAGTCAACTAATCTTTGACAAAGGCAAAAAAGAATGAAGACAGTCTTTTCAACAAATGGTGCCAGAACAACTGGACACCCACATGCAAATAAACGAATCTAGACACAGACCTTACACTCTTCACAAAAATCAACTCGAAATGGATCACAATCCTAAATGTAAAGCACAAAACTATAAAAACTCCTAGAAGACAACACAGGAAAAAAACCTAGATCATCTTGGGTTTGCAATGACTTTTTGCACACAACAAAGGCACACTCCATGAAAAAAACAGTGATAATTTGGACTCAGTTAAAATGTAAAACTTTTGCTCTGGGAGAAACATCAAGAGAATGAGAAGACAAGCCACAGACTGGAAGAAAAATCTTTGCAAAAGACTAATCTGATAAAGGACTGCTATCTAAAATATACAAAAACTTAAAACTCAACAATAAGAAAACAACCTGATTTAAAAATGGGCAAAAGACTTAGACACATCATCAAAGAAAATATACAGATGGTAAATAAACGAATGAAAAGATGTTCAATCATATGTCATCAGGGAACTGCAAATTAAAACAGTAAGATACTACTACACACCTACTAGAACAGCCCAAATTCAAAACATTGAAAATACCAAATGTTAGCAAGAACGTGGAGCAACAGGAACTCTCATTCATTGCAGATGGGAATGCAAAATGGTACAGCCACTCTGGAAGACAGCATGATGATTCTTTACAGAATTAAACACACTCTTACCATACAATCTAGCAATCACTCTCCTTAGTATTTACCCAAACGAGTTGAACTTACGTCCACACAAAAATCTGCTTTAAGCTTTATTCATAATTGCCAAAATGTGGAAGAAATCAAGTAGGTGAACGAATAAATTGCAGTACATCCAGACAATAGCATATCATTTAGTGCTAAAAAGAAACGAGCTACCAAGCCATGAAAAGACATGGGAGAAGGTTAAATGCATATTACTAAGTAAAAGAAGCCAATCTGAAAAGGCTACACATTGTATGAGTCCAACCACATGGCATTCTGGAAAAGGCAAAACTATGCAAGCAGTAAAAAGATCAATGGTTGTCAGAGGTTAGAGGGGAGGGAGGGATGAATAGGTGGCACAGAGAGGATTTTTTGGGGGTAATGAAACTATTCTGTAGACTATTATAATGGGGGATATATGTCCTTATACATTTATGCAACCCAGAGAATGCATAATACCAAGAGCGAACCCTAATATAAACTATGGACTTTGGGTAATTATCATGTGTCAATGTAGGTTCATCAATTATATCTAATGTACCTCTGGTGCAGGACACTAATAATGGAGGAGGCTATACATGTGTGGGGGACAGAGGGTATGAAAACTCTGCTCAATTTTAAAACTGCTCTAAAAAAATAAAATCTATTTAAAGTGTGTGTGTGTGTGTGTATACATAAGTCAAATAAAATCACGACGTTTTATGTGTTAGTTTTATAATGTTTGGACTCTAATTTTTAAAACTGTAAATTTGTTTTGCTTCCTTAAGCACACAAGTCCATGAACACATGGATAAATCCTCCTCTAGGCTTTCTGCAGTCTATGATTCTGGGTCCTTAAAGAAAAGTATTAGTCAAATATATGAGGCAAATGACATGTCATTGTGTGATTTGATCGTTCAAAAATCAGGCTTAAAATCCATCATACATACACATTTTAACTCTTCTGATACACAAATACAAATAATGTGAACCTTGAGGCTGGAGAGCTTATATGAATCAACAGTTCATTTCTACTATGAACAAAGATAACTGAAAAAAAAATCCCATAGCTCAATTATTAGACTTCTGTCCATATGAAAAGCAAACACATACATACACAGATACACACACACACAAATCTTAAAATACATTATTTCTGAAAAATATACTGCTACTTCATAGAATCAGTTTTCCAACTACACTAAGTTCCAAATATTATTCTTCCATATACACATTATCTTCCTAATAAGTAGGAACCTGCTTCTGATTTGACATGCATCCCAAATGATTTTGTATAGCATCCTGAGAAATAAATGGGAGAGTTGACTTCTTTCCTATCATTCAGTTGCAAATGAAGTTAAGACAACGGCTAAGAGCATAAAATCCACACAGATTGTTTGGATTTGAATCACAGCTCTACTTCTGAGCTGTGTGATCTTGGGCACACTACAGAGCCTATCAAATCTAATTTCCTCATTTATAAAATGAGGATAATAAGAGCACCCACTTCATAAATGTGGTGGATAAAATGAGATAGTACAAATCTTACCAACAGTACACACAATAAAATGCTAGTTATTATTTATTATTAAACTAAACAAATGCTTTTTTGATTATACATTGTTGTATAACACATCACTGTTCATCACTAGATGGGTAAAGGAGACCTGACAACTCATCTTCAAAAAATAACAGAATTTTAAATAACTTGTATCCCTGTTAACAGTTTAACATATTTAAAAGGAAAAAATTATTTTGAAGTACAATGTTAAATAATGTAACATTGTGTGTCAACTATACTTCAATAAAAAATAAAGTGCAATTTTATAAAAAAGCATAATAAACCACTTACTGATATCTACCCTCTGTTCAACTGGCAAAGGACTGACTCGGCTAACAAGTTTTGAAAGACATGTTGCTGCAAGGAGCTGAGCATAGGATGTCTGTAAAGAATAATAAATTTTATTTATTATTATCACAAATGAAATTAGAATCATCAAAACACTGACAGGAACTTTTCCTAAGCAATAATGGAAATTTTCCTGGTTTTCCAAGCTGGCAGATTTACAATGAATAAAGTATATATACAAATATACACATATATGTATACAATCTCTCATAAGGGTTCAGTCATTGAGGAAGGTGTAGGTCACTTTTTCACACAGCAGCAAATAATTGAGAGAAAAAAATTATTTTGAGCAAGTTCAAATAAAATACTCTTACCATGTCTACACAGTCCTGCATGTTCTGGCCTCTGATTATCTCTTCCAATTCACCTGGTTCCACTCTTCACTATCGTCTGATCACAATAGCTTGTCTTTTAGCCCCTCTGAATGCCTTTCCCACCTTGACCTCCCCACTCCTTCAGATCCATGTCTTACTGTATTGTATCCTCTTTGGCCACAAATTGTCTTAACTTAATAGTATACTCAATTCATCAAAATTTGGTCCAGTTATCCACTATACCTCCAGTAATTTCTTGTAAAATTGTCCTTCTTTCTTTTTTTTCTCTTGACTAGATGTCAGCAAACTAAGGCCCGTGGATCAAATCCTATCTGTTTTTGCAAGGTCCGTGGGGTATGAATGGTTTTTACTATTTTAAACAGTCGGGGGAAAAATTAAAATAATATTTTGTGATATGTGAAAAATATATGAAATCCAAATTTCAGTGTCCATAAATAAACACAAAACATAGCCATGATCATTCATTTATATATTGTCGATGGCTGCTTTCGTGCTATGACAGCAGAGTTGAATAGTTGAGACAGACTGTATGTGGCACTCATTGCCTCCTGCTGCTGAATGCATTATATATTGCAATAATATAGTTATAATTCCACAGCACCTAGAGTGCCATGGGTATTGCCATGACATGTACCTTTGATCATTACCAGTGCATAACCATCATGTCAAAACAAGATAAAAGCAGATTTCAAGTATCTAACTTTTAAGGCCCAGTTGAGTTTGAATTGTTGTTATTGAATTAGATAGCAGAGCAATGTGCTCTTTATGCAATGGCCCTACAGCTGTCCTAAAAGACTATAATATATGTTGACAATATCAGACTAAGTATTCATGACAATGTTCCTAACTCACAGGAAATCAACAGTCAGAAAAAGTAGAAAATTAGAAGAGTATCTCATCTCAGTGGAATTTCCTCACAAAAATAAAATGGGACTGAGACCAAAGTTCTGAAGAGACTTGTTTGTTAGCCAAGCAAGGAAAGTCATTTACCAATGGAGAATTAACTAAAATCACCATTACTTTATTGTAGTAGCGAAATTATATATGCAGAGAAGATAAACCTCAAACTACTCGCCTTTCAATGAGAACAATGCTCAAACAGCTGAAGACATGAGAGCAACATCAAAAGTCAATTTCAAACAAGGCAAATGATTTGGAGGTTCTCTTTAGTTCCTAACGAGCTGACAGATGTGCTAATTCTGCCTATTCTGTTACCAATATTATCCATTTATTCCAGAAGTCAACGCTAAGTCTGAAGTGACTGAAGACCTCTATGAAGAGTCTATGTGGAACTTCAGGCCAGAAATATTTTCAAAGAAGTTGAGAAAACACTAATTGTGTACAACCTGAAGCAGTATCTGCTAAGATGTGTCACAAGTGGTGGTAAAAATATATGGAACAGAAAAGGGCTTAGTTGTACAAATTTACAAAGCTTATAAAAATGTAAGAGTCTCACACCTATGGTTATTCATTCTGTTCTTCATCAGTAGATACTCTGTAGTAAATTATTTGAGTCTACTATGTGTTAATGAATCAGTGGTGTTAATAGTAGACTTCAATTCACTTTTGTGAACTTATCTTCAGTTCTGTGAATTTCTGTCAGAAATATAAGCTGAAAGTCCTGACTTGCCCCACCACACCGTAGTTCAAAGCTTAGCAGTAGTAAAGTTTTATCGCAATTTTTTTTTAGCTCGGGGCTGAGACTGAAATTTTTCTGAGAAGAACCACTATTGTTGCACGCTAAAAGGCTTTTAAAATTAGCTTTTGCTGCAGACTTGATAATGTAATTTAATGAATTCAACCTGAAGTTACAAAATTGCCTAAAAGGCAAACGAGTGCTTAGTACTTACATTACAAAACTTATAATTCAGTAAAGTCATTTCAATAATAACTAACACTTTTTCGATCACAACTAGTAGTAAGCTGCTTTATACACTTTCCACACTATCAAAAGTTAAAACAAATAGTAAGATCTCTATCCCTGAGTATATTTTCTGAGCTCAAACTACACTTCCAGCAGCATTTTTCAGACCCTGATACAAGTGCAAAGGAAATTTCCGTATTTTAAAATCCATTTAACTGAGTAACTGAGGAGCTTCCACCTAACCTTCAATGGATGTGATTAATCTGCAATGTAATGACATTCTGAAAGGCAAACATCAAGAGAAGTTTCAACAGAATTCTATAAATGCCTTCTAAGTGATGAATATGCTTAATTAAAATCATATCTTATGGATTGATATCAATATTTGGCAATATCTATCTATGTGAAAAGACATTTTCAAAGATAAAATATAAAAAAATCTCATTACAGATGAGTATTAACACATGAACATTTACAATCAACATGGATGACAGAAATATTAACTTTGAACCCCAGTTAAGTCAAATGTTATCTCCAAAAGAACAGTTTCATTCTTTTGACTATTAGATCTGTATTTCAAAAAAACTGTACTCAATTATTATACTTTTAAGTTTCATCAACAAAACTTTATGGAAATTTGTTTTCTCTCTTCTTAGAGATGTACCTACAAAATATCCTTGATTTAGCCTCTTGGCCTGCAAAGTCTGAAATCTTTACAATCTGGCCCTTTACAAAAAAAGTTTGTTGACCTCTGCTCTAGCCCCTACAGTCTCCTACTGTAGCAATACCCTATCATTTTACAGCTATTTTTTACACATTTATGCCTCTTCAACTAAACTATGAGTTATTTTAATGCATGTACATAAAGCAAGTAGGTAGTACTATACCTGGTTTTACATTTAAGTATTTGCTACATGACTACTGAGTGAATGGCTAAGTATCTCTAGAAGGGAGGCAGGCAAGGGGTAATCAGCATTCCTGTGAACCATTCCTTCATGTTTTAGAGTTAATTACAACCTGCCTCTCTTACCTGAATTTTTTTAAAAAAAAAAAAGCTCTTAGTCAACTTTCTAAAAATACAACTTTGCCCACCACTGATATGAGACATCAAAAGGGGTCAAGACGAATGAAGAAACTATTTCAATTCACGCCTATTTCTACCTCTTGGGCTCTCTTCTAAAGTTTGCTCTCCAGATTTTCCAATTCTTTCTATGATTAATCTCTTTGACAGTGAAGTAAACTATAACAAAAAGACATGCATAATATCTATCAATTATCATTGCTAACCTACACAAGTTCATTAACACTGACATGTATCTACTGATCTTTCATGGTTAATCGCTGTTATCAAATACTTACTGTTCCTTGTTCTAATAAAAGTTGACACTTGCTGAGACATTCTGGGCTGTCAATAAGTTCCAGGAGTGCTTTCTCAGCCTCTATTCTTTGTGTAAGATCAGTCCCTATGTAGAGATGAGTACATAATACTTCCAATTCAGCCAAGCTCTTGGGAAGAAAAAAAAAAAAAATTAACATTTTACTTGAGTGAAAGACAAAAATAAGGTATACATAATAATATGGGAATCGAGGGATGCAAATATCATGCCTGAATTCATCAATTCAATAAATACTTACTGAGCTATCACTACTTACTAGGGGTCACAGTGGTGAACAAAAAAGGCCTATCTCCTGTCGCCAAGTTATTTATTTATAAATTGACAGTACTGTAGTGGAAAAGTAAGAGTATAGAAAGAGAAGGACTTGCTTAATCCAAGGAGTTTAAAAGGCTTGCCTGAAGTAGTAACATTTATCCTAAAAGGGTGAGCCAGATGAAAAAAGACTAGACAGGAGTCCAGGGAGAGAAGTAGTGTTTACCAGGGCCCAGAACAGAGTGTAATCATTTTGAGGTATTAAAAGGTCAATGTCCCTGGTAGACAGCAAGGAGGAGATGCCAAACGAAGCTGAAGAGATAGGGGGGGGGAATTATCATGAGCAAGATGCAGACACTATGTCAATTACATTATTTCTCAAATTATCAGAATTTCAATGGTTTCATCCATAAAAAAGCAAAGATTATAAATATACACTGATTTGGGGTTTCTGAACTAATGACTCATAGTGCTGCAGGCAAACTCTGTCATGATTTTCAGGAACTATGACCTAACCCCATGTTATTTCTAGCAGTGTAATAACTGGTTATCATGTTGTAGGCTCCTATTTTATAAGCACAAAGAATAATTTATTCTGTTTATAAATATAATTTCATCTGAAGATATAAAACATGGATAAGATCTGGAAAAAAAAATGAGATCAGCATTCTTGTTAGCTTAACACAGTTTTGTTAAAGGCCCCTGACTAAAACAAACTACTTCACTTTGAACTTGAATTAGAGAGAATTCTTTGGAGGACAAAAAAAAAATGGCACAGATTTCAGTATCAGGTAGTCATATGGAGGTAATGGGATATTCCTAAAGAAATGCCATTTTTTATCCTTTCTGGCCTGAATTTTTATGTGGCAGCCTTAGAGCTACACTAGTCCAAACATTCTCTCAAAAACATATATCCTTGCCTAACATGAATGCACACAAAACACTGAAATGAGACCTCCTCTAGCTCCTTTACTCTTCTCACTTCTCTCTCCTTCTTAGCTCCTTTATGGCATTTTCCATTTTCTAACCAGGTCAGAGCCCAAAATCCCAGACTTGGGAAATTTCTGCTAGAATGAAAGAGAAAGAGAAAGGTTTCAAATGAATAAATTAAGATAAAGGACCTCAAGTGCGCCACCTTTTAAACATTTCCCCCACCTAGACTGGCCCAACAAGCCCTCAGAGTACTGCTCCATAATGCTCATAATATTAAAATGCATAGAAAATTTATGGTTCATGAATACATATGAATTTCCATATTTTCTCCAAGGGTAAGAAATACAAAAATAGAAAGAGCTACCTTTTCCCCCCTCTCCTGACTCATGATCAACCTTAGAAGTCTTTTCCTTCATCTAATAAACTTGAAGGGCTGAATTTTAGAACTGGTAATACCCAGAATGATTTAATGATAAACTGATCCTGCTGTCAAGCATTCATCGAGGCCTAAGAGTCTCTGAAGAAGTAGATTTTGAATTCAAAAAGAATTGGGCCAGAAATAGTGACAAGACCTAACTGTTTAAAAGCAAAAGGCAGCAAAAAAGTAAGACTCAAACCTATCTTTTGGTTTGTTTGGAGAATTAAATGAGTAAGGGTCACGTAACTTCTGGCACAGAGTATACCCTATGAAGGCTAGTTGTTTATTACTATTATGACTTAATAAGATTGTAATGGGTGGAACTGTATCCCCCTAAAATATATGCCCAATTCCTAACCCTGGTACCTTTGAATGTGTCCTTATTTGGAAATAAAGGTAATTGCAAATCCTTAAATTAAGGATCTTAATGACACCATCCTGGATTTAGGGTGGGCCCTAAGTCTAATGACTCATAAAAGAAAGGAGAAGTACATGTGAGATGCAGAGACACAGAGATACACAAAGGAGAAGGTCATATGAAGGAGGCAAAGACTACAATGATGAATCCACATGCCAAAGTACACCAAAGATTTACCAGCAGCCATCAGAAAGTAGGAGAAAGGCATGGGGTAGTTTCTCCCTCAAGGAGTCCAGAAGGAACCAATACTACTGACATATTAGTTTCAGACTTCTGGCCTTCATAACTGTAAGACAATAATTTTCTGTTGCTTTAACCCACCCAGTTTGTGGTAATTTGTTACAATAGTACCAGGAAACTAATACAAATATTAATCAATTCAGTGGTACTTAAGTAAACCTATTTGGAAAGATTCCAGAAAAGTTTTGGAGATTATTTTGTGTTTTGCTATACTGATTTAAAGAACCTCAACAAAGAACAAATCTGGAGTGAATTCAAATAGTATTGGTTTAAGTCAACAATATTACAAATTACCTTTTTCTTTCCAAAGGTATTTCAAAGTATTAACTGAAAGGCAGTGCAAGATAAAAAGGGAAGGATTTGAACTTTTTCTTAAGAAAGACTGAAAAAAGGGCGGGGGGAATCAAGTCATTCTTTCACTGTGATGATAATAATGAAACACATGCCAGGCATATCAAATCTTTTTAGAGAAAAGGATACACCCACAAAGATCCTTACTCTGGTGGAAAGTCATTATCTAAACATTTAAAACACTTAAATTCACAATGTGGTGAATGCTGACTGACCAAGCAATCTTCTGATTAGCACTGGACTTTCCAGAGAATCTATAAAGAAAGACTTTATTTTTCACAATGAATTGATAAATTTGCATCTTAGTTTTACACACTGATGTCTACGCATATGGTTAACATTAAATGCCTTAGAGAAATGGATCCCTTCTCTATTTGCTGACAAATCAGGTTTGAGTTATTAAAGCTCCTGCAAGGCTTAATATCAATATTAGAAGCCCATAAAAATAACTAATAGGTAAAACAAGTAGAATTGGACATCACCTAACTCCCAAAGAATAACTATTAAATATAAACAGACAGCATCCAACTTCCACAGCATGAGACAATGATATAATTCTGCCTTAAAGATCTTCCAAGTTATTCTGAACTCATTTCTAGTCTTCCGCACGTGACATACAATTAACCCCTAAGTGATGTGACTTCTTTCTGTACAATGATTCTCACACATGTATCCATCAATGGGTAGATGCTAAGTAAAACAAAACAACAACAAAAAAACAGACAAAAAGCGTATATATTGGAAGGTATTAAAGGAAAAGAAAGCAGATCACAGGTTTTGGCCAGGGAGGGAGGAGAGCAGAACAGGATGGGGGAATGGCAATGGGGGTTTACAAAGGAACAAAAGGAAACTTCGGGGGGTGATGGATATGCTCATTATCATGATTTTAGTGATGGTTTCACAGGTGTAAACATATGTCAAAACAGCACAATTTAAATATGTGCAGTTTATTGTCAGTTATACCTCAATATTAAGCTAAAAAAAAAAAAAAGAACGATGGCTTTTGTTCTAGGGAAAAAATGGCCCCTAATAATAAAAAATAAATCAATGAGCCACAAAAATCCCACCCCAATTGAATTTAAAACTCTTTTCAATTACTTCTCTATATCTTTCCTGCCATCTGGAATTAAGATTCTTGATTATCATTAATAGAAAACACTTTCATCTTGAAGTTACTAATTTCCCCACAAATCGTTGTTTCTTCTTCCCTTTACTACCTTTTCCTGAGCATACCTGAAGGCTTATTCCTGGGTCTCTTGAAACTCCTCCTTCTACATTGAATTAAAATAGTATTTGTTTTTAGAGCTTTATAGTTTACAAAAGTATTTCCATCTTTTATTTTTCAACCAATTCTGAAAAGTAGACTCCTGCAAAGTACATATTTGTAGTACACCCATCTTAAGACAAAAAACAAAACAAAACAAAAAAAACACTGAGGCTGAGAGATCAAATATATATATATATGCATAAGTTGCTTAAGATCAAGTGTGGAATAAATGGTCAATTCTGAGCCAAATAAATACAAGTCTACAGACCTCAAGAACATGTTGTCTCCTTACCACCCTGATGTCTTTACTTCAATCTGCAGGGAGATAAGCAGATGATGTCCTACTCCATACTTTCAACCCTGTCTGCTCACCATCTTTATACCTACCAATTTCTTCCTCTTGGAAATTCAGAAAGATGCTAAAAACAAGCCAAAAATGTCAGAAACTGAACTGAACAGATTTCCACTTCAAGTGGCTCTTTGTTTTCAGTGGTTTCAAAGGTCTAGACCAGGACCTAGATTTATAATTTTGATGTCAGCTTTGTCTCTTCCTTCTCCTTAGCCCCTCCTATATAGTTAAAGAGTTTGGCATTGCCCAAAGAAAAGTCTGGGCTTTACCCTCAGATTCTGGAAGGTTAACCTATATCATACCTGACCGGCCTGTTTTTGTTTAGGGGCTGGGAGTTGGGGGATATACACTCTGTAGTCTTAAGTTGGGGGCTGGCCACACCAGAAAGACCAACTGTATGTTTTAGGGTAGGGGCTTTGGATCACATTAGTATTAGCCAGCCTAAAGACGGAAATCAATCATGAGGGCAATCAATAGTCAATCATGACTATGTAATGAAGCCCCAGTAAAAAGTTCCCTAGTTTTCAATACTCAATGCATTCTGTCATACATATAGGCTGGGAGAGTAACATGTCCTAAGGAGAGCAAAAGCTTTGTTTTGGAACGCTCCCAGACTCTGCCCTTTGCATCTCTTCTTTTAATCAATTTTAATCTGTGTACTTTCCCAGGAATAAACTGCATGCATATGACAGCTTTCAGTGAATTCACTGAGTCCTTTTGATAAGCTATCAAATCTGAGCATGGTTCTAGGAAACCCCCAAATATGCAGTTGGTGTCAGAAGTGAGGGCAGTCTTGTGAACTATGCCTTAAACCTCACAGTTTAGCTAATTCCTGGTATACACCTAATTTGTCATAAAATCCTAACAATTCTTTTTAACTCGAGACTCAGACTCAACACCTCTACATGATAGTCATAGACAATAGAGCAAGAGAACAGTATTTTCTAACTGTGGCCTCCAGTGCCGGGATTTCTTCAGCAGCTTCTTTGGGAATGAGTAGAAGCTCTACAATCTACCACTTATTGACCCCAAGCAATTTAACCTTTCTAAACTTCACTTTTGAAACTGCAGGTAGTAATATCCACCTTCCACAATAACCATGAAGAGTAAGATAGAAAACAGAAAGCTTAACCCAGTGCCTGGCACACAGCAGATCCACAATAAATTGTAAATAATCCCTTCAGTTCGCGATGAATTATAAAACACTACATTGGTCTTCTATCTATAGTTTCTCCCAATCAAGTCCATACTGCCATGATCTTTCCCAAACCTCTTTCCCATTATGTTACCATCATGTTCAAATATAACAGTACACAATCACATCTAGATGAATCGGGTAGCCTGGCTGGGTATGAAGAAACATAGCCATAGTCCCTGGTTCTGGAACAATTCTGAGAGCAAAAAGATGAACCAAATGAGTACTCCAAATTTTTCCTGGCATTATCTCTTGATTCTCATCTCAATCCCTCTGGTCTATCTAAAATTCTTTTATCTTACCTATTCCCAACTCTATCTTTCCTCACTCTGCCTTCCTCCCCCCATTCTGGACTGTCTCCTCTCAAATGATAATCCAGATCCATTGCTTCCTTTGGGACAAAGTATTCTAACTCACTCACAGCTTCCTAACCAGAATGCATGTACCTTGATGGTATGCCTGGCAAATTGATCCTCCAGCCCTCCAGGAAGCCAGGCTTTTGGCTGTGAGCAGTTTATGTCAATGAACAAGACAATCACCATTTTTTATGTACGCCATAATGTGAAAAAGATTGTGGAGAAGTGCTCTAACCCACCTCACACAAGTCCACATCTTTACTCATCACCCTAATGGCATAATTTTTGATGAGCTACCCTGGTGAGTAGGGGGACAGTAAAATATTGATATGAAAGAATATGGAATTATGAATTATTAGGCCTACTCTAACTCTACAGCCTTCGGCAAGTCACAACTGTTCTTTTTTTTTTTTTGGTATATTCTTTTTTTTTTTTTTTTTGAATTTTTTTTTTATTCTTATGTTAATCCCCATACATTACATCATTAGTTCTAGATGAAGTGTTCCATGATTCATTGTTTGTG
>NC_138375.1:55015786-55041931 GCF_054177405.1 Leptonychotes weddellii | reverse complement strand
ATCTCATTCCTTTTGATGGCTGCATAATATTCCATTGTATATATATACCACATCTTCTTTATCCAGTCATCTGTCGATGGACATCTTGGCTCTTTCCACAGTTTGGCTATTGTGGACATTGCTGCTATAAACATCGGGGTAAGTCACAACTGTTCTAAGATTCAGTGTCTTCAAGAATAAAATGTATGTATATACATATATGCACACCTCTCAAATTAGTTGTGGGGCTCAAAATCTAAAATAAGCATGTGAAAATTCAAAATGCTAGGTACCGGTCATCGTTATTAATAAATGTTCCTTGAGTTAACTGGAGAATATGGTCTCATATGCTAGAAATACTTCAAACTGAAAAGTTCCAGAGCTTTTTTTCTGGCTCTCAAAACTGTTTGATATTTTATTTGTCCAACTACACTTTTGAGCTGCTATGAACCAATACAGCTAGTTTTGGCATTAGCAGCTAATTTTTCCAACCCGCTACCTAAGTATGAAGAAGTCTTCCAGGACTGAGGACTTTAATATTATGCATCATCTTTCTAAGGCTGAAAACTTCCAAACTTCTACTACAGTCTTTACTCTCAAGATTTATACCTGAACTCTGAACACTTGATTACCTATTTACAACCCCAAAGTCCTCCCTGTAGGTTTCTTCCTGTGAAAATTTCCCAGGGGGCATGTTTACCACAGTGGAAATAAATAACATTATTTTGACCTGGACACCCTCAGAAATGGCAAGGAGTCAAAAGGTAATGTGTGGGGCTCACTACTTCCTGGTCTATAAATCGTGGAGCTGTCAATCACCTGACAGAAGAGTGGATGGTTGGAAAGAAAAGATCCTTTGGAAAAATCAATAAATAAGAAATGAGTCAGTATGACCACAGGCAGTCCGAAGAAGACTACAAGAAGAACTTGACACATAGACACAGTCACCACATTATGAAATTGACTACCCTCCAAGGTCATTCCTGCTATCCACAGCCTCCCCCTCTCTATTCTATTTTATATGAACCTTATGCTCCAGCCAGAACAAACTTCCTGCAGTGTGCCATGTTCTTCCACAATTCTTCGCCATCATTCACATGGTCCTTTTGCCTCTATACTCTTCCCCTCCTCTTCACCTGGCTGGCTCCTACAATTCTTTCAAGACCCACTAGACTGCAAGTTCCATGAGAGTAGAAATCATAGTTTTGCTAAAGCTGTCTTCCGTGCCTAGCAAAGTAGGAACTCAATTCATAACTGGACGAACGGAAGCTCAAAGAAACTCAAAACATCTCCTCTGAGAAGCAGAAAAGCTCTGCCTCATTCCTTCTCAAGACACACACACACGGTTGACTGCCCGTCTTCAATGTTCCCATGATATCCTGTGTTTAATTCTACCATATCATTTTTACATGTACTGTAATTATCTGTGAATTCTGTGAAGGCAGGGATGGTAAGATGATGTAATCCTTTAACCCAGAACTGTGCACAGTGCTTGAGACACAGTGGGAGCTCTATAAATGTTTGTTGAATGAATAACTGGATGCACATGCCAGTGCAGCCCGAGAATACGTGAACCTTCCTCCTCAAGCACGGGTCCCATCCTTATCTCCGCGTTCCTCGGGCACGCTGCCCCGGTTTCCTCCTCCAATAAGGTTGCTGCTAAGCACTCCGCAACTCCCTACAGATACAGCCCCCGCCCGATGTAGCCAATTAAAAATCCAACCGCTGCCGCCGTTCCTTCCGGGGGCCCTGGCCCCCTCTCGAACTGCATCCCAACCGTGTGGAGGCTGGTGATGGAGCTGCGGCCAGCGACGCGGCGGGAAGGCTGGTCCGGCCCGGCCAGGCTCCCACCTGCCCGGGCGCCGCCAAAGCAGCCCTTCGCGCCGTGCCCCGCGCAAGAAGTGCGGGCTACCGCGCAGCGGATCCTCAGCATCCGCACCTCCCCGGAGGAGCGAGCTCCGAACCTGGCCCCTGCCCCTCCACCCGCCACCCCCGGGCACGGGCCATCCCCTCCTCGGGCCCGGGCCCGGGGTGGGCAGCCCAGGCCAGTGCCCGAGTCTCCGGCCGGGGCGGGGGCTGGGGCTCCGAGGCGCCGGTCCGAGGCCCGGCGGCCTCCGCCGCCGTCCTCAGCCCTCAGTCTCCAGACCTCAGCGTCCCGCCGGGTTCCAGGGGCGGCGGAGCGGGGACCCGCGGTGCACAGCGCACTGACCTGGAAGTGCAGCGCCATCTTCCCGGGAGGCGGCGCCGGCCGGCCGGCCGCCCCGAGCGCCCGAGGGGAGGGAGCGGAGGCGGGCACCGCTGAAGCCCCAGACGCCCGCGGGGTCCCTGCGCCGCTGGCTCGCTCCGCACGTTCGTCGCCTCCGCCGCCCGGCCGCTGCGTTTGAAGCGCTGGACGGGGCGGGGCCTGACGGGATGGGGCGGGGCGACGGGGACGGCGCGCGGGGGGAGGGCCTGAGGGGGCGGGGCCTAGGGAGCCAGGAATCTCAACCGCCTCCAGCACGGAGGTTTGAACTGCTGATGCTACCTCAGGTGGGTCATAACCTCTGACATCTTTCCTTTGACACAACCACCACAACGCAACTGTCAGCCATGACCCCTGGCTCTTACATCTCCCACAAACTCTTTTGATCCTGAAGCCTTACAGCACAACTATTGCCCATGGCTTCTGATGCCCCCATCTCCACAATTGTTCTTGTCCCCTGAACACCCACTTGCTGTGCACAACCTTGGACTCCTTCATGCCAACTGCTGTCCTTGACCCCTGACTCCCAGAGTCCAACTTCCATTTTCTTTTTAACTTTATTTGGGTTAAAATTAAAATGACAGTGTCTACATGGTGTTTTGTAAAATTATAGCTCACCTCTTACTACTTCTCGCCTATATTTCATTGAATATGAATTTGTGTTTTACACCAAATGATTCCATTGGAATGAGAATTTATTTGAACAAAAGTAGTATTGAACAAAAGAATTTATTTGAACAAAAGTCACTCCTTTCTGGTGCTTTTCGTTTCTTCTTGAAGATTGACCCTTCCAGTTGGGGGCATTGTGAAATTTCACACTTTAGTGTGAAAAATTACTTTAATACTTCTTATAGTTCAAGTTTACTAGTAACAAATTCAGCCTTTGTTAACATGAATACATCTTTATTTCACCTATATTTTTAAAGGATAGTTTTGCTAGGTATAGAATTCCATTTTGTCTTTTAAAAAATATGTTCTTAGCATTAAAAAAAAACAACAACGTCTTTTTCCTTGATTTCTGGTTACCATTGTTTCTGTTGAGAAGTTAGCCATCTGTCTGACTACGGCTCCTTTAAAGGTAATGCATCTCCCACCTCTGGCTGCTTTAAATTTTTTCTTTCTTTTTTGTCTTTAGCAGTTTGGGTGTGATGTAACTGTGTGTGTGTGTGTGTGTGTGTGTTATCCTGCTTGGGATTCGTAAGGCTTCTTAAATATGAAATCTGGTATTTTTATCAGTGTTTGAAAATTCTCTGTATTTCCTTAAATATTGTTTCTGTTCCTCTCTGTCTCTTATCCTTTTGGAACTCCAGTTACATGTATGTTAGACTTTTTTGAGTACTCCGTATGTTTCTTACACTCTTTTCTGTATTTTTTTTTCCTCATTGTGTTTTAATCTGCATATTTTTTTACTGACCTGTTCCCCATTCAGTAGAAACTCTGGTCTGCTGTGTCTGAGCTGCGACACAACCCCTCTATTGGAATCTTAATTTTAGGTATAATATTTTCAGGTCCAGAATTTTCATTTGAGTCTTCCCCTTCCATTCTTTAAACAGGTTCTAAGGCTCTGGTGGAATTGTTTATCTTTCCTCTATTTTCTTGAACATTTTAATCATATTGTTTAAAGCCCCTATCAGATAATTCCAATATCTGAATCACCTATGGGTCCTCCTGGGTTTTGGCATTTAGTCTTGTTTTTTAAGCATGCCTTATAATCTCTTATTGAATGTCAGACAGTGTGGTATAAAAATTGTAGAGACTGTGGATGATATCAGCTTTCTCCAAAGAGGATTAAGTTTTCTTATTGTAGTAGGCAGATAGAATACAAGTGAATCATCTTAATCTGATTGAGACTTGGTTTTAGGCTTTTAAATTCAAATTTATTTCAGTTTGCCCTTATTTCTAGGTCATGGTTCTTACCAGATCTTACTAGAGCTTGAAAGCCTGAATATTTGCCCAAGACCCCTCCACCTTGTGGGGCTTGAACTCTAATCCCCATTTCCCCAGTACTGTGAAGCTGCTAAAATCTCTGTTCAACTCTTTAGGCGCTGCTGTTCTGCTGAGTTTCTTAAAGTCTCTTCCTGTGCATGTGCATCTTAAGAATTTACTGATGATTTAAAGGGAATTTATATACAGATTTTGGGGCTCACATCTCTGTAATTTTCTCCTCTCTAGAATTGTATCCTTCAAATCCCAGCTGCTTTTGTTCCTAAACTCCCATCTCTGCTCCTAGCCTACTGAGATCACTACTGTCTATTTAGCTCTGTTACCCCTGTGCTAATTCAAAATGCCCAGGGTGGGAACTGACCTGAATGTGGACCTTGCCCTTAGTGCTTTCATGCTCTCAAGGGTTGAAGCCAATCAAGTCTTCTTATCTTTACTTGTTGTTCCCTAGTGCCTTCAAGCAGTTGTTATATATGTGTGTATGTGTGTGTGTGTGTGTGTGTCATTGTTAATACACATTAAATTATCAAATTTATTTATATTTGTTATATATGTAATATATTAACATATTTGTTAAATGTATATATATGTGTGTTTATATAAACGTATACATATATGTGTGTGTGTGCGTGTCCGTGTGTTTGTCCTATTTTTATAATTGATTTAAGTGGGAGGTCTAATTCAACATAAACTACTCCATTATGATGAGACTGTTTGCACCTTCTATTCTTCACCCTTGATTTTTATAGCTCATCCATAGCCCATGAATCCTCGTCCCCATAACTCAGCTCCTAAACTTGAAAATGTTCAATACCCTCATTCTGCCATTCATGACTCCTGTATCCCAGAGTTTTTGATTCCTATATTCTAACTTCTATTTCCATGCTTTAAGACTTTTGATATCCAGTCTCATTTGTGACTCCTACATCCCTAGCACCAGTGTTGATTTCTGACCTCCCTATTGCATCTGCCATACAATACCCCATTATTTTAACTGCTTATTGCCTTTGTCTAACTTCTGAATCCCAGTCCACATTTTAAAGCTATTGTTTTAAAGTGGCATTTCCATTACCTCAAATTTTAAGCTGTTACAGGAGGAACAATTTCTTGAGATTTGATCATTTGGCCTTTTTTTTGCCCCATAGCAGAATATCCTTGGCACAAATATAAGATTGTGATAAGAACAGCAGCTGACTATTCTGTGGATTTGCAAGGTAACTCAGAAAATGATTTCTCCTTCTAGAGAGGAGAAAATGATATTTTTTCCCTTTAAATTTGAGTGACCACTTAAGATTTCAGTTTATAATGATCTCTCCCTTCCATGATTTTCTAACAAAATATGCATACAACTCCGTATCTTTTTTGTCAATTAATAAAATTTAAGATAGAATTGTGTCACTGCAGCTATTAAAAGTAGCACACCTGGGGCACCTGGGTGGCTCAGTCAGTTAAGCGTCTGCCTTTGGTTCAGGTCATGATCCTGGGGTCCTGGGATGGAGCCCCGCATCAGGCCCCCTGCTCAACAGGGAGTCCAATTCTCCCTCTCCCTGCCCCCACTCATGCTCTCTTTTGCACACTCTCTCTCTCAAATAAATAAAATCTTTTTTAAAAAATGTTTTAAAAAATAGCACAAAAGATGCTCCAGGATGTCAAATAATTCATTTCTATCACAAAACTCAATTGAAAGAGGGACATTTAGAGCTCTTAGGAATTACAAAAGTATCTTCTATGGCAGCTAGCCTTCTAAAAAAGACAAATGGATCTTAGATCTTTGTATCTTTTCAGGAAATTCAATTAACATTTGTAATTCTGGTACCTTAGGAAATTCACCTAACATCTTTGAGTTTTGATTTGTTTTTTCTTGTTTCCATAACAGGACTTACGTGGGCCTGAACTGTGGGACTGAACTGTGGGACTGAAACTTCAAAATATCCAACTAACTAACAACAACAAAAAAACCCTCAAAATATCCAACTAAAATTCGGGGTTTTTTTTAAGATTTTATTTATTTATTTGACAGAGAGATAGAGAGAGCCAGAGAGCACAAGTTGGGGGGATGGCAGAGGGAGAAGGAGAAGCAGACTCCCCACTGAGCAGGGAGCCTTATGCAGGGCTCCATCTCAGGACCCTGGGATCATGACCTGAGCCAAAGGCAGATGCTTAACTAACTGAGCCACCCAGGTGCCCCTCCAACTAAAATTCTTACTTTATCAATACATAAAATATAAAACCTATGGTCAGTCATTTACTTTAGTAGCACATATAAACAAAAATAGGAAACATTAGTACACACCTCCGTTAATTTATTCTACAAAATGTAATTTTATTGAATACACTTAATAAGATTAATACCTCAGTAAGTTTTAGGAATCCAGCAGAAGGCAGGCAGGTGAGAGAAACAGGAGAAAAATGCATCTAAAAAATTCAGTTATGTAAAACCCCTCCAAAACACAACAGCTGCATAAAATATGTATATTTGTGTATATTTCTTTCATATTGGTTGATTTCAACTATGATTTTATTTTATCAAGTCATTAACCTTAAACTCTATTTAAATATCCAGTGTGAAACCAGAGTAACAAAAAAAAAATTTCTTCTCCTCTGGTGATATAAATATGAGTTATCTCACAATCTTTATTATTACACATATACTAAAAACTATACACACTTTTTCTTTAAATGATTTTATACTTTTAACATACTGGCAATAACAAAAGTATACTGCTATGTATTAATAATGCTATTATTTTGACAAATTAAAACTAAGTAATATTTTTTATTTTGTATATTGCCTTATATTACTTGCTTATTAGTTCTTCCACATAATAATAAATAGTTTAAAGCATTGATTACCTCAGGAAGATAGTAATGTTATGTTAACTATGTATCCTTAAAGTTATCCCTAAGCAGCATCATGTAAAATATCACTGACATGTAATGCTATTGGATAAAGTAGTATACACATTCTGAAAAGCAATTTGCAATATATATCAAGAATCTTGAAAATGTTTATCATCTTCACCCAACTTCAAGAAAGTGATTCTAAGAAAATAACCTAAACTGCAAAAAAAAAAAAAAAGTTTTATATGTGAAGGTATTTATTAAAGCATAATTTATAATAGGGGAAAGCTGAAAGGTTAAGTAAATTATGGTACAGCATATGGCAGAATCTTATATAGTCATTAAGGATTATATTTATAGAGAGTTTTGTAAAAATGTGGAAAATGGTATGTTAAGTGTAAAAGGCAAAATGGAACAGTACGTCATTAAAATCAAATGAAAAAGGCATAGAAAAAATTAATGGGACAGAATGCAAACAAATGTTAACAGTGCTATCTTATGAGTCATGGAATTAACAGATGATTTTTTTCTTCTTCAGGTTTCATTTTAAATATTTTCTAAAATATTCATTATTCATTTTTATAATCAGAGAAGAACTTATGATGTAATAAAAAATCAGGCCTGAACAGATTACTGTTAATGCTCACTAAAGAAGCACTTATTAAACAAGTGTTGGTGGAAGCTACATATATATGGGTAGAAGGACATTTAGAAAAGGTGAGTTTGACCAGATAGGCTCTATTGCTACAAATCTTTTTTGATATAAGAGAAAGTGTGTGTGTGCGTACGTGTGTGTGTGTGTGTGTGTGTGTATGTGTAATTTTTAAAAATAATACTGTCTTAAATTGAAATGGAGAGTATAAAATGTGTAAACTCTAGGAGAATAGGGCAAAAAAAAAAGAGCTATCACTGGCCATAGCCCATTTTATGCACATAGCTACTTCTCAGAAATAGACATTTCCCCATTTCTAGTGCTTTCTTCTAAAACATTTCTATAAAATACATTTAGTCCTTCTCAATGAAAGCAATACTGTTTAATTGTTTTTAGAGTGAAACTAATTTGTACTAAAATATAAAATTAGATCCCTCACATACTAATATTACTTTGAGTAAGCAAGAGCTATACCATTTCTTTTTTTTTCCTTTGACAATTTTTTATTTTTATTTTTTAAAGATTTTTTAAAAATTTTATTAAAGATTTTTTAAAAATTTTATTATGTTAATCACCATACATTACCTCATTAGTTTTTGATGTAGTGTTCCATGATTCATTGTTTGCATATAACACCCAGTGGTCCATTCAGTACGCACCCTCTTTCATACCCATCACCAGGCTAACCCCTCCCCTCTAGAACTTTCAGTTTGTTTCTCAGAGTCCATAGTCTCTCATGGTTCGTCTTCCCCTCCGATTTCCCCCCCTTCATTTTTCCCTTCCTGCTATCTTCTTTTTTTTTTTTTTAACATATAATGTATTATTTGTTTCAGAGGTACAGGTCTGTGATTCAACAGTCTTACACAATTCACAGCGCTCACCATAGCACATACCCTCCCCAATGTCTATCACCCAGCCACCCCATCCCTCCCACCCCCCACCACTCCAGCAACCCTCAGTTTGTTTCCTGAGATTAAGAATTCCTCATATCAGTGAGAACATACGATACATGTCTTTCTCTGATTGAGCTATACCATTTCTTAAAACCTAAGTCCTTTCCTTAAGGGTCAACATTTTCCTTTTGCAAAGAGTTATGTTTTAAATTTACCGTGAGGATACCCAGCTGACCAGACAAATCTCTTATAAGAAAAAATGAAAGAGCCTAAGAATAGCTCAAGGAAAACCTAGTCATCAACTTTTCTTTCTCCTTTCTTCTGCCTCATATCTCCCCTGCCCCAACACACATTCACAGCCATTCCCAAGATTAGGTTATGCCATACTTAGGAGCTTAGGGAAGATCAATCAATACTGATGATACATTTAGTCCTTTCCAATTGTAGCAACTTATTTTAAAAGAGTATTTCTATTATCTTCTCCTGATTATAAAAGAAATCCATGATTTTTGTATAAAACCTAGTGGTACAGAATTATACAAAATCAGAAGTAAAAGTTGCCAAGAATGGCAGCTGCTCAAAAATAACCCATCTCAATTTAATGTGTCCTTCCAAGCCTCTGTCTCTGCACAAAAATATGTGGGCAAACATTTTTTTCTTTCATACAAATGAGATCATGCTATAATACTGTTTTATACCTTGATTTTTCTGCTTAACAGTATATTTTAGGTATCTTCCATATCAGTATTATAGATCTACCTCATTTCTTTTCAAGAACTCCTTAATATTTCACTGTATGTAGCTATCATATATACCATGATTTATTTAATCAGTCCTCTCCTGAAGGAAATTTAAGTTTGTCTACTCTTTTTCACTATTAAAAATGAAACATATTTAATAACAACGTTAAATGAACTATCAGTATTCTCTATAACTAGGAGAGGTAGAAAAGACAAAAATTTGTCCTTCAGGCATATAAAATACTGCTCCTAAAAATGCTTTCCCAGGTTGACTTATACATAAGTTGACCATATAGTTTATTATTCACCCAGAATACTTTTGAGAATTAATTATATTTTGATTATATTATATTATATTTTTGAGACTTAATGCATACTCTGGGATAGTCCTAAAGCCATCTAACTGTGGAGCAAGGTCCACACCAGGGTTGCAAAAGAAGATTGGGGGAGCCACTGTGGGACAAGCAAGGGGAAAAGAACTTTTGTGTAGGAGGGCTGGTTGACAAGGGTATCAGATCCTGAATGGGATGAGGAGAGTGACTATGCATGAGAGTGGTCTGGTTTTTCTTGGGGTGTGAGAGACAGCAGGGGAGGAAGACATCTATGCAGAGTTTTTGCCTGTTGTAGAGATTTGGAGCCCCAGTGGTATGAAAAGAGTATCCATGCATTGAAGGGGGGCACAGCATAAGACTTTAGAGCTTAACAGATCTGAGAAAAGCATCCATGCAGGTATGTGGGTGAGGCTAGCTAGGTGTGGGGAGTCAGAGCCTGAGCAAGGTGAGGAGGGTTTTCATGTACAGTGGTGCCCTGATAAGGGGTATCGGAGCCCCTACTTGGGGTAGGGGAGAAATTGGTAGTGGAGTCGGGAAACTGGTTACATACTAGGGAATTGATGAAATAAATAAATATATTAAGAATAATGGAAACCAAATTTCTCACTGTAGGAGAAGGGAGTTGCAAATACGGAAAGAGGGATAACTAGAATGAACCCTGTGGTGTTGGATTGGAAGTATCAGTGAAAATTCATGGTTTTCACTATATAGACATAAATACAGAAATAAATTTAGGTGTGTGTGTATGTGTGCGTGTGTCCCACAAATATCCCTACTGAGAATGCCTGAGGTCAGCAGCACTCAAATAGCCATGAGCACAACTAACATCCAGAACTTGGCTTCTAAATACTATTTCCCACTTACAGGAACCAGGACTCCTTGGAAAAATGGCTGATTCCACATTAAGGCATGTAAGCACAAGATAAATCTGGAACATCTTGTCAGAAAGTAAGGAAATCCTCAAAGAATGAAGGGGGCACGTCAAAAGGACACGGAGACAACTTGAAGGAGCTCCCACTTGCCAAATCTAGAACAATTCAGGCATCAAAATAAATAATGATAGTAATAAATTATAACTCATTGAATAAAATAAGAAACCTAAATAATATACTAATATTAGTCCATATTAATATAAGTAAATAAATGAATAAATTGAAAGTTTACAGAGTCTCACAGTAGTTCCTCACAAAATACTAATTAATTAAAAAGTAAAAAAGAGTAACTTTATCAGTCCAGAAGTCTGTCATCTGCTCCCTTTAATTGAGTGATTAATGTGGATAACATTAATAATGGGATAAATCTAAATCGTGTGCCATTTGACAGAATGCAATAGGAAGAACGCAATACCATCTCTGTAGTAGCCTTGCAAAAGGTGCATACCCTGACTCTAATTGTGAGGAAACATTAGACAAACTCAAATTTAGAGACATTCTACAAAACAACTAGCCTGTAATCTCCACAAGTACCAACACGATGAAAGATCTCTCAACTCCCTGGTTAAATTTACTCCTAAGTATTGTGTTCTGTTTGATGTTACTGTAAATGGGATTGCTTTCTTAACTTTTTTTCCCGATAGTTTGTTGTTAGTGTATAGGAATACCACTGATTTTTGTGTATTGATTTTGAATCCTGAAACTTTACTGAATTCATTTATTAGTTCAAACAGTTTTTTGGTAGAGTGTTGAGGGGTTTCTATGTATGTCATCTGCAAATAGAGACAGTTTTACTTCTTCCTTTCTGATTCGGATGCCTATATTTTCTCTTTCTTGCCTAATTGCTATAGCTAGATACTAGAAGTTCTAGTTAGAGTAAAAGTGGTGAAAATGGCCATCCTTGTCTTATTCCTGATCTTAGAAGAAAAGCTTTCAGCTCACCATTGAGCATGATGTTAGCTATAGGTTTGTCATATATGGCCTGTATTATGTTGAGGTGCATTCTCTCTATCCCTAGTTTGTGGGGTTTTCTATTATGAAAGGATGTTAAATTTTGTCAGATGCTTTTCCTGTATCTATTGAGGTGATCATATAATTTCTATCCTTCATTTTGTTACTGTAGTGTAGCACACTTATTGATTTGCATATATTGAACCATCCTTGCATCCCTGGAATAAATCCCACTTGGTCATAGTGTGTGATTCTTGTAATGTATTGTTGAATTCAGACTGCTGGTATTTTGTTGAGGATTTGTCACAGGGGGATCAGGCTTTTACCTCCTGAAACAACTGACCAATATTAGCATTACTGAAAGTAGGACAACCAGACCTGGTATGCCTTCTGCTGTGATGCAAGAGGATGTCCACAGCACCCCCATGAAGGGCTCTTGCCCAAAATGCTGAACCTGAATCTAAATAAGTCTCAGAGAAAACATCGACTTATAGGAAGTGTGGGGCGACAGAAAAATAAGTTAAATGTCCATCCCCACTCCCAAGGGAGCCCACAGACAAATCCAGAACATGTAGTATTTTATGTAAACAAATCACCTGGTTTTGCAATAAGCCAATGACATAGAAAATAAGGATGGGTAAGGGCACTTTTTTAGATTAGAGAGATTTGAGAAAACAAATAACCAACTGTGATGTGTAGACTGTGTTTGGAGCCCAATTATTTTTATTTTTTTTAAGATTTTATTTATTTGAGAGAGAGAGAACGTGAGTGAGAGAGCACAAGCAGGGAGAGGGGCAAAGGAGAGGAAGAAGCAGGCTCCCTGCTGAGCAGGGAGCCTCATGCAGGGATCCATCCCAGGACCCTGGGATCATGACCTGAGCCAAAGGCAAATGCTTAACCAACTGAGCCACCCAGGTACCCCGGAACCTAATTTTTAAAAACTAACTATAAAAGGACATTTTTTAGACAATTGGGGAAACGTGGAAATTATGGACTGGGTGGTAGATGATGCCAAAGAAATACTGTTAACCTTTTTGGTATGATAAAGGAATTGTGATTGTGTATGAAAGTGCCATATATTCTATAGACCTATACTGAGGGATGGAAGGTGAAAGAACATGAAAGCTGGGGATAGATTTAAGATATTTTGGCAAAGAAAAAATCAAAATAAAAAAGAGATGGACAAGTCAATATGGCAAAATATTGGTAATTATTGCATCTGAGTAATGTATAATTATTAAATCTGAATAACGTGCTTTATTATACTGTTCTCTCTACTTTTGATGATGCTAGAAAATTCTTATAATAAAATAAATAACCCTTCAATAACTTCATGGCTTACTGTGAAAAACCCCAAATCTGTACTCTGAATGTAGGGCCCTCTTATCTAGCCCAATCCTTCATTTCCAGATTTATTTATTATTACTCCCACTCATGCCCCCTGCACAGTTACACTGAGTGATTTGCATGACATGATTGTCCTCGCTGCTTTGTGTACACTGTTTCTCTCTCCACCCATTATTATTCTGAGAAGAATGCCCTAGAGGTGTGGTTTAAAAAACTGATAACCACTATTTATTGAGTGCCTACTCTGGGCAATGCAATGCACTGAGTGATTGACATATATTCATTATTAAACAATCCTGAGATGTTCCTGAGAAGGTGAGACAACAGGGTCAAAGAGGTTAAGTAATTGGCTCATGGTGTTTCCATTCTGAAACATATTATGCAGTTCATTTATTTATTTGTTTACTAGTTTATATCACTGGTTGTCAAACTTTAGCATAAATTGGGGCCATCTGGAACAATTATTTTAAAAGGCAGATTTGTGAGGCACACTCCCTATATCCTGGATCATTTTTGGCTACAGTTGGGTCCTGCAGTTGGTCCTTTCACCAGAGTGTCAAGATGATCCTGTGACTGTGGTCTCTGAGCCACACTTTGAAAAACACTACACTCCCCCTTTCATCCTTTTTCTCTGTCACCATGTGCAGACCTCTAAGTCATATTGATAAGATCATACATGTGGAATGATTTTGTAAATCTAATACTTGGAACATATAAGTTATTATTATATTTCCTGACATGATTACAGTGGAAACATTTTAATATTCCAAACTTGAATCTTAAAATGTGATCTGGAGGAAAGAATTCATTAACATCATCAACAAATATACTCATTGCCTATGTGTACTGTTCAAATAACTCAAATACCTACATCGAAATACACCCATCATCACCAGGAAGGGCCAGTTTGTCTGCCTTCTTCTTTTTTCTTTTTTTTTTTTTTTGCATTTTTTTTATTATGTTATGTTAGTCACCATACATTACAACATTAGTTTTTGATGTAGTGTTCCATGATTCATTGTTTGCGCATAACACCCAGTGCTCCATGCAGAACGTGCTCTCTCTAATACCCACCACCCCACCCCCCTCCCCTCTAGAACCCTGTTTGTTTTTCAGAGTCCATCGTCTCTCATGGTTCGTCTACTCCTCCGATTTCCCCCCCTTCATTTTTCCCTTCCTGCTATCTTCTTCTTTTTTTTTTTTTTAACATATAATGTATTATTTGTTTCAGAGGTACAGGTCTGTGATTCAACAGTCTTACACAATTCACAGCGCTCACCATAGCACATACCCTCCCCAATGTCTATCACTCAGCCACCCCATGCCTCTCTACACATAGCACTGGATAGGATGAAACTTTACAACCAAGAGTGACAGTATCTTGAGTGAAGTTCTCTGTATTTTGAGGAGGCAAAAAAATAACAGGAGCTATAAGAGGAAAAATTAAGTGAGAAATTTATGTCAAAAAAATGGATTTCGTGTCTAAAGAAATTTTTTTTTTTGCAAATAACTTGTGCATATATAAATTCAATTGGCACAAATAAGCGAGGGCTTTTTTTTCCTACTCAAATGGTAGACTTTTAGCCAAAATTGCCACAAAAATATATGTAGTATTTAAGCAGGATGGAAAGGGGAATCCCAGTGACAAAGAAACCTTGCATTATAAACTTATTCAGAAATGCCTGTCATTTAATTGAATATGGATTACTTAGGATGGGAAAGAATTTGTTAAAAATTCTAAAAGACCTGGTAAGAATAAAGCTGTGAAGATGTTGTACCAAGTTGGGTGGGGAATGTTGAGGTGAAAAAAACAGGAAAATAATGGGGGGAAAAGGAACCACATGTGATAAGGGGCTTGTATCTAGAATATATAAAGAACTATTACAATTCAATAATAAAAAGACAAATGACCCAACTAAAAAGGGACAAAAGATCTGAGTAGACATTTCTATGAAGAAGATATACAGATGGCCAGTAAGCACTTGAAAAGATGCTCAAAAGCACATTGAGATACCATTTCACACACATTGAGATAGCTATAATTTAACAAAACAAAACAGATAATAAGAGGCGTTGGCAAAGATATGGAGAAAATGGAACCCTAATACACTGCTGGTGGGGATATAAAATGTTGCAGATGCTCTGAAAAACAGTCTGGAAGTTTAGCGAATGGTTAAACAGAGAGTTACCATCTAATACAGCAGTTCTACCCAAATGGAAACCACCCAAATACCCATCAACTGAAGAATGATAAAGCGTGGTGTATAGATACAATGGAATATTATTCTAATAAAAAGGGACGATATTGACACATGCTACAACATGCCTGAACCTTGAAAACATGTTAAGGGAAGAAGTCAGTCACAATTGACCACATAATATATGATTCCACTTATATGAAATGTTCAGTTTAGGAAAGTGAATTAGTGATTGTCTAGGGCTGGACAAGATGGGAGGGTTGGAGGGTGATGACTAAGGGGAGTGAGGTTTCTTTTTGGGGGTAATGGAAATACAAAATTTATTGTGGTGAACAGAATTGATTGTGGCCATGGTTGCACAGTTCTGTGAATATCCTAAAAGCCATGCACTGTACACTTTAAGTGGGTGAGTTGTATGGTATGTGAAATAAAGCTCAATAAAACTGTTAACAAGATAATGGACAATATCAAAAAATACAAAAGCCGTTCTTTATAATATAAGGGATAAAAATAGTCATTACTCTAGGATCTCATTTTCTCTCTGTGGTTGGGAGAAAGGGAAACATATTTTTGAACATTTGTGTACCAAGCTTTGTCAATTCTTATTTAACACTACCAGCTGGCAAGGTAGATATTTTCTTATTTTACAGGTGACTTTAACAAAGTTAAGCACCTTACCCAAGGTCAGTCACATCATTAAGTGGCAGAGCCGAGATTTAAATAAGGTTTGTCTGTCTACAAAGTAAATATTTTTCCCATTACGTTTCCGATAACATTTTCCCATGTATCTCATTTTTCCCATTACACCATAACTAGCTTTATAATTTTATTTCAATAATGGAGCTAAATCTAAAACAGACCCTTTATCCAGGAATGAAATACAGCAACTAAGAATATGGTAAATTCTATTTCAGTGTTATTTTTATTTTTTAAAGAAATCACATTAAAAATATCCTAAACTTCTATAAGTTGCTACAGAGGACGTTTTTATCCATTTGGAGGATAAAACTCAAAATATACGCATATGTTTAATTAATGTTTAATTATGTATGCTAAAAGTTCTTTCTGAAAAATAATGTATTATCATCGTTGCATAGCTTGGTTTTATCCTAAGTGATACAACATCTTGGAAATTGACTTTGTTATGGCCCAGGGTAAAAAAAAAAAAGTCAAGCCATCTTTAAATCTAGCTATATGAATTTTCTTGCCCACTTACTTCACTCTTTGTTGCAGTCTAGATAGCAATTGATACAAGCTGACATTGTATAATTATTTAATGGATGATATGGTCCTTTAAAAGCAGATAGCTTTTGTAAATTTTATATTCCATAGTTTCTATTTCTTAATGTTAAGTATTTTTTCATTAGCAGTAATCTCAGGAAATCAGAATGGGCCATCAGTCAATTTAACATTAAAGTAATTTTTCTTTTTCGTCCCAGGAAAGCAGGAATGTCGATGCCAAGGGCACCAAATAAAAAAGCTAGAAATCACATAAATCCCCCTTTTGTAGGGCAAAGCTACCCTATGTGGCCCTTGGAAGTATTAAGTTGTGAGCATCCAATCAAAAATAAATGGGATAAGAAATAAAACAAAAAGTGGACTGGTGTTAAATTGTTGCTTCTCAACATTAGGGAGTACACTTTATATCAAGAAACTCATAAAGAATAGATGGTTTAGCTTAGCTCTCCTAACCACCAAATTTTTTTGTCCTATCTTGTGCTAAAAGCTCTTAATATTTGGTAATACTTTTCTTTTTTGTTTTTCCTCTTTGGGGAGTACTTTTTGATTGCTAACAACAGTAACCTTTTCTTGGACGTAAATGAATCAAACCTATTTAGTTTTAACCCTGAGTTGCCCACAAATCAATTACTTTATGCTTGGCTAAAGAAGACTCTTGTATGACTTCATTGTTCAGCTAATGTCACATATTAACCAGCAAAGCTGGCCCTTTAATTTTTCTGTATGACAAACTATATGCTCACAATAACCTGTGCTAATTATCACTCATGATAAATCTACCTGCTTTGTATGCAAAAGGTCTCACAGACTTTCCAGAGCCCTACTGTGATTAAAGTTCAAACTCAATCTATCATATTATCTGCCAAAACCCCAAAGAAAATCATACCCAATGGACTGTTAAACATTAGGTTTGTATTATTTAACTCAAGATCATTGAGCCAGAGTTAAGTAAAATGCAGTCTTGAAACTATTTTAAAGGATTTTAGCTTATTGCCGATCAGTATACATCAGTATGCTAAAATAATTGCAAATTGTTTCTTATGTATGTAAAAAAATCATAAATTATGTTGGGAAGTTGGTCATTTTGCAAAGCTCGTGAATTCAGACCATTATAGGAATGTATTAACATAAATTAACAAAATAATGGTTAAATATGTTTTTGTAAATGTGGTGAAGTTTTAGAAGCTTATCACAAGATTCGGAAAGAATTCTACTCTCTGAATTTATTTTCTTAAACTTTAATTTCAAATGGCATTGTTATCCATGTAGAAGTTAGAAAATAGGGTATGGAGGGGGTGACCAAATAAAAAATGGTAAGATTGCGTATTCCCAAATCATTGACATCACCAGCTCTTTTAGACTCATCTTCTCAGCTCTAGGAACTCACAGATTTCACTGAGAAGTTGTGATTCGGTGAAACAAATGATGTTGAAGATTTCTGAAAGCTAGTTTTGATGGCCTTAAAAGTGATACTAGAGGAGCTACACTAATTTAAAAATGTAAAAAAAAAGAAGAAGAAGAAGAAGAAGATGGACACTGGAAAGCCTTGTCTTATGAATGCTCATTAATAATAAATATGATAATGATATCAGGATCACTAGACTTCACATGTCACTGTGGTTCTATTACTCTGGAGAAAAGACCTCTTGTTCCTCATTTACAGCAGAATACATTCCCAATAATAGGTTATTGCTGATGGGAGAGATTATTTTGAACACATGGATCTTAGGCAAAAATATTGTCTTTGCTAAACTGTGTAATTCTCCGGAGTTTTGACTTTCAGCACATTCAGTACTGCATCGCTCTGCAAACTGTGTATCTGTATTTGCACTTCTAATACTGTATCGGAATGAGTTGACATTATTATAGTGGGGACATGGCTGGTTAAGCCTTATTTCATTCTGGGAATCTGCTTCTAGAGATCTCCAATTTTTACTTGTTAGGAACAAATATAGTAGGAAAAATTGTACCTATGGACTTTTGAAAACTAAGTGAAATGATCATATTCTGAAATACATGTATTTATAGTGTGAGCATCTGATAACACACAGTAGGTTCTGGGTACCGATATAACTGTTGAACTTGCCCTATTCCTTTAATAGCTATCTCCAGAACTGTATTATGAAGTGTTTAGTGAGCAATTTAAAGCTCTAGAGAACATGCATTAAGGCATGTGAAAATCTCTAAGAAATTGGAATGACTCGGGGCACCTGGGTGGCTCAGTGGGTTAAGCATCTGCCTTCAGCTCAGGTCATGATCCCAGGGTCCTGGGACCGAGCCCCATGTCGGGCTCCCTGTTCATCAGGGATCCTGCTTCTCCCTCTCCCCTCTGCTTGTGCTCTTTCTCTCTCTCTCAAATAAATAAATAAAATCTTAAAAAAAAAAAGAAATTGGAATGACTCATTTTTGAAGAATGAATTACATTAATGTGAGGCTGTAAAACTATCTCTGTGAAAGTTGCTTTATTTTTCTTCATCTTCCCCAATGAGTCTAGTAGTTTTATGTTTACATCGGCTTCTTTATCCTGTCAAGAAAAATGCAGCCTTATAAGAACTTTATTTTATCTTGTTATGGCTCTTAAGTGCCCCCAAATAAATGCAAATGACATAGGAAGTCTTTCCTACTTACTTACTAAGTAATGTAGATTTACAATCTATTTAATGTGGTTCTTTCAAATGTTATAAGTTTTGACTCTCACACCAAAATGAAATTTCATCCAATTGATTATATGCCATGTCCACACTTTTAAAAAAGTGTTAAGTCCCACGCAGATATAATTCATGTTTATCAAGGCATTTACCTTGTATTGCCTATTATTTTTAATTCCATCTAGATATCACCAAATTAAAATTTAGTTGATTTTGTGTGATAACTGTAGAAAAGATAAAGAAAACCCTATTAATGTTATGAAATGTATAAACACAGAAACATTTCCTATTACTCGATAAAGTCACATAGTTGAGCTCTAGTACAGTTAATTTTTTTATTCTTGTATAATTTTATCTACGGAGCACTAAATCAAGTTTGGGACCACGAAGTTCTTCATACCTGAGTGTTTTATATCTGTGGGAGGTCACATAACCTGGAAATTAAGTCAGAGTGTAACCACAAAAAATATTAGGCTCTTTCATCATTTCAACGTACACAGTCAATGTCAGAAATAGAAAACATACGCAGAGACGTATATTCTTTTTTTTTTCTTTTAAGATTTTATTTATTTGACAGAGACAGACACAGCGAGAGAGGGAACATAAGCAGGGGGAGTGGGAGAGGGAGAAGCAGCCTTCCCGCTGAGCAGGGAGCCCGATGCGGGGCTCGATCCCAGGACCCTGGGATCATGACCTGAGTCGAAGGCAGGCGCCCAATGACAGAGACACCCAGGTGCCCCGAGACGTATATTCTTTATTCTTTAAAAATTCAAGGGAATGGTATGGGGATTCTGTATTACCTGATTCCGGAGATCCTTTGTGTTTCATGCCAATATTGATGCTCTTCTGAAGGTTTAGCTCCTTGAACTGGTAGACATTCTCACAGGTCTTTCCTTCCCTTCAGGCCCACAGACGCTTTCCTGGTTCACAGAGATGCCTCATGGCTTGGGGCTGGGGGCGGGTTCCAACTGTCAGCTCCTCTGTATCCGGGACACATATCAGGTGGTGCCCACACTGACCATAGAAGTGACTTTTTCTGCCCAGGTCACAGAGCTTACCTTCCACATTCCCACGTTCTAAGCAGCAGCTGCATTGATCCAACACAGTCCCAGACAGGCAGTTTGCAGGCTAGAAGCAGAGTTTTAAATCACATTTTCCTTAGTCATTGTTTCCCCTGAGTAATGTCACCCAGCTCCCATGATGCAAACTGGGGGGACTGCAAATCACGTAGCAGGGCTGCAAGGACCACTATACTTACCAGAGGCTTATTCAAAGGAATTGAGCATAAGCCTTGAATATTTGGTTTTGAGCCAAGAGGAAAAAAAAAAAAAAAGTCCTCATTTCTTCCTTTTATTCTTTCCTTCCAAAAAAAAAAAAAAGTCACGCATCTGCCACAGATGATTTCAAGCCAATATTGACCTCAGATTCCAAGTCTACAGAAGATCCATAGGATATTTTAAAATCCACAAATCCTCTTCTTGGCTGCAGTTTTATAAGGACAGCTTTTGGGTTTAAAACAAACCACACTCCTGGCAACGAAAGTGTAGTTTTTGCCTCCTGTTGGTTCTGGAAGGCAAATCTCAAGACAGTTATGGTATGAGAATAAAATCGTTTTATACCACCTAATAGTGAAGGCCAAGAAGTATAAATGAAGAAAAATTATATAAGGTATAAAGTTTATTTATCATGTGTGATTAAAAAAAATTTAGACGCTTTCCATTCTTTCTTTTTTTCCCCTTCTCCCTCCCTCCCTTTTTTTTCTTCCTTCTGCTCTAGTCCTAAGATCTAGACTTACATGTTCGTACACCTAGGCTATTATTTTATAAAATACTAAAAGATATCTATGGGGGCACCTGGGTGGCTCAGTGGGTTGAACATCTGCCTTCAGCTCAGGTAATGATCTCAGGGTCCTGGGATCGAGCCTTGCCTTGGGCACCCTGCTCAACGGGGAGCCTGCTTCTCCCTCACCCTCTGCTCCTCCCCCTGCTCGTGCTCTCTCGCTTGCTCACTCTCTCAAATAAGTAAATCTCAAAAAAAAAAAAAAATCAATGGCCCAACCTAATTGGCCTCTGTTTATTTGAGAGTCAAGTGAGGTTTTAAGCCATTATTTAATATGCTATGATTCTAAAATAACTGCTAAAAAGAATAAAGCATTGGACTTCTGGTCAAACATGGTAAATGAGCTCTCATATGTATTTCTGTCCCCTCCTCACATCCCACTAAAATGATACTGAAGGAATTTGAAAAATACACATTAATGAGGACAAAGAGAACGGGAGAGGGCTCCATAGCAAATGTGGAAATCAATGTTGGAAGCTGGAAAGCAAATGGAAAGCAAATGAGCAGGCGGTTACTGATTTAGCACAGCAGAGGGAGTGGGAAGCTAGATACCTGCAGTAGGAGAGGGTGACAGGAAGCCAGCCACATTACACTGCAGAACTCCTCAATGTCAAGATTCAACAGCAACAGGAACCTCTGGAGTCAAGGTTGTGGAGTGGAGCTGAAAACAGGTTTTGAAAGTTAGCATATAGAACAGTAAGGTCCCCTCTCTGGTAACCAGTTAAGAAAAAAACAACAATAAAAACCTTCGAGTTTAATATCTTGCAAGTTTTGCTCAGCTGTGGCCAGGGGTAAAAGGCTGGATCAGGAGATTTAGTGTAAGTCAGTTTACTAAACTGGGAGACCGCATGCCCATTTTCCCTCTGGGCTCCAGGGATGCTGGTAGCCAGGTTCCTATCTTCCAAGGAAGAAATTGATGTCCTTGGGGAATATAACTTTTGGATAGTGACTTTGGATATCAGTGAAAAAGCTAACTCACCACCTCATCACCCTTTTATCACTCTCTTAGAAAGCTCACGAGTTAGATGTTCTGTCCACGGAGCTTCAGTGTCATATTTAAGAGTGCCTCAGAGTGATAACAGGCAAAAGGGGAGCCTTTAATATGAAAGATGAGAGCCAAACAAGCGAACAGAAAAAATACTACTTGAGGAAATAGAAACTTTAGAGAGAAGAAAAATTTTTTAAAAAGTTATAATTTTAAAAAGCCTATAACTAATATCCTTAGAGAAAAGAAAATGTTGCATTTCTGGAACAAGCACAGGATGCCATAATAAGGAAACATTCAGAGAAGAAGAAATGATCTTGGAAATGAAAAATAAAATACTACAAATAAGTAACCCATTAGTTGGAAGGAAAAGTTGAAGAAATCATGTAGAATATATACTAAAAAGGCAAAAAAGGGAGGCGAGAAAAGATGAGACAGAGGATCTTTTCTGGAAGTCCAACATCTAACTAATAGTACAGAAAATAGAGAACAGATGGGGCGTCTGAGTGGCTCAGTTAAGCGTCTGCCTTCGGCTCAGGTCATGATCCCAGAGTCCTGGGATCGAGCCCCGCATCGGGCTCCCTGCTCTGCAGGAAGCCCGCTTCTCCCTCTCCCACTCCCCCCGCTTGTGTTCCCTCTCTCACTGTCTCTCTCTCTCTGTTGAATAAATAAATAAAATCTTTAAAAAAAAAGAAAAAACAGAGATACTATCAAAGGGAAGAAAATTATCAAAGAAACCATACAGGAAACCTGAAGGACATGCAGCTCTGGGTTGAAAGAGCCTGCTAAGAGCCTAGCACAATGAGCAATCAGTGTGGATTGGTAGTTTAGGCCTGTAAGATGAATGTGGGGGCAAAACAAAACAAAACATGCACAAACTGAAAAACCATAAATCACTTGGTACATTTGAGAGTTTTATGGTTCTGGCAAAGAGCTGGGGATGAATCAGTAACAGAAATATGAAATATTAAAGAAGTGGAATGGTGACGCAAGTATTAATTCCAAGAAAACTGTTATACAAGAAAAGTTATCAGGCTGTACTATTACTGTTGTTCAGCTGTGAATAACATTTCTATGTCCAAACCAATATAAACATTGACTTTTGACTTAACAAAAACAAATCTAATTATACTAGGAGGAGGGAAAAGGGAAATTGTTGGGGGACATGGTAGTTGAGAGTTAAATTTTCATCTTTCATGGTGTAGGTCAATTATAATTGAAAAGTTGAAAAATTAAGAAATAGCATTTAAGCATGCTTTAAAAGAAATATAAAGGTAAATAGCAGAAAAAGCAGTCAAAAAGTTTTCTCTGGGGGATAGGAATTACAGTTGGGAAGGGATAAGCAAGGGATTGCTGCTATTTGCTCTAAGTCTTGTGGATCTCTTTATTATTATATGCACATATTACTTGGCTAAACATAAATTTTAAATTACAAGTAATAGTAATAGGGGGTGCCCGGGTGGCTCAGTCAGTCAGTTAAGTGTCCAACTCTTGATCTCAGCTCAGGTCTTGATCCTTAGGATAGTGAGTTCAAGCCCCAAGTTGGGCTCCATACTGTGTGTGGAGCCTACTTAAAAAAAAAAGTAATAGTAACAGAACACAATCAGATAATCACATATGGCTTGGTTTGAGTGTTGGCTCAGCCTATCACCAGCTTGTGACTTTGACCAACTTGATCTTAAAATTTTCTTAAAACTGGAAAAATTTCAGAGTTGTGATGAGGGCGAAATGAGATACTCATGTAAAAGTTTCTAGGGGATACAGATGCACTTAATAAATAGCAGCTTTTTTTTTTCATTAGTTCGTGGCAATCAATAATTATAGTAAAAGTAAGTCCTCTTAGAATAATTAACCTACTCTGGCACAGTAACCTTTGACCAAATATCACTCTAGGCAGAATATTATATTGGCTTGCTTTAGACTCTTGCTAAGTAGCCTGGCTGTTGCCTGAGAAACAGTGATTTAAACTAGATGTATGGATTTCTGTCTAAGTATGATAGATGAGGTAAGATAACAGCTGGAAAAGGGGTGGGGAGGGGAGGGAATTGATTTTGGTTTTCTTCAAAAGGCTGGTGTCATTTTTCTTAGATTTGTCATCATGTCTTGTTCGATCAGTTGAAATCTAGCTGCATGCTTCACAAAAGCAGCGGGTTTTATAGAGGAAATGTGAAAGGTTGGGAGATAAAGAGGAAAGGAGCAGATACTGTCTGATGCCGATTGCCATCGTGGAGAAGGACAGCTATGCAGGACAGAGGGCATTGAGAGATGCCTACACAGGCAGCTGGATGTGAGTTTGAAGGGGACCCACTTGAAGTAGCCCTTGGGTTCCAAGTCTTGGCTCATCAGTTTCCTTTGAAACCACACCACCCCAACCTTAACCTAAAACTAGCTTATGATGCAGCTATTTACAACCCCCCTTGACAAATGAGAAAATTTAAGCCAAGAGGTTAAATAATGTGCCCACAATTGAATATTTACAGAGCCAGGATTTGTACCCAGGTGTATCTCTCTCCAAAGTCCATCTACTTTTTTCACATTATCATTCTCTCTCTCCCCAGACATGAACTTATTTTTATGAAATAAGTGCACGCAAACCCTTTGTAAGGCATAAAGTATTATATAAATCCAAGACATTTTAGATGTTATTTAACATCTGAAAGGCAAAAGATACCTGGAAACCAGAGGCAGTTATGCTCCTGTAACGTTCAACATATTTTAGTTTGTGGAGCAGGTTGAAAAAAGAGAAGGGAATATGAGACCAAAATGGAGATGAAGTGGAGACAGAGATGAAAAGTAGTGAGTTTTAGTGTTTCAAAGAAAAAGAATAATAAACTTATTTCTGCATGGTAGAAATTTTAAAGTTTAAACGTTTGTCTCTTGCATGAAAAATTATACAATATGAATGTTCTGGGTATAAAATTAAGGAGGTATTATTTCAAGGCTGATCCACAAAAAGTTTCGGTTCTTGCTACTCAAAGTGTGGCTCAGGACCAACAGCTCACCTGCTTCCCCTGGGAGTTGACAGGAAATGCAGAATCTGGGCCCCACTGAGTCAGGGCAGGCATTTGACCGTGACCCCAGGTGATGGGTCTGCACAGTGCAATCTCAGAAGCATTGCTTTGGGCCAAAAGTTTACGGCTGTGGATGAAGAGAAGGGGCATAACTTTGGGCAAGGGGTTTAGGTGTTAGATCTTCTAATGAGAAAAATGAATTTCAGGAAGTATCCTCAGTATTTTGTATGACCAATCAGTATGAACAAATCACTCCAGTTGCCCCAGAAGTGTCTTGACTGTGGCTGGGGAGTGGGGTGTAGAGGGAAGTTATGTTGTAAATAAAGTTCATTAAACAAACAAACAAAAACTTGAGGGACTTAAAGGGGTGAGAACATTTAATTCAGCCTACCATTTACCAATTACATTTTAATTAGCCAAGGAGGACATAGGTGAAATCTTGAAAATTTAGCTTAAAATCTTCCCTCTAATGACATTATATATTGAAAAAAACAAAGGCAAAACTTTGTGGATTTCTCACTTGTCAAAGCGATTCAGTATTTTATAAAGAAGATTAGTTTACTCCTTTAGTGTGCTGAGGTGGAGGGAAAGAGTATCTGGGGTATCTGGCGCCTTGTGAAGAACGCAGCAGTGGGGCAGGAAATGGTACTCTTAGGGCTCCTGAGTCCCTGCTAGGGGCTAGGTCAAATTTCCTGGCAGCCTGTCATTACCATTCATGACTGTACTCTCAACAGAGCATTATACTGGAAGAGATCAGTGGAGGCATGAGGCAGGGATTCAAGGATTAGCAGCAATAGCTACGGTCTCTGTCATGAAGGAAATTATAATCCCTCAGGTCCTTAAGACTTTACACTCTACAACTCCGTGCAGTAAATCAAAGGGTAAGCCGTAGTTCTTTTCTTCCAGAATATTTAACCTCCAGGCCAGAATTGGCAGAGTAATTCATGGAGGGGTGAGTAGTGTACATTTGGGTAAGAGGGGTCACTAAAACAATACACTGACTGTATTTAGGACTTGACAGAGAACAAAGGACATTCAGAGTTAGTTTTCACATCTTAGAACCTTGGAAACAGGTTTGGAGAATTTCATGACCCCCTTAAGGTCATCCCCACTGGTAAGCTGGCAGAACTGAAAATAAAATCCAGATCTTTCATTGCTTAATTCTGTGAGGAAGAAGAATCCAGGTGATGGTGGTGATAGTGATGATGTCAATGATGATGATGATAGTCATGATGATGGTAGTTGTGGTGGTGGTGGTAGAGTTGATGGTGATGATGGTGTGCCGGTGGTGGTGATGATGATGGTGATGATGATGATGATGGTGGTGGTGATGATGATGATGGTCATGATGATGGTAGTGGTGGTGGTGGTGGTA
>NC_138375.1:54997264-55015686 GCF_054177405.1 Leptonychotes weddellii | reverse complement strand
GTGATGATGATGATGGTCATGATGATGGTAGTTGTGGTGGTGGTGGTAGAGTTGATGGTGATGATGGTGTGCCGGTGGTGGTGATGATGATGATGATGGTGGTGGTGATGATGATGATGGTCATGATGATGGTAGTGGTGGTGGTGGTGGTAGAGTTGATGGTGATGATGGTGTGCAGATGGCGGTGATGCTGCTGCTGCTGCTGCTGCTGATGGTGCTGGTGGTTAGAAAGGATATAAATTCAGAAAGGCAGTGCTAGGAACACTTCTCCTTAAACAGAGAACATTCCCGCTACTCCTTCCACCAGTGTTGTTTGTTCTGGCTGAAGGAGAAAAATGAGTGGCTTCAAGAGAATGAAGCTGAGGACAAAAAGAGGGACTTGGGCAACCCAATGGGATCTTAGCACATATGGGGCTTCCCCGAGTGCCATGAAATAGATATAAGTGAATAATCCTCATTGTGACCTACAACTGAGGTTAAAAAAATCAGAAGCTTCACTAAATGCATCTGGCAAGCATTTCGTCTTCCCTTAAATAAAATAAATTCCCTTAATAAAGCCAATGGAGGCAGGGTTGGTGGCGGGGGTGGGGGGTGGAGAGGGTGTGTATGATTTATTATGGAGCAAGGAGAGGGCCTTGATGGCTCTGAACGATCTATTTAGAACTGCTGGCTCTAAAACCAAGTTGTACATTGGTTCCTCTTTTTGTGCCAATCTTACATTTTTTAAAAAATATAACTTTTATGAATATCATCATTAGTGCTATAAGCACAGGGAAGTATAAGTTAATTCTACAGTAAAGTGATTATTAAATCCATTAGTCATATACAGGGAATCCATAATTAACTTATTCTCCAGCATCAAGTAAATGATTCTACTGTGTGCTTTAAGAAAGCAATTGTTCACTAATATGCAAAATACAGCAGAACTATTAGATCATAAAGCTATGCAATCTTATAATTAAATTATAAATTTTACATATTTTAATAATGTGCTTTATATACTTTAATTGTTTTCTACGCAAGATTAAAAGGAGGTGCCACGGTTTTTCTCAGACACATTATATCTTGACCTGAACCGTGCAATACTTAATAATAATTGATGAGTCTCTACCAGGGATGACAGCAGTCTTTCAGTGGCATCAGTTATTTCTTTGGGTTATTGCCGAGGACAAAAATAAAGATATGCATTAGTCTTAAGTGGAGTCGTAGCTCTACCCTTGGGCTTTCTTTTGTTTTCCCCCCTTTTGCTGTGATAACAACCATAGGCATCCATGTTCTCTCTTCCCAGGCCACAAGAATGGGCTGGCCCCCATTCCCACTGCCGTGGCTGAATATGTGGGTAAAGGCAACATGCACATTAAATTCTCTGCAGGGGACTTATGCGCCTACATGAGCAATCTATTGTTGTTATTGTATTTTGGATTAAATAATGATGCCATTCTTTTCCATGTGCACAATTAAATGTGCTTGAAAGACCTGGGAAATACCACGGATCTGTGCCTCGGGGGTTGCCTCTGTAACCTTCTGTTTTTCCAAATCCTGATTGCTGCAGTGGGAACTGTAGTGCTGGTTCCCTTTATTCTGTCTGAGAGGGAGCCAACCTTTCTCCCAGATGATTACACTACCCAGCCTGCTTTCCAGTTTTCAGAAGTAACGCTGCATTGATGATGCCCTCCACACAAGTGCAATAAGCGGTTCATTCCTTCCTTCACTCATTCAGGAAACACTGACTGAGAGTTGACCATTTGCCCAGCCCTGAGGTCAACACTGGGGGTGGGAAAATGTAAAAAGATGAGGTTTTTTTGACTTAGGTCCACAAAGCAGGTGTATCACTAAGGCTTACACAGGATGCTAAGTTTGTAGTTTGCTAGGGTTGTCATAACAAAGTGCCATAGACTAGGTGGCTTAAGCGAGAGAAACTTATTTTCTTTTGATTCTAGAGACTAGAAGTCCAAGACCAAGGTGACCACAGGGTTGGTTTCTTCTGAGACCTCTCTCCTTGGCTTGCAGATGGCCACCTTCTCCCTATGTCTTCACATAGTCTTCTCTGTGTGTGTGTCTGTATCCTAATCTCTGTTTATGAGGACACCAGCCATATTGGATTAGGGCCCATCCGATAACCTCATTTTAACTTCATTACCTCTTTAAAGACCCCCACACCCAAATATCATCCCGTTTTGAGGTACTGGGAGTTAAGACTTCAAGATACAAATTGGGGGGTGAGGACACAACTCAATCCATAACACTAAGGGATCACCAAGGGCCAGTACCAAGCCCAGCCTCAGATGGGGAAGGCTTCTTGGAGGTAACTCAAGTCTGAGTGTTGGAAGATAAATCAGAGTTGTTCGGGTGAAGTGTGGAGAAGGGGGATAGGCAACGTAGGTGGATAGGGCATCATGCGATGATTAATTTTGAATATGGTGAGATTTGAGTGTGAAAGGGGTGGGGAAAGGACTGACATAATGTTGAGTCTGGAAGGCAGGCAGGCCAACCTTGGAGGGCCATGTGAATCATGTTAAGGGCTTTGAATTTTATCCTGAAGGCTGAGAAGAACCACTAAAAGATTCTAGGGGAATGGTAGAGATAGTTTATTTTTTACAAAGAAGTTGGTATATTTAGGGGCCCAATGGAAAGGCTGCCAATGTCCCAAAATATCTTTCCTATATGATTTGTCATAGCATCTGAAATTCTTAACACCAAAGAAACATTTCTTTGGGTCATTATCCTATAGACGTAATCATCTTTATTTTCCTAAGGGCACTAATCGGGATTTGTGATTATTGAATTTGTTTACATGTTTATTTCTTTGATGGTATGTTCTCTGTATCTCCTCTGCACCTAGCGCAGTGCCTGGTACCTAGTGGTGCTCAATACGTATTTGTTGAAAGAATAATGAGCCATCCTGGTATCACTTAAAACACAGTAAGGTGCTGAAACCAGTAGATTGACCCAGAGCCCTTGGAAACAAGCTGAAGGTCAGATAAGTTTTGATAGTGGTAAGCAGGGACGTGTAGGCCAGACCTAGTGAAGTTTTATGTAGGACAGGCCAGCAGGAGGGGCAGACACACTGGCCATTACATTACTGGCAGGCTAGGTGGGTGGGTGGGAAGTAAGGATTGCTTGAGACAATGCATGTGGAAGTGATCTGCACACTGAACTTGAAATTGGAAGCTAGGTGGTCTGCTTCAGTGGCAGGCCTCTGCCACTAACTAACCATGTCACCCTGGGTAAGTGGACCTCCCTTGCTTTGTCTTGAAATGAAGATAATGATAGTCTCTACCTTTTTGGTTGTTGTGAGAATTAAATGAAAAGAAAAGCTTTTATGATAGGGTCTGGCATAGCATACGAGCTTTGTTAATCTTAGTTACTACTACTATAATATGTTTTTTAATTTTAGTTAGAGGATATACAATTGGTCCCCTTGACTCTGATCTCTGTTTTCTTTCTCCAGCTCCTAAGCTGCTCTCATTTACTCTCTAAAACCTAAATCGTGTTACTTCCCTACTTCAAAATCTTAGGCTTGAAAAAAGAATCTTGGCTTCAGTTTAGATTATCACATGTATATTATGTGACTGGCAAGTTCCAGGTCCTGGAACAGAAGATGTGAACAGGTAAATGTGGAAGCACATTTTATTGACGGCTTCATATTGCTTTTTTTTTTTTAAAGATTTTATTTATTTAAAATAAATATTATTTATAATATTTATAATATAAATAAATATAATATATAATATATATTATTATTATATATTATATATTATTATATATAATAAATATAATATATAATATAATATAATATAAATTATAAAATTTATTTAAATTATTTATTTAAAAGAGATAGCGAGAGCAGGAACACAAGCAGCGGGAGTGGGAGAGGGAGAAGCAGGCTTCCCCTCGAGGAGGGAGCCCGATGTGGGACTCGATCCAGGACCCTGGGATCATGACCTGAGCCGAAGGCAGCCGCTTAACGACTGAGCCACCCAGGCACCCCATATTGCTTTTTAAAAGATTTTGTTTATTTATTTGAGAGAGAGAGAAAGAGAGAGAGGGAGAGAGAAAGAGAGAGAGGGAGAGAGAATGAGCTGGGGGGAGGGGCAGAGGGAGAGGGAATAGCAGACTCCCCACTGAGCCAGGAGCCTGATGTGGGGCTCGATGCCAGGACCCTGAGATCATGACCTGAGCTGAAGGCAGACCCTCCACCATCTGAGCCACTCAGGTGCCCTAGTGGCTTCATATTGTTCTGAGCAGTGTTTCTCAAAGCTTGGTCCATAGACCTTCCATTAGCATTTCTGGAACTATGGTAGACTAGATACATAAATGCTCAGAGCAGAGTGAGTGCAGAAGCCTAAGGCTTAACCTTATCACAAAGGTATGGGGAAAGTTGTGGAAAAGAAGAGGTAAGAATTGGGACACTGGTAGCTACAGTGTTCTTTCTGAAGAATTTGTCACATCTTTTATACTACAGACAGCTTCTAAGTCTGAGGGAGGTCTAAGCTCTTGGCAAAAGGGAAATGCATGAAGAATTCAGACCTTCCAGGCCTCCTTACTTGGACTGCATGGTGACTACCTAAAACCAAACCTGGCTTCTTAGAATTGGCTAACAGAGCAAGAGCCTGTTTAATTTGTGAGTTCTGGACACAAAATCATTCTTTGTGGCAGCTCCGATATTGGCAGATGGGAGATTTAGCTCTGTCCTGTTTATATAACAGCAGTTGATAGATAGTGACTTCATAGTTGGATATTTATGAGAGGTTTCATTTCAAATAATATAGTTTTGGCCTGTGGCAATGCTAAGGCTCTTACCCATTATTACTGAGAAGCTAAATCTTTAGGATATTGTTAACTATAACTGCAGGGTCTGTTTGATCTACCCGGAAGAACTGGAAAAGTTAATATTTTTCAAAGCAATGAAAGCTTTATTATAAAAAGTCTCATTAGGAAGTTTGTCCCTAAAACATATAGGCTATCCGAAGGTCGGGTATTAAAAAAATCAACTTTTCATACTTTTCTTTTACCTTATGACTTCTATCACATAACAAGGTAATTAAAAAGAAAAAAAAAGTCTGCTTTCCATTACAGAAACCAAACACCTTGCCATGCCCTCCAGCCAGGTCCCAGCTCCGAGGTGAGCTGGTGAGGTCCATTCTTCACTATTTCAGGACAACGGGCTTTCCTGTGTTAGGTATTGAGCCCTCTGCTGACTATTGCCAGACTTGTAAACTGTCAATGTAATCATGAGTGTTTTCTCAGTTGGGAAAGAAGACTACCCCCATTTGAACACCACCTGGGCATATCTTCCAGAGTCTGTGGGTTTTAAATCTTTGTAATGTGATGGGAGATCCTTGGCAGCTGAGGAAGTTATCAGGTTTGGAAAAGATGGGTGGGTAGGGTGGTACAAAAACTCTTTAAGGATGGGCTCTGGGAATCAGCTGGGAAACCACATGTCACTACAGTTCTTCTCAAAGGGACACTGGATGGTACCAAAGGGCCCGAGTCTCAGGGGCACGCTTGGGTTGGGGGAGACAGAGTAAGATCTAAAATAGTTGGAGAAAAATTGGGTAAGAAACAAGAGTGATAGATAACTTAGCAGAGAGCTTAAATATTTTTTCTTTTTTGTATTTGTAGTGCAGGAAATTGAGCAGGACACACAGTAACCCGGCGCCCATCCTTAAAGAGTCTTAAAGGGGCCAGTGAGAGGAGTTAGGTCTGGTATTATGGGATGGACTGTGCCATTCCCCTCATCTCTGCCCTAAATTCATATGTTGAGGTCCTAACCTCCAGTACCTCAGGGGGGGCTGTATTTGGAAATACGCTCTTTAAAGAGACAGTGAGGTTAAAATGAGGGCATTTGGGTGGTCCCTAACCCAATATGGCTGGTGTCTTTATAAGAAGAGGAGATTAGGACACCGACACACACAGAGGGAAGACCATGTGAAGGCATAGGAAGAAGACGGCCACCTACAAGGAGAAAGATCTCAGAAGAAATCAACCCTGAGATCACCTTGGTCTTGGACTTCTAACCTCCAGAATTGTGAAAAAATAAATTTTGTTGTTTCATCTGCCCAGGCAGAAAGACAGCCCTAGCAAACTAATACATCTACTTAAGTCATCTGGGGGGAAAGGAAGAGAAGGGCAGATACTAGTTCCTAACTGCATAGCACCATGCACAATGTACTTCTTTTCAAAACGTGAACCTTTAAGTAGGGCGCTCTACCTTTTCCTGTACTTGAACTCTTCAAGCTGCATCTGGCTTCAGCTGCAGACTCTGCTCTCAGGTGCTCCAAGGGTCTCTTATCTTGGTCCAGGTGCAATGTTCTAAAAGCTTAAGGCTAGATCTTTTTTCCATGTATGTCTCATTAATTAAATTTTAAGAATGAGTTACTTTCTTGTTATTCTTGTATTTCTTCATTACCTCTACTATTGAAAAATATCCAGTCCCAAATTTTGTTTCTTGTTATGTTGCTACTAAGGAGTCTAATTCAGCATTTCCCAAAGTGTGTTCCATAGAGTATCCATGAGATACTCTATTTTACTCGCAAAAAGGATTCTGTTGTCAGTGTGCCTGAGTGGCTCAGTTGGTTAAGCGTCTGCCTTTGGCTCAGGTCATGATCCCAGAGTCCTGGGATCAAGCCGCGAGTCATCAAGTCACCTCAGGCTCCCTGCTCAGAGGGAAGCCTGCTTCTCCCTTTCCCTCTGCCGCTTCCCCTACTTGTGCTCTCTCATTCTTACTTGCATTCTCTCTCTCAAATAAATAAATAAAACCTTAAAAAAAAAAAGGATTCTGTTGTCAAATAAACTTGGAAAACGCTGTATATTATGCTCTCCTCTTAGACATTTATAATGCACATTAGCATATTAAAAGTTCTGAGAAGTCCTGCACCAGAGAAAGGTCCTTAACTTTATTTAATCCTGTATCTTCCAAAATTATTTGACTAAAGATGCTTTTTTTTTTTAATCCCCAGGTCATTAGCCACAGTGGTATTTCAAGAAATATAATAACAATAATTATATTTGCTCAGGCATTGTTATATGTAGGACATTGCTTTAAGCAATGTATATATTGTAATTCATTTTATCTTGATAACAACCCAGCAAAGCAAGGACTATTATTATCCTCAGTTGACAGATGAAGCACAGAGAGGGGGATTAATGTGACTAGAATCACACAGCCAGTAAATGTTATAGCCAAGATTCAAGCCCAGGCATTTTGGCTCCAGAGAGTGATGCTTGGGGAAATACTGTTCTAGTCTCCAGAGACAGAATTTGGTTCAATATTTCTGGATTCAATGAATGCATTCATTTACTCAACAACATTCACTGAGCACTTTTTAAAAAAGATTTTACTTATTTATTGAGAGAGAGAGAGAAAGAGAGAGCATGAGCAAAGGGAGGGGCAGAGGGAGAAGGACAGGCAGACTTCCTGCTGAGCAGGGAGCCCTACTAGGGGCTCCATCCCAGGACCCTGGGGTCATGACCTGAACCAAAGGCAGATGACTGACTGAGTCACCCAGGCGCCTCTCACAGGGCACTTTTTATGTGAGAGCTACCCTGCTAGGCACTGCGGGATTCTCAGTGAATAAAAACAGAGTTCTTGCCCTTAGAAAGTATAAATCTCACAGAAAGACAGACAGTAACCAACAAATTATTCAAATAGGTGTAAAACTACAGTTACGGGGCTTTTAATGAAAGACATACACTGCTACAGTCTAGAAAATATGGGGATGTGAGCTGTTCAGAGAGAGGGAAGTCTTTCCTAGGAAATAAAAATTAAGCCTAAAGAGTTACTACTCTGTTAAGGACCCAGCCCTGCAGGTGATATTTAGTGAAAACTCCCATAAAGACGTGTTTTAGTTTTGCTTATCTGGAACTATGGGGTTTAATTCTTTAATGTGAAATTTTATGTGGTGCCTGCCCTTGGTCAAATTGTCACTTCCAAATCCTAAATCTCCCAGCAGCCTCATTCTCCTTTCCCGCTTCCCTGTCCAAAGGCCTCCCATTCTTCATTCATACTGAGGTACATGTCTTAAAGTGTTATCTTTCCAAAGGGACATCTACCTTTTTTTCTTAGTTAAGCTATAGACAAAAAACCTGAAGGTCTAATAGAAAAGGTTTCCTTGGACAGAAGACCTGTCAAGAGATTGTCCCCGTTTCAGCTCTGCATGTAGCCAGGCTACTGCTTTATTTTCAGTAATCCTATTTAGAATTTTCTTTTTTAAACTAAGAGTTCGGGAATGGTGGGGATGAGAGCTAAAACTTCATTATGTAAAAATAAGAAAGGATGGGATGTGCATTTCAGGGACTGACATATTAATTAGAAATTCTAAAGACTCAAGTTTCAAAATCTTAGCAGCACCAATTTCCTACTTAAACTGGCAGGAGAAATCAAATGGGTTCTATTTTGGGCTGCCAACTAGACTTCAATGTTAGCTGAGCCCAAACAAAAGCATCTGTTCTTGAAAGTAGAAACCCAATGCTTGACATCCATTCTTTGTTTTTTAGGCTCTTTTAAATCAAGACGTGTCAAGCTATTAGGTGCCAACACAAACCAGTTAAACCAGACACTGTGAATTTCTTTTTAACCAATAACGTGTCTTTTATTTTTATACAGCAACCTAACAGCAAAAGTTCCAGTAAAAAATAGATAGCATTAATGAGCATGCAGCAATCTGCCAGGTTTTATTAATCCCTCGTATTATTCAAGACTATAAGGATGTTTTTCCTCTTTTACAGAGAAGGAAATAAGGTTCAAAGAGGTTAAGTGGGGCCACACAACTAACTAGTAACAGGCAGAGCCAGGGCACAAACCCAAGCTGACTCAGGTAAGCTGCTAACCTTTCCAGAGTCTATTTGCTTCTTCTTATCACCCCTGTGAGTTACTGCCTTTGGAGATGGAAAGTTCAGTGGATATTTCTAAGGTAGGACGGTGAAGGAGACGTGCTCTCATTACATTTGCATTTGTTTCATTTTTATTACAGTCTAACTCAGATCCAGATTCTGGAGACTTCTATCAACTTGCTATTAGAGCGAGGCGGTATGGTATAGTGGATGAACTTTGGGTCTTGAGACCAAATAGACCTAAGTTCACACCTTGGCTCTGACCAACTGTGTAACCTTGAGCCAGCCAGTCAATCTTATTATTACTGTTCTTACCTGCAAAATGGGTTAATAAGCATTTACCTTATAGGAGTATTGGCAGGATGAGAGCCAGAGTAGGGTTAAGTGCATAGTACATGATTGACACTTAATAAATTATACCTATTGACTTGCATTTGCACACCATGTACTCCTATCCTTTTATGTAACTCACAGCAGCAAGTCTGTCTAAACTACCCGAGGAGAAGCAAAATGAAAAAACCCCTGATGGATTACATTGTGGTGATTATTCTTAATATTTCCCCCCAGAAGACAGAATAAAAGTTATTTTATGCCTATGTTCTATTTGGGAAACATTATACAACTTGGAGCAGATACAGTGCTGTGATAGCACAGTGCTTACCAAGGCTCTGGATGCTTTTCTGATAAAGATATAACTTTATTGCCCTTTATGTACTCTCTTGGTTAATACAGTAAGCAAATGGTAGATAATTTGAAATACCTTTACAACCATTTATAGTGTCAGAACATACAGCTTACCTTTAAAAATGCAAAAGATTCATTGCCATGGAAGGTATTGCTTATACGTACAAATGCATTTGTAAAACAATTCACAGTGCGGAGAGGGCTCATGATCTGAGATCTTTCACCTTTGCAGAAATGAAATAGGATTTTCTTGCTAACTGCATTCTAGGAGCAGCTAGCTAGGTCAGAAGTATGTTTTGTGCACAGGAGGCCAGTTTTGGGGATCTCCTCTGCAGGGGCTTTTAGAAGGCAGGGGGGGAAAGTGGGGCCTGTAAGCTAAAAAAAAAAAAAAATGACTTTCAGAAGTCCTTCGTGGGGATCTGATTGGGTAGCAAAGATTCTAGGGATACCTTTGTCTCAAAAAATTCTGAGGGTAGAACAGCCCTGGCAAATTGAAAGAGATCTTCAAGACTTAGGCCACAGATAATGCCATTAAAGTTTGATGGGGTTGTGACTTTTTGTTATGCTGTAGATGTTGTCTTCTTTCAGTGCTGCTTCTGTGCCGACGGAGCATGAGGCTGTGTGCACAGAATCATTTGAGGAGGTAACGGAATCTGTGAAAAGAAGGCCAGGCTTACGAGACTTGGCTTCTAGTTCTGGCAATGTCCCCCGGTGTTTGGTCTCAGATGCATCCTGTCATGCCTTTGACCCTTATCTGCTAATATGTCATATAAGCTGGTTGGACATCACGATGTCCTGGCTACATCCCAGTTCTAATTTTCTATATACGTGCGCAATCATGTCTCAGATTAATTAGGACCTGCTTCTATTACACATTTCCAAAATACTCCTATATTTATAATCTCATGTTTAACTCTATCACAAACCTGTGAAGTAGGAAAGACAAATATTTGTGTTTCATTTAACATATTAGTAACTTAGGCAAATAGAGATTAAGCTAATGGCAGGGCCCAGATCTCTTGACTCTCATTCCTAGACTCCTACATTAAATTAAACCAGATTAGTCTTTTGGGATATGCGTGAAAGGGTACGCAATTGGATTCTTTGTGGAAAAAAGATAAATGAATAAGTTATTTAAATTACTATAGGAGTGGATAAAACGAGGTTCTATTTCCCTTGTTGAGAATTTGCCTTTGATTCCCTCTGTGAAATGGATTAGAATGTTTTGTTAGGATTTAAGAAATATACAAACCTAGAAAAGGTACATCTCATGTTCTTTTAAATGGATAATTTCTCCTGGGACTTCTTTACATTCTGAAAATTCACTTTATTATTGCATTCTAAGGTTTGTGGCTTTAAATGCCACAGCATCTGAGTCTAACTTGTATTGGTGATATTTGTGGTTATCACTTTCTGCTGTCATCCTCTCCCATTTCTTTTGTTTTCTTCCATAGATACGATTTGATTGATGAATGAGAGCATTTTGATTCTTCAAGATGTATTTTGGTGAATTGGTTCAATAACTTGTTATTGAAAAGCAAATCCATCGGGGACATATTTGCCTACTTCCCCTAAAAAGAAATCTCTCTCGTTGAGTCAACTGTTTATTCACCAGTCATGGCCCATTTCTGTATGTTATGAGGACATATCTACATTTTTTTATCTGTTAAATATGGCCGTAGAAGTATTCAAGCTGAAGAGCCAGCTTCAAGACTACTTCTAAAGTTTAGAAATTAAACACGTGTCTTCATCCGTGACATAATAATAAGCACAATGTAATTTGGATTCTGGCTACACTTGCAAGGCCCTTGGTGCAGATGCAGAATAAGCCGGCGAGCCAGACTGAAAGACGCCTAAGAATGAGAAAGGAAAGTGAGTTTGCAGATGCCCTTTTACATCACAACTTTGATGATCTCTTACTTCGTAGAAGAGTCTTCTCCCTTTGTCACTCTGAGAGATCTTGGTGAAACTTTGGGGTCATATCCTGAACCTCCCTAAGGGCTACTTATGAGGTGTCATTCAAGCCAGCTGCCCCGCCTACTATTGCAGAGGCCAGAGTCTTTGGTTGCATGTAGTCTAACTTTGTGCTTTCCTATGAAGACTTTTAGTTCATTTGCATGAATGTTAAGGCTTACTGTCTCATGAGAGCTGGGAGTTGCAATGAAGAACTGCCTCATTCTCATCCACCTTCAACCACATGTTTATCATTGGGTACCTTTTTGTCATGTTGTGGCCATATCAGAAATAGAAGCTGTCCTGTTCCTTCTTGACACTAACATAGAACATTCATTGAAAAAACGGAAAAATTTTGCTTTCTGTCTGCTGTGTACATTATTCATACTCAATCATATTGAGTTGGACTCTTTCCTTCCATGTGGCAGACATACTCTTTATTTTTTTTCCTAGAAAATATAGCTTTCATGCAGCTGTTGTTTTTTCCACCAAGGCATTTGGCATCTCTTTTCCCACCCGACTTCATATCAAAAACAGCTGGAGAGCTTTGAAAAACACAGATTTTGAGTCAATAGGTCTGGGGTGATTCTGGAATCTGTCATCTATAAAGCCCCACTGGTGAATCTTATGCTCTGCTGGGTTCCAAAGTATGTGTGTCAGGAGTCCCCCAAGACCACCCATGGATTCACTGATTCTCTTAAAGGACTCATGGGACTCAGCATATAGTCCTATTCATAGCTGTAATATATTACAATCAACAAAGGGAGAAAGCACATAGGGCAAAGTCTGGGGGAAAGCAGGCACGAGCTTGCAGAGACCTCTCCCCCTATAGTCGCCCAGGGTATGCCCAATTCCTCTGACATGGAATTGTGGCAAATGTGTGGAATGTTCTCTACCAAGAAGCTCATTAGAGACTCAGTGTCCAAGATTTTTATTGGGGGCCGGTCGCATTGGCAATGTCTGTTTAGCACGATCCAAAATTCCAGACTCCCAGAAGGGAGGCAGGTGTTCATAAACCACATGGTTTATACAGTTTAGGCACACTGAGCCACTATTACCAATCAGGGAATAATGGGAACTCTCCCCAAATCCAAATCCCCACATGCCAGCTAAGGACCAACTTTGCAAACAGACCTTTTTAAAGATAACAGTCTCAGCTCTGTTATGTTAACCTTTTTCTACAGAGTACATTAGCCAAATTTCTGTATTGGGTAAGAGGAGAAACTTCCAGATGAAAATGGAGATTCAGGTGATGAAATATGAAATCCTACTCCTTGAGGGTTTTAAAAAAATCGTGCCATGGGAAGCAGGCCATAAATGCAGGGTATGGACCACCAGATTCTCCAAGTCCACTTGCCCTTGGCTCTAGTCTGGTTTAGAGAAAAAGAGATCACAGAGACATTGGATCAACATGCAGCTAGCTATTCACTCACTTTTTACGTTCTGCTCCCCTTTCTACTTTTCCAAAAGGGATTGTTTCTTTAATTCTTGGAAAGACACAATTATAAGTAATGAGACTGGATAATCAAAAAGCCTTTTTCATATCCAAGTCACCGAAAGCTGTGAGTCTCATGACCCCCCCCAAATCCCCAAAAAGAAACTATAATTTTAGAACTCAGCCTCGTGGGCCACCAGGAATATTTGTGGGTCACCCGGGAATATTCTTAGGCATATGTTCTTTGTTAGCAACATGTAGTATGACACTTTAATTTTCTACAGCTAGAGGTGTCTCCCTGCATCTACAAACTCCCAAGATTACCTGGCGGAACAGAGTCATCTGCTTTCAGACCTGTTGATGGCAAAATCAAAAGAGAGAGAAGATTGTTTATTCTCATGGGAAACTTCCAGATGGAGACTAGAAGTTTATCTGAGCATTTCATTATTCAAGTGCATTTCATTATTTAACTTGCACATTTTCTTCCTTCTAGATGATTAGACTTTAAGTTCGTTTCTATTTACTTTTTATTCAGTTCACTTATTCAGGTGAATAGCAGAACGGCATGTACCTTGTACAAAGCCCCTTGTGAACCTAATAGTGACAGTCATTATGCAGCATTGCTTTTCAAGGTGCAAAAGCTCCTTCTTCTTGGACTTGTTTTTCATGATTTTAATCACTTCTGCCATTTTTCTTTGACTCTTCCCATTTCTCTACATCCTTTTTAAAGGGATGATGGCCAAAGTTGGACTCAACATTTTTCAACCCAAATATACAGCAGTCTGACATATTTCTAAATTCTCTACAAAAACTATTGAAAATTATATTGCATATTTTTAATTATTCAAAAAACATGAAACACTTGATCAAATGTTCTCTCCTTTAAAGTCATTGGTGTAACACATAAAGTACATTGACCATATATTGAGGTATAATTCCCTGTCTGTTATGACTCAATTTTAAAAATGTATATTAAGAAGCAAGGATCTTTGGCAATACATATATCATGGACTGATCAAAATTAACTATGGGTCAGCAGCTGAGAAGAATGCTCTGTATGTGTGAGAGTAATGTATAGCATTGAGGAAGGACCACATCTCGATCCTGGTTGCCTAACTCTCCTTAACTACAGTTTGTCCCTAAATGTTCCTGGCACTGAAAGCCCCTACTACACTTTTTCTCCTAATGGTACCCCACTGTGTTCCCTAATTGTTTTCAGCCTGTGGTCTATTGTAATCTCTAGATCTTTTCTGCTATGCTCATTTCTCCATTTCTCCTTGTCCTTCCCTGGAAATTAACCCTCTGTCATTTGTTACTGAATATCATTATATATATATATATATACACATACATATAGTTTCATATATTGAGAATATTGATATTCCCAACATCAAGGTAATTAAAAATCATATTTCCATGACTTGGAATATTCTCAACCTTACATAGTTTCATGTCTTTGGAAATTTGATGAGGTTAGTCTTTGTACTTTCACCCGAGAAATATTTTGACTGAAGTGAGTTCTGAGACCGATCTCGGTAGGTAGGATACATGGATCAGATCTAAAATTTTAGGAGTTTTTACTGAGAACTCCAATGTTGTAGCCTACATAAATGTCAGAGTGATACAAAATACAAGAAATTTCCCCCAAAGTATATTCTCAAACTTTAAAAATATCATTCAACAAAAACAAAAGTGAATTCGAAAACAATGAAGAAGGCTTAGAAGGGAATCTGTGACATTTTCTGAGCATCGGATCTTTCAGTAGCAGCGGGCCCAGCTGTTTAACTGCAAGGCAAGTGTTGTGGTGCAGTGATCTCAAAGAAAGACATTGACTATGCCTCCAGTGTGTATCTTCTTTGGTGGGAAATAGTAGGGGAGTGTGTACGTGTGTGTATGTGTGTGTGAATGTGTATGTGTACTGTCTCCAGTGGGGGGAAACACAGAGTTGTTAGACTGTGAGCCCACTGAGTTTGCGCTATGATGCATACCTTTTCCAAACGGGATCTTACACTGTTCATTCTACAGATGACCACTTGATTTGGTGGATACCTAGTATGGTATGTTTATTTCACAGTTTCACACATTTACGGCTTTTTAAAAAATATGTAATGCTTGAACGGGTTTCAGAGCAGATATTTCCTTTTAAACCTTTTTTTTTTTAAATCACAAATATAATTGAACCATACAACCACATTCCACCTCTTTTAATTCCCTCATTCCCATTAGAAACATTTTGTTAAAAGCTCAAGGGCTTCTACCCATACACATTGAATTGTGAGAGTTATCAAAAAGAGAAAAAGAATGAGAGCTTATGGTACAGGGGGTTATAGAAAGGAGAAGCCATGGTTTATTTCTGAAAGAAAGATAAATGCATACATTTATTAGAAAAGGAAGCTAAAGAATTAAAGATGGCAAGATTCTTTTAATGAAGATTGGGGCTGAACTGAAGCCTTTATCATGACACACTGGCAAATCTCCACTTAAAAATGCTGTCGGCTGAGCTTGACCAAGGAGCAAGGATGCACATAATGTGCTTCTTGTGTTAAGGTGAGAATGGCTGGACTTGGAAAAGATAGCTCATCTGCAGCCTGCACGTAGGTTCTGGAACAAGTTCCGCTGTTACTCAGGAAGTTCAGGACTCAGAGCCAACATTCTCCTACTCATGCAGGATAAGCTACTCCAAGTAATCCAGCTAGAAGGATCGGGGTTCCGAGCAAAGCCAAGCTTACTTGTTCTAAGCCACTTGTTTCTGGGTAATGAAGTTCATGATCTAATAAGCATCAGTCCTGGTCACTAGAGCATAGGAATAAGAGCTCCTCTTGGAAAGATGCAGGAGATCTGCTGCTGGGAAAGTGGTGCTCAGTGTCAGAGAAGCAGATAGAAATGGACTCGGTTCTGCAAGTATTGATGGCAATAGTTCAAAGTAAGACTCCTTAGAATTAGTTTTTTAAAAAATCTTCCATTTCCATCCCTGATGTGGGGAAAGGGCTTTCGCATTGTTGAGGACTGGTGTACGTATAATAGTAAAATGATAAGACATATCAAATGGGGGAATAAAGCCCCAGAGCCCTTTCAGTTTGGATTCAGGGAAATGCATTATAACTTAGAAACAAATTTATGTTTGAGAGTGTTGATCCATTAATGTTTTGTTCATTTACATTTGATTTTTCAGTGGTGGAACTTATTGGAATTTGGGGACAATTCTGCTGTGGTATTAAATACTGTATTAAAAACTCATCTTAGTATTGAGTTAGTGCAGTGACTTCCAGTGAATTGACTTGGGCCCACATTTCATTTTAATCAAAAACAAAAACTAGAAAATGTTACTCCTTAAATAGGTAACAATGCATTTTACAAGCACTGTAGAGATTTAGTAAATAGCATGTATGATTAATTTAGAAACAACCACTGACACTTGAGGGTTACTCAATACATATAATAACTTCCTTTTCATTTTTTATATGAGGTAAATGCAGACCAGGGAGCCACTGAGCAAATAGTCAAGTCTGGGTAGGTTTATAATCTTAGGGTCCATGGGGATGTCTTTGGTAAAGATAAAAAGGGAATGAGTTGATGTTTCTATTACAAGACTCTGTAATGCTAGGACTTCTACACAGCTTAAATAATGGTTGGGGGAATATTCTTTGAGGAGAAATGCTCAAATGTTATTTTAGTCACTTGTAGTACTATTGGGTTTGCGCACACAGTTGGCTTAGAATACCATTTACATCTTTTCCTTGTTCTGTTGAAGAACCATGCCATGCAAACAATTCAACGTACTCTCAAAAGTACATGTAGTACGCCCAGTAAAATACATTAGCTAGCATAAAAATCAAAGGAAATAGTAATTTGGAATATCGATCAACATTACTAGGGTTTTGAATTGTGAAATAATCAACAATCCTGCCCATCTTATCTCGGAAGACAAACTTGAACTTGTCACTGGTTTTCATTGTCAAGTCGTTATAGTCGACATTATCCCTGGAAATTTCAATGCTGGCAAAGCTGATCTTCCGTTTAAAGCTGGAGATGGAACTGTTGATGATGTTAGTAATATTGACTTCTTCCACTTCCTTTGCCATCCCCTAGATCATAGACAATGCAGTTAGCTTGAAAGACTTGACTTAGCAAAATAAATAGCTAGATATTTAAATACTTAGAAGCCTAAGTATTGAATAATTAGGTTTAATAGAAAGTGGCATTGAATGTCTCAGATATAGGCCAGTGAGCCAGACTTGGCAGTCCTGTTATCCTGCCTATAGGCACCCATCCCTAGGTCATCAGCTTGTATACTGTGAAGAATAACCATTGCCTACTACTGATACGCAGAGCTATGCTCAGGCTTTGAAGTTAGCTGGTCTGGGTTCGAATTCCATTCTGCCTCTTGCTGTTGTGAAATCTTAGTCACCTTAATTCCTTTAAAACTCGGATTTCTTGCCTGCAAAATGGTGATGATATTAATACCTACCTCATGAGAAGGATGGGAAGATTAAACGGTATACATTGTGTAAAGCATTTAGCAGGTGTTTGATGAATTCCATTCTGTCCTAGTGAGGAGGAATTAATTGATTGTGAGAGATCCTAGAAATCGGCAGTGTCTAAAAGTCTCTGCCACACAAACAGAAATAGTGATGCTCCCTACAATTCCGGGGAGCTGTCATTTTCCAACATGCCTGGAATGACATAGTATGTGAGGAGTGTAGTGAAGTTGGAAAGAGCGGAGTTTGGATCCTTGGCCAGGCTACTTACTAGCTGTGAGGTCTTAGATGAACCATCTCACTTCTCTGAGTGGCAGAGTCCTCAGTAGTAAATTTGGAATAACAGCAGTAGCCATCTGATAAGCTGCTGGGTGGGCTAAAGGAGATGTTTAGCACACAGCAAGTACTCTGTAGTGAAGCTATTATTCTACACACAGCAAAAGAAGGGCTTTCTGGTGACTTAGGTGAAGGATTTTAGTAGTTCTCCAATTCCTTTTTGCCAATCTACCAAATCCAGATCTTTCTTTCTTTCTTTCTTTCTTTCTTTTTGGTAATTAACCATTGTCCCCTTAAGGAAGCCTATAGGGAATAAAATGAAATCCATATTCTTCTTCGGCTAGCACATAGGATCATTTGTCTTTGGCATTGGGTAATATGACTCTATGAAACATTGTTCACACACGGGAACAAGGCCACCGGAGCTATTCTGCTTCTTGCTGTTGTGAAATCTTAGTCACCTTAATTCCTTTAAAACTCGGTTTCCTTGCCTGCAAAATGGTGATGATATTAATACCTACCTCATAAGAAGGTAGGTATTAATGGTATTCCTCACCATTAGACCCTGTGTGGTCCTGGCACTTTGCTAAAGGTGGATATCTCTTCTGTGCTGACCCCTATCACTTTCTTGCTTGTTAACATGAGCTTCAGTATACCAGTGTTTATCAAATTGGGCTTCCAGAGACTCCCAGGGTTCCATGGGCCTGTAGTGAACAATAGTTAAGAGCATGGCTATTGCCCACTGCAAGTGAGAATAACAG
>NC_138375.1:54874029-54997164 GCF_054177405.1 Leptonychotes weddellii | reverse complement strand
AGCATGTAAACATTCAATTGATAATAACGGTTGTTATTCTGAGAGCTGGACCCAGTGTTTCGCTGCTAACTCAGATAATGGCAGTCTTTCCCAGTTAGCAGAAAAATACGCTAATTGAGAAATTTGCTGCAATTTAATTTTTCCCACACATTTTCCAGCAAACGACAAAAGAATTAAATAGTAAATACATATTAATCTGAAACTTGTAAGAGCTGATCACACTTGGTTTGATATTGGGTTTTTCATGGATGCTTGTTCTTGTGGTTGTGATTTCATGTTGCATAGAGGCAACAGTTATTTTCTGCTAGCAGATTAAACATGTTAATATCCCATTGGACTTGACGAAAAGAGCAGTCTTTTTCAAAAGGTGCCATGACTTCCAGATGCCCCCACCTGAACAAGGATGAGAATCGCTGGAGCAAAGTGAATCACTCGGGGACGGGAACCAATCTGGTTCATCTCTACAGATCAGCACATGGCAAGTGATGAATCATATACAGGGCCCTCAAAATTCTTACCCTATCTTTGGCTGCCATCTGCTGTAAGGAGCTGTAGTGGGCAACTGCGTATTCCAACAGGGCCCCAAACACGAAGCTAAAGCAGATCCCCAGGTACACATCGATGGCCTTTATGAAACAGTTGGTATTGGGAAGAGAAGTGCGGGACCCAATCATCAGTGTTGTCATTGACAATACGGTGGTCACTCCTGGGAAAACAGGTAGGCAATGTTCCCACATCAGTGACCAGTGAACCTTTCACCTTTACCTGGCAGACTGTCACCATTCAGGAGTTGGCAAAGGGGGACAGAACTCAGAAATGGAACAGCTCATTTTTGAAAAATCTGTGATCTTCTAGAACAGGATTGATTTGTCCATTTTGAATGGATATGAGTGATACGGTTTTCTAAATGTTTCACCTTCTGTCTTCCCATTGGAGGGGAGTGTTCAGTATGCAAAATAACTGGTAATAGACCATCCAATCATGATTCTCTCTTATCACTGTAAAACATGCTTTAAAAGGCACTGTCTCTCTCTTTCTCTCTGTAAAGGTCTCTCAAGACACCAACTCCTGGAACTGCCCTATGAATATCAGTGAAAAAAAAAAAAAACTGGTAGAAGGTAAAAAGAAACAAAAAGGGACCTGTAACTCCAGTTCTTAGAAATCTCCTGTTGGAGCTGCTTACCAATGCAGGTTCTTGCAGGAACTGAATCGAGGGAAATCCAAAATGAAACCCAAGACAGCACCACCAGAAAAGTGGAAGGAACATAGGTTTCCAAAATGAAATACAGGACATTCCTCCGAAGCTCAAATTGCAAGACCAGTCGTGTATAATTTCCTGGTAGGGTAAAGAAGAGATAGGAAATCATGTCTCCTCGCACAGCAGAGTGCTTTCCCTATGGGACATTTAATTAGCTATATTCACATTAAGTTATCTGTTATTCACCAAAACCTAGTTAAGCATGAGCTGTCATTATAGTTGCAATGAGAGAAATTGCTGTTGTATAGAATGAGATGTAGAGGGGTGCATGTACCCCCACCCATGATCCTGAGCATGAAGCGGGTAACAGTGCCAGGCCCAAATCCTCCTGCCCTAGCACACTGTGGCGGGGTTCTTGGGCCCCAAAGAGATAAAGTGGAAAAGAGATGGTATTTCTGACTCAGAATGCAACCCAGTTATTTTGCTTTGTGCAATGCGTCTCACAAGTCACCTGTTTCCTGTTGCGACCTGGTGACTAAGGTGAAATACCGTTGTATGGTGTACTGAGCAAGCCGCAGGTTTTCCAGCCCGCGTACAGAGTCATTCCCTCTCAGCCAGCTGAACTCCACGTCGTTTCCATCATAGCCCCCTGGCAAGGAAAACAGTGCCCTGGTCAGTGCAAGAAGGTAGCGGATTGAACTGGCCTGGAGAATACTACCATGTGGGGGCAGCAGGAGCTCTGTCTTGATGGTGATCCCATGCAAAACTTGGCATATTTCTCACGTGCCATTGCAGTGTCTCCTCGGAACAGGACGACCTGCTAGGGCTGTTTGCTATCAGTCGAAAACCGGTTCTGTGCTAAGTATCACATAGACTTGGTAGGTGATAGGCCTCCAGAAGTAGCTGCCCTCATTATTTAAATGATATTTATTGAACTCATATATGTGAACACACACAGCCCTACACTCCATAGTGCCTTTCAGGGCAGTCCAGCATCTCTGGCAGTGTTCTTAGCGACTTTACAGTTGGTCTGTTCATATTTCCATGATGGCTTAAATGCAAACACAACGGCGGAAAACAAGAAACCTGCAGCCAGCCCCTATATTGATGTCTGTTAACTTAGGCATCTGATAAATCTCAAAGCAGTTTTACTAATATAGTTCATAATAGTAATAATAGCTACCTGTTATGAAACATTTATGGTAGGCCTTTTATACATTACATCTCTAATGTTCTCACAAACGTGCAAGGTAGACATTTCTATATTTCTTCACTAAAAAAATTTTTCTTCACAGTTTTTGAAATTGGGATGGATCTTAGAGTTGATACACACATACATACATATATACATATATATGAAGTAGAGCTTACATTTTTTCCTAAAATGTTACTCGATAAATGCTGTGCCTTAGAATCGAGGAACTATAATATTTGCCCATTTTATACAGGAAAATTCTCAGATTCAGAGAGATTGCATAACTTTCTCAGGATAGCAAGGTAAGTTAAAAACAAAGCCAGGATTGTACCTTCGGAAAGTCTAAACCCAAAGCCCATGGGTGATGGTGGTGATGATAATATAGCTATCATTCAGTGAGCAATTACATTTCTAAGTGCTTTATAACATTATCATCTCATTTAATCCTCAGAATATCTCTTTGAGAAGATAGATGAGTGATCAATAAGCACATGAAAAGATGCCTGACCATTAACCATTAGGGATAAGCAGATCAAAATCACAGTAAGATACTACTTCACACCCGTAAGAATGGCTGTCATGAAAAGACAGACAATAACCAATGATGAGAATGTGGAGAAGCTGGAACATTGCCAGGGGGGATGTAAAATGGTACAACTACTTTGGAAAACAGGTTGGCAGTTTCTTGAAAACTTGAATACAAATTGACCATTTGATCCACCATTCCACTCCCAGGTATCTGCCTAAGAGAAATCAAATCACGTTCACAAAAAACTTGTACACAAATGTTCACAGTGGCATTATTCTTAATGACTACAGGGTGGAAACAAGCCAAAGGGATGTGTATTCTTTCATATGGAATAATGAGGAATAAGGCAATAAAAAGAAACAAAGCATTGATACAGGCTCCAACGTGTATGAGCCTCAAAAACACGCTAAGTGAAGGGAGCCAGATGCAAAAGACCACATGTTGTATTGATTCCTTTTATATGAAATATCCAGAAAAAGCAAATGCATAGAGACAGAAAGTAGATTAATGGTTGCCTGGGGGCTGGTGGTGGCAACAGGAGACACTGTAAATGGGCACAAGGGATCTTTTTGGTTGATGGAAAAGTTCTACCCATGAGATGTGGCTATGGTTGCTCTACTTGGCAAATTTACGAAAAATATTTGACTCGTACACTTGAAAGGGCTGAATTTTATGGCACATACATTTTACCTCAATAAAGCTGTTAAAAAAAATAACTCTTTGAGTCAGATACTATTATTTTTCCTTCTTGACTGATGAGGAAAGTGGGGTCTGGAGAGGTTAGTTCTAGTCTCCCAAAGCCACCAAAGCTAGTGACAGGGAAACCCACTGATCCCTGAACCTGTGATCTTAAACATGGAACTGTATTGCCTTCATTCTCCCAGGCTACTGGGAGATGGGACCCAGCGTCAAGTCTTAGCTTATGGTACACACTGTTTAGCAGAGGTTATTTTCCCTCCACTGGGCAGAGAAGTAGTCATGAGCTCTTAGAGGCTTTCCAGGTAAAAATTGCCTATGGGCTTTCTCTCAGAAGTACCCCAAAATATACTGTCCAAGTTAGCTGTCCAAATAGGCCTAGGATCCCCAAGAAATAAAAAAAGAATATCTAAATAAGTGAGTTGTACAAGCTTCTACTTGGACACTTTACTTTTAGAACTGTTAAATGCTCGCAATCATTACATTATCATGGCTCTTGTGGGATGCTAGGAAATCTTTCCTAGGGATGGTGTTCAGGAAAAAAAAAACCCTTGGTGAAGTTTCTGTACCCAAATAACTGCTAATAAACACTCAGTGAAAACTTCCTCTGCTCACTGGGGATGGTATTCGTGCAAGCCGAGTGCTGAAGTTTCCAGGAGAATCTCACGCCCGGGATTTGAGATGAGCAGAGCCACACGTGGAGGGCTATTACTTTTTCCATGTGGGGCTGAAAATGAGTTCTCTTTTTGATAACCTCAAGTTTTATTCTGCCCCCAAATAGCTGTATTGCTTTAACGAGGTTTTGCATGCATTTAATCAATAGAGTAATTAATCTGCCTGTCCGAGTCTTTAATTAAATGTCTACCTCTGAAAAATGACTGCCGCCTCATAATGGTTGTGCTTCTTGGACATTGACCACTCGTGTCCTCATGTCAGTAGTTGATCTCTAGGGCTTGACTGTGGTTTTTCCTCCTCGTACAAACCATCCCTTGATGCCTTAGTGACTCCTATCTGAGGCATCGTTTCCCCAGGACACCTGTCACAGGTAGCACTTTCCCAAGTTTGGTGGGCATTTCAGAACAATGGAGATTACTCAACAATGCCATTTGACACACATCAACTTAGAATAAAATGCTCATTCCTCATCATAAATCCTCAGACTGCAGTTTAGATGCCCACTCCTGGCATCATTGTGTTAAGCTATATATATACACCAAACAACTTCTTTTCAAAGTTGGAAGCAGTTGTGCAATAAATGTCAATGATTGCATTGAATATTTACCATTTTTGACCTCTGCTGTGTTCCTTCTGGCTTCCATGCCTTCTCAGACTCTGAGTCCCACTCCTTGTCCTATAGACCCCCATTTCCTTGGCTGTCCTGTCTACTCTTAGGTAGAATATTTAGTGCCAATGCACAGTGGTCCTCTCCCAAAAGATGTAATGTTGGAAGGGTTGTCTTTAAGAGGTCTCCAAATCTCTCTGGATAAACACTCAGAAGGGCTGAATCAATTGGAATCAACACCAAGAAAAGAAAGGCTGCTATGTCTTTCTTCATGAATATACCGATCTAAGTCAAGTCACCCAGGAAAATCATCTCAGGGGTCTGCAGAATATATACTCACAGCTTTCCAGTTGCAACTTGCATGTCTGTGTGTCCATGGGGTATTTCGACAGGTCCATGTTACATGCAACAGTCGTTGTGATTCTAAGAAAGGAAAAATGGGTTCAAAAGGAGTGATATGGGGGAAAGGATACATTCCCTTTTAAGGGCCACTCCAACAGGACTTTCACCTTGACTCTTACAGTGAATGTGTGACTTGGAGCCTACACTTAAAACATTCCTGAGGTTTTCTGTGCTAAGAAACACCTTTGAGATGTGGTCAAAGCTGGGGTCCAGAATGGAGGAAGCTGGAATGTGGGCAATGAAGAGGCAAACTTGCAACAACATTGCAGAAGAAAATCACTCATTGGCTTGAGATGCTCTTGCATCAGTTTTAAAATTTAATCTCCATGACAAACCCACAAGGAGCTAGAACAGAGAGCACTGTCACTTCTGTCCTCATTTGACAACAGACTCAGGAGCTTGCCTCAGCTCACACAGCTCTTAGTGGCAGAGCTGGGGCTGGAGCCCACGTCTCCTGGCTGGGCAGTTCTCAAGGACCCTGTCTCCTGGAGGGGATCAGCATTCTCGGAGGAAGTAGAGGGTGTTGGGGGGCACTGTGGCTTTTGGGGACCAACACCCAGAGACATTCACTTAAACATCAGTAAAGCCCTCACTGTGGAGATTTTAATTGGCCGAACTTTATCTTCCTTTTTTTTCAGTGTCACATATTTTTATTAAGCACCCTTATTTATTAAGCACTGTGCTGGGTTCTTGGGGAAAGTGAAATGATGCATGCATGGTGCCCACCTTGAGGAAGCTCACATTTGTTTCAGGAAGACAGAGAATGACAACAGCTACTATTTACTGAGTGCTTACCCCAAGCCAGTCCCAGGCCGAAGTGCATCTCATGCATCATCCCTTTGAATTTTTACAACAACTTTATGAGGTAGGAAATATTATTCTCCTTTTGCTGCTGAGGAAACTGAGGTTCAGAGAGTCCAGCAACTTCCATAAGGTCACAGAACAGGGACTTGCCCCTAAATGTGTCTGATTCTAGAGCCAGGCTGTTAACAGTCATCATCCATAATCCTTGCACAGGACAGATTGTATTATGTGCATAATACAGACAGAAGACAGACATATACATGCACAGGAAGGGGGACATTAATGTTGATTGGAGTTGGGGGTCAAGGGAGAGGTCTAGTTTGGCTTCTTGAAGGAAGGGTTGGGGCTTTGGCTGGTTTTTGCAAAATTCAGTGTAGCTGAGGAATGCCAGATGAACAATTCAAAAATTCAGTTTATTGGATAGCTCAGTCTTTGTTGCATAATGTCAGCCTCCTACTTGGGATCTAAGATAAGTCCCATGAGTATTTGGTTCCTGGCTTTCTCCCCAAGGACTGTGGGAGCATAAGGTTTGCTTGGTCCTTGCACATCCCTTGTACAGGCAGCGATGAGCTTTTGCCTGTGGGCTGCTTCCTACAGCATCTAGGGAGCACCTTGCCTATTCTAGGCAACCAGCCCTTTGATGCACAACTGGGTGGAAGGAACTTTTGGCCTCAGGGATTTGGGAAAGGGACAAAGGGGAGCCCATGGCTCCAGATGGCAGAGGCCTTGGGGGGCACTGCACTTGGCTTCTCTGTAGAAAAATGCCTCAGACAAATAGAGATGCATTCTGGGACAACCCTACCGCCACTGAGCCCCATGAAAAGAAAATTCCTGACGTGGACCTACCTCTCTGTCACTCTTGCTATTCCCCTTATTCCCTTGCTAGCTTTTTTTTTTTCTTTTTTAACTCTTTAAGACTCAGCTCAGAGTTCTATGAAAGCTTCCTCTAGCATCACCACAAACCGCTAACTTACTCCCCAACTCAGAGCCCCCCGGGATTCTGGACTTTCTTTGCTTACCAACTGCATCAGGACAATGTCTCATTCGGCTCTGTATTCTAAGTGTCCATTGTGGGGCCTGGCACAGAGCAGACATTCAGTAGCTGCTTGTTGAGCCAAACTGAACCGAAGGAGGGCCCTTCTACTACTGGGACAAGAATCTAGGAAGGCAGGAGCATGAGAAGGGCGGGACCTCAGGGCGCTTATTTGAGTGCTGGTCAGAACTACCCAGGATGTATTTTATGCCTTTCCTTCCAGCCATTTCCCCATTCAGCCCTGAGGTGGTAGGGACCCAATCACCTGAGAGCATACAGGACTGTGCCATTGGAGAAGAGGCGGATGAGCCTGTTTCCCACAGTGACTTCGTGGAGGAAGGACTTCTTGGATTCCACAATGTAAGTGTCTGGCACCCATAGGAACTCCACGAGGCGCGCATCCAGAGTGAAGCTCTTGTTGCCTTCAAAAACCAGCCGCTGGTCCGTCCAGCGCTGTCTGAGGTATATGGTGGCTGTGTAGTCCTGAGGGGGAAGCCAGGTAGTGGAAATGGATGGAAGGGGGAGCGGGGGGCGGGGGAGAAAGAGTTTGAAAATGGAAGGAAAGGGGTGAAGTCTTATTCCCCTTCCCACCTCTACTTAGGTCAAGAGTACAAACTATAATAGACATTGGTGAACAAAGTCTTATTCTTGGGTGAGGGGCCTGTAGCAATAAGAGCACACAGCACCTTATTTATTCTAGACAATAACTCTCACTGCCAAAAGGGAGCCCCACAGGAGCATGTTCAGGGCCTTAACTTGCTTGTCCTCTGTCCCAAAGGCCCCACCGAGTTGTCGAAGGTTTTGGTGAGAGCCGAGTGCTTAGGTTGTCCAGCATTTACCCGGAATGCACAGCCGGCCCTCTTGGCAACCTGCCTTTAATGTCACTTCATCTTTAATGAGTTCTCTTAAGTGAGAGGATGGTGGAAAGCAGCTATGTGATTGTCAGTTTTCATCAGCTTAGCTTCTCTTCTGCTCTGGGAGGATCCACGTGATGTTCAGGCTTCCCCACTGCACTTTCTTTCTCCCCCAGGTTTTTATCCCCACCAAATGCACCCGCTCCACTCCCTCATCTTTTCTCTCCTGGCTCTTGAATCCACTTTCCTCCTGATACTCAGAAGATCTGTTTTACAAGAATCTTCCACTGCCTTGAGTTTTGGGATAGGTCTCCAGCTTCTGCCATTCCAAGTGCATGCGGGCTGTGGGTCTCTGTTCTGTTTTTGAGTAGCTAGAAAGTGCATCCCCATAAAACACAAGAAGGACATCTCAGGTGGAAGATGAAGGGGCCACACTTACCATGTTACTCTCTGAAATACTAGAAATACTTGCAATGTCCAGGGTCAGTGCTATCAGAACTGGTTCTCCTAAGAATGAAGAAAACACCAGAAGGACTTATATAGAAACACAACCACACTACATTAGCACAATGTTTTAAAAATTAGAAAACACAAAAGTAACACTGGCCTATTGGAAAATTTTAGCCACTCTAGAAGTACATAAAGCGAAAGGTAAATTTCTATCCTCCCCTTGTCAGGAGGAACCACTGTGTAGAATGAAAAAAAAGTATGAAAAATTTTTGTATAAAAAATGCACAAATATATAAATAGCTTAATATGTAAGAGAGACCACGCTGTGTTCACGAGTGCATATTTTAAAGGATATAGTGGTATTTGTTACTTCTTACTTGGAGGATTTTTCCATTGGTACTTGCAAGAGACAAATTATTTAGAGATGTAGTATGAGATTTGGAAATTTGTGCACAGAGATCTTTTTTTCCTCCCCTCAACTAAGTAAATTTACCACAAGATGGCATTCAAGAGTGCTCATGGTTGAGCTCTTGCTCACCTCCTGACACTTTCCTCCTCTTCCTTTACTCTCCAGAAAGCCTAAACTATTTAGAATTCCAGAACCTTCCCCCTGTGATCTGGTATACAGATATTGGGCCTCAGGCCAAACTCCTGAGAGTGCCGGTCTTAGCTCTTGAGACAGAGGTCTTGGAGCCCATTCTCAGAAGCCAGGCCAAGGCAGTCTGCTTCTCCTCAGACTGGAGATGTGAAAGAAAAGCTCAGGGGTGAGAAACATGTGAGTTCACAGCTGGGAAAAGTTACTGAATCTTTCAGAACTACCTTTTTTCTCACCTGTGAGTAGAGATAATACTAACAACATCATAGTGTCATGGAGAGGGTAAATGAGATTAGCAAGTGGCAGCTTCTTTGCAGGGTGGTGGCAGGAGGAAATACGTGTAAAGAAGGTGCTCAAAAATAATTATATGTACCAAGTCCCAGGACTGTGTCTGTCACGTAATAATAGAGATTCAGTAAATGGCATTTGCCTTCCCTTCCCCATCACCTCCGTAATCCTAGCTAAATCTGGAAAAGGAACAAATTTACTCACCAGGTTAATAGCTGCAATAGCTTTCACTTGCAATAAATAAGTAGGGGTGCCTCAGGGGACTGTGACAATGCATTAACCAGGAAGAGGAGAGGTGGAATTCAAAGGAAGCTTAAAACCATCTACTTGGTAGGAATCGGACAAAGCAACCTAATTATTAACTGAAGGAAACCAAGCCATAGAATATAGGTGGGAATTTGGAAATGGAGCTTTAGAACCAATGCAATTAAAAATAGTTCAGCTAATACTTGGTGTTAATATCTGATGGAAGAATGGGAGATCTTTGAGGATGGACCCTGGAAGGTGCTGAAGGAGCATGGTGGTAAGTGGCTTTCTGCCTCTCAAGGCAGAAATTAAGAAAAGGAGCTTGGAGTCAGAGTGTTTGAATCCCATGTCCACCACTTCGTAGCTGTGTGACCTTAAGCAAATTGCTAAAGTTTTCTGTGCTACAGTTTCTCACCTGCGAAAGAGAGCTACTCATGCCTACTCTTGAGGATTGGGTTGGGAAGGTTACAGGATCTCTTTTTAAATGTCTGGAGCACGGTGGGCAGTGGCTCAGTGTTATTTGCTCCCTGAGGAACATGGAGAACAGAACACACACAAAAGTTCCACTCCACTGTGCTTTCTGTTTCCTTTGTTTCCAGCTAGTCCAGTCCTGGCCTTGCTTCAGTTGGCTTCTTTATGGACCAGAGCTTGCTTTCTTCCCCTTGAGTTAGAAGAGTGAGCTGAGCCACCAGAGGGCAGCTTCCTCCTGGGAAAGAGGTCAACACTAGTTCCTGGACAGTGTTCCTAGAGCCTGCTTACAAACCTGTGCTCTGGCTACCTCATTCCCTGAAAAACCTTATGGAGGTCTTGTCTCTTAAGAACTTCAGGGACCTAGAACCCAGGTGGACAGACATTATAGAGAACATGGCCCCTCCACGGAACTCCAGGCTGCCACATACATGTAGCTTCCTTTAGGAGACAGATTGCCAAGGTATTGGGGCCTGTGCCTTCCCCTCTTTTTGACAAAGCACCCCTTGCCCCCTTTTCAGCCCAGGTGGATCTGGGCCTCACACTCCTTGGGTCCACCCCAGGTTCGGAATGGGCACTTTGCCCAAGAACCTTGCCTCTTGTCGACCCGTGAGCAGGCAACAAGAAGGACAGTATCCTGGCCTAATTGTTTGGGGTTTGGGAGGCAGAGAAATTGGACCTAACCAGGGTGTACAGACTCATATGCTTGTCATTAGTGTTCAGCTGGGCCTGGGAAGACCAGGGGAGCTTGAAGCCTTCCTAGGTTTGTTAACTTAAGGACCTCAAATCTTTACTGTGTGGCCATGAAAATGGTCTTGCTGATCTCCAACTGAAGTGGGTGTAATTGGCCCAGCTGCTGTGCTCTGAAATCCTTTACCACACTTGCTCTGAGGCCATGCTTCCCACAGGCTGCACCCCACCAATGACTGAGTGTGGCGGGGATACTTAGGCACACTGTGCCTGGAAAGCACGGAGATGGGAGACTCCTCTGATGGGAACTTGGGCTCAAGGTCTCCCTGAGGGCCTTTCCAAACACACATAGAACTGCACCATAGTCGAAGACACCTGTGCCCAACCTTCCCGTCCTCCCTCTCTCCTTCCCCCAGGTCAGCTTTCCTATCTTCCCACCCCCACGTTCTGTCATAGATATTGCCCCAATAAATATCTTGCATGGATAATCACCTTCTGGTGTCTGCTCCTCAGAGGACCTGGACTAACCCACTAATACTAGATTTGACCAGAGAATTTTATCATGTGAGGGGAGGAGCAGGAAGGAAGGAAAGGGGATTAAAATAGACCCATGCACCCTGATGATGTGGCAGGTGCCATGCTTCATGTTCACACAGTTCATCTCAATCAGTCCCCTCTATAAGGTGGAAGATATATCTCCATTTCACAGAAAGGGGGCTTAGAAAGCTAAGGTGCTTGGCAAGAAGTAGAGATACCACTTTCTGCTCTATGTAAGGAAACGCTAGAATCCACTTTGGTCAATCTTACATTTGAGACTGAGACCCTATGAGGAGGTATGGGATTGGTCTCAATCACTCCCTCCTTGCCTCATTCTGTCACCAAATACCAATTGACAGCTTGTTGTATGCCAAGTGCTGAGCTGCTGCTGGGGTTAGTGAGGTAAATAAAGCAAGACTCCCTCACGGGGCTACAGGCTAAAGCTGAGACGGCAATGATGGTATTGTCTTGTAATGGCTATGATTTGGAAGTGTAAGTATGAAGAATGGGGACGGGGCCTACAACAAATCAGGGCTGACTTCTCAGAGGAGGAAGCCTTTGATTTCAGACTTGAAAAATTGGCATTTTGCCAGGGAGTCAAGTTGAAGGAAGCCACTCTCAGCAGATAAACTGTCTCAGCAAAGGCATGGAGACCAGGGAAGCCAAGGGGGTCAGGCAGTGTTTGGGGCACACTCCTGGCAGGGCAGAGTGGGAGGAGTTGGGGCTGGCAAGACTGGCAGACAGACAGAGGCTGGGCTGGGAAGGCCTGGGGTGCCAAGGGGCTCTGGACTCTATGCTGAGGATGCTGGGACATAGGCAGGTATTCTGAGCAGGCAAAGGGCCCAGGCAGGTCATCCAGGTGGCACAATTGGGGGTTAGCCTTGAGTGACAAGGCTGAAAGCTGGAAGGCTAGATGGTGTGGTCCTGGTGAGTTCCTTAAATAATGACACTGGAAGTGGGGGCAGAAGGAAGACAGTGTGTGAGAGGTTGTTAGAGGCTCTGGTCACCTCCTCAGAGGGCAAGAGGATTTCTTTATCCTGCAGGTTGAGAGGCAAAGCACGTTCTTCAAAGCAGTGTGAAAACCACTGGCTGTCCTCATCCATCATTGCTCATCCTTAACTGGTTGCAGACCAGAAAATGGAATCAACTAAAATCTCCTGAAACTCTCCTCTGCATTTTGCCTCTGTTCTTGTCCTTTTGAATTGATGTCCTGGACAAAAAGGATGACCTACCGCCAAAATTGGGCCTGAGAAATTTGTTATATCCTGCTGTGAGATTCTCAAAGCCAGGCAGGGAGAGCTTGTCACTTCTGCTGACCTCGATGTTGAACTGATTCCCCTGGATACACATCCTGGAAAAGAAAATGGGTATTGGTGCATGTGCTTATTTAGGTGTCAATAAGCATGTATACACATGAACTTTGCACGTATGTGTGTGTGTTGTGCCCATGTACCAGCAGTGACTTTTCTAGAGGGAAATCTCTAATTTTCAGCTGCTGAGTTAATATGTCCCTATCCCACTCCATTTTGTTACCCATTTGCCATACATCAGAATGTTGAGGTAATTTGGGAAACCCTTCAAGTGTCTTTAGAAAAAACACAAGGGGCTCATCCATCTATGACCATTTTGGAAGCTTGAGTTCTCCGGATAGAATATATGGCAGGAAGTTGTGCTGTCAGGGTGTATGAGGGAGGTGGATGGATAGGCTTTATCTCGCCATTGGCAAGTAGGAGGACCTGCCCCCTCTTCCTACTTCGTGCATATATGCAAAGCAATTCGGACCAAGGTCATTGTGAGGCAGCAAACTCACCTTGGAGTGAAGAGACTCAGACACATGAAGGTCAAGTGGAGACCGTATTTCATGTTGATGAGGTGCTCACGCAGAGAGGGACCAAAGTAGAAATCGCCTGGGGAAACAAGGTGGGAGAGGTGACCCAAAGGGCTCACCTCCTCCAAGCCCATCTCCATCCTGTGGGTCATCAGCCGCAGTACTTTCTCAGAATGTGTGGGGAGCAGTGTCTTTCCACACCATTTGGTTATAGCTCCTATTGCCTGCATGACTTCGTTTTGGAGGATCACATTTTGAATCCAACCCAAATAAAGGCTGACACCTTGTTTGGAGAGTGGCTCACCAGCACCAGCTGTGCAGCCCGTTCATGCTGGGCTGTGCATTTGGAAAGCCCCAAGACTGTCCTTTCCCTGTCCTCATCCTGACTTTGCCAGAGAGGACACCCCCAACTATGCACTCACACCGATAATGCCACTTATCCAAGGGTCTAGGCCTGTCATGACCTAAGTAGGTCATGTAGACAGGAAATGAAAACTTCCCAGTAATAAACAAACAAACTTCCTAAGAACCTTCCATGTGCCAAAGAATACATTAGATACTTTCTCACAGACCTCCTCACTCCATTGTCACCGTGCCTTTGTGAGGTGGGTGGGTTAATCCCGTATTGCGATGAGGAAACAGAGGCTCACAGAAAGGTCACTGTGCTAGTGAATATCAGAGGAAACTTTGAGCCCAGGGCTGGCAGCCTTGCACCCGTGATATTGGCTGTTCTCCCAGCCTCCCAGACCTGCTCCCTGGGTGCTCTGAAGCCGTTCAGCCGGTTGGGTGAGTGAGCGAGGCGTATGCGTGAGGATGGTCAGGGAGACATGGCCCAGGGGCCTGGTCTCCTCGGGCTCGGGAGCTCCTGTCAGATGGTCCTCCTGAGAGAGTAGCCGGCAGCCAGGCAGGTGAGCCTGTGACCTATCATGCTGGTGACAGCAGAGTGGGGGTTCTCGGGCGTGGCTCAGGCCCTGTGCCGAGGCAGGCAGTCTCAGGGTGGGTCAATCCTCCTCTGTGGCAACCTCTGTGAACCAGGCCACTTTCTTCTTCTTTTTTTTTAAAGATTTTATTTATTTTACAGAGAGAGACACAGCGAGAGAGGAAACACAAGCAGGGGGAGTGGGAGAGGGAGAAGCAGGCCTCCCGCTGAGCAGGGAGCCCGATGCAGGGCTCGATCCCAGGACCCTGGGATCACGACCTGAGCCGAAGGCAGACGCTTAACGACTGAGCCACCCAGGCGCCCCAAACCAGGCCACTTTCAAGAGTCTAGCTATTCTGGGGCTTAAGGTGCCATTTAGCCATTAATCAACTAATATTAATTTTGCTTAGAAAACAAATACATGCTCATTATAGAAACGAAAGCAAGATAGAAATGTATAATTAAAAGTGTAAGTCCCAATGATGTGTCAATGTAGGTTCATCAATTTAACAAATGTACCACTCTGTGGGGGATGTGATAGTGGGGAAGGCTGTGCATGGGGTGGGGTGGGGAGACTCAATTTTGCTGTGAGCCCCAAAAATCCCTAAAAATATAAAGTGTAAAAAGAGCGCCTCTCCCTCACTTTTCTCTAGTCTGATGCCTCAATCAGTTGTCTCTTAACAGTTGGGTCTTCTATGCATATATTATTGTATATTTATATGCATGTATATCTGCATGAAGAAAAAAATTAAAAAGTGAAGTTGGGGTGATAGTAATGCATTTTTTGATATTTACTTTTTTGCTTAATAACGATAGCCAACATTTCTTAAATACTTAATGCATGCTTGCACTCTGCTGAGAACCTCAGAAACCCTTACAACAGCTCATTGAGGTAATTACTACCATTCTCCTCAACTTACAAATGGAAAAACTGAGGCTTCGAGAGGATAAGAAACAGTCCCAAGGTTGTAGAGCAGGTGAATCCAGGCAAGCTCACCCCATCACTTCTAACCCCTGCCCCATGACACACGCTCTTCTTCAATGCCAGGTTTTTAGTTCCTACGGATCTGCCTCATTCTTTCTAACGGCTCAAGGTATTTCATCAGATCAATATATACAACACACGTCCTGCGTATGGTACTAAGTTATTTCTACATTTTTTACTGTTACAAAATCAGTAATGACCATCTTTGCACATATGTAAGCTCCTGGAACTCTGCGCTCTGTCCTATTTCTCTTCCTTAGCCCTGTCCTTCTCATCTTTTGATAAGTCAACATTGTCAATCCGCCAGTGATCATATTCCAACCTTCTTCCCAGTCTCTGTCCATTCCCCTGTCCCCAGCATCAAGTTTAACAGGGTCCAGGGAGCGGCTCCCATGCCCTCCCATCCCTTCATTCAATTTTCCAAAGGCTTCACAAGCTCCTTCTGGGAATCAGACATGTATGAGGCAACACCAGAGCTCCCGTCTAGGGAGGGAGAGGAGTGTAAGCAGTGAAGTGACAGCATTCCCTGTGACTGTCCTACGACAGGGGCTGAGGCAAAGGGATACATGGTGGGCAAAGGAAGCAAGTGGTCAACTCCATGGGGGAAGGGTGGGACAGTGCCAGGATGGAAGTCATAGAGAAGTTCATTAGATTCTTGAAGACAGTGTTTGCATTTGCCAGGTGAACAAAGGAAGGTTGGGCCCTCAGGATGCTGGGCAAAGACAGGGAGACTTGCCCACCAACACTCTCCTACCCACTTATTCTCTGTCTCTCCCCTCTAGCCCATGGCCACCTGTGACTTCTTCCTAGTCTGTTCTGAATTAGCTTCATTCTCATTTTGGGATATTTCTACATTCTTCCTCCTCCTATAGGAAATTGAATTTTATCAGGCAAGTTGGAGAACAATCTAGCTTCAGCTCCAAGACTCCTATCAAATCACATTTCCCTGTGTTAGGGCCCTATTGAATCATGTTTCCCTGTGTTAGGGGCCTGGGCTTCTGAATCTGCTCCAAGGAATCTCGTGTCTGAAAAGCTTTGCCCACACCAGACCTGGAAAAATGACCGCACGTGGCCCTGCTCTCTCTGGTCAGGTTGTTGAGCATGTCTCATTTTAATAAGGAAGAAAAGAGAAGAAGAGGGAGCCCCCTGGGTGCCCCCTTGGTGCTGTGCTTTGTGCTTAATCGCATTTAATTCTCATGACCATTGGGCTCAGTAGGTGTGAATTTCTAGAATCTCAGATTGGTGAAGGGATTTGGCCACAGCCACAGAGCAATTAAGTGCCATGATTTGAATCCAGGTCTTCCAGGTCCCTGTTCTTTGCATTGCATCTAGGAAGAGGGCCCCAGCTCCCAAAGTGAATGGGATTCCACTTGACTCTGGTCCCTCTTACACCAAACCCACCTCTGGGATAGCGTGCTGCATCCATACTATGTCCCAAGTGGCAACTGCACTGAGGTCTTCACCCCGCACGGCAGAGAAACCAACCATCAAGTGATGACTTGTGTTATCTGCCTGCCTGAATGAAGGCTCCGGCCACCAATGCTGATACAGACACTGGGAATGGCATTTGGCAGAGACATGCACTGAGCCACCAGAGGGGAGTGCCCTGAGGGTTGCCCCACAGCTCTAGGGGACCTGGAGATTCCAGCTGCACCTAGCCCTTCCCACCTGCAGGAAACACGGCACTCAGAAGGTCTCGAGAGGCTCCTGAGTAGGGGCAGCCTAGGAACTCTTACCCTACTCTGAGGGGTTCTCTGCCAAGATCCCGCCTCTACCGGTAGAAAAGCATGAGGTTTGGGTTGACACATCTGAGTCAGGTAACCTTTCGGGTCTGGGCTTTCCTATCTGGAAATGGGAACAGAAAGCACTCAATAAATATTAATTTTCATTCTCCTCTCCCTCTGACGTCTTCTATGGGAACTTCAGTGATCCCACTCTGACCATGAGAGCCCAAAGCTCAAGCTCTTCCTATACCCCTACACGGCCACCCAGGGTAGGAACTGACTATATGTCCTTTTGAGGGAACTCATTTTGGCATCACCTCAGGAAGGACAGGGTCAAGGCACAGGACTTCAGGGTCACCCAGGTGGCAGATGGCAGCCTTTTCTGGATTGGCTCTGAGAAGCAGAGGTAATTCCAATATGCGCACATTTCCGCTCCCATTCCCAGAATCTCCTCACATAGACAGTGAACCCCAAGCATGTCATGCTCTAGCCTCCTTCCCACTCAGGCAGAGTTCCCCAGGCTTCTGTCACTTCCACATAGACAGAATCATTTGTTGGGAAGCAGGAGTGGAGCCCAAGTTAGGTCAAGGTGAGGAAAAGCATTATTGCCATGGGAACCTCCTTACGAAAATCACAGCAGGTGAAGTTGTGGGGTGTGGGGGCCCTGGTGGGCAGTGCAGAGAGGAAGGAGCACCTGCGGCTCTAGGTTAGACAGGAGGAGCTCTAATCTCGACTCTGCCTCTGATTCTGAAATAGCATTATTTCTCCCTGAGCTTTAGTTTCCTCCACTATAAAACGGGATGGTAATCAATAGTTCTTCAGACCGTGGTGAGACCTGGTACAAGGTAGGTGCTCAGCAAATTCTAGCCCCAGCCACCTCCCCTCACTCCCAGCAGGGTTTGTATCTGCATTTCCTTCCCTTTCTTCCCTCCAAGTACTGGAGGGGCCGGCAGTTTTCTTACCAGGATGCTGCCGACGCTCTGTTACGGCATGTCCTTCAGGCCTTCAGGCTGGGCATTTGGGCAGAACATGGTCTTCTGGGTCCCTGAGCATCTCCTCATCCTCAGTCCTGCCCCCCTGGATGCAGACACATGGCCACTCTCTGATGGAGTGGCTCTCCTCATGGGGAAGACAGAGCTGCAAAACCGGCTAGGCAGACGAGTAGGTAGAACCTCCCACAGCTCCACCCTTGGGTGGAGCTCTGACCTGGTCCTGGGTGTCTGTGGGAATCGCCCAGCTCCTGCTATGACTACTGGTTGCTAGGGCTTTGATTCTGAGTTGGTGTCTCACTGAACTCCTGGACCACAGCCAGAGAAGAATCTTGAGGTCAAAGACCCATGAAAGTCAAATACAGTGGGTGACTCCCCCGCCCCCTCCCACACCATGCCTGGAAGATGAGTCCAGGGCTCTGAATTTTGAGGACACCTCTATCCTGGTGTCATGGAACAGGACTTAGCAGCATGTAAGACCTTGGGCAAAGTCACTTTACCTCTCTAGTCTTCAGCTTCCCATCCTGAAGCTAGAACTTGACCATTTCTAAAATTCTGATTCCTTGGGCATTTTAAGAGCATCTTTGGAATCAACAGAAAGCCTAGTCAATGTAAAAGGAGACTTGTAGATCTGAGGCCATCATGCTTTCCAGACTGGGAAGTTTTCAAAAGAGATACAGGGGCCAAGGGAGTGGAGGCTGGAGGCTGAGGAGGCCAGCCCAGAAAGAAGTGGGAGGGACTTGGGGAAAAATCTGGCTAGATTTCTCGATCTCTTCTCCTTCACCATCCCCTGTCCCTCACACAGAGGGTTCTTTAACTCCCTGTGAAGTCCCTTTAGGGGCATCCGTCCTCCATAGCCAGTCGAACTTCCTAACAGAAGGGCTTCAACTGTGTGTGCAGACCCCTAAGTTCTCCCTGTCACCATAGCCAGTGGCCCCGAAACTCACTCCTGGCTCCAGCCCCACAGGAAGGCACAAGGAATTTCCTGGAGACTTGGCTTTGCACCCTGAGAGAGCCAGGAGCAGGGAGTCCGATGGAGGGGCCTAGGAGAGAGTGGAGGCTGTGGCAAGAAGCCCTTAGGAAACTCTGACCCTCCTGACGTCATGGCCAAGCCCCTGCCCAGACCCCCGCCAGTCTTGGAGGGGAGAAGGTGGTGAGACAGGGGAGAGGTAGGACAGAGAGCGAATGAAGCTGCAAGGAACAAAAGGAGGTAGGATGGAGCGGGTGGGCGTCGGCGTGTGGAGTCCCACAGAAGCCTCAGGCTTAGTGTGCCCCAGAGCCTGGCCCGCCTTGCAAGCATTTCTGTGCACCTGAAGAGAAAGCTCTTTGATTTCTCCTGAGAGGCCTCCTCACTTTCACCTGGGAACCTTGAAGGCGGCTGAAACAGGAATGGCTGAGGAGTTGGTTTCAGGTTCTCAAAGAATGGAAACCACTTTGTGGCTTTTCTCAGAGTTTCCAAGATGTGTTCACAGAATACAAAGGCTCAAAAGTAACAAAGACAATACAGAGCTGGGGGTAGGGGGGTGGGCGTGGGGTGTCCTCTGACGCAGGCACAGCGAGACTTAGATGAAAGAACACGGGCCTGCTGGGTGGCTTTTGGCAAGTTACTTTAACCTCTTTGGACTTGTTTCCTTTTCTGACAAATGGAGGGAATGATTTCTCGTAGGGTTGCTGAAGAATTCAGCAATGACAGGCGTGCGGGCGTATCTGAAACTACCTGGCACATTGTAAGTGCTCACTAAGTTGTTCTTTTTATCCTGATGTTAGTATCTTCTCATGTTTGTACTTCTCTGCCAATCCTCCATCTGTCTAAGTATATCTATCATTGATTTATCATATTTATCATCTCTATCTTTAAAGTGAGGAGTTTCTATGGAAGCCAAGTCCTGCTCCAGTGGTCCTGGCCTTGCTCCTTGGCTCTAGAACCCCTGACAGTCTCTGCACCAAGCTTCCAAGTGTGACCTCTACTCTCAGGACGCCTGAGGTCAGTGGTATTTCAGGATGTTCAGCTATGCAGACATACTGCCCATGGGTTACTCATCCTGGTGTCCACCTCCTACACCACATGGCTACACACCATCCTAGAATGTGTCCCAGAAAAACAAAGGCCGGAGTGAGGGACTACGCCTTGCCTGGTGCATCGATCACCATGCACACGAGATACTAATAAATCATAATAACGCCATACGTGTATATGGTGCTCTACAGTTTTCAGAGCCTTTCCATTTGCCTGTGTCTTGTCTTATTTGAGCTGCACTATAATCCTGGGAAGCAAGCAGGGTTTGTTTCTTTATTCTCATTTTCCAGATGAGAAAGCTGTGCCCAGAGTCACACAGCTACCATGTATGGACTGGAACCCAGGTCTTAGGATTTTGAGTTAGCTGCTTACCTCACAGGTCCATTCAGTGATTTGGGGTGGGGGTGGGGCAGAACAGAGGAACAGAGTCCAAGTGAAGCAGGGGACAGAGCCAGCCTCTGGATCTTCCTCTGGCCTGGGAGGCCAAGGTGGGACGAGACTACCTTGCACCTGGGCTTCCCAGGAGACGCTGCCCATCAGACTTGATAGCCCCCCAACCTGCCGTCCCCGCTGGAAACTCTAGACCACCTGGATTTCCTTATTCCCTGCCCCCATCAACACCTGACTGATCCCCATCCCAGACACCTTCTCATTTGTCTCCTCTGCATCTCCTCACCTTGTAGACTTGGGTCTCCAAAACAAGGCCTGCAAACACCAGGCCGTGTGCAAGATGAGGCCACTGAAGTATGGGGAGAAAATATTAGAATTTCTAGGGCTTCAAACATGGGAAAGATAACTGTATCTTCTAGTATTTACTATGGGATGGGCACTGACCACTCACTCCTCTGTCAGTCAGACCATCTGAGGTCACATACCAAGGTCACATACCGAATAGCCCGGCCACACTGGTCTGAGACGAAGCAGGGGCTCTAAACTTGGAGGGCTTGGCACTCACTCCTTTGCTTTCCGTGTAACTTGACTTTCTGCAGGGCAGGTGGGCCAGGTTAAACGGATTTATTATTTGATTTCACTAAATAAACCCTGAAGAAACGGACGCATGGCTTAAAAATGAGTCCCGTCAGAAGAAACTACTTCCAGCATTAATAAGGCAAAGGCCAGCAGCACTTGGCCTACCTAATGCCCAACATCATTAAACATCTTCCAAATGAAGAGTTTGAGTGGCTTCCAAACCTTCTGGTGAAAACTAGAAAAAACACAATTGATACGTCTGCAAGAACAATTGATGGACATCAGAGAAGATGGAAATTTACCAGCTGAATTTAAACAAAAGCCTTCGTGTAACTGGTGAGAAAGACTGAAACATTAATATTTTAGTAAGCGCAGCCAATGAAGCACTTTTTTCATTCGGATGTCTGCACCTTAACTGAGGTATCTTTTTTCAGCTCTGAAAGCTGTTAAGAATCAACTATCAAAATAATTTGCACTTAAAACCAGATCTTCTAAATATTGAACTGCAAAATGTTAATATGCAGATAGCACACACGTAATAAAGCATATCAACCACACTGCACTCACTAAAAACGTTAGCATTCACAATAATTCAGTGAAAAGGTGTTTTTGTATGATTAACAAAATAAAATCATTAAAAGTAGTGTTATTTTATCCTCATTTCATCCATTTAAATTCTTCTTTCTGTCTAGGTCTTAACTGTGGTATTGTGATTTATAATATGAAATCTGTAGTTGGCCTTTGTCCTTATGACTGGCACAGAGCTGAAATCTTCCAGGGGATCTTCCAGGTGAGGAGCTTGAGATAATATCTTTTGTTATGTTAATGAAGCAACTTTTGGAATGCCCCGGGTCACCTAAGGATGGGGGCTAGTGGCCAAAGGAGACCACCAGGTGATTGGAACTTTCAGTCCCACCCCCTATTTCTAGGGAGGACAGAGGGGCTGGAGGTTGAATCAACCTCGGAGGGCTAATGACTCAATCAGTCGCATTTAAGTAAGGAAGCCTCCATAAAATCCTAAAAGGACGGGGTTCGGAGAACTTCTGCGTTGGTGAATACGTACGTGGGGCTGGCAGGAGAGAGGCGGGCATGGAGAGGGCGAGGCAGCTCTGCGCCCTTCCCCATCCCTTGCCCTGTGCCTCTCTTCTATCTGCCTGTTCCTGAGCTCTATCCCTTATAACAGACCGGGCATCGAGTAAGTAAAATATTTCTGAGCTCTGTGAGCTGTTCTAGCAAATTAATCAAACCCCAGGAGGGGGTCTTTGGAACCTCTGATCTACAGCCAGTTGGTCAGAAGCACAGGTGTCAAGCTGCACTTGTGATCGGCATCTGAATTGGGGGCGGGGGCAGTCTGGTGGGACTGAGCCCTTAACCTGTGGGACCTGATGCTCTCTCCGAGTAGATAGTGTCAGAATTGAGTTGAATTATATGACACCCAGCTGGTGTTGGAAGATTGCTTGCTGGTGTGGGGAAAAAACCCACACGTCGGAGTTGGGTTCAGAGTCATTACTTACACCCACACTGTATTAGAACATGAGACATGTCTGTGATTTCTAAGTACATAAATACATGTATTTTGAGGGTGTAGAGTCAAGGAAGTATGGGAACAGTTGGGCCAGGCCAGTGAGAAAGATCCTGGCTATTCTTTCAGTTTGCAGTTATATTTTGTCTACCACATATCACCAGGCTGATCTTCATAAAAACCCAGAGGGGATCCAATTCCTACTCTGATTTCTGCTCTCTTTCAAACCCCTTCTCCCAGAAAGAGCGGCAGCCCTAACTGCCTTTTGGGGCTGGGCAGCTGACAGTGATGTAAGAAGAGGGTTGGATGTAAGGCATGGTGGGGACCATGGCAAGCAGGAGAGTTCTTTGCCTAAAAACATTCCAATTTAAAAATCGTAAACCCCGGACAGGCAAGAGAAAACCCTGTCGTGGCCTGGATGGAACCTGTGGGCTGGCATTTGTAATCCCTGAGCAGGTCAAGGCCAACCTTGGAATATGCTGTCCACCTCTCCAGACAGGTCTCTTGCTGTTTGCTCCCAAATGGATTCTACACTGTGGTCATTGCTAATTGGTGCTGATCTTGGCCCTCTACCAGTCCCTCTTCCTGGCCAAGTAAGCCCCAGCTGAACAAGCCTGGTTCTGATGCTGCCTCCTCTGTGGGGCAACTCGACTTCTCCACCCCGGAGCTGCCCTCACACGTTGCTCTTGTTGGGTTTTACTGTTCTCAACACATCACTGACCTGCCTGCCTCCACCACTGAGCTGGCTGCAACCTGAGCTATTATTAATCGGTGCATCCCCAATACCAAGGTCAGCGCCTTAGCCACGTAGTGGGTGAGTCGGCTGAGCCACCAAATGCCTGCAAACAACAGCACCTGCACGCTGGGTAACAGCAGTGTATTATTAACTTTAGTATTTGCTTCTAATTTCTAATAATCATAAGTACACACCTTCACCCCTTCGCCCTTTCTCCACAACTCCCTCAGCGCCAATGCATAAACTTTTGGACTTTATGTGCTTAAAGGACCAGGAAGGAAAAGAAATGGCAAGTGGTGAATGTGTCTTTCTTGGCCATGTCTCTGCAGTGGAGGCAAGACCATGCAGCCAGGGCAGTGGGTCCCAAAGTGTGGTCTGCCCAGACGTGTCTGTGTCAGCTTCAGCATGAGTACTTCGTACAAATGCACACTCCTGGGCCCCTCTCTTGACCTACTGCATCGGAATCTCAAGAAGCGTGGCGTAGGAAATCTGAATTCTCATCAGCTCCCCAGGTACTCCTTCTTGGGTCTAACAGGGGGCTTGCCAACTTAGACAGACTGACCCTGGAATGTCCCTTTGGGACGTGACATTGAAGCTGATCCCCAGAGGATGGCAAGGAGTTGGCCATGTGTCAGGAGGGCCAGGGAGGTAGGATGGGGGCTGGGGGACACCTGTGGGTGTGCCCCCTGGTTTAGGGAAATGAGTCCTGATGAGGGGAGAAGCTGAGGGCTGGCCTCATGCCTACTCAGGAGCTTCCCCCTCTCAAACTCTTAGAAGCTATAATGTCTACAGTAACATAAACCCTGGCATAGACTTTGACCCTTCATGTCTCTTGGGGTTCAGCCAGACTCCCACAGTCTGAGAATTCCAGAAGCCAGGGAGGTTTCACTCATTCTCTCCAACCCTGACTGCTTTGTTCTTTTTCTCTCAACCTCTTCTTTTGAGCTGCTAAGTCCCTGGCACCTTTAGAAGACCGCCAGAAGCTGTATTAAAGTATTAAAGACCTCAGAGCTCACTCCCAAGCCACAAACACAATTACTGGCACTGTTGGCCATCAGGCAGGTGGAGAAAGGTGGGCTGGACTGCAGGGAAGCCGTGTTTAATGAGGGCAGACCATCCCCGCCCCTTACTGTGTGCCCTGCGAAGCCATTCCCAGGAGAGCAGTTGTAGGACAGATTTGCCAAAAGAGGGCAAGCTCTCTCACCAAACCTCTGCCACCACTTTACTGTAAGAGATCATGCCTTACCATATTCCCTGTGCTCAGAAAAACAAAACCAAACCCAAACCAAGCCCGTATGCCATTGCCAGAGGGTCAGGCTATATATATTACCTTTATTTGTCAAACTGTTTCATGGGTCAGTTTCCAGGGATCCTTGAGTTCAGGGATCCTCGGATGTTGCCTCTGCTTTTGAGCCCAGTGGGGCCTCTTCCTGCTCTGAAGAGGTCCAGTGGAATAAAAATTATCTTGAACAGAAGGCATTTGAGCTCCTGAAATCTCTTATCTGCCTGAAAGCATTGCTTCATAAAAGAACTCAAAATTGTCACAAAGCTCCTCCCCCAGAACAACCAGGATACATTGATTCTTATCACCCCAGATAAGAAGTTTCCACTTCACACCTAAATAGGCATTGTCACAAGAAGGGTCATATCTCCCATCTGTTCTCCTCAGGGCCCATTTATCTTTCCTGAAAGTCATTTGTTTTCTTGTAAGTGCTCTCTCTTCCCTGCTCCCCACTTCTAAGAGGTCACTGGTTTTCTCTAAGTGTCCTTCTGCCCAACCCTTCCCCTATTAAGATGGCGTAGAAGCCGCAATTCTAACTGCCTCTTTGAGCCACATTTCTTTGTGAACTCCCATATGTATGCAAATAAAAATCTGTCTTTTCTCTTGTTAAATCTGTCTTTTGTCTGTTTAATTCACAGGCCTCCCCACACCTTCACAAGAGGATACAGGAAAAGTTTTTTCTCCCCAACAAGCTCCATTTCATTCACCAACTTGCCCCTGCCCTCCCAGGATCCTTGGCACCTTCCTCAGGAGTCACCAGGAGTCTCTCTGGATGAGAAGGGCTGAGGGTCTGTTGATCATAAGGAGATGAGAAGACTCTGTGGTGAGGCTATCAGAATTCAGGGCGCTGGGTCTCGTGTGGGATTAGCAAGTTCAATTTACGTGGCCAAGTAGAACGGAGCACAAGTATTGGAGTCAAAAGTGGGTTCCAGTACCTTGGCTCTGACAATTCCTACTCCGTGCTCTTGGGAAGTCGCCTAATCATCTTGAACATCAGCTTTTCATCTGTAAAATGGGGATAATAATACCGACTCCGTGGCATTAGCCTGGGTAGTGTATCTTGCACTCGGCCTGGCACACAGATGTGTGCTTAATACTTTTTATCTGGGATTTCAGAGCCAGGGCCCTCAGGAGCCAGATGCACCCTCCCTGGCAGCATTTTGTGTTGGATGATGCTGACGTGGCACCTGGCACCGGAAACCTACCGGCCCCGAGGCCCTAGGAGCAGCTGATACAGAAGGGATCTCTGCAGGTACCCGTCGGCGGACTTCTGCAGGGCCACCAGCCTGTCAGGTAGCTTCGGAGCCTTGGAGTACAGATATCACAGGTGTGGGGCTCACTTCACCGACCTTCAGAGCAGCTCCTCGCCACCCTCAGGGCCACCCCAAGTCTGAGCTGCCTACTGCTTCCCATAAAAACAGGCCCACAGCTAAGTCTTCTATTTCTCAGAGAGTCAGGATACAATCTGAGAGCCTGCCGGGTGTCGGATGTTCTTCTAGTTGTGAACATAACAGGCAGAGTTTCTGCTTTCCAGAACCATACGTTCTAGTGAGGAGAGACAAAATAAATAAATGCATATGCACGTAGATGCAGAATCAGGTAGAGATAAGTGCTATGAAGAACTACAAAGCGAAAGGGACAGGGAATGGTAGGGGGTCTATGTTAGATGGGGTGGTCATGGAAGGCCTCTCTGAGGAGGTGGCATTAGAAGGGGGCCCAAAGGAAGGGATGCTGTCCCAGCCTGGCTTTCCTCCTCCAGTCCCATTCCCTGTCAATTCTCGTCTGAAATTCTGCTACCATCAGATGACTTCCCTGCTTGAAGATCCTTCAGTGGATTTTTTTTTCTAAAGAAAGCCTTTTTGGCATGGCATTCAAAAGCCTTCAGGGTCTGGCCATAAAGGTACTCACCTACCATCTCTCCTTCACTCAGAAATTATCAATCCATCCCAAACTGTCCACCGTTCTCCAAATCTCCCTCTCTCTCCTCCTCCCTGACCTGGCTTTGCACATGCTGTTCCCTGCCGGGAACATCCTTTGTCCTCTTCTTAGTATCCATCAGGCCAACCCCAGCAGGTCCCTCCGAGTCCCTCCTGTCCTAACCAGGCTTTCTCCCCTTCCTCTATGCTGACCACTACACCATAGCACTGCATCGATTCTCCCAGCATCCCCTACACCACAGACCACAGAGTACACAGTTTGTTTCTTGCTTGCCCCCACACCAGATGATGAGCTCCTAGGGAAATTATGTGCATCCATCCTTAATGCCCAGCATAGAACTGGATACTTTGTAGGCATTGAATGAATTAATGGATAGGGAAAAGAATCCATTCTATTCATTCTCTGTCACCTTAGTGAGCCCTTCCCAGCTTGGCACATTTTATTTAGCAAGAGAACTAGATCCGGTCTCTTTCTCCCAAGCAGTGTCCTTTTTCTCCCCACTGTCTGCAGGAGTCCTTTCCACTGTTGTCCCCTTATTCTTCATGCTGTCTGTCTCCTCTCTTGACTCTCCTCTGCAGGCCCGCATCTGCACATCTGCACATCTGTAGACCTACTGCAACTCCTCCCAGCTGGCGCAGACCTTTTTTCCGATCACCTAGATCTCCTCTTGGATCCCCAGTTTGAGATGGGCTGTGGGTCCTGGTTGGCTAGAACTGAAGCCATTTTTAGCTAGGAGGCGTTTGCTGAACCAGGCGAACCCAACCTGGAGTCTACCCCAGGCCAGAGGACAAAGGTGACAATGGAGCTGTCTACGTCACCGTGGCCCCCAGATCCTAAAGGGTCATCTGCATTGACCACACTGACTAGAGACCACACGTGGCTTTGGGGATCCCTTGGCTACCACCTTAAATACATGGCCCTGCTTTACCTTCTACTAGCTTGAGCTTTAGGCATTTAAATACTCTGACCTAAAGTTTGCTTAATTCACTACTTTTCCTCGAGCCTGGTGACCAGACTGTTTGACTGGTCACTCTCTCAATGAGAGACCACATATTCATGCATGCTTTCAGCCATTTAACACGTATTTATTGGTTTGGGCCCTTTGCTAGGCTCTAGATCAGAGTCAGCAGAGGTGTTCTGTAAAGGGCCAGATGGTGCATGTTGAAGGCTCTCCGGCCACACTGCACCTGCTCAGTCTTGATGCTGTGGAGTAGAGGTAGCCACAGGTAATACATAACTGAATGGGTGATGTTCCAATGAAAACCTATTTACGAAAACAGGCACTGGGCAGGGTTGGCCCACGGCCTGGGGTTTGCTGACCTCTGCTTTAGACTGTTGATGAGTCATGAACTGGAGCATGAGCCAAGAGTGCTGCTCATGTGCGGTGATTGGGCCCCCTCCCCCATTTTTTAAAAGATGTATTTATTTATATTAGATAGAGAGACAGAGAGAGAGAGAGAGAATGTGTGTGCGCAAGATGGGGGAGGGGCAGAGGGAGAGAAGCAGACTCCATGCTGAGCCCAGAGCCTGACTGGGGGTTTGATCCCATGGCCCTGAGACCATGACCTGGGCTGAAACTAAGAGTCTGATGCTCAACCCACTAAGCCACCCAGGCACCCCTGATTGGGCCCCTTTTAATGAAACATTTTGAAAACCGAATTCATTTCTAGAATTCCCCCCACCAAATCAACACCTGTTCCCTCGTTCTAACTTTTTTTTTAATATAAAGTTCCATTAGACTTGTTCCCTGAGGTCTTCCAATCAACTTTCCTTATTTCTTTCCTTTACAGCCCCCTTGCCTCCCTGAGGATACAGTCTCAGGGTTATCACTTCTCTATTCCATGGAGGACTCCTCACTGGGGTCCTCAGGACTTCCTGCTGGAGTTACTGCAGCAGTGGGGTCCTAACCATGGGCAGTGGGACTTCACCCCTAGGCTCTCAAAGCTGGCCCACTCAAGGTCCATTGCAAACCCAAACCAGCCTGAGTAGGGGTAAGTTGTTCCCTTCTACACAGGCCATAGATTCCAGTGCCCTTTTAATTTTAAAGATTTATTTATTTGAGAGAGAGAGAGAAAGAGAGGGGTTGGAAGGGGCAGAGGGAGAGGGAGAGGGAAAATGAGAATCTCAAGCAGACCCCCCACTGAGCATGGAGACCGATAGGGATCCATCTCATGACCCTGAGATCGTGACCTAAGCCAAAATCAAGAGTCAGACACTTAACTGACTGAGCCACCCAGATGCCTTTTTGAGGCCAGGCAACTACTCTTCTCTCATCAGAGAGGCGGAAGATAGCACCGGGTTAATCTATGGTCCCCACCTCCCATGACAGGTACCTCCAAATCCTCCTTTCTGAAAACCCACACCCAGCACTCTGCTTTGCTTCCACCGTTGTTATGGAATGTGTGCATTGCTCATCACTCAGTAGTCATCCTTCAATACCTACTCAAAAGTCTCAGTCAGGTGCCTCTTATGTTCCAGGTGCAAAAGAAACATGGTCCTTGCCCTTATGAGCTTCCAGGTCAGCAAATGCTTTCTGAAAAGGGACAAAGAATAAACATGTTCAACTTTGTGGGCCTCGTGGTCTCTCGCAACCACTCAATTCTGCTGTAGTAATTCAAAAGAAGTCTCAGACAATACATAAACACATGCTCGTGGCTGTGTTCCAATAAAACTATTTACAAAAATGAGGCAGTGGGCAGGATTAGGCCAGCCATGACTGTTTTTTACCGTTTCATCCCTGTGCTGTCTAAAGATTGTGATTCTGTGAAACACCAGCACATGAGAACTGAGAAATGCCTGAATCCTTAACAAAATGAAGTAACATGAAACCTTAGGAAGGTATATTTGATGAATGAAAACTAAAATGGCATCCAGTTCAGCCAAAATGGATGTGGGAGGTTTGAGTGGTAGAAGTGAACGTAATGGGACATGAGAAAAGTGTTGCTGGATCTATCTGAGCTGAGAAGTGGGGTTCAGGGAAGGTTATAGAAGAGGTGACACCCCAGCTGAATCTTGAAAGGTGAGTAGGTGTCAGAGGCAGGAAGGGCATTCCAAGTGGAGGGAACAGCCTGAGTGAAGTACAGGGGCTGACACAGTAGCTCAGTGTGGCATGGGTACGGTGGGGAAGTTGGCAGGGTGCCTCGTGCCCATCTTGGAATGCCATGCTCAGGGGTTTGGACTTCCTTTTATGGGAACAGTGAAGCAACACAATCGAATTTGTATTGCAGAAAGATTACTCTGGCAGCTGTTTGGGGGAAAGGTTGCAGTTGGAGAAACTAAAGGCAAGGGGCTCAGCTCAGAAATCAGAGCATTGTTCCTGGCACACACTGATGTGGGCCTGAACTGAATGAGGGGTTTGGCCTGGGCCGGTCACTTCCCCAGCTGTCCCTCACATGTAAAAGGAAGGGGCTTAAATTAGATGATCTCTAAAGCTTATTTGCTTTGCCCAGGTTTCCAGGGAGGGTTCATCTTCCCCGGAATGGGGGACGGGGTTCTCAAGATACCAGGGAGGACACAATGTGCAGTTGGGCTAGGGTAGAGGAGCACCGTGTTTCTGGTGGGTAACACAGACAAGTGCAAATGTGCTGGGACAATGGTCCGTCTCCAGGAGGGTTCCAGGGTGGCTGGAGACGCCGAACAGGTCCCAGGGGGGCAGAATGAGGCCCGCGAGACTCACCTCCTGTTCCTGAGACACTGAGCCAGGCTGGGAGCCTGATCACCATGCTGAACGATCCATACCTTCTGAGTGGCGGGCACAGCCACCCCGTGGCATCATCAGATGCCCACTCCAGCTCAGCCACGCCATCCCCTGCCTGGTCTATGCCAAGTTCTGCCAACTTCTTCCACCGTGGCAGCCGTATTCATATCACAATGTTCGCCTCCCCAGCTCTCCATCCCCCCTGCCCTGCTGCTTTCTCTTCTTCATCTCTTAAGCTCTTTCCACCACCCTCCAGAATTCAGTCACTTACTATGTTGATTGCTTATTATCTATTGGTCTCTTTGCTACAGAATGAAAGCTCCATGTAGGCAGGAGGCTTCATCTGTCTTGTTCCCCGATGTATTCCAATGCCTGGCACATAGTAGGAAGATGGATTTGCTGAATGAACCACAGTGACTCAGTGCGATTGGCACTTTAGGATTCCTGTCTTAGGCAACAGCTAAAGAGCTGGAATGCCTTGCCCAAGGACACAGCCAGCAAGTGGCTGACTGCCAAGTCTGTGTCCCCTCTACCAGGCCTGGCTGAGCCCCGAGCTGAAGTGGGCTGTGTGATGTGGTCTCATCTCTGGGATCCCACTGCCCCTTCCCTTGATTGAGCTCCCTCAGCCCCATGGGCAACTGCCAAGTTCTGCCTCCAACTCTCAACACCCCAGTCCTCCAGATTAAAGGAGGATACCCCTTTGCTAAGGAGATTTGCCCTAGCTAGAGCCTGGAACAAGAAGATGCTTTTGGGCTGTGGTAGTGGGTTGTGCTGAATTTTCTCACGCTCAAGGATATAGATGTCAGAAACACTTGGCTTAGGATGGGGGGAGTGGAGGCAGGTGGAAGGCAGAGATGTAATTTGGCAGAGAGGTGAGGCTTACGTGGAACAGCTAATTCTGGAGATGCCTGCCTCAAAGACCAGTCCTATGAGGTTAGAGAATCAACCCAGCCCATTTTTGCCACAGGCTCTGGCTTGCTCCCGTCCCCTTTCCTTGAATATGATAGATGTGTCACTTCACATGCTTAGAACGTAATGTGGTTTTTTAATCCCTCTAACATGCATTCATTTTGTAAACATTCATGCAGCCAGGTCAGGTGTGGCCATGGTCTGGCCATGGCCTTGCCAGTCCTCTTCCAGGGCCACCCGAGAAATGCCCTGTTGCTACTGCCATCTCCCCCAAAGGCCGGGGCACTCACCTAGAATGCTAATGAGTGCCAAGTTCTCAAGGAAGGACCCTCTGATGTGGCACCAAATTGACTCCTCATCTTTTTACCTTCTTCCCTTCTCAGCTCTGCAGCCACCATGCCCCAAACATACCACATTCATTCATGCCTCCCTGTTGTTCCACACCACATTCTCTCTTCCTGGATCACCTGCCCTGCTCTCCCCACCCACTGAACTGCTCCTCATTCTTCCAGGGCCAGACTCAGTGCTGGCCTCTATGGGAGGTCTTCCTACTTGCTGACCCTCTACACACACACACACACACACACACACACACACACACTGTACACGGATGCGTACACACACACCTTCCATATGCACACACACATGCACACACAAAGATACACATGTACATACACCACACACCCTATTCACACATAGACACATACATCTACACACTTAATAGATACATAGATATCCATAATTTCCTTCCCCTAAATATATACATACCCCTATTCCCTTCCAAATACCCCCACTCACATACACAAATATACCCCACTGCCCCACCTTTCCCACACACATTCATACTCTCACAGTGCCCTCTACACCCTCCCCTGACACACACAGCAGCTAGCCACCCCTTCTCCATGCTCTGTAGCGTCCCATCCTGGGCTGTGGCTGTTCATTTCCTCTTCCTCACTTCTCAACCAAGAGCTCTGTCTGGCCAGTGGGAAGGCCGCTTCAGAGGATTCTTTATGGCAAAACCAGAAATGCCCAGGCAAAACTATTTATCAGAAATATTCTGGCTCAACCTGTCCTCAGGCAAAAGGAACACTAAATGAATTTGGCTCAATGGGTGAAAGCATCTCTTATCCTCCAAGGTCATCTTTATGAGGTTGCCAACACGCTCACTAATTCAAATCCCTACTTCTTCCTGTTGGAGTCTTTCAAGAACTTCCCCTTTAACCTCGTGCCTCCATTTTTCTCCCATCTACCACACACTGCCCCAGCCCTCTTTCTGAAATGCAGATCTGGTCATGTCACTCTCTGCCTCAAAAGCTATTAATGGCTCCCTATTGCCTCTAGTTGAAAGTTCTAAATTCCATAGTATGCCATTTCAGGCCCTCTGTCATCTCTCCCAAATGACTTCCCTAGCCTTACTCCCACTACAAGCTCACTTTCAACAGGATGCACCCTGTGTCCCAGTCACACTAAACTTGTTCTGCCTTTTCTCCACTCCACAATTCTTCTGCTCCTTCCTTCACCTGGGATACCCTTCCTTGCCCATGTCCCCCCTCTTGAAAGCTAACTTATCCTTTAAGACTTCAAATGTCTCTTCTCTCCAAGAACCTCCTAGTTGGAGTGAATCTCTGTCCCATAGCACTTTGCCCCTGTAATCTGGCAAAGTGCAAGGGTTGATTGGATGCACGTTTATCTTCCACAGTATTGAAAGCTCCTTGAAGTCAGGAACTATGTGTTATTAATAGTTGTGGCTAGGGGCGCCTGGGTGGCTCAGATGGTTGAGCGTTTGCCTTCGGCTAAGGTCATGATCCCAGGGTCCTGGGATCGAGCCCTGCATCAGTCTTCCTGCTTGGGAGGAACCTGCTTCTCCCTCTCCTTCTACTGCTCCCCCTGCCTGTGCTCTCTCACTCTCTCTGTCAAATAAATAAATAAAATCTTAAAAAAAAAAAAATAGTTGTGGCTAAACTCCCCCCCCTCCCCGCCCCACTTCCCTGCATCCAAGTGCTTGACCCAGACTAGGAATTAAATCGACTGTGGAGTTGAAGGGTTTTCTACAAACTCTTGTAGGAACTACTGATGCTGACAGATGGAGGTAGGGGCTCTGTGACGGCTGGTAACTCTCAGCTATGTAAATGGGGCATGGCAGAGTGGTCAGCTGGGACTCACCCAGGGACAACATTGAGATTTCTTGGAGAACAGGTTCCAGTGGTTGGGGAAACCCACTCCAGCTGATGCCATGTTATTTTCACATCTGTGAGAACCAGGCAGTCTCTTTCCTTCCTAACCCCCTTCCTCTTCTGTCTGGCTCCCTTCTCTGGCTGTTCTCCAGGGGAGATTTGTGTCCGTAATGGTGGAATAATTAGCTCCCAATCCTGGCCTGCATTAACCTTGAATTGCTGGTGTCAGCTAATGAGAGATCGGGAGCAGGAGGGCTCAGGCATTAGGGCGCCTCTAACAGAACTCCTTTCATGAGGACCTAGCTGGAGCTGAGCGACGGCTAAGAAGTTCCCAGGCCCTAAGAGGGTCCTTGCACATGTTTTCACTCCCAAGTAACAGATCATTACAGATTTTCCCACGTTCTATGTCCAACAGTGAGTGATGTTCTCCATTTTAGTCAAATCCCTCCCAAAACAAATAATAAATTCATTAAACAATGTATTTCTGTACCTTTACCTGGTATCTTTGTGGGACTTCTGGTTGCCCTGGCAACAGGGGAACACAAGTCATAACCCTTGCTTACTAACTGTATGAAGCTAGACAAGCTGCGTGGCTCATTTGAGTCTGTTTTCTTATCTGTAAAATGGAGCTAATTATAGTATCTACCTCATAGAGTTGTATGGATTAACTGACCTAATGCATGTAGGTGCTCCATCATAGGGCTGCATTCAGTAATGTGAGCTCTTAGGATTATTATTTGGTCCCGGTGAGCCCTGTACCCTCTCTGGGCCTCAGTTTCCCTTTTTCTCAAATAGGGGCTGAGACTTGGTCATCAGTAACTCTCTAGTGGAATGCTAAGATGGGATAGGTCTTTAGGTCTTTGTCCCCACCCTATTTATATACCCAATCCTGCTGCTGTTTCTTATCACTTATAGTTCTGTCTGTTCAATGTTCTGCCGATAGAAAAGATTGCTGTCATAATTGTCCTGGTAGTCCCGGTAACACACTGATGGAGAGAAGTGAGTTTCTTAAGAGCTTCCATTAGAGCTGCCTCCTGCAGTCGGGATAAGTCACCAACTTCACCAACTGCTTCCTCCAATGGCTTTTGTCTCTGGCCAACCTTATCAGTCCACATAGTAACCCTCATGTCGGTATAGTGTTTTACAGTTTATGGAGCTTTTCCATCTCTGTGATCTCAATTCCCCCTCCCCAATAACTCCATGGGATAGCTGGACTAAATATTATCAGTCCCATGTTATAGACGGGATGTTCACTCATCCATCTGCTGGTTCATTCGATGAACACTGAAGGAGCACATTTGGTATAAACTGCCCTGGCTCAGATGATTTTGGTGTATGTGGCTGAGGTGTTTTTGCTCTAAGTGGAGGCTCCGAGTCAGCGTTCCAGGCCATTCTGTGCCGAGTCCAGTGTGTGCTGCCCCCATCCCTCTCCTGGAATTGGCCCCAGTCACTACCTAATTCCTGGCACTGAAGCCCGCATCGATAATCGCTTCCCAGAGAGTGTGTCAGCCCAGGCAGCCCCCTTGGGTTTGTCCTAAGCCACCTGGTGAAGTTACTCACCCTCTAAGCTCCAGCTCCTCTTCTGTGGAAGCTCCCCTGACTCTACCTGTCTTCTGTTGTACCAGCATAGTACGTTGGATTCATCTCCATTACCACATTTATCACATTACATTATAATGCTCTGTGAACGGTATCTTTACTGACTGAGCAGATAAACTGTCCATACCTGCCGGAGGGGCTGCTCCCCCGCCCACCCCCCAGTAATTTAGAACTAAAGTAGCCCTTTGAGAGTTACAGAATCATATTCACACAAAATGAAGGACATCATCTATAGACCATCTATTATCCAAGAGGATGACAGACTGTGTTTCAAAAGCTCAGACTCCAATTGAGGGGATCTGGGTAATGTCTCATGGAACAGGTCCCACTGCGGAGTTGTGACTAAGGAGGCTAACAGGTCTTCAAGTAGGAACGTGGAAGTTATCCAGAGGGGAGGGTCAGTCTGGAACCTTGAAAAGCAGAGCTCACAAAACAAGAACTCGGCCATGTTTATCCAGGACTTGCTAAGGGAAAGAGACTGGAATCTGCCAGACGTGTTTTCAGGTCACTGGAAAGGTTTGTCTCATGCTGGAAAAGGACAGTTCATGAGGCCTCGGCACAGTTCTGGGCACCCCCTGCACCTCCCACTCTGCTAGCTTATTTCTCTTGGCTTTGATTTCAACCCAAGAAGTGATGTCCTGTTTATAATTTGGTTTCCCTTTTGCATTTGTTTACAGAGATACCAGCACTGACCATGTAGCAAACCTATCCTGGTTTCTTCCCCGCCTACCTTCCTTTTCTGCCTTCCTTCCTTTCCTCCTCATTTTCGTCTTCTTCTTCCTCTCCTGTGCTTCCTCCTCCCCTCCCTGTCTTGTTCTCCTTGTTCTTGTTTTTCTTGTAGATCTATTTCTCAAAATAAATTCATAAAGTCGAGTGAATCCCAGTTGGTCCATGAGCCTCTTGTGGGCGTGGGTAGTACGAGCTGGTGCCCTCAGAGCCTCTGTGGAGTCGAGTTGCCAGACTTGGAATGCTGGAGCCAGGCCCTGGAATGAGGCCGCCACACTATGGCCTCTGCCCCTTGGCCCAGCTCAGCAGCCTGCCTGGCAGCGTCGCTGAGCTTTTTTGAACTGCAACATCCTTGAGCAGATATGCAGTCAGTTTGGTGGTTTATAACCAATCTTGGTTCCATTTTATTTCTGTAAATACTGCCTGCATTTTCCCAGAGCCTTTTAATCTTATCGTCTGCATTCTTATAGACAGACACAGCCCTCTTCTGGAGTGTAGGGAGGTATGAGTAAAGAAATGCATGGTTTAGAAAAGACCCCGAATCGCCAAGGAAATGTTGAAAAAGAAAAACAAAGCTGGGGGCATCACGTTTCCTGATTTCAAGCTCTATTACAAAGCTGTGATCACCAAGACAGCATGGTACTGGCACAAAAACAGACACATAGATCAATGGAACAGAACAGAGAGCCCAGAAATGGACCCTCAACTCTATGGTCAACTAATCTTTGACAAAGCAGGAAAAAATATCCAATGGAAAAAAGACAGTCTCTTCGATAAATGGTGCTGGGAAAATTGTACAGCTATATACAGAAGAATGAAATCGACCATTCTCTTACACCATTCACAAAGATAAACTCAAAATGGATGAAAGACCTCAATGTGAGATAGGAAACCATCAAAATCCTAGAGGAGAACATAGGCAGTAACCTCTTTGACATCGGCCACAGCAACTTCTTTCAAGACATGTCTCCAAAAGCAAGGGAAACAAAAGCGAAAATGAACTTTTGGGACTTCATTAAGATTAAAAGCTTCTGCACAGCAAAGGAAACAGTCAACAAAACAAAGAGGCAACCATGGAATGGGAGAAGATATTTGCAAATGATACTACAGATAAAAGGCTGGTATCCAAGATCTATAAAGAACTTCTCAAACTCAACACCCAAAAAACAAATAATCAAGTCAAAAAATGGGCAGAAGACATGAACAGACACTTCTCCAAAGAAGACATATGAATGGCTAACAGATACATGAAAAAATGTTCAACATCATTAGCCATCAGGGAAATTAAAATCAAAACCACCTTGAGATACCACCTTACACCAGTTAGAATGGCAAAAACTGACAAGGCAAGAAACAACAAATGTTAGAGAGGATGCGGAGAAAGGGGAACCCTCTTACACTGTTGGTGGAATGCAAGTTGGTACAGCCACGCTGGAAAACAGTGTGGAGGTTCCTCAAAAAGTTAAAAATAGAGCTACCCTATGACCCAGCAATTGCACTACTGGGTATTTATCCCAAAGATACAGATATAGTGAAAAGATGGGCCACATGACCCCAAATTCATAGCAGCAACGTCCACAATAGCCAAACTGTGGAAGGAGCCGAGATGCCCTTCAACAGACGAATGGATAAAGAAGATGTGGTCCATATATACAATGGAATATTACTCAGCCATCAGAAAGGATGAATACCCACCATTTGCATCAACATGGATAGAACCGGAGGGGATTATGCTAAGTGAAATAAGTCAAGCAGAGAAAGACAATTATCATATGGTTTCACTTATATGTGGAACATAAGGAATAGCATGGAGGACATTAGGAGAAGGAAGGGAAAAATGAAAGAGGGGAAATCAGAGGGGGAGATGAACCATGAGAGATAATGGACTACGGAAAACAAACTGAGGGTTTCAGAGGGGAGGTGGTTGGGGGGATGAGTTAGCCTGGTGATGGGTATTAAGGAGGGCACGTATTGCATGGAGCACTGGGTTTTATATGCAAACAATGAATCATGGATCACTACATCAAAAACTAATGATGTACTGTATGGTGACTAACATAACATAATAAAATTAAAAAAAAAAAGAAATGCACGATTTGGTTATTAGGCATGGAATGGAAAATATCCAGTTAAAGACTAGTCTTTAAAAAAAAGGCTAGTCTTCTTCAGGTGACCTAAGGTGGGGGAAGCTGATGTAGTGTAGAATGCAGTGTCCCTGGGAGTAAAGAATCCAAGACCCCTGAAAAATGGGCCCCAAAGCCTTCACATTAAGTAACTATTCACTATTGCTTCCCTTGGCAAGATGCCAACTGGCTATCCTTTCTGCCTTGCTCTAGAAAAGGTGAGTAGCTGTTTCCAATTTCAAGTGCACAGAGAGCAGGTGCACTTTTGTAATCATCTCTTACACATCGGATATAGTGTGTGATGAAGCTCTACACAGAGGCAGGGGCTCTTATGGTCACTGAGGACTGGCTGTCACATTAAATGCCATTGTTTTCCTTCCTGGAGATTGTGTTTGCCATGCTGACCATGAGCCAAAAGGAATGTCTGGAGTGACATTTCAGGTTCCTCTCCTTTTGGTTATATTTTTGAGTTCAATGGCTCAGTTCTATTGCTTCAACAAGATAAGAAGGAGGCAATTCACTTAGTTTAAAGGAAGGCTCATGCATTCCTTACATAAATATTAACAGAACACCCAGTGCTATAATCCCCTTTCAGACTCACAGGAATGAACCTGAAAACAAACATTTTGTTTGCCAGTTCAGTGGTGACCGGCATTGTGTGGTTTGGTGGCCTGAGCCTATGTCTTGTTGGGCACATTAAAACTACAGGTCACCACTAGGTCATGGAGATGGGAATGGAGCTGAGCATAGGACAAAGCTGGGTGAGGAGGGCAGGGCAGGGCTGATCTGAGAGATATCTGGACCTGGACAAGGATCCAGGATCCCTCCCAACACTCATATCCCAGGCCCCAAGACAGAGTATTTGTAGATGACATCTTGGATACAGGGAAGCCATGGGAATGGGAGGGGCAGGGTCCAGTAAGACCGTCAGGACAGAAGAGAAACATCCCTCCATCCCTCCACTTATTCATTCATTCACCCCTTTACTCATTCAGCTCACATTGATCAGTACCTGCTCTGTGACACACAAGGATAAATGAAACATGCCGCCTGGCCTCAAGATGCTTAGAGCCTCATGGGGGAGAAAGGAAGGTCAGGCATAATGATTAGAGATACTAACCAGGCCTTGCTCTGTACAGTACCTTTTTGTGCCAACCCCTCCTTTCCTCAGGGTGACAGAAAGAGGGCTGGGTGTCCTCCCCGCCCCCACTCTGGGGGCTGCATTACAGGAGAGGAAACCTGAGCTTGGGGAACCTGAATCTTTTTTAGTGGATAGTAAGCCTACCTGCCCTTTGCTTCGGAGCGGGACTGTATCTCTCTTCTGAGGCCATTTGCTATACAAACTTGCTTTTGAAAAGAAAGTCCATGACTAAGATGATGTCCCTGCTCACAAGATGTACAGAAACACGAGAGACTCTTGGAAAACTGTGTCCCAATAACGATCAGCTTTATTTCTTTAGGATGATAGTTTTTGTGGAGACTGATAAGGAGGTACTGAGGCTCTGATACCAAAGCCTTTTACCCTCCTCTAGCAGGACTCAGTCCTGGGGTCGGATCAAGGTGAAACAGATAAAAAAGGTGAGCAGCAGGAGTGGGGGAGGTGACCCTCTCTTCGGACAGTGATAAAGGCTTTGCTTTGTGGAAAACATGTGTATTCATTCTATTAGCATCTCAGAGCAGGTATCTAAGGAGAAAGGCAATCAGCCCCGGGTAGGCATGAGGAAGTGTGTTGTGTATAATTCAAAGTGATGATCTGAAGGAAGGAAATTAAAATATGTTCAAGACCTTACCAGGTTCTGTGACCAACATTTCTACACCCTTCATTTCATCTAACCTCATAATAACCTTTCTTTTTCTTTTTTACTGTGGTAAAATACATACATATCACATAAAATTTACCACTGTAACCACTTAAAAGTATACAATTCCGGGGCATTAAATTCTTCACAAGTTTGTGCCACCATCACCATTACCTAGTTCCGGAACATTTTCATCGCCCCAAACAGAAACCCCCAGATCCATGAAAGCAGTCACTCCCCATTCCTCCCCCTAGCCTCCGGCAACCACCAATCTGCTTTCTGCCTCTATGGATTTGCCTATGCTATATATTCCTAATAATCAATTGATAGAAATATTGTTATTCCCATTTTATAGATGAGGAACCCATAGCTCAGAGAAGTTCATGTCTCGTCTAAGGTCACAGATCTGATAGGTGATGGGTGTGATGGGTTCTCTACTGAGCTCCCCTGGAAGAGGAGAAAGGTCACTCACATGGCCCTCAGGAGTGTGGCCCCCTGTTAGCGTGGCAGGGTGTGGAGGAGGGCAGAGTGGGGGGAGCAGGAATCCAGTGCACCAGGCCTAAATCAGGAGGGGGGCAGGAAGGAGAGGCCCTCCAGGTCGAGAAAGGGTCCAAGGTGTTGACATGGGGTAGCCAGTCAGCCAGTGGGGCCAGGGCCCCTGCAGCGGGAGGCTCTCTCTTGCAAAGGTGGTGTCTGGAGCAGGGGAGGCGCTCCTGATTCTGGGGGAGCTTCCAGCAAAGCCGGCTGTGGCCCCCATGCTTCAGACCTAACAGCTTTGTTCATTAGGGTGAGTCCACCAAGACAAGGCCCCAGGAAGTCAGCTGACTCAAGTTTCTTTTTCTCCAGGGAAACCCAGACCTGTCTTTGGGCAAAAGCCTCTCTGTCAGCGGCCAACACCCCCAGGCTGTCTGGGGGGCTGAGAGACTGAGCGGGAGTTCATGAATGGCCTCCAGTCAGAGGCAGCTACCAACTGATGCCTCCCAAATCACTGTGTGAGCCTTTTGTTCATTTCCTGGGAACCCAGGAGAAGCTGGGTCAGGGCGCTGCATGCCCAGGGCAGCCTGGACCCTGCGGCTTTTGCCTCCTCCTTCAGCCACATGGGGTCATTTTCCGGGCCTTCCCTCAAGCCTGTTGGATTCAGGAGCCCTTTTTCTTGCTTTGCTGGATATGATAGGTGTTTCGGTGTGTTCCTTCCTTAATTCCTGAAACCAGAGAGGCTCATGGTCTCTCCCTTTGGGAAATGTTGGCCTCTCCCCTTCCCAGTGCTGCCCGCCCCACTCTGTCTCCCTGGGAAATAGAAGGGGGTGGGGGAAAGTGGGGTTCCTCTAGGGTGCCCTGACTCATCCTCGGTGGAGGGGACCCTCTTCTCTTAAATATCTCTCTCATGGGGGTACGGCATCCTTTGGCCCTGAAGGTCCTCAGAAGGGTTAAGTGTTCAGCAAAAAGAGCCCTTCCAGATGGGCTGTGCCGTGACAGCTGGTGTGAAGGGCCTCTGCCAGCCCCGCAGGGCCTTCGGGACGCGACTGTGACAGCATCTGGCTGTGTCTGAGTCCAGTCAGATGAGCTGGGAGGTAAGGCATGTGGCTTCCTCCTGGCAATGATCTGGCTGTCTGTGAATGTGACCCCACAGATGTCCGTCTGTCAGCCTTCCTCACACCACACCTCTCTAGAAGGAATTTCCAACAGCAACCTGTCTCCATGGGCGAGCCTGCTCCTTGGTGTTGGGCTGATGACCCCACGGCGCCTGGCCGGGGCAAGTGGGAACGAGGGGGGCAGGGTAGGCACAGGAGACATCTGGCTGTCAGGCAAGATGGACCCCGGGGGTGAGTACCCTATTCTTGCTTGGGGAGCTGGCATGGAGGCAGAACGGACTTGGGCTCACCCAGCACGCGCGGCCGTGTGAACTCCCACAAACCCCTTTGCCTCAGCAAGCCTTCGCTCCCTCATTCGTGAAAGGGGTAAAACCTACTTTATTGAGTTGTTGTGAAGCTTCGCGAGAGAATGCACGTGAAGTTCCCAGTTGATGGGCAATAAATATCAGTTTATTAGAGTCTAGTTATTTTAGAGTTTGACCCTTTCATTTAGCATTAACAGATCCTAAAATAAAGGTGGATTTGCTCAGGGCCCCCTATGTCAGGGAGAGCCCTCGGCCTGCCTCAGCCTTTTCTGGGATGGTTATCTGATCAGTGCTCCTGGTTTTGGCCTCTGTCTGACTCAGGAGGGGACCTGAGGCTTTAACTCTCTGTCCTTTGCCTGGGAAGTAAGGCCTTCCTGCTGTGTGACTCTTTTCCCTAAAGGCTGTGAGCTGCATGTCCCTTCCTTAAATGAGGAAAGCCAGCTTCCAATCTGCTACTTGTCTCTTAGACTCCCACCCTCTCTGCTTACCTGCTCTGTCAGGCCTGGTGAGGCTTGAAGAGAGGAGTGGTTGGGGGTGGACACTCAGCGCAGTTGTCTGGAGCAAGCTGTTCCTGTGAGTGGGGAATCCATGCTTGGGGAGCACAGAGGTTCAGAGGAAGGCAGAGACCCAGGCCTTTCTCTTGGGGAGCCCCCCTGGGGAATGCTGATGTCAGGGAATGCCACTGGAAAGAAAACTTCTGTGTTTGGTCCCATCTTAGCGTCCCTTCATCCTGGAGGAGAGGAGAGGAAAAGGTGGGAGGACCTTCCGTGGAAACAGGGAAGCTCTCCCAGCACTTATTATATAAATGACAAGGCCACAGTGAGTCGAAGTGGCTCGCCTCATCCTCTCTTTACGGTCATATGACCCTCACTCCTCTTTCTGTTTTCCCCAGATGACAAGAACGATGGCTGGGCCCAGCCCTGACTGGCCTTGGGGCCACACCTAGACGCCAGCTCTCTCAGAACAGTGTGGGTGACAAGGAAAGACATGGCTGATGAGAGGGGACTCTGTCTGTGGCGACACAGGCAGACAGATGTCCTCACTCTGGAACACTATGTTTGGGTGGGACCCCAGAGATCGCCTTCACCAATCCCCATTGCCCAAAATCCGGGGAGGGAAAACGGTCGACCTCAGGCTGGGTTGTCCGACTTGTTAATTCAACAGTAGGGCCAATGTCTCTGGTCAAAAGTGTGAACTACTCCTTGAGTAGATTCCCTCCGATTTCCTGCAAATATGTGCGTCTGAGGGAGGCGATTCTGGTCGCCGGGCTGACACAGGCTGACGAGGAACGAGAAACGCCGTCTCTGACTAAGATTCCGTTACTTTCTCTGGGTTTGTAGGGGAACACCACCGAGATCGCTGCGTGAGGCGGATCTGTGAGCGGCCAGCATTGGTAGCAACAGTAATGGGGACACTCCCGAGCAGTTGGCACGAGGTCAGGCATTCCCTCCTCACAGCAGCTCTGTGCGCCAGGTCCTGTCGTTACTTTTTGTGCTCGTTACGGTCCTTCAAGAAGCGCAGGCGAGATGCGGTTAGATGTGCCAGAGACTCAAAGGGCAGGAGGTCTGTGAAGGGTGGGGGGCGGGGGAGGGTCGCCGTGGAAAAGGAGAGCGGGCAGGACAGGCTGGGTAGCAAGAGCCTTCCACAGCAGTGCGGTTCCGAGAAGCACTCGGCAAGGCTGGTGGGAGCCTCTGTGTAAAAGCTGCTCCTGAGAAGGGTTAGGTGTCCTGTAGGAATGGGCTGGAACGAATACACCCTCCGTGCTCGGTCACCGGCTGAGCACAGCATGGACCCACAGCAGCCATGCCCCGGGGGCTTCTCCCTTGGGGTGGAGCGGGACGGTCACATTATCATTATTGCCCGACTCTGAGCCCTTACACATGAGATGGCCGGGCGAGTGCTCTTGCAGGAGGTCCGAGCAAGCACATCTCCATGGCCGCCACACCGCCGTTTTACAGATGAGGAAACTGAGGCACAGAGAGGTTAAGTTTCTTGTCCATGGTCCCACGGTTAATAAGTGGCACCAGGCCACACCATGGGCTGCAGGATTATTTGCTGGTGTGTAGGGGAAAGTACTGTCGTGTAAACTTTGCAATCCGGCCGACCTGCCTGTCCCTTCTCCCTCGAGCACGCGCTAGCTGTGGGAAAGCTGAGACTGGCGTGTGTAAAGTGCCTGGTACAGTGGCTAACACATAGTAGGTGTTCCTGCTCTCATTCTGTCTCCCAGGGGTGGAAAGACTCACAGTCTTTCCATTGTTGATGTTGCCTGCTTACTGTCCCACTCTCTCTTCATGTCAACTCTGACTCCCCAAAGGATGCTTCTGAGCTGACTGCTCTGCGGGCCCCAGATCTGCCTGGGGCCTTGGAACGGATGGATGCTGGGGCAGGCGCCAGGCCTGGTCTTGGGGTGTCCTCCCCACTGAAATGCTGCGGCAGCCACCCTGGGCTTCCTTCCATCCTGGGGAGATTAATGTCATTGACTTGACTAGAGGCCAGGCAAAGTGTCTGGTAGTCCACAGCTTTATCTCTAATCTCTAAAACAACCTTAGGCAGGAGGTCTCAACATCCTCATTTTTCAGATGAGGAAACTGAGTCTGATGGAGGTGAACACTCTTGCCCAAGATCACAAAGCTAATAAATAGCAGAGCTGGAATCTGAACCCAGTCTGACCCACTATAAAACCCACTCATTTTCCTCCACACCATGCTAGTCTTGTGAGGTAAGTTATTATCATCCTTGCTTTATAAATGAGAAAACGGAGGCTCAGAGAGGTGGAGTCACTTACCTAAGGTCGCACAGCAAGTACATGGCAGCAGTGGAGTTGGAGTCCAGCCCTGTGTGACTCCAAACGCTCCGGGACAACCTTTTGTTCTGGGTTAGCCTGGACTCTCAGGAGGGCACACGTCCTAGATTTAGGAAAATCTTTTGTTCTCCAGTCCCCCGTCTGCAATCTCAGCACCCACTCCTTGCTTTGTGGGTCCGGGAGATGGAGAAAAGAGGAGGGTCATTCTGCCTTTTTTGTTCCTGCATCCCATGGCCTGGTGGCCCTGACTCTGCAGTACCAGCGTGAACCCTGAATCAAAACCCAGGAGCCTGGGTCAAGCCCTTGCACCACCCTCTTGACCGTGGGCCAGTCACTCATTGTAAAGAGGGGTGATGAGCGCCCTGTTGGTTTCTCAGGGGAGCTGGGAGGAGAATCCAGCAACATGAAGGACCAGAAAAGACTCTGAAACCAGCCTAGGGTTGTATGATCACCTGGGCAGTAGGAGTGTTATTATTATTTTGTGATTTTCTTCCTACCTTCTGCCCTCTGGCTTCCCTGAAGCCGCCACCAGGAGGGAAGGCACTGGGCAGGCCTCCTTCTAGACCCACAGTTGGTCAGCACCCCTCAGGTGCCTGGCCTGGCCTGTCAGACCCCATTTCTCACAGTTCTCCCGCCCTCTACCCTCCAGTCCTCCAACCCTTGGCCTCCTACCCAGCAGAGTACTTCATTCCCTGAGGGGGAGATTCCAGAGCAGATAATCCAGCTGCCTCCTTGACAGAAACCAACAGCAAATAAAGGAATATTTACTGAGTACCTGCAACTTGACAGGCGCTTCAAGTGTTTAATCCTCTGCAGCAACCCTGAGAATTTTTTCCTGTTTACTTTTGATGAGCGAGGCTCATGCTTAGGGGCATGCAGCTGGAGAGAGGGGGAGCCAGGATTCCAGCTCTGGGCTGTCTCATTCACTGGGAAGACAGACCCGTTCCTCCCTATCATGGTGCACAGTCCGCTGATGGGCAGGTCCTTCTGGTGGCCAAGGGCCATGTCTGCGACTGTCTGTGCAGGAGGCAGAAGCCAGGAGTAACGACTTGGGCTGGGAGGGCTGCCTCTTCCTCCAGGCTGCCCAGGATTTCTCCATCACCAGAAGAAATGGAGACTCTGGGGACAGTTCTGCAGAACCATCCTTCATCCCAGCCTTATCTCAGCCTCTGAGCAGCAGGTGGGCCTGAAGGAAGCTGCCTGGGGGCAGTGGGCAGAGGCCTTTGTCTGGGCCTATGCGGGGCCCTGACTGCCGTGGGCAGCTTCCAGTGTGGGCAGTAAAGGACGCTGCACTTGGGGTCACGGAAGTCACCTCCAGGTGGCACATCAACAACCAGTATGTGATCCTGGACAGGTCTCATCCCCTCTCCGAGCCTCAGTTTGTCGGTCTATAAAATGGAACCATATCCTCACCTCACTGCAGCGTGGGACGGATAAATGGGTCAGGATGTGAAAGTGCTCAAGGCAGAAAGTTCCCGGTAGGACCTGCTGCATAATTTGCAGGGCCTGGTGCACAAATGAAGAAAATGCTGATGTTCCTGTTCACACATCGTGAAGAATTTCAAGGCGGTGGTAGCAGAGCATGGCACCAGGCGCCGGGCCCTTGCAAGCGCGGGGCCCTGTGCCCGCGCAGATGGAGCTTCCTGAAGCCGGCCGCTGGGGGGTTAGGAGAAGTGGGGTGCGTCCTCCTCCCTGCAGCGGCCCACCCGTGCCACCCATCCCGAAGCGAGGCTCGGGCGGAGGGTCCCGCGGCACGTTCGGCGGGGCGCCTACGCCATCTAGCGGCGCCAGGGCGCGCAGCACCCGCCGCGCGCACCCAGCCCGCTGGCCTCCCAGGCTCAGTCACCCCGCGGGCGGGCGCTTCGGGGTCCCACGTGTCGCCTGAGTTTCCATCCCTTAGCTCCGACCCATCACCACGTCCTCTACATCGTCCTCCAGGTCTCTCACCTTGTCCCACCCCGTCGTTAGCTCCTGGGTCCACTCACCCTCCCGCTCACTCTATTAGGGTCCTCCCCCTCCCTCCGGGAGCTGTTCCCCCTCGGGCCTCTGGAGGCACCCCTCCCCCCTCCGTCCATTCCAGCCGGCACTTCATCTTCCCTCAACAGCTCCTCAGAGCCCTGCTGTGGCTCTCTGCCACCTCCAGGGAAAGCCCATTTCCTTAGCCTGGCATCCAAGGCCGTCCACCCTGGGTCCTCGGGCCTGCCGTTATCCTGCAAACACACCGTCGCTTCCTGACACCCCTCCCCGACTTGGGGTCCTCTCGTGTCCTGCCTGTCGGTCTCTCCAGGTCCCACCTCTGAATGAATGCCTTCCAGGACTGCTAAATCCTCAGGGTGCCCCCAGCAGAGCACAGGAATCTTCAGAGTCAGAAGTGGCCAGGTCAGAAGTGCGTATGGAGTGGTTTTGTGAAGATGAAATGACATGACTTATATTAGGCATTCAGAATGGTGTCTAGCTCATTATAAGCATAGTAAATGTTGTCAACTATCATTATTATTATAAATTCTGTATCATTAATTATTAATGACCTTGGTCATGTGATTTCACCTAGTTGACCTCTTCCCATCAGGAAAATGGGGATATTATTTATATTCTTATCCCAGATGATTGTTACAATACTAAATGAGGTGCCGCACAGAGGGTGCTAGGTAGAGATGTAGCAGGTGATTGAGAGAGGTGGTCCTCTCCCTTCACACCACGCCCTCGATGCTCAACAGATAGTCCCTTTTCATAGTTCCTTCTTCGTGATCCCAAATGATTTAATTGTGGAACGCTCTGGAGGCTGAATTTCTTCCCAGGGCACTTTAGTCTTTTCTCTTAAAGTCTTCAACTGATTGGATGAGGCTCACCACACAGTGGAAAATTATCTGCTTTACTCAAAGGCTACCGAGTTAAATGTTAATCACATCTACCAAATACCTTTACAACAACGACTAGAATGGAATTTGACCATGGCATCATGGCCTAGCTAAGTTAACACATAACGTTAATCATCACAGTGGGCTAATATTTATCACAGAAGGACTTTCTCCTTAATAGAATCCATGATAGTCTGTCTTTCTGCATCTCTCCCCAAGCATATACCTATTCTGTGTTGGCATTAACAGTGAGGGGTTTTGGCCCCTTAGACTGCACAGGGAATTGGGGGTTAAGAGATAGAAGGATTGGATACTCTTAGTTCACAATCCCCTGCCACAAAATCCTTGCCCCTCATCAGGCATTCTAGTTTGGATAGGGGCCTTGACTGGGCTTTGGGAGGAGAGCAGGAGAGAAGAGACTGGATTTCGCAGCTTTCCTGGTGGGAATGGGAGTGATGTGATGTAGCTGGAGGAACTTGGCTGGGAATGAACTGGCCAGAAGAAACACCAGGGAAGGTAGGGATGATGAGGCTTATTAATGCAAAGTACTTCTTATGGAAGTCGGGCATCCCAGATTGGTAGATAGGCCATGAAAGGTGGTGGTGTGCTCCGGGATCCCAGATCAAATTTTTTTTAACAATTTTAAGTTGACATGAAATCAACTACACATATCTGATACATGTATACACTCGTGAAACCATCACACAATTAAGATAATAAACACAACCATCACTCTCAAAAGTCTCTTCTTGCCCCCTCGGTAATTTCTCTTGCCGCTTCTCTCTGCACTGACCCTCCCCATCCCCAGACAACCACTGATCTCCTTCCTGTCACTATAGTTTGCATTTTCTAGAACTTTATATTAATGGAAACATCCAGTGTGTACCTTTTTTTTGGTCTAGCTTCTTTCATCAGCATAATTATTTTGGGATTCATTCATGTTGTTGTGTGGGTCAAGAATTTATTTTTCTTTACTGCTGAGTTGTATTCCATTGTAGGGATATACCACAGTTTGTTTATCCATTTCCTTGTTGAAGGACAGTTGGCATTAGCCTGATATATTACCAGGGGAAAGTGTGGTAATAGAATTTAGTGCAGAGGTTGCAAATTCTGGAATGCTCTGTGCCACCCCTGTGCCAAATGCATCTGCTACACTTGTTTGGTTGGGTCTGTCTGCTGTCATGGAACTAGTTGCCAGACTACAAAAGTTGGGGGATTTCACAGGCAAGTCCAGATTTTCAACTTTACTGGAAGAATTTTTAGGTCTGATAACTGGGTCCACATTCCAGCAACATGACAGCAATCCCTAGAGCTGTGGCATAATTGCCTCCTTTACCCTGGGCATGTATTCTCCGGGTTGCCACTGATTTCTTTAATCGCCTGGCTCCATATACTCTTTGAACCTGGCAGTTTCTGGCTTAGCGATTAAGCTCAGCAGTCAGAAAGTCCTGCGTTCAAATTGCTCTGTCACTTACTAGCTATTGGATCATGGCCAAGTTACTTAAACTCTCTGAGCTCCAATTTCCTCATTAGTAAATGGGATTAATAACAGAAACAACCTCAGGGTAGTGAGAATTGAATACATATGAACTATTTAGCATGCAATAAGTGCTCAGTAAATGATATTTAATATTCTTGTTATATTATGGTCGCAGAGTAGATGGCAGAACAGTACAGTGGATATGGCACTAGACTAGATTTCTCGTCCAAGCTCTGCTACCAACCAGCTATGTAGCTGTGGGCTTTGGTTGACCCATCTATCATACGAAATAGTGGGAGATCAGTTAGCATGTGTCAAGTTGCAAGTGGCAGAAAGTTCAATTCCATCTGCCTTAAATAATAAAAAATTAATTTATTGCTGTATGCAACACAAACCACTTGTGGTACATGTAGCTTCAGGAGAAGCTTGATCCAGCAGTTCAATGAAATTATGGAGTCCATTTGTTTCATCTCTCTGCCTTGACTTCTGTGGTATGATGTTCATCTATAGATTGGCTTCTCTGCAGGTTACAAAATGATTGCCTGTATGTCCCAGAGCTACGTGCTTATTCATTTGTGTCCAGCAGGGAAGAGTGACTTTGTTTCATTGTTTTCAGTAATGACTCTAAAATTCATGCTGTTTGCATTGGCTTAGGCCTTAAGCTACCCCTGAACCAGTCACTGTGGCCAGAGGCATGGGAAAAAATGACTGGCTTAGTATAGGTCAAGTGTTCCATTCTAGAACTGAGAGTGCAATCAGCTCCTCCAGTCTCATGGGTCCTCAAAAGTCCACTCAGTGGGACTGGCTGCCCCTAGGGTTTTCCCCCGATCTTCAAGATCTGGATTTTTTGTCTCCAGGCAGTCCCTGGACCGGAGTGCAGAGCTTGTGGAGGTCTGAGACTTAGATTGGGCTTTATTTTGATGTGGAGGGACATGCTGATTTCAGCTCCTCTAAGAAACCCATATGGCCATCTTTGCACATGTCCTTGGCATTATTCCCTATAGAGGAAGAGTAATTTGGCTTGAATGCATGGACTTGTTTTCATTGCTTTTTACTAATAGATTTCATGGCAGCTGCTTTCCAACACCTTCTGGTGTTTGTGTATCATTAGAGCTCATTTTAGGAATAGGTGGAGAATGGTCTTCGTGCTCTCTAAGAAATGGAGCCGGGCAGAGATTTTGGAGCTTGGCATGCTTTTAAGCCCATTTCCAGCTGTGTGGGCAGGTCCCTTCATGTCTTGGGGCATCATTTCTTCATCTGAAAAACAGGTGCCTAGAATTCTTACTTCACAGAGTTGTGAGATTCAAGTAGGATACCATCCACAGACAACCTGGCACCCAACAGTGGTCCCCAGTCCCATCTACACTTCCTCCTGGGAACCTCTCCAAGGGGCCTTTCTGGCTTCTGCTCAGAGGATTTACTTAGAGATGTGATGTTAGAGAACCACAGGATGGGTCATAGTGGGATTCTGTATTTCGAGACATTATTTCTATATTGGAACAAGGGATAGACTCTTGAATTCCTGAGCTAGAAATGATAGTAAGCTTAGGTCCAGATTTTCTGTAAATGCCTGGTGATCCTTCCCACCCCTGGCCCACCTGAGATCATGTCAAGATCAGCTCAGAGGAGCTATCCCTCCCTCCCCAGCCACCCCAGTCACTCTCTACCATGTCACCCTTGTATTCTCTTCATGTCACTTTGCCGAAAACTTTTTATCTATGGTCTGTTTACTCCCACTAGATATAAGGTTTGTAAGAGCATGACACATATCTGTCCTATTCAACATTTTAGGTTAGTTTCCTCCAGAAGCCAACACTGAGACAAGGATGTGGGATCCAGTAGCTGATCTGGGAGGAGATCCCAGAAGCAATGGTAGGGGAGTACAGGAAATGAGAGAGGGAAGGGAAGGAGGTCAATAAGGGGTACACTGTTGAGTACATTACTGCTGTGGCTATTAGGGCTCAGTTCTGCTGGAGAAGTCGGGAGATGGTAGAGAAGGTACCCCAAAGTCCTTCCTATGGAAAGGAGATGGGTCTGGGGGTATTTATACACCAGCTCTCATCGGCCATTGCTTAAGGGCTGCTCCAGGGAGGTGTTAACTACCTGATTCTCCTGGCCTGCCCTGCTCACAGGCAGAGTGCAGCCTTCCCAGCCAGCATCTATCTCTGACAGAGTTATAGACAAAGGTCCCAGGCATTTCCAGGTGGCACAGTTGTGTCCAGCTGTGTGGTAACAGTGAGTGTTGAGGCCTTCTGGGTAAGACAGCCTACTGATGAATCCCCATCAGTAGGCACAATTACTGGCAAATGGTGACAATGTGTTGGATGATTCAGGAGGAGCAGGATCCCTCCAGAAGGACAGGTTGGAGGTGGGTGTCCTAAGTGGAGAGCCTTGTTTCTCCAGTATCCCAAGTGCTGAGAGATGCACGGATTCACGAAACACAGGCCTCTCTTTGTTTCTGTGCTCCGTTGAAAACTGCAGTGTTTATTTATTCCTTGTTCCTTTATTAAAAGCTTTTTGTTTGTTTTAATATCACTCTTTTAATTAAGTTTTAAATTTTAATTCCAATATGGTTAACATATAGTGTTATTTTAGCTTCAGGTGTACAATATAGTGATTCAGCAATTCTGTACATCACCCGGGTGCTCATCACAAGTGCACTCTTTAATCCCCATCACCTGATTCACCCATCCCCCCACTGCCCTCCCCTCTGGTGACCAGCAGTTTGTTCTTTAGAGCTAAGCGTCTGTTTTTTGGTTTGTCTCTTTTTATCTTTTTTTCATTTGTTTTGTTTCTTAAATCCCACATGTGAGTGAAATCACATGGTATTTGTTTTTTTCCACTGACATCCTTCACTTAACATGATACCCTCTAGCTCCACCCATGTTGTTGCAAATGGCAAGATTTCACTCTTTTTGATCACTGAGTAATATTCCATTGTATATATACACCACATCTTTATTCATTCATCAATCGGTAGTCATTTGGGCTGCTTCCATAATCTGGCTGTTGTAAATAATGTTGCTATCAATATAGGGGTGCATGTATCCTTTTGACTTAGTATTTTCATATTCTTTGGGAAAATGCCCAGTAGTGTGATTACTGGATTATAGGGTAGTTCTATTTTAACTTTTTGAGGAACCTCCATACTGTTTTCCAGAGTCACTGCACCAGTTTGCATTCCCACCAACAGTGCACAAGGGTTCCTTTTTCTCCACATTCTCGTTGTCACATCATTTCTTGTGTTTTTGATTTTAGCCATTCTGACAGGTATGAGGTGATATTGCATTGTAGTTTTGATTTGCATTTCCTTGATGATGTTATGCATCTTTTCATGTGTCTGTTGGTCATCTGCAGGTCTTCTTTGGAGAAATGTCTATTCGTGTCTTTTGGGTTGGATTATTTGATTTTTGGGTGTTGAATTGTTCCTTTATTAAAAGCTTTGATGAATGGTAACCCATACCCTTGCAATTGCTGCAACAGGTTGCTCCCTACCCCCACCCTGAGGACAACCAACTTTCTTTCTGTTGATTATTCATCTCGGGACCAATTTTGAATCTTCCTTTCATCTTGATTTCTCTCTGAATATCTCCAGATGCTGATTTTCCTCTTGGCATTGGGTGTTCAGGACTGAATTGGGTTTCTTGTGGTCTGGCCAGCACAGGAAGAAGGGTACCAGCCCTTCCACTTTTCTACAGCAGGGGCTCTTAGCCCTGGGGGTACACTGGAATCACCTGGAGAGCTTTTAAAGCATAGTGGGCCCCACCTGTAGAGGTTCTTATTCAGTTAATCTGGGATAAGGTCCAGGCCTCTGGCACTTTAAAAATTTCCCCTTCTCTAAGGGGAACCCTCCTACACTGTTGGTGGGAATGCGAGCTGGTGCAGCCACTCTGGAAAACAGTATGGAGGTTCCTCAAAAAGTTGAAAATAGAGCTACCCTACAACCCAGCAATTGCACTACTAGGTATTTACCCCAAAGATACAAATGTAGTGATCCGAAGGGGCACATGCACCCCAATGTTTATAGCAGCAATGTCCACAATAGATAGACTATGGAAAGAGCCTAGATGTCCATCAACAGATGAATGGGTAAAGAAGATGTGGTATATATATAAAATGGAATATTATGCAGCCATCAAAAATGAAATCTTGCCATTTGCAATGACGTGGATGGAACTAGAGGGTATTATGCTAAGCGAAATAAGTCAATCAGAGAAAGGCAAGTATTATATGATCTCACTGATATGAGGAATTTGAGAAACAAGACAGAGGATCATAGGGGAAGGGAGGGAAAATGAAACAAGATGAAACCAGAGAGGAAGACAAACCATAAGAGACTCTTAATCTCAGGAAACAAACTGAGGGTTTGTTTGGAGTTGTGGGGGGTGGGAGGGATGGGGTGGCTAGGTGATGGACATTGGGGAGGGTATGTGCTATGGTGAGCACTGTGAATTGTGTAAGACTGATGAATTACAGACCTGTACCCCTGAAACAAATAGTACATTATATGTTAATAAAAAAAACAATTACAATACATGTAAGTCAAATCATGCTATACCCCTTCAACTAATACAGTGCTGTCATTTAAATAAAATTGGGGGAAAACACACACACACACACACATTTCCCCTTCTCTGTTCCCCAAGTGATTACGATATGCAGCCAGAGTAGATACACTGGCCTAGACCTTATATAGGTATCTAACACAAGCATCTGAAAAGGTCAGAGGTATTCCTAGCTTCAGGTCCAGCTTGATCCAGCAGCTCAGTGATCTAATCAAGGTTTCAATTTCTGGTGTGTTTTGTTTTGTTTACACATCTCTGCCTTGCCTTCTGTGATTCTGGTTTATCTGCTCTTTGGTTATCAGATAATCCCTCAGAATTCCTAAATCACTACCAACATGTCCTAGGACTGCGTACTATCTCATTCATGTCCAGTAGGAGAGAGACCATCTTTGTCCTCTTGTTCCCAGCACAAATCTTGTGATTCATGCTGTTTGTATCAAGCCAATCCCTAAATCAATCATTATGGTTAGGAAGATGGCTCAGATCATGTGTTCCATTCTTAGCACTGGGTGTGGTCAGTTCCCCACCTTAGCTCTGGATGTACATTACAATCACCTGAGCAGATTCTAAAGAATCCTGATGCCCAGGCCTCACTCATAGAGATTCTACTTCAATTGGTCTGGGGTGGGGCCCGGGCACTGGCATTTTTTAAAGTGCCCCAGGTGATTGTGATGTTCAGCCAAGGTGGAGAACTATGGCTTAGACATTGTATAGCCTCATGGTGCAGGTTCAGACCACCCACATGGGAAGGTTCACAAGTACAGATCCTCTGCTTGGGCCTAAGTGTATGTATGCCTTGCTAGGGGCTGGCCACATGTCTAGCAGCCCTAGATGACCACATGGCAGCACTCAGGAGGCCCAGAGAAACAGAGCCGCATCCTCTACAATTTCCAACCGTGAGAAATTGTAGCCAGTGGCAATCAGACTGGGAGTATTTCGTGCATGTGTGACATTTGGTGGCCTGCTCTCGCTTTGGTCCATGGGCACTTATGGCTTTCCCCTTCAGTGCATCTGTTTCCTCATCTGCTATTTGGATTCAAATACCCATGCCTCTTTGAACTGACTACAGATGAATGAGATTTGTGTGTGTACCTTCAGTTCCTTGGGGAGAGACAGAATCCCTTGGCAGGAAGGCTCTATGATGGAGTGGGAAGAGTTTAATCTCTATGGAGCTGTGCTACCCTAGGTAGGTGCCCTTACCTCTTCAGGTCCAAACCAGGAAAATGAGGACTCTATTTCCCAGAATGCCCTACATCAACATGAAATGAGATAATGTATGTAAGCCCCTAGTGCATTATCTGGCACATAATAGGTGTTCAGTAAATTGCTTTACTTCCAAGAACGCCATGGTTAGCTCTTCATCTTTTTTAATGTGATGTTAAATGGGGACTCTAAGACATAGTGTCCAACATAAGTAATAATTTGTTGCTTTTGGTTGAAGCCACTTGGTCAACCCCTGGACTCCAAGCCCCTCAGCAGGAGCTTCTGGCCACCTCTTCATCTCTGTATCCCCAACCATATCATATGAGGCTCCAGACTTTCTACAGCTGAGGGTCTTGAGAGTGGCAATCTTGTTGGAAGGAAGGTGTTGTGAGGGGGGGGTCTCATCTTAAAGACATATTTGCTTTTAGTCACAGTATTTGCATTTAAATGAGATGCTTGCTTGGGGGTAGTGGAAGATGATGACTGATTGGCACTGGGTCTGGCACAAAGTAAGTACAAATAGCTGGATGCCAACTGAATGGACGAGCCTTCCGTTTTCACAGCTTACTCTCCTGGCCAATTGAGTTATGGAGGAAATGAAGATTAAGAGTGTAAGAAATAGTTCTGTTTATTGATTAGAACATGGTATAAAATTACAATTTGCAGGCATTCTGGGCTTTCTGGGAGGGGCATGCAGTGCTAGGCTCTAGCAGGAGATGGAGTGAGGGCATGGACCACTGGGCATTGGCTCTTTTCCTGGGCACATCAAGGGACTTGCACTACCAGCACAAATGCCAGTGTGAGAAAGAATTATTGGTTCTTGCCTCTGGAAACAAAGGATTTGGGCAGTTTGGGTCACCAGACAATGCCATGCTTAAGAATTCAGTTCTATCCTACATATGTTAGGTGCTGGCTCTCCCAATCTAGTCATATACGGATTCATATTGTTCTGTATAATGCTCATTCTTCCCACCAAAAGAAGGGAAACAGGCACATTGGTTTGGGAGGCCACTAGAGGATGGTGTGCATTTGGCTCAGGTCATCTTGCTTCCGGATACATCAAGGTCTGCTGGACTCAGAGGCAGTGGGCTGGGTCACGCAAGCAGAAAAGTGTGCATTACTGTTTAAGCTCAAGCAGAGGGACCTTCCATAGGGCAGCAGCATGAAGAGATGAGCATGCTTCCAAAACAAACCCAATTTCATCTTCTCTCTCTCAAGAAGATGGAGAAGGAAGAGTTTGCAATCAGAGACTGAGCCATGTGATGCTGGGTTCCATAGAAAGTCTCCAGCGGAGAATTCTTCCAAAATGTAAAAGGTGTTTCTGTCCCAAGAGTCGGTGTGCAAAATCAGAACAAGGGCAGATCAAGGTGTTAAGAGGTGGTTGTTCAGTACAATGTCTCTGAGAGCTGGATGGCTATGTCCATAGTCACATGACATTTTGGAATAGCTGGAGGGACCTCATGATGTTGTCATCCTGGGAGGGGAGGAGGGGGAAAAGAGAGGATGGTTAGAACTCTCTGAGGCTCCTCCCTGAGAAGCTCTGTAATAGTGAGCATGTCTCTAGTGTGGGTTTCCCATGCAGAAAGAATGCTGCAAGGGCACTAGAAATAGGAAAAAAGAATGGGGGCCCAGAGAGTGAGCAATTCAAGGCAAGAAGCACCTTCTCTGGCCTTAGGAAATTGTTGTTGTTGTTTTTTAAAATTTTATTTATTTATTCATGAGAGAGAGAGAGGAAGAGGCCGAGGGAGAAGCAGACTCCCCACGGAGCAGGGAGCCCAATGTGGGACTTGATCCCAGGACCCTGGGATCATGACCTGAGCCGAAGGCAGACTTAGCCTTAACCGACTTAGCCACCCAGGTACCCTGGCCTTAAGAAATTTGTAAGAAATAAAGCATCGAGTGAAACAGTGAATATTACCTTTTTTAAGAAGCTCTGCGCAACTGCATTTTATCAAATGATTTTTCGACATCTACTGAGAGGACTGCATTTTTTAAAAATTCTGTTATTAATTATATTGGTTGATTCTTGAATGTTAAACCAAACTGGCATTTCTGTAATAAACCTTTCTGTTCTTTTTTTTTTTTTTTTACATATTACTGGATTTGATTTTTTACTCCTATATCCAGAGGGAATATATTAGCTTGAACATTTTATTTTGTAATGGCTTTGCCATGTTTTCATATTAGGGTTATGATAGCTTCATAAATCAAGTTGAGAAGTTTTTCCTCTTTCTCTCTTCTCTGAGTTTGTGTGAGATTAATATCGCTTATTCCTTGGAAAGAGTTTGAAAGAATTTATGGGGTAAGACATCTGTGTCTGCCATTTTCTTTATGGGAAAATTTTAAATTACAGATTCAATTTCTTTAACATACATAGGACTATTCAGATTTTCTATTTCTTTTTGTGTTAGTTTTGATAAATTATATTTGCAAGGAATTTGTGGATTTCATATGTTGTCAAATTTGTCGAATAATGAACTATTATCTTTATAATCTGTAAATCCTGTAGCGTTGTTACCCTTTCACTCCTGATACTGATAGTTTGAGCTTTCTCTCTCTTTCTCTTTTGTTTAAATCAATCTTGCTAAGCATTTGTCAATTTTATTAATTTTTGCAAAGAGGCAAATTTTGGTTTTATTGATTTTTTTATTGCATGTCTCCATTATATGTTCTCTATTTTACTTTTTTCTAGTGTATATTCTCTAAGAAATAAGTATTGAGTGTAGAAGATCCTCAAATGCTTAGCTATTAAGCAACATACTTTTAAGTTCATGGGTCAGAGAAGAAAATATTTTGAATTAAAATATGATGAAAATATGACATATTAAAATATGTGGGATCTAAAACAGTACTTAAAGGAAATTTTATCCCTTTATGTGAACATACTGGAAAAGAATGGTTGAAAAGAATGACCTAAATCTTCATCTCAAAAAGCTAGAAAAAAAGCCCCCAAAATTAAATTAAAATAAAATAGAAGGAAAAAGATAATTTAGAACACAAATGATAAAACAGAAAGCAGACCTATAACAGAAAAAAAAATCAACAAAGACAAAAGTTGATTCTAGGTGTTTGAAATCTTTTAAAAGTTGCTAGAACTTTTAAAGTAAGTCTATGGGTTCTGGAGTCAGGCTGCCTAGATTCAAATCTGGATCTGTCATTTACTAGCTGGGTGGCCTTGGGCTAATTATTTAATCCCTCTGTGCCTCAGTTTCTTTATATGTAAAATAGCATCGATCACAGTATCTACCTATGGGTGGGTTGTGAGCAAAAAGTAAGTGAATTAATGAATAGCTATAGAGGTTGCTAATGTGAGAAACTAAACGAATTTAAAAACTTCACTCACCTCTGAAGCAAAGTCAAAAAAGGACACCTAAGTAGGGCATAGAATTTAAAATTAGAATGATGGAGTTCAGTTTCCATCTCTGATCTCTGTCACCTACTCTGCCTTAGCCATATCTCTTAACTTTGCAATGTCTCAGTTTTCTCTTCTTTAAAATGGGCATGATCAGTTCTGCCGGTCACCCAGTTCATGATGATTAACATGTTGAAATATTTCTAGCCTTGTTGGTAAATAACTGCTGACCTGAGCCTCCCACCCAGCATCTTTCCCTCTGTCTCTCTGGTAACTGGTCCAGGACCCCCGGAACACCCAAAGATCCGTCAGCTAACAGACTGGCAAGCTTAGAAGGGTCCCTTTAGGGCATGCTCCATGGCATTAGTCAAGGTCAGTTAAGAGTGGTCAATTCTCAGTCCACTCTCATTATTGAATATTTTGAATATCACCTTGGATAAAACGCCACCACCTCTCAGAACTGTTGTGAGGTGTATGCATATACCTGAAACTTGGTAGGTGCTCAGTACGTGTTGGTGACTTCTCCCCAGTTTTGTGCACCTGCAGCTCTAACTGGGTGAGCTCAGAGTGACTGCGTACTTTTCTGAAATAAGGTGGGGATGGAAATGCATTTTTCTAAAGCAGATGAAAGCAACTATTTCCAGTTCATTTTCTGGCAGAGACTCTGGGCTAGTCTATCCTTTCAACGAGTGACAATGTGGTCCAAGGACCTGCAGCACCAGCTTGACCTGGGAGAGCGTTAGAATAGTAGCGCCTCAAAATCCCCTCCAGACCTATTGAATTAGAATCTACATTTTAACCAGATCTTCAAGGAGGTTGGGTTGCCCATTAGAGTTTTAGAAGCCTTGATCCCCAGGGCATTTGTGTTAAAACAAAGATTTCTACAGCACCCTCCCCCCCCCGCCCCCCATCTAGTGTTCATTTTCAGAATCATCTGGGCAATTCTTGGGTATACTATGGCTTGAGAATTTCAGTTTTCGGTTTTTTTCCCAGCTACTCCCTTGTAGTCTGAGGAGTGGGTCATCGAGCCAGAAGCAGGTTAAAAAATGAGTGTTGCCCACTTGGGAAGTCTTTGGTTTCACAGAGACCCCCTCTGGGCTTTCACATCCCCCCCCACCCCCAATCCTTCTCAGGCTGTCTGGCTCAGACTGTGTTTAGCCAAGACCAACCACAGGCCATTTGGAGGAGTGGAGATTGTTGGAATTCTGAGTTGCTGCTGGTGGGGTTGGTAGTGGTGGCTCTGACCTGAGGCTGCAGGTTTCTCATTTTCGCCCTCCTGCCGGTCCCCAGCCCCCAGATTTCCTTTCCCAGATCTAGAGGTTTTGTGCTCTGAGGTCTCTCCTTACCTCCTGACAGGATTCAAGAAATTCATCTAAAGTCACGATGCCATCTTTATTTTTGTCCATTTTCTGGAAGACACAACAGGAAGAATTTTAACGAACCTGGTAATCTGCATTCCAAAACTTGCTCTTTGTTAACCACCTTTGCCCTGAGAATCAAGGTGGTCTTTCACTGGCCAGACAACTCCACCCAGGCCCTGGTTATAGCCCTTTGACCCCCATGAGCTTCCTTAAAATGGAAAGACTTGCTCCAGACTCTCATTCCCTCATCACCAGATTATTCTGCTGACACCCTAATATGTGTTCCCCAGACTCTCTCCCAGCCTGTCCACCTGGCAGAGAGAACGCTGCACATGAGAGGTTCGACTTCTTCTCTGTCACTTACTGTGTGACCTTGAGTGAGTCTTTAAGCCTCTCTGAGCCTCCGCTTTTCCCATCTGCAAAGTGAGAGGATTAGACTAGAATGAGCTTGGACATTCTTCAAAACTTTACCACTAGCTTACTTTTTTACTAAAACACCATTCTGGTCATGCCACTCTTCCACTTATGGAGTAACTGTAGTCATCCAAGCAAGGCTAAACCTCTTCAATTAAAGATCTCAACCCAGCCCACCCTTGTTTCCAACTTTATTTTCCGTTACTCCCCAGACATAAAGCCTTAACACCTGCATAAACGTGCTTAATGACATCTTCTCTGGCTACTCTGCTCCACCAAGAATTTTTATGGAACTTAGAGGCTATACGGTAGCATTTATACTTCGTAATATACTTCCCTATTCTATTCTGTAGTATATACTTGCCTGCTTAATGAGATCATCTATTACTTGAGGTCAGCATATCTTGTAATTCTTTTCTGTTTTCTACAATGCTTAGAACAGAGTTGCACACACACCACTTGTTCAGATGCTTGTGGGTTGACTGGCCTACGTTGGGCTTAAAGCTCATGCACAGTGTGTGTGCACTTACCTGGAAGAAGACATCCACATGCTGCCTTGGAGTGTCTTCTTTGAGCACGGGATATGTATATTTCCCCATCATGTCGTAGATGGCTTTGACGATGTCCATCATCTCCTGGAGAGATGATATGGAAGCACAGTATGGGAACCATGAGGTTTTTAGGTGACAGTTTGGGGCTCCTTGTTACACTTGTGAATGAAGGTGATCCCAGGGACTCTCTTCAGCTGATGAGAGGGAGTTAGAGAGCAAGCGAAGGGGCTATATACTGCGAACCTCCTCCTAGAGAGAGGGTGGCGGGAAATTCTCTTCCCCTTCAGAGGCTCTTGGGTAGGTTACCTTTTCTTGAGCATTATCCTCAGTGAGGGATTATGTGTGGGATTGGGGTGAACGTGTGTGTACTGATGAACTCACACCCCATTTTTGGAAGACCCTGTCCCCACTCCACAATTCCTTTGAATGGTTGGGTCCAGGTGGCTGTGTTTGTACTGGGTGACCCATCCCTGTGACCACAGCTCTTTGGAACAAAGGTGGACATCTGACTAAAGCTGAGCTACTCTGTTTTTCTGTGATGAGGCACAGAAACGTAATCAGGAGCGCTAGAACTCTGGAGCTCAAAGGTCAAGTGGAGTTAGGGCCAGAGTAGGTGCCACAGGCAAGCCATTTCCAGGATTTACCTGAGGTTGAGTGAGAGCAGACACCAAAAGCTTCTGCAGAAGAGTAGAACTTCTGTGAAGAGTAAAATGGAGCAAATACACAGAAGGTAGAAGAGATGAGAAAAATGCAGGGAGAAAGAGAGAGCAAGAGGAGAGGAGAGGAGAGAGTAGAGGGAGAAAGGAGATGGCGCTGACGGGGGACAAGAAATGTTCTCATGAGCACATGCATGGGCACCTGCATGCACACACACACACACACTCTCACACACAATCTCTCTCACACAATCTTTCTCTCACACATACACACACACAATCTCTCTCACACACATATACACATTCACACACATACACACTCTCACACACACACTTTCTCTCACACACACATACTCTTTCACACACACATACTCTTTCACACACACTCTCACACACAAACACATACACACACACTTTCTCATACACACACTCACACACACATATACACAATCACACACACTCAGAGGCTCTCTGAGAAAAACAAGTGAAGAAGACAGACAGTTACAAAGACTGGGAGAAGCCCCAGACGGGCAGTGTCTCAGAATGGTTACGCTATAAACTAAAACCTCTTCTTGTGCCTCCCCACCCCTATATTGCTAGCAACTTGAATGTGTCATTTCTGCAGAAGAAAGTGTGGCCGTCTTGATCTCAGCAATGCTGGAGGAGGGGGAGGGAAGAGAGAGGAAAGAAGAGGTGAGGGGAGAGAGAGAGACTGGAGACTAACAATCTTCTAGCTTCAGTGGGGATTTCACATGTTCCATCAGACTAGCTATACCTTTTAGGAAACCTCTCAATTTAAGCTAGTTTATGTTGATGATCTTTTATCTTTGTAACCAAAAGACCGCTTTCTACAAAGTCTTTTTTGTTTTATGGGGCCTGATAGATGGTACAAATCCTGTCATGTTTTCTTTCTAATCTCTCAATGCTTCTCCATACAGAGTAAGTGATCATTAAGTACTTGTTAAAAGAGTTAAGTTGTTCTTTTTTTTTTTAAAGATTTTATTTATTTATTTGAGAGAGAGAGAATGAGAGAGAGCACATGAGAGGGGGGAGGGTCAGAGGGAGAAGCAGACTCCCTGCCGAGCAGGGAGCCCGATGCGGGACTCGATCCAGGGACTCCAGGATCATGACCTGAGCCGAAGGCAGTCGCTTAACCAACCGGAGCCACCCAGGCACCCAAGAGTTAAGTTGTTCTTATTATTAGTGTAGCTCTGTTTCCTCAAGACTGTGAGCTCATGAGGACATATACACGATCCTTCATTGCTAAGGTCTCTGCATGGGCAAGGAACCCAGTAACTGCTGAGTGGCTCTGTGATGTTCTGATCACACTGGCCAAGCACAGTATTCCATGGCCCCTCCTTGGAATGCAGGAAAGAGGGCGTAGGAGGACAGCCTTGTCTTTGAGATCTTTGAAATAATGTCTGTGGAGACCCAGGGAACGGCCTTTCTCCTGGGTTCCTTGTCTGCTGCTCCTCATTCCATGTGCTTATTTTATTGTTTTTATTCGTTTTTAACCTATTTTAAATAATATTAGACTTACACAAAAGTTGCAAGAATAGAACAGAACATTCATGTATACCTTTGACCCAGCTTCTCCTAACTTGCCAAAGCACAGCACAGTGATCAAACCCAGGGAATTAACAATGCTACAACAATGCTATGCAGGGCTATTAACAAAACTATGGAGCTTATTCACATTTCATTAGATTTTTCCTTGGTGTCTTTTTTATGGTTAAGGATCCCTAATCCATCTAGTTGTGTGTCCCCTTAGTCTCCTCTAACCTGTGACAGTTTCTCACCCTTTGTCTTTCAAGACCAAGACACTTCTGATATAGTGCTGGTAAGTTATTTTATGTCTCTGTTTAGGTTAGTCCCTGGTTTTCTTATGATAAGATTGAAGTTATACATTTTTGTCGAGAATACCATAGAAGTGATATTATATCCTTCTTGGTACATCATGTCAAAGAGGTACAGGGAGTTGATATATCTTATTAATGGCGATATGAACCTTGATGACTTGATCAAGGTGGTGCCTGCCTGCCAAGTTCTTCCACTGATTTTAGTATCTTTCAGTGGGTCTTGCCTGCAAAAATTATTATTGTGGTGCTTGCCTAATGCTGATTTTGTATTTCCTTTATTCCTTCTTTATTTATTAATTGGAATTCTTCTTTAAGGAAGAGTTGTCCCTTATCCCCCATTTGTCTATGAATTCAATTATTTATTTGAATACATATTTATTATTTATTTGAACACATATTTGCATATATATAATCTGTAATTATGTATATATAATTTAGTAGGGACTCATGGATATTTTCTTTATTTTATAGCTTATAATCTAATACTAACATTTTTAATTTTGTTGCTCAAATTGTTCTGTTTTGGTGATTGGGAACTCCTTCAGACTGATTCCTGTAGCTTTTTGACATGTCCCATCCTTTTCTTTTTTTCTTTTTTAAGCACTTCAATATTTTCCAGCACTACAAGGTACTCCAGGCTGATCTTGTATTTTCTTGTTCCCAGTCCTGGTATCACTGACTTCTGCAAGGAGACTGATTCCTTTAACTGGAGTCTGGTGTTCAGAAACCAAGGTCTGGGTGCAAGGTATCCTCATTGCTAGAGGGTGTCATTGTCTTAGGCCCTCCCAATAGGCAGAACTAGGAGATAAACGTCTCTATCCATGTGTTTATTTTTTTATTTTTTAAAGATTTTATTTATTTATTTATTTGACAGAGAGAGAGAGACAGCGAGAGAGGGAACACAAGCAAGGGGAGTGTGAAAGGGGAAGCAGGCTTCCCGCTGAGCAGGGAGCCCGATGCGGGGCTCTATCCCAGGACCCTGGGATCATGACCTGAGCCGAAGGCAGACGCTTAACAACTGAGCCACCCAGGCGCCCCTCCAAGTGTTTATTTTAAAATGTCTTCATAAGTCCCTCACATCCACGTTATCATAGGTTCTTTCCTGAGTACCTTTATTAAGAGAAAGAATTTAAAGACCAATTTTAATTGCTCTCTCAGGATTTTCATTGCCTAATTTGGATGAGATTATCTCCAAATGATTGCCAGGAGAGGTTCCAGTTGTCTTTTCTAGGAAGCTGCTTATTCACACTTTCTTTTTCTTTTAGGAGGTACTTTATTAATTCTGCCATCTAGAGAGGTCTGATGGGTATTAATGGCGACAATTTTGTCTAGTCTGCAAGTAAGAAAGAGGGAGCAGGACTTAGTGAGGTTATTCAGTGATGGAATTATGACTGCACCAAGGTTGAAAACTGTGTTGTAAGTCCCATTTTAGGGTCCTTTCTTTATATATTTTGTGAAGTAGTATTTGAATATTTTGGAGTATCATAAATTTGAGTAGGTATAGAAGCATTAAATTATTTGCAAAATTGAGATAATATTATACATACTATTTATAAAGTGATTTTTATTTTTCTTTGAAGATTTTATTTATGTATTTGAGAGAGAGAGAGAGAACAAGCATGAGTGGAGGGGAGGAGCAGAGGGACAGGGAGAAGCAGACTCCCTGCTGAGCAGGGAGCCTAATGCGGGACTCAATCCCAGGACCCCAGGATCATGACCTGAGCCAAAAGCAGATGCTTAACCGACTGAGCCACCCAGGTGCCCCTATAAGGTGATTTTTTAAATGTAATGTGTCAGACGAATTTTTACATCTTCTTACTTTTGTGTGACTTTAAATGGCCACCTGTTATTCCATTACATGAATTTACTGGAATTCATTGAACATATCTGTTACTAGTGGATATTAGGGTTTTTACACTCAGGGGAATCATCCACCACTTTATTTTCAGCACCTAGAACACCTTACAAGCCCTCAAATATACATTGAGCAAATACTTGACTGAATGAATGAGGCATGAACATTAGAGAGCTCAGCAGGGTTGAAGTGAAAATTGGAGATGACATTTGTAGCTCTAGACACTGCGCCCAGCACGTAGAAACTCGGGGAGTGGGATGTTACAGGGTCCACACTGCAACTGAGAGACCAAGATACAGTAGATATCAAAGTGAGTTTTGAGATAGATCTGTGGGTATTTCATTGTCTAGACACCACATGTAACTCCGAGGATCTAAAAGTGTCAAGCAGTGAAGAGTCAGAAATTGTTTGTGATGTGTTTAGAGATAGCTGCACCTGCCATCATCCCCTCCTATGGTTTTATTAGTAGGCAAAATAGATTGTGGCCAATATGATCCTATTATAGTTCCCTCTTCCTCAAAAATGTCCCTTCTCTCTTCTAGATGGTGTTTTCAACTCGATCATTCCAACTTTCAGTTTTAACTTGCGGCTCTCAACCTGCTAAATGTGGGTTCCCCTGGGAAGAGTAAGAGTCTACACTAAAAGCATGACACCCCTTTGGAATGTGCATTGAATATAAGGGACCCAGTGACAATGAATGAATCTGCTTAATCCTTTCTTGAGTGCTTGGGAACAGGGCAGGGTAGAGCAATGGGGGAGGTCAAAGGTGACCTTCTTCCTTTTGCCAGGAATCAGCTCTGTTAGCCCCAAAGCAGATCCCTCTTCATTCAGACAACTTCCTCCTCGTGATTGTGACTGGGGCTGTTTTCTGCTTATAATTAGATGCCTTCACTGTAGCTCTTTCATGCCTCTCGCCTCAGCTCACTTACCTCTTTGTTTATGTATCCGTCTTTATTGATGTCATACAAATTAAATGTCCACCTTAGCTTCTCATGGACAGTTCCTCTCAGTAAAATCGACAGAGCAGTTACAAAGTCCTGACAAGTAGAAGAGGCATAAATGACATTAACCACCAAGCCATGGAGTGGGCCGCAGCTCTGTCTTCAGGTCAGACTCTATGACTGTTTGTACCAAATGGTATCTCCCATGTCCGCTGTCCCCTGAAGGATATGGCCTACCTCAGTGAAAGCAGCCCCCCTTCCATTCCCTACCTTGCCCATTCTAGGGGACAGAGTCTCTTTGAGGAAGAATGTGTGTGCTGACATCTCCAGACTCTTCTGGTAGTGCCTTATCCCACAGCTCCAATTACCCTAAGACTGGCTACAATCTACTACCTGAGTTCACAACCCTCTCTTACCACCTCCTAGCTCTTTGACCTTGGGAAAGCCACTCCATCTCTCTCTGCCTTAGTGTCCTCTTCTGCAAACTGGTAATAAATCATAGAACTGGACCTTGTAGGGTTACTGTGGGGACTAAATGAATTAATCCATGCAAGGCACTAGTGTAGAGTCTGTCACATGGCTAGCTCCATGCATGTGAGCTATTCAGCTGTTATCTGTAGTCCCTCGAGGCCCTGAGCTCCTGGAGGGGAGGGGCAGCTGCTGCATCCTTCCCTATCTTAGGAAATGCTTGTTAAGTGGACAAAAGACTGAAGTGTTTGATGATCCAACTGTCCCTTCAATAGGCCACAGCTTAGAGGAGGAGGTGGGGGGGGGGGCCCGGGACTCAGAGACAAGCGTACCTCGAACTTCACAGAGCCTGTCTGGGTGGTGTCGAAGGCGTGGAAGAGGTAATGAGCATACATGCTGGCATCTGCAAGGCACAGAAGGAAAGGCAGGTGACGGGAGCCGGGGCTTCACAGAGGGGAGCGAGAACGCTTGGAAACAATAAGAAGTAGAAGAGGGTGCTGCTGGGGTGATGGGAAGGTGGAAACGGGGTGTGGGCAAACCCACTGTGGAAACTGGGACCCAGGTGGCTGTCTTGGGGTTTAGGTGGGAAGTTCTTACAGCAAAGACAGGCCCTTGCCCCTCCATCTAGTCTTCCCGGGAGAAAGACCCTCCTGCCTGCCTGGGTGGGTAATTCTTGGTGTGTGGGTAACATGGCAACTGTGTGCAGAAGAAGCTCTCCCAAGTGGTAGTGCAATGCCATGGAGTGAGCACTCACCAGGGAGCAGACAGACCTGGGCTTGGTTAGCAGCTCTGTCCCTATTTAGCTGTGTGACCACAGGCATCTAGCAGAATATCTCTGAGCGCCTTTCTCCCATCTCTTACAAAGGGATGTAGCAAGACCTATCTCTTCGAATTTTTGAAAAAGCATGTTAAATTTTTCACATAGTCACATCATCAAAACCATCACCAGGCCTGCCACATGATCAAAATTCAAAAAAATGTGGCTCAATAGAACTCGACAACAGTGATTCTGGGGCCTGTGTGGGGTGAAGCCGTACCCGCCCCCCGCAACTTGGGTAGGGACCCTGTAGTGGGTCCCCACACCTAGGAAGGCCCCCTCTGCTGCTGAAGAGGCCCAGGGGAAACAGAGCCTAAGAAGTGTTCAGGACACTTGGATCTCCATTTCGTCAGGACCCAGGATCAGGGAGGGCTCCTGCAGGGGATAACTCTCGGGGGCAGGAAAGGAGTCGGCATGTGACACATGGAAGCCATGGGAAAAGCCACAGATGTCCTAGGCCCATGGAGCCAGAGCAGCTTCCTTCAGCAGTCAGGCATGGCAACACAGTGGCCATGGGCCTGGAGCACTCATTAACCTGGACTCAGATGCACTACTTTATGTTCCCTCCATCTTCTTGGATTCATTTATTTCTACAGTCTCTGGTATTTATTAAAGTTCTCTTTCAAAATTCCACCTTGCCTCAGCTGTTGTGAGGGAAAGAATGGAGAGCTTGGGGCACAATGGTGGGACCAACAGGGCAAAGCTTTTCATCAGACGCTTGTGGGATGGAATCCTGCTCTGCCACTTACTAGCTGTGTGACCTTGAGTGAATTGCTTAACTTCTCTGAGATGTAGTTGCCCCATTGGGCATATAGTGCAGTGCCTGCTGTCTAGAGCTGTTATGAGACTTTGTGATATTGCTTTGTTAATCTCTCCTCTTCTGGAAATGATCCATTTCAGAGCTCTTTTCTGCTAAAGCTTTAGCTAATTCCGTATCTTGTAATAAGGGAGGGAAATCTTACCCTGAGTTGTCCTTGACCTTGAGGAGGAGGCAGATAACAAGAAGCATGAACTTGGAGGAAGAAAGGCTGCTCACCAGAGAGGGAGCTGGGAAGGATCTTTTCAAGATCAGACTCACCTCCATGAGGGAAAAACTGAGCGTAGATCTGTTTGAATGTTTCTTCATTGACCACACCACTGGGGCACTCCTGTATGAAGGCGAGAGAGTAAGTGGGAGGGATGGGGGCCCACCCCAGAAAGAGGAGACTGGGTCCAGCCTTGGGATTTTATTTTTCCCTATTATCCCTGATGAGCAGGGACTGGACAACCACCTGCACAATTCTGTGTCTCCAAGTGAGTAGCTGGGACATAGACCCACCTTAGGACTGAAGCTGCTTTACAAAATGATGAGAATGGGCACCATGAGGTGGAAAGAGCTTGGGATTTGGGCTTAGGAAGACCTGGATTTGGATCCTGGCTCAGCCTCTTCTAGGCTTTGTGGCTTTGAGTGAGTTAGGCTCTGATCCTCAATGTCCTTACCTGTAAAATGGGGCTAACAGTACCTTCCCGACAAGGCTATCATGAGGTTTAATATAGGAAATCATGTGGCAAATTAATACACTGGCATTCAGGCTTACACATCAGTCTCCATGAGCTCAGTTAGCACAGAGCTAAATCCCATCAGGATGGACAATATTGACAGGGTGAATGGGTTACGCTAAGGCTAGAAGCTGGGCCAAGGTGAATTCTCCACTGTTGTGCCTGCCATCCCGTGAAGTTCCTGGGCTACTGGCCAGTTTCCCATCTATCGAGGTTGTCTCATTCTTGCCTGGAGTCTTTCCTTCTAGCCAGGTGATCTTGCTTTCATGCCCCCTTTAGAGAATTGGCCTTTCTTTTACAACTACATATATGGAAGATCTCCCTGATGGGCCCCGTTGGCATTTGGAAGACTTAGCTTCAGGTGGGAAATTCTGCCTGGGCCTTCAGATGCCCTGTGGGCCTTACATTTTTGAAGCCTCGATAAAGGACTTGCAGCTCCCTCTTGGTGAAGTTGGTCTGGGCCTCAAGCTGCTCCAGTCCCTCGGGCCGATGGCAAACCATGGTCATTTCCAACTCATCTTCAATCTTATCTGGAACCAGAGGAGATGGCGTTGGAGGGGCTGACCTCAGTGGCCACTCGTCAGACCACAGTCTTGGCTGTCAAAAGAGTGGTGTTGTGACCTGGTACACAGGGTCGTGGGCTGGTGTCACAGTGCAGATGATCTTTCTCCCTTGGGCCTCCCCCCGCCCCCTGCCTAGTCACTTCTGTCTCACACTCGGTCCAGCCTTTGGGCCAGCTGTGTCAGACCACACAGGGAGGGAGCTTCAGGCTGGAGAGAAACACATTCCAAGTGGAGATGAGGGTAGATGGGCTCAAAGTAAATCTATATGAATACATTTCCCTTTCTTTCAAAATAACTTCTTTGCACATTCAATTTGCTCCTCGCTGAACCATGTTAGAGACACAGGTAAGTGAGTGGAATGGTTAACAGCTTCCAAACAGGGAAGGGAAACAAATCTATTAAAAAGGTAAAGCAAAGCCTTACCATTTGGTACAATTAGATGAAGTCTAACACGATTTAGCAAAGAGTTCCAATTATGGCATGTGAAATATTAACTTAAGAATGCAAATGCATTTTACAGTGTTGTTTTGTAATATCTATTAGATGTTCTTAAATAATAGGAAGATGACTTAAATGGGAACTACTTGATATAAATCAAATCTTCTGAAAGCATTTGAAGAGCTCAGAAAGCAGTTGTCTGAAGTAGCAGTTTGTTCCTCCAATAAGTATGACAAAATAATGTAATTTTGTACTAGTTATTGAGAAAGTGTCAGTCTATGAAAGCAAGAAATCCGCCCATCACCTACTGAAGGATCACAAAATCCAAATAAGTGGAAGTTTCAACGTTTGACCATCCCAGAAGGATAAATGTTTTCCTTTGGGTCCTGCCAGACGCTTTCTATAAATTTACTCCAATCAAGTATCAATTGTCGGCTAACCTTCTCTGCCCGTTGTTGTCGTGCAGACATTACCAAATCCATATATTGAACGACTGTAAATCTGGGCTGGCAAGAATAGTGATGAAATGGACAGGGTGTTGGGAACGCGCACACTCCACATCGCATCCCATGACCACGGAGAGTGGGGACAGGCTGCGTTTCTGTCTGAGAGAATAGGATGAGCAGGTGCTTAACACTGAGTACATTTCTCCAGTCAGTGCCAAGCTCTTGCTACCAGATTTGCCCTCCAGTTGTCACTTCTTCTTTTGAGACTGTGATCTCAAAACAAAAGGAATCCATCAAAGTGAGTTTGTATCTTGGACATCTTCCTAAGGAAATGGACATTTGGGTAAGGTTCCAAGGGAGAGGCAGAAGAACTTGGTACTTGGTCATCTTTCTTATGTGCTGGGCAACAGGTATCACCTTATCCTCTGGGGAGTAGGGCAGATTATTCAATATAAATAGGATACTCCGATTATACAACATAGCTACAAGTGACCGATTTCTTTGTAATTCTTACAGAGCCTTTAATTATTGTTATGTTTGTAGCTAGCAAGTTAAGTAGCAATTACCTAAACACTGCAGCATTTCTATGTAAATCAAAGGGCCATTCCCCTCCCCAAAAGCAACTCCCCCCCACATAAAACTAATTCAGAATACTCACATATATTTTTAGCTCATTTAAAAATAGAAATAAAATTGTTGGTTTAAATTTCCCAGTATTAGATTTAATAGCAATTTTATTTTGAAAAATACAGATATTTAAAACTCGGAAAAGAGGTGAACTATTAAAATGTAAACCAGAAAGACAGAAATGATGTATTTTTGCAGGTGTCTGGTATATCTTTCCCAGTTTAACTTATGCAGAAGCTTAAAAGACTTCTTTTGCAATATTGGCTCATTTCTATTAATCTTCTTGTGACCAAATTCTTCACAAGATCAGGGAAGTCTCTTTGAGGAAGTTTAAGAGAATCTTTCCAATTCATAAGCTGCACTTACCATCTCTATTATAAATACACTAAGTAGTTACTGAAATATCCAATATTAGGCCCACTTCATTAAGGGAGAAATTGACTTTATCAATAAATGATTTGTTTGCTGTCTGGGTAGCAGGATCGATTTCCATATCAGATTCCGTAATTTCTGAATATTGGGATGCTGACTGCCAAGCTTTGTTTTGGTTTTACTTTTCATCACCTCCTAATTGTCAGGCTGTGGGAGCATCAGTCACTGAAGGAAATTCATGTCTTTGTTGATCAAGATGCTGGGAAGTAGCCTGCATGTCTTAAACCAGTGGTTCCCAATTTTTTGTTTTACTGTGTTTCATAGGAAGAACGACAATTTACATCACGCTCCAGTATATACACACATATAAACAAAGATTTCATGAAACATTTTGAAGGAAAAATTCCTTAAACACTTTCCTCTATTAATGTGAGATGTACTCTGTTCTCAATTTTAATCTACTCCTTTGTAAAATTATGCTGATTGTGACCCTCATGTGTCATGACCTGTGAATGGAAGATCTAAGTTGTCTGTAACTTGTGACAACGTTCTAGAAGGGCCCACATCTCAGCATTCCCTTCCCTCATGCCTGTTCTCCCTTCACCGCCTTTGTCTGGTTCCAACCACTGTAAATATATTCTGAAGAAATTTCTGAAGGGGCTGCTGAGGTTTCCACATTCCTCCTGTTGCACCAACCCTGCCTCCCCCTCCCCCCACCTCCAGGGAGTCCCTGGGTGCTGCCCAGGTGGCCCCAGTAAAGGAAGGAGGGCTGCTCAGCTCCCTGGTTGGAGGAAGAAGAAAACAGAATTAGTAGGTGGGGAGCCACCTTGACAGTTCCTTTTGAGATCTGTTAAGAGTCTGCAAGGCAAAATATTGCTTATTATTATTTTTGTTATTAAAAGTAATGGTGAGCCAATTACTAAGGCTGAGTTTGAATGATAGACATCAAAAGAACCTAGAAATGTAATATTATGGCGATAACTACATAATAAGAATAAATTAAAATACTTTCAGTTGGTAAAGTACTTTTAATCTGTAAAATGTTTTCATGCCTGTTGTCCCATTACAACCTTGTGTGTGGTGGGGAGTGGGGGACCATTACTCTCTTTATCCGAATATTAGAAAGATGAGTGTCCTAACAAATAAGGAGATTTTCTAACCATGAGTATCTTAAACAGTGATTAATTGTCTATTACTGTGGGTAGTTAGGGCAAGATAGAAGAACCAACTGTAGGGGATTTATAGCAGGAAATTCCCAGACTGAAGGGTAAGTTGGAGAAGATTCAGATTAAGTGGTCCTTATTGTTTTGAGGTCACAGACTCCTCTGAATGGGGGATGAAAGCTTTAGACCCTCAGAAAAAGAAAATGCACCTAATTATGGCATTTTCCTGTATTTTTAGTTAGGTCCTGCATATTTTAAACACGTGGAGCCTATGTTAAGGGCTTCTAACACAGGCGATCTCTTCCAAGTCTGTCACTACATGGCTTTGCCTGAGTCATACAGCCAGTCCGTGACAGAACGGGACCTAGAATCCTGCCAGTCCAGGGTCTCTTTTATAGATCTGGCTTCCATGTGCCCCTACATTGGCTTCTGCTTGCCTCAAGCACAGACTGCAAAGTGGTTTGTAACCAATGTTACAAAGTTTGCAATGTTGGGAGCTCTGCTCCTGATAAGCTCTGTGCCAGTGTATAAGTTAGCCCCTGAGACTATGCGCTGTAGGAGGACCCAAGCCTTTGGTCTCCTCACTAGTGAGTATCTCCTCTGTTAGCTCCACGACCATGACTGCAGTCAAAAAACCATGGCCATGATGACCTCCTTCTCCCTGGGCTAGAAAATAGTCTCTCCATCTTAGGGTCTCTGGGTTAGACTTTATAATCCCCCATCTGGTTTTGACATTACAAAATGGTAGCCCTTGACATAGAATGCAGACCAAAGACAGATCTTGTTTAGTCTATAAAATGTGGTGGGTTTTTTTGTTTGTTTGTTTTTGTTTTTGGAACTAACTGCCAATATTTCAAGATGAGAGGTTGACAAAATAGGATTTTTATTTCTCTTGGAAAATGGGATTATCTGACAACTTTGGTGTCAAATTCTCACAAAGCAATAGTTTACAAGAACTGAGCAGAGGCTGTTCCCTTTGAGCAGCCAAAGTCTCTAGTGCTCCCCCTGTTCATCTGTGGCTCACTTAATTCATTTATGCTACTTTCCTGACCCCATAGGCATTTGAGGTCCTGATCTCTCCTGCTTACCTCCCACTTACCTACATTTTCTTACCTCACTCACCGCCTAGTCAGCCAACTTTTCTCTCCCTCACTATTTGTTTATTTAAACACATTCCGTTTTGCTTCACAAAGGACTTAAAACTGATTATATAAAATAAATATAATAAAATAAAGAGATAAAGTAATAAGAAAAAAGTGCCCTAGAAAACGTTAATTAGATTAGGAGGTCAAGACCATGGGGAAAAAAAGAACTTAGAAATTCAGGTCATTTGTTCCAAGCAGTGACTACACTTGAACCACAAACTGGCTCTGAGCTTTTCCATATATCTTGTTGCCCATGAGAGAAAAAACATAGCAGTTTCTTAGTGGGAGCAAAGCTTTTCCTATAACTTGTCTCTCAAGAATGTTTTTAACGGTTTCTATCTAGGTGGGGTTTCTTAACAAGAGGCAAAGAAAATTGGTGAGTGAGTAGACTAATTGCAAAATATATTTGATTAAGAAGCTCTTTTTTTTTAAAGTAATGTGACCAAAGTAGTCAAGTTAGTTTAAACTTTTTTACCTCTATGATACTGGTAATACCACCAGGCGATGTCTAGGAAAAAGTAAGAAAACATTTTACCAAATCCATTCATTAAAAAAAAAACAAAGCATACTTATTTTCCATGGAGATTCCACTCTGAGGGTGTCCAGGTCACCATCCAGCTCGACATATGCAAAGAGGTCTTGTAGCAGAGCTGGAGCTGACCTTCTCCCCATTCCTTACCCACCGTCAGAACAGGCAAGAGCAATGGGTCACCTCGCAGTGCCCACAGCTCCCAGCAGGGGGCTCACTGAGCATGCCCGCAGCCATGCAGCCATGCAGCCTGAAGAAAGATGGGATGGCATGGGGCTGAAGATGCACAGATGTGGATGGGTCCTTGGAAATACCTGCATGTTTGATTGAAAAGTGGCTTACGTGGTACCCTTCACAACAGAGGCCCCATTGTCCCCCTCTGCTACTTCGTAATTTGAAGCTGCACATTTTGTAGGATTCTGTATTTGCTCATTCAACAATCATCAATGACGTATCTGCTATGCGTATTTCAGTGAACAAAACAACTTTGTTCCCTGCTCTGCTGGAGCTTACAATCTACAAGCCTTTGCTTCTCTTTTCCCTTCTTGAACCTGATAAGTAAGAAGCAGGAAGAAAAGGGGGGGGCTGTTGAAAAAACTGATTAGCACATTAGGATGGGTGAGCAGAGTGGATGAAGGTGAAGTCCCCTGTTAGGCTGGATACAAAACATAAGACAAATCATCAGACCTGGAAAATCTTCCATGGCACGATGGGGTTGGGCGGTCCAGGTCCCAGGGAGCAGGAAATGGTGGGCTTTACTTTCTGCTCTCCACTGGCCTTTTGGGGTCTTTTTGGTGGTCAGCTTGGTTTTTCCTCCATAGGCTATTATTTGAACTTCCTCCTGTCCTTCCATCACTCCTGACCAAGAGTGTGCAAGCCTGCCCAGCCATGACCTTAAGTGTGTTTTGGTCACTCTTCACCCACACCCCCAGACAGCAGTGGCTTATTTTTTGCTGTCCCTAAAAGTGGTGGTATAGGTGGGGATCCATTGGTAAATATTGTTCTTGTGTCCTGACCTGAATCCCCTGGGAGAAGCTTATTTTGCCAGATTTAGTTGCCTTTTTTTTTTTTTAAAGATTTTATTTATTTATTTGACAGAGAAAGACACAGCGAGAGAGGGAACACTAGCAGGGGGAGTGGGAGAGGGAGAAGCAGGCTTCCCACTGAGCAGGGAGCCCGATGCGGGACTCTATCCCATGACCCTGGGATCATGACCTGAGCCGAAGGCAGACGCTTAACCGACTGAGCCACCCAGGCGCCCTAGTTGCCTTCTTTTATCACTTATCATTCTGATTAATAGCATTTACATTCACTTAATTTTTCCAATAAGAGGAAGTTTAGAACAGTTTTAGGTTTACAGAAAAGTTGAGCAGAAAATACAGAGTTCCCATGCACGTCGCCTCACGGTTTCCCCTAAGCATTAACATCTTGCTCTGGTGTGGAATATTTGTTACAGCTGACGAACCAAGATTGAAATATTTTTAGTGAAAGTCCATAGTTTCCATTAGAATTCATTCTTTGTGTGGTACAGTTCTGTGGGTTTTGACAAATGTATAATGTCACATATCCACCACAGAATGCATCCTACAGAATAGTTTCACAGCCCTAAAAACACGTAGGTAGCATTTTTGTAGAGGTATATCTACAGATATGGATCGACCATTGCTGCCATGCCAGGGATGGGCTTGGGAGAGAGGTGAAAAGACATACCATCTGTTCATATGGAGCTCTCCGACTGGTAGGGAGACACACACAGAGACCAAGATTACAAACTCAAATGCCAACAGTAGTTGGTAGGTAATTGAGATAAGTCAGGTGCTGGGTATACGACCAGAGAGGCTGGTCAGGACTGAAAACCTGTGAGTCATTGCCCCATGAAAGGGAAACAGCTCTTCCATAGCTGGTTGCTGTTATGTGGAATTTAGGTTCAGGGAGTCCAGACCTTTAGATTCTTCTCAGAAGCTGCTACAATTAAAAGATTGTGTCCTGATTCTTAGCTGTCATCAATGACCTTAACATTGGAAACATAAAGCATGGGCCAAATATAATATTCCTATTTGTAGGATGCTATGGATTGCTGGTCTGGAACACTTCATTGGCAAATTATGCCAAGTAGCAAGCAATGTGGATATGGCTAAGACACTTGGGAGCCAAGAGGAGGAAGCTCTTAACGAATGTCACCTGGATAGCACAGGATTGGAAGGGGTGACAGTGATAGCTTCAGGGGGAGGTGATAATTTATTTGAGTCTTCAAGGAAAAGGGGAACAAGGGCATAGCATATGTAATGATAGAGAAGCCAAAAGGCCCAGGAATGGTGAGCTCTCCTGTAGCAGAGCTGACTTATCACTGAGAATAACTGGAAAAGGAGGATTAAAAAATACATCAATTAAAAATTTTTAAAAATTTCCATAGTAACAACAACAAAAAGACACCTGAAACCTGGGGGTGGTGGTGGTGGGGAGCAGAAAAAAAACTCACACATGTGTTTGAAGGCACTGGAGAGCTACAAGATATCCTATCTTTAGAAGCCATGATTCTGGAGGGAAGAAAAACTCATTAAGTTGAGCCTGACAGTCAATGCTGCTTTTCATCTCACAGTGTATACTGATTTATAAGCGGCATGAATAATGAATTTGGGAAACTGAGCAAAAAGGCTCTGCTAAGAGCAAAGAGCGTAAGCAGAACTTTCAGCATCCAGGAAGACAAAAATGGGATCAGTCCTACTAAGACATTTGGAGCTCGAAGGGCCAAGACTGGAAGGGCCATAGAGGAGGGGAGTGCAGACATGAGCCAAATAACCTGAGCTATTGTAAGTGACAGAGGTCAAGGGAAACTAAGCAAAAACCACAACCCAAAGGTTGCAGAGATGAACAGAGCTCTTGGCAGGCTCACAGTGTTATGGGGTAGCTGCTGGAGGTCAGGGTCTTTGAGGCGGGGTGTTCCCGGTAAACATTCAGGCTTTCAGTTTGACCCCTAAAGGACTACGTTCTAGGAGCAAGGGCACATTAGAAATAGATCAGGCCTCTCAAAGATGGAAATCCAGCCTCAAAACAGCTCAGTCCCCACTTGGATTAAGTTTGTCTGCACCTCCTCAGTTACCTTGTGTAAGTTGAAGGCTCAGCCAGATAGTGTTCACATTTTGTGTTCTAATGTTCACCACTCACTGAAAATTTCCCAGGCATATTAGGAGACAGGACCAAGAGAAGAAGATAGAATATAATAATAGATTCATAGATCATCTAAATACTGGATTTATCAAGTATGGGCTTTAAAATAATGGTGAAATATGCTCAAGAAAATAAAAAGATGGAGATTCCACCAGAGAATCAGAACATATAAAAGTAAATGAAAAGTTCTAAATTAAAAAAAAATATATTATCCAGAATTGACAAATAAATATATCAGTTTAACAGCAGATTGGGCACAGATGAAGAGAGAATTAATGATTCAGTGGATAGGTCACGAGAAAAATAAACAGACTGATGCACAGAGAGAGAGAAACATGGAGAATACAGACAAGACCATAAAAGAGACATATTGGATGTGAAGAAAAGTTCTAGCATACATATAACTGGAGTCCCTAAAAGGGAGGAGCTAGAAAATGATGTTGAAGCAATATCTGAAGAGGTAACAACTGGTCATTTAAAAAAAACTGGATGAACGAGATCAAGCCACAGATTCAAGAAGCATAAACTCAAGCAGATAAACATAAAGAAAACCACACCAAGGAACATCACAATAAAACTTGAAATACAACGACCAAGAGAAAATGTTCAATACAAGAGAGCAAGCTTCAGATAAAAAGCAAGCCCTAACTCGGTGCTGCTTGCAAGGTAGAGGTGAAAGGATGGAAAAGGATACAACATGTAAACACACATCAAGAAAAGCAGGCACAGCTATTTTAACATCAGATAAGTAGACTTTAAGGCAAGAATCTTTGCTAGAGAGAAAGAGGGAGTTTGCATCATGAAGGCGCCATCCACCAGGAAAACAAAACAATTCTAAATTAGTATGCACTAATAATATAGTTTCCAAATACACACAAAACGAAGGCTAACAGAGAAAAGGAGAAATTGCAAATTCACAGTCATAATTGAAAATTTCAAAACTCCTCTCTCAGCAACTGATAAAAAATCGATAAGGGTGTAGAGGATATGAGCAATGCAATTAACAGACGTGACTCCATTGATAGCAGAGTGGAACTCTTTGCCCAACAGCCACAGATCTCACACATTCTTCTCAAGTGCTCAGAGAACACTTACCAAATGTTACCAAGCCAATCTCAACAAAGTTAGAAGAACTGAAATTATTCAGGATGTTTTCTATCCACAGTGGAATTAAACAAGAAATCAAGGGAAGAAGAAAAAGGGAGGACATCTCCAAATGTTTCGAAATCAAGCAATCTGGTTCGAATTCCTAAGTAACCCACGGATGGACGAAGAACTCTCATGGAAATTAAAAAGAATTTTGGGCCAAATGATAATGAAAATATGACAGATCAAAACTGTGGGACACTGTGAAAACTGAACCCAGAGGGAAATTTAAAGAGCGTGACATACTTGAGCTGCAAATAATTTAGGTGACAGTGTGCATAAAATTGAATGCCGTGCTGCCTCTTGAAATCACATTTCTAGTGCTTCCAGTGGTTCATTTTCCGTGTGCCTAAACTATGTTGGTTACATTAAAGACCGTATTAGAGGTGACATGCTGGCATTTGAAAATGTGATCTTTTCCCTCCCCTTAAACATGGTCGATTGATTTATTCTGGATGAGTTTAACACTATCTTTTGATTGACAGTTTACCCCATTATAGTCAGGGGTGAGGATCCTTGTTGGTGCCTAGATGGAGCCAGTGGCGGAGGGGGTTGGTACTCACGGGGACAACTTCCATTTGGTCTTGAAGTGTAATTCTGGAGGCTGAGATTCTTACAGCCAGGGCTTGGAGGTGAGTCATAAACTCACTCAGACACACACAGCACACACAACTCATCAGCTCTGAATTTTATAAACTTAACGATGAGTCCCGGGGGTGCCGAGCTAAGCTTTGATAAAGATTTTCTGAGTGTTCTGGACATTTTTTTCAGTCTTCTTGCTTCAATAAAACTCAAATCATGTTTTGCTCCAAGCGTTTGTTCTCTTAATCTTGAAACCCTCCTGCCCCTTTTAAGCAAAATTGAATTTATACATTTCTCATTCATTTACACCTCAGACCTGAAAATCTTCTGGAAAAAAAAAAAAAAAGAGTCCTACAAAAAAAAAAATCTTTGAGTACTGCTACTTCCATTAGATGGGAGATTTTCCAGATCAAATGACTTGAAAATTCTTCCATATATAGTGTATTTCAGTTCTCTGACCTTTCTCCCAAAAGGAGGGTGTTTTTGAACATGGCCTTCAGATCACCACATTGAGTGGGGTGTGTGGGAAAGGGAGTGTCAGATGTACCTCGGAAGGTGGTGGTAGTGGAGATTAATTGTCAGAAATATAATGTAATTATTAAAAGTCCACAAAGTCATTACAAAGACTGTGACATAAATCACAACTCTATTGCATGACAGCATGAAATTCACACATTTCCCAACAAGATTGGAAAAACAAAGAAACTTCTGGGAAAGAAGTGAATCACTTAGATCCTAGGGTTGGCAGAAAGAAGGAGCCTTAAATGGTGTTCCAGGACAGGGAACAAGGGCCACATACGTTCCCTTCGCCTCCAAAGCAACATTTCAGTCCAGCGAAGCCCCTGGCCAGGCTGCGAAGGAGAAATGTCAGGTTCACTGTAGGGTCTCAGCCTCAGGTGGAAATCTCTAGATGATGTTTTAAGGGGACCTCTGTATCTGGAAAAACCGTCCTGGATGATTTCCTTAGGTGGCACCAGCTGTCTCCGCAGCTCTAGGGAGCAATTAGTCCCATGAGGCCCAAATCCTGCCACCAGTTGGCATCCCCAGTGGGGAACCTTCTGCCATTTCTCCTTTGGTCTCAGCTGCCCTGAAGTTCCAGCACATGGATATAGCCAGTTCATGAGTGGTGGCTGCCGTGGGCTGGGGACGGGGAGGTGCTGCCCAGGATTAAGTGAGTCTCGAATATTCCTGCAGGAAATAAGAGTATTACAGAGATGGGATTTTGTTGCTCCTCTTGACCGAGAAGCTAAAATGTCAATTCACTGCAAATGAGGAGGACAAGGAGGGAGAAGTATCCATGGGGCAGGGCACTGCTAGTTTTAAGTTGGAAATACAAAGGTGCAGAGAGAGGTCAAAAAAATCACTCGAAGGAAAAGTAAAATTGCCTCATGAATATAGGCATAGAATTTTCTCATCGGTGGAAACTCAGTGGATCCAGGCCAGGCTAAGGTGTGAAAAGCCTGTCGTTCAGCCTGCTTTTTGAAGAGTAGTTCACTGCTTTCCAGCTAATCCGACAACTGGCCAGGTAATGCTTTCCAAGCAGAGGGCTTGCTTCGGTGGGCTGCTGAATGTTTAACAACTGGCATTTGGGGATACGGGGAAAGCCTGATTGATACCATTTTCCAATCTCTTTGGTGTAAATATTCCCACCAGACTATCGACGTGAGGTCACTGGAGGTGGATTTGGGGAGTGCAGCACGCAGTCTGCGGGTGTGAGCCGGCTCCGTCACATCCCTGCTGCGAAGTCAGACTAGCTGGGATATGTTCAGCTACCCCAAATTAGTGTGCTCAGGGCCCGAAAACCAAATTCATCAGGTCGAATTGGCATCTACAATCCAACTGAATAAACCTTTGCATTGTTGTTATTGTGAAAATGAAGTTCTGTACCCCATACAGAATAATCACGAGCAGGGCAATAATGGTGATTGGCCAAGTGAGCTTTTGCTGGAATTCAGTATTCATGTATCCTCATATTAAGTGCCTGTCTTGGTGAGCTCGGAGAGCATGGTAATAGTTTTAGGACTGATCGAATCATCTCACTGTCCCTAGGAGGTATACGGTTATTAGACTAATTTCAGCTATAATCATACACACCTTGTAGTTGTGAGTCTAAAGGAGATAAGATACGTAAAATGCTCTATGCACATAGTAGGTGCTCAAAAATGTTCTTTCTATCAAATAGTGTATGATGTCCATGATTTTAAGGGTGATTCTCAAAGGCAGAATCCAATAATCAAGTCTGTAGATACTTGCTAGGTCATGATTGTACCTTTTCTGATGGATCTAGTTAATTGTGCTCCTCTTCAATGTAGGGAAGATCTGTTCGTTCTGTGATTTGCTTTGTCAGAAAAGTGCCCAGTTGCCAGCTCAGCTTGGACACTAACTGACTAAAGTGAAGATGATCTTTCTGTATTAACTGCAGCGGACATAAGCGAACACAAGATTCTGGATGAAAGAGCGCCGAGCACCTCAGTCTTCGGATTGCCAGGGAACAGGGCAGAGCATCTGTGAGTGGTGGACCCCAGAAACACAGGGCCTGGAGTGGTAAGTCAATAGATATAATAACTGACCGTCCCTGAGAAAGTTTCCTGCCTGCTCTCTCCTAGAGTTATTACATGGCTCCATGCCCTCTGCCCTTAATAATCCAGACAGTCAACGTGTGTGTTGTTTTGGTCCATTTCTTAGCTGGAGCAGGGAATTGGACATTACCCTCGCCTGCAACATGTACTGCCAAATGCAAGGACTGCAGCCAGTTCATCGGAGAGCGGACGTCTGCTTGCCCAGAGGCAGGAAGAAGATGGCAAGGTGTCATCTGCAGGACTCGGCTCGGAAGCCTCTTAACTGTGCACTTAATAAATGAAGCCTTGGCAGACATACCTTGAATTATTAATGACGTTATTCAGCTTTGATTGTTTCCTTCTTTTGGGGAAAGGTTATTCACTCAAATGCCTTTGATTAGACTATACAATACATCACAATTGGGCATATTTTATGTGCAACTTTATGGTGATAATAGTTCTGTCTCATTTAGAAGCAAATCAGACATTATGAACTTCGTGATTTATTAATGTATTGATTTCTATAAATGTCAGCGCATCTCACATCCTGTCAGAGAGCCTGAGAGCAATCAGTGGAGAGCCAATAAAAATGTAAAATGAAACCATCATAAAAAAAGGAAATACTGCCTGTTTCGAAGCCCCGCTGCCTCTCTGAATTGTTTCAGGATCCAGATCATTACCATGAAGGCATCTCCCCCACCCCCGAGGAGACCACCCTCAAGAAGCTGTCAGGAGAAGCCCTGTCCTGCTTGTCTCTTCTGCATGGTCTGAATAAAAACACAAGAAGTGACGAGTCAGACCTGGAGGGGCCTCCAGAGCCTGTGCCCAGACTCTTCATCCTGGAGAATGCAGGAGGATAAGGGGGTCCCTTTCCATCCACTTTGCCCCATTACCATCTGCCAGTTCCCTCCTGAGGAATCCTCGGGGTGAAGCCCAGATTCCCCAGCACAGTTTCCCATGACTCCCCAGCGTGGGTCTTCTGCAATAGCCGCAGTCCTCGGTCTCTGCCAGAGCGTGTCATCAGCTGATCCCAACCTCAGCCACCCTTTAAACCTGACGCCTTGAGCGCCATCTCCTCTGGAAAGCTCTCGCAGATGCCACAGGGAAAGCTCTCTCTGTCCACTTACTGTCTCTAATCATCCCCTGGCAGGTGTCAGAATCTACTTTTGCGTGTTGCAGATTCCATTTATGGGACTGGGGTCAGGTAGGGTACTGGTGGGGAGACTGTCCCGCGTCTGCTTTTGTTCTGTTTTTATTTTTGGTGTCTCACTTCTTCCATGAGGTCTACGCTGGCTTTGCACATAGTAGGTGCTTGAGTAAGTGCTCACTGTTTGCTGTAAGTGTGCAGAACTATAAGAAGCTCAGTGGGAAATACACTGAGTGCTGAGAAAGCAGCTAAGAGAATATCTGGGAAGTATTTGGCTAATTTTGTGGCTAATTCTGTCACTTGACAGTTTAGTTTAGAAATCACCGTCTGGCAACCCGAGGGGTACAGTTGTTGTTTCACTTCTTTTAAATGTGAATTTTGACAACATTTATTTCACATAAAATATGGATTTTTGGCTTCTCTTTAGAAATCGGAATTCATGTCTGTGTTGGCCTGCATTATCACATTATCACATGCAACAGTTGGCTGGAGCTGAGGAGTGGCTGCTTGGTTTAGTCGTGGCCTGTGCTCGCTAGTAAACCGCAATCCCCACTACTCCCTGTTACCTCCCCAGAACTGAGACCAAGGGACAGTTCTCCATTATCACTCATTCATATTACATGCCTCTGTCTGAGAGCCTAGTTTAACCGTCCCTTTCCCCTACCCCATACCATGTTTTTCCAAGTGACCTTTGTGTGTTTTGTGATAATCTAGAAACATGACAAGTTCATTTTTTGGGTCCCAAGCTACATGGAGCAAAGTGGATGCCCTGTGATTAGAGAGGACCTCTGTACAGATTCAGGCTGTGTCCTTAGATATAGGCTTCTGTGTGGCTAATATCACACGTAGCAAGAATGGGGTAGATATACAGCTTCTGGTTCAGTGCATTTCAGCTTTCTAGTCTAATAAACCTCTTTTCACGTCACAAAGCTCCTGTGAAGGAAGTGTTATATTTTTCCCATTTCACAGATGAGAAAAACTGAGGCTCAGAGAGGAAAGAAAATATTAATTTTCCCATTGTATTAGGAGAAATGGAATCAAGAGGTCATATGAGACCTCCCTGAAATCACAAGGATGGTTAAGTAGACGAGCAAAGACAAATCTCATCATCTGACTGATAGATGCTTTCTGGCATAAGGGACCATCCTATGGGCCCCCCCCCCCAGGCACAGTCCTGTGTCTTTGTGGTTGTTGCTCTGTCTCAGCAAGTCAGGGGCCAAATTCCTCTATCCAAGCTTCTTGCACTTCTGCATTTGAGAATTTGCAGAGCCTAGTCTCAGGTGGCTGGAGGGCAGACACCAAATAATTTCAAGGGTTCCCTTCCCACCCCCTCCCCTGCCTCAAGCTCTCTGCTATCCATTTAGCATTTCCAATCTTGTTTCCCTTTTCTGAGCACGAAAGCAGCCTTAGCTCTGGGTGACAGGCTGTATAAGTCACAGAGCATACGAATTACAAAGAGATGCTTTTATCCCGCCCTCTGACTTCACAGATGTGGCTGCTGGGGCCCAGAGAGTGAACTGGACTTGTCCAAGGTCACACATTGGGTTCCTGGCAGAGCAGGATTCAACTCAGGTCAGTGTTCTTGTCACAGCACTGTTCACTCATTCAGCAAATAATCCCTGAACGCCTACTGGGTGCCAGCCACTCTTGTAGGTGCTGGCGACAAGGCAGCGAACAAAAGGTGGAGAACAAAGCAGTGAACAGAGGTGGTGAGTAATGCTGTGAATGAAAACAAAGCCGGGTTCCAGGACGAGAGAGAAATGGCTCATGGGAGGCATCAGTGTATACAGGGTGGTTGGGGAAGGTGGTAGGGAGACAAATTGAGCATCAGCAGGAGAGGAATGAAGGTGAGCTTTGCAATCAAAACAATCGGGCTTGAATCCCAGCTCTGCAGCTCAACAGCTGGTGAGCCTGAGCAAGTCACTTCCAGCCTGCAAGAGTGTTCTCAGTGGTAAAATAGGCACAGCAGCACCCATCTCCCAGTCTGTTAGGATCCAAGGAACCACTGCAGAGGAAGTACCTAGTGTGTTGAAGGCATTCAATAACGTCCCCTCCTCACTTGGTGGGGACAGCTGAGGCTCATTTTCCTAATGGGTGTCTCTGCTTGGCTGAGTGCGACTCAGGAGAGCCTCACCTCGGCAGGGTGCAACTCTGGAGAACCCACATAATAATACTCTATTAGCCAGGGTGGCCAGCTGGAAGGCTTTCAGAGTTTAAGAGGATGCATGAGCGAGGATTAATTAGCTGAGTTAGTTTGTGAATCCATTAGTGGGTCACAGGACTCTGAAGCTTTTTAATCTGAGGAGTGGTGGGTGGCAACCACCAAGCCTAGAGTGATCCTTTGATGGAACTTTCCAGATCGGAGCTCTGGCTTGGAATTCTTAACCCTTCTAAATTCCTTGCTGTGAGACAGCAGGATTTTTCATCATATGAGTCTCAAAGCGCCTTACCATAAAGCTTAAGTTGGATCATAGGAGTCTTTGAAAGTTAAATCTCACATTTAAGAAATCCAAATAGCTTCTAGTCATGCCTCTCTGTGAAGGCTTCCTAGACCTCCCCACTGGCATCTCAAATCCTGAAACACCGTGTCTATAGTGATCACTTCTACGGGATTATGTGGGGGGGGCGGGGGGCGGGGCAGAGACTGAGGAAGAAGGCACACTCTCCTTTTCACCTTCCAGTTCATTAGTGCTTGAAATATGTTTAAAACTATGTGTATGGATGTTTTGATAATTTTTATGTTATGGTTAAAAACATGGCTCTTTCACTGTGGTCCTAGGAAGTCTAGTGTATTGGGTGTTTAGTTGTATTTGTTGTAATGTTGTTTTCGTGGAATAATACTTTTTTCAAACAAAACATGATATTGTGATCATTAGTGCTATTTTTGGTTCTCCTCCCTCCGTGCACATGTGTGGATGTACTTCCAGCCCCTCTGAAGTTAGGTGTGATCACGTGGCCAGTCCTGGCCAATCAAATCAAATGGGAATGGGGGTGCTGAAACACTGGGGGGCAGGGGGCATGTTGGGGGGGTCTTCCCTTGATCAGAACAGCAGCTGACATTTCAGAAGCATTTCTGAGGTTCCAGGCCTGCCTCTAGAGCTTCCTGTTCATGATCTCGCAGAACCCTCCCCAAACCCTGCGAGCCCCACGCTGCTTCCCTGTTACAGACAAAGAAGCTGAGACTCAGAGAGGTAAGGTCATCTGCCCAAGGTGACACAGTTGGTAAATGACAGACCCAGGACTCAAATCCAGGCCCGCTTGATACTAAAACCCATGCTGTGAACTGCTGTGTTATGGCCTCTCAGGTTATAACCACACTGAACTGGATTAAAAGGCCAACTTTGCCACTCAGATGTGATCTTACCCACGACTTGTGGTCCTCATGAGGACCAAAGGCGACAAGACGTAGGAAAGACCTGTGCCTGGCACCCAGCAGTACTTGTCCCTGGGGCTTCCCTTTCTCCCTCATCTGGGTCCCCAAGAGGACATTCCCACAGCACTTGGGTCTTTGGAGGAAGTGTTTCAAAGCGATGCTGCTGAAAAAGCAATTTTTTGCTGTAGCTGTGTGGATAGATTTTTAATATTTAATTAGGAAGACCTTCCGCTTGGAGAGAGGGCAGGACTTGTTATTAAATCCCCGCTGCTTGGTCTCCTCACTTGCCCGTGGGATTATTCATTCATTTCCAGTCACACAATTTAATATTGCAACAGCTAATGGGGAGCTGTTGATAATTTGTAAAACTGGTTGGTCCCAAGGCCATTGGAGAAGCTCCACGCCTGGACCTGATTCCGGGAGCGAGAGCAGATTCTCGGGAGATGAGGGTGCCAGGGAGCTTCCTGTTCATTATCTGCAAACCTTCATGAGTATCTTCTGAGATACCACGTTGGGAGCCATGAGGATTAGAAAGACCTTCACCACTTAGTTTCGTCTTTGAGGAGTTAGGACCCTGGGACACCTGAATACATTAAAGGGTTTTTGTGTTAAAATGTGGACCTGGGATTTGTTTTAATCATGTACAGTAAGAAATGCGGACGGGGAAATGACTGTCACCAGGGAAGAAGTTCATATTCCACGGATCCCTAGAAACAGGAGGCATGGCACGCCATGCAGGGCCACACAAGGAAGCATCGGGGTCCATCAGGAGGCAGACAGGGATGAGGGGAGAGCATGGCCCAGAGCCTTCCTTTGTGGGAAGGAATGGGTGAGGCAGGATGGGTATGCTGGGATTGGAAAGTTGGGAGAATCTTGGCCACCTCTGGGCTGTAGGGGTGTTCCCGGCTGTCTGGTACCTGGCCTGCGGTGGTTTAGAGCAGAGGGAATACTGACTTGGTGGGTGGGAGTTAGCTAAAAGAGATGGTTGGGTGTGGGCTCTGGATTGGTTGGTTTGTGTGCCAAAGGCACACTTGCAAGGGAATCAATTGCTATCCGTACGAATTAGCCAGCCCTGGGAGGCGCAGTCTCTCCGGGATCAAGGCCCCAAAGGCCAGGGTATCGAGAAAAGAGAAAATAAGAAAATATAGTCGATAGAGTTTGGTTTTGCTGTTAGGCGTGGGTTCAAAATGCCTATTTGGAGATTTCCTAGCTGGGGCATTGGGCATGAACACTCCTTGGTCTCAAGGCTATGTACCCAGCATCTCTCCCCAAGACAACTGGAAAGCTCCAGCCTCCAGTCTGTTGCCTCAGCTCTACCAGTGGGTTCTCTGCACGAACAGGCAGGAGGACTTTTGTAGAACAGTCATTCATAGAGCACTTAACTGTGGAGTATCCAGTATGTGCCAGGCACTTAGACAGGCAGTGTGATACGATGGTGGGCAAAGACAGGTATGGTTTTTGTCCCCAGTGAGGTTATAGTTCGGTGCATGAGGGACTTAACCTAAGAATCACAAACACACATATAAAATTGTAACTGTGAGGAGTGCTGCCCAGGGGAGCTATTCGGGGCTACGGAGTGGCAGGGGGCTCTGGTGCCCTGAGGTTTCCCTGAGGGAGTGAAGGTGGGCCTGAAATCTCAAGGAGTGGGAACTTACTAGATGGGAAGGAAGAGAGAGGTGTGTGCGTGTGTGTGTGTGTGTGTGTGTGTGTGACGTTCTAAGTGCAAAGGGAAGATGGGGGGAGCTTTTCAGGAACCTCTTGTGTGGAGGCTCTGGGGAGAGAGGAAACAAGATGTTCAAAGGAAATACATCTGAATATGTCCCTTGCTTTAAAGCCTTCAATAGCGCCCCATTGCCTGCAGGAGAAAGGCCATGCTCTTTGATAAGGGCTTCAAGGTTTTTTATGATCGGCTTCCTGCGTAGCTTTCAGGGTTTGTCTGTTGCTTCTCTCCCACCCATACTCACTCCCTAGAAGTACCTGCTGTTTCCCCAAACAGACTTCCTAAGTGACGCTTTCATACTTCTGCACACGCTCCTGCTCTATCTAGCACCTGATTGCCTTCCCTCTCTGCTGGGTTATTTCCTGGGTTTCCCTCAAATCTATCCCATCACACCACACTCCTCCAGGGGGCGCTATTTAGACTACAGTGTGAATGGTGCCTACTGCAATTGTACAGTCCTCTATAAAATGTCACCTCAAGGGCTACTTCTTCTGAAATGGAAATTTTGTTCTCTTCCCCAGACAGCATCTGTATGGCAACACCTCTCTCCGGTAGCATCTGGCACACAGCATGATAGAGACAGAGGCCTTTCGGTCTCCCTTAACCATGGGCTCCTTGAGGGGATGGCGAGTTCATTCAGTCATGTCACAAATACAGATTGAGCTCCTGTTCTGTGCCAGGTACTGTTCCAAGTGCCAGCAATGTGATTACGAACACGTCAGGCAAGTCCTCCGTTCAGTGGGACCCACGCGTTAACTAAATAATCACACCCATGAATATGCAATTATGAATCGTCTTAAGAACCTTGACAAAAAAAGAGGGGGCAGTGTGAGGAAGCAAAGCCAGAAGGAACCTGATTTGAGTCAGAGGGAGGGAGAGTGCAGACACCGGAGCTGAAAGGTAAAGATGAGGAAGCATCGCGGGAAGAGTTTCAGGGAGCAGAAACTGCAGGTGCCAGGATGAGGAGGTGAGTGTGAATTTGGCCTTTTGAGCAACAGAGTGGAGGCCAAGTGGTGGAGCAGAATGGCCAACGTGTCAGGTAAGATGTTAATTGGTCAGACCAGTCAATTTAGGGTTTTTATCTTCAAAGCAATGGGAAGCAGAGGTATCAAGTTTCTAATTGCCCCAAACCGGAAACCCACCCGAGTGTCCATTAACATTAAAATCAACAACAAATTGTTAACGTACTGACACAATGAAATGCTGCACAGTGATGCAAATGAATTAACGACAGCAGCATCCAACAATACGAAAAAGGTCCACCCGTGCATGCTACTACAAGTCAGGAGAGCAGTTATCTTGGGGGACTAGTGACTGGAATGGAGCGAATAGAGGGCTTCTGGGATGCTGGAATGGTTTGCCTCCTCTTTTTAAAAAATCTGGATATTGGTTACCTGGGTTCTGATGCCTACCATAGTTCAATAAGGGGTTTTTGTTATTGTTTGTTTTGGTTTGGTTTTAGGAGGTGCCAAAAGACTGCTAGGGTAGAGTTGCAACTGGATGAGAGATGATGTTAACTTTATTTTTTATTTTATTTTATTTTATTTTATTTTATTTTTTGGTGATGTTAACTTTGAAGGAGACTGATCAGGGGCAGATTTCCAGTCTCTCCAGCAGATAGAATCCGCCAGACCTGCTGATGTGAGGGAGGGCAGTATGAGCGAAAGGGATCAGGAGATGACAAAGAAGATTTTCCAGGGCTTGGGCAATTGGGTGGCTGGTGGAACTGGGTTGTGCAGTGGGGAGGGCTGGGAGGGAGCTTTGTCATACTTCCCTCTGTCTCCTGGCCCCAGCAGTGGGGCTGTTACAGGAATGGGTTTTGGTTAATACTGATTGACCTTCACTGAATTTAAGTCAATAACCTGATGATCAGTGCTGGGAGAAGAGCCAGTTACCATCCCCTTGCTTTCTACACATCTCACCTTCTTAGGATAGTTCAAATTATTTGTTCTCTAGACTCAACAGCTTTTTGTTGTAGGGTTCATGAATGTTTGTCAAATGGACAGAACGTATTTATTCTCTTTGTAAGTACAATGGCAGGTTATGTGCTTGGGCACATAGGTGTAATAGCTTCAGATGTTCCTCGTGATTCTAGATGTTGAGAGGAGAGGAAGGGATGTTTAAAGAGAGCCTCTCAGTGTGAGTTGCTGTGTCCAATGCATTTCATGCCCTGCTTTATATACTCCTTAAATAACCTCATCAGGATTATTTTATAAATACCCATTTTCTAGGTCATTATGGCTTGGTTATTAGTCATCAAGTAACAAAGTTGGAATTTGAACTGTGTCTGGTTTTGATTTTGCCATGTTGCTTCTGTCTGATCAGGGATGAAGGTCAGGAGATCAATGGTGTCTCCGTCTCCATGATGACAGGAGGGAGCCCGATGCTTAGAAAGTGCTTGGAGATCTCCAAAAGAGAGCAGCTCTGAGGTTCTCTTTTGCCATTTTTAAAAAACATTTACCCATAATGTCTCTTTATAGGATAATAAAAATGAACCATCTGTGGTTCATTGGGAAACATGTCTCAGGCTTATTAAAAATATATGAATTTTTATTTTAAGACAGGATGGCCATATTATTCAAAATTGTAAGCCAAAATGTATTATCTATTATTAATTTATTTTTAATAGACATCTTTCTTATAGATTAGCATTCTAATTACTTCTGAAAAAGTGGGCAGCAGCGAGGCGAGGTTTCCAATTAAAATTGTCCTGAAGATAAATGGAGGTCTTGGGCTGAGAGACTTCACCCTTTCCCCATCCAGGAGCAATCCTATCTGTCTCCCCAGCGGGGGCAGGTCAGGCTTCTCATTTGCGCTGTATCTGCCCCAAGAGTTTGAGGCTCTCCTCAGGAGTGAAGGGGGGGGGAGCTTCCAACCACACTTTCTGGAAAGGGCTGCACAGGTGAAGGTGAAGGCCACGGGAGGAACTGCCACCAGCTTTCGGCCGCTTTCCCCTCCTCTCAGTTGCCTGCCCTTCCCAAGGCCCCCACACTGCCGATTTACTATCCCTCTCCCAGGCCAAACCCAGAAAGCACCTGTCGTAGTGACCGCAGCTCTCATTATATGACGGGAGAGTGCAGGGGCTCTTGCAAATCTTCATATAATTGAAAAATCTCCACCTTTGTAGTTTGACTGAAGTTCAGTCATGTCAGTTGCAATCAGGTCACGTTGATGACAAGCCTTCTGCGGTCAGATGTTTACATCTGTCAAGTTGGAGATGGTTGAATGTTGTGCCCAGGGAGTGGGGCTTGAATCCTGAACCTGTCACACACTTGTTGGGTGGCTTCCACAGTCTTGTATGTGAAGGACACTACCTTCTTAGGGTCTTCCCGAGGATTAGGTGGGCACCCAGATGTGTGTAGTTAGTAGGCGAGCGGCAAGTGTGGCTCCTGTCCTTTCCCCTCCTGCCCATCCCTTTGTGAGGGGGTGGGGTGGGAAACTGAGCTCTGGGTGTCAGTCTGGCACTATCTTTAAGGGACAATGTGTAGGAGGGCTGGACCCTCACTCAACCCCCTGGTTCAGTGTTCTTTACGGGGCTGGGCATTTCCATTTGCTGGGGCTTCAATTCCTTCTGTAGGAAAAAGGAGGGATGAACAGGGGCATTGGATTTGTAGCCTTGCCAGTTCTTTATATTTTCAGTTTATTAATCAATTATGGAGCTCATCTTCAGAAACATCTCTAAGGTCACCTTGAACCTATGCTATTTTCAGTTCATATTAATTTTCTCTCGAGATACCAAGTTTTATTAAGTTTATTACTTTTGGGTAAGTCAGAGTTCTTTTTAATCAGTCCTAGTTTACTTCTTTTGATCTTCTAATTTTAGTATTATTTTAGATTTTCTCAATATTCATGTATTTGTTTAACAAGTATATAAGCATGCCCATGCTCTCCGTATTCAGATTTTAGGGAAACAATCTATATAAAAGAAGTTTAATGAATTCCTACTATGTGAAGATGCGCTAAGTGCTTTTGTTTGTTTTTGTTTTTTGTTTTTTTTTTTTTTATTTGACAGAGAGAGAGATAGCGAGAGCAGGAACACAAGCAGGGGGAGTGGGAGAGGGAGAAGCAGGCTTCCCGCTGAGCAGGGAGGCGGATGTGGGACTCGATCCCAGGACCCTGGGATCATGACCTGAGCCAAAGGCGGACGCTTAACGACTGAGCCACCCAGGTGCCCCATGCTTTCGTTTGTTAATCTCCTTTTATCTTCCCAGAAATCCCGGGAGGTGATGTTAGTATCCCCAGTTTGCCATTGGACAAGCTAAGTCTCTGAAAGCTTATGTGATTCTCCCAGGGTCCCGCAGAGAGTAAGCGCTTGTTTTGGGATCTGGAGCCAGATCTTTCTGTAATGTACTGTTGCAATGTTGTAGCATTGCATCCAGCTTCTTTCTGCCTTCCTTCTCCTCTTCATACATTGGAGAGATGGAAGTTATTATTCCCGGAGTAGCTCAGCATTGATTCTTTGCTTCTTCAGACCTGGAGGATTTTTTAAAAGCCTCCTTGTCTTGTCTAAAAAGGCTTTGGAAAGCCTTGGAGTGCAGACTCGGTAAGAAGGGTCCTCCAGGGCTCCCATCCAGCAGCTTGCTTCTTTCCTGTTGCACTTGAACTCAGCAGAATCTGAGGACAAAGTGCAGGACTGCTGCATTTAATGCAGACCTGGCCGAGTAGCAGCCCGCATATTTAATACCATGCATGTTTAATTGCATCTGGCCAATGAGTGCGTTGCATGTTTGGGTATCTTAGGTAGTTCTTGGGGAAAATTGAGGGCATGTATATCAAGCAATTTTTGAATTATGTCTCTATTAGCCTCTGTGAATGTCTCCCCGGGGAAGCCAGGAAAGCTCTATTAGCAGAGCAGTTTAAAACAGGATTGGAGAAAGCAGTAGGGGACTATCCCATAGGGAACAATAATTATAAACAGCACTTCCATGTAAACAGGTCTTAATGTGTTTTCTATATTGAATTCCTGAGAGTGAGATTCTTGGGTGGTGTCTCAGCGCCCCCTCCAGGGCAGCACCCCTGAAGTTCTGGGAACTTAAGTAGAAGGCTTAGTGGGCCCCTCTGCCTCCCTGGGCACCAGAATCCTCTAAGACCATGGCAATGCTGAGTTGTGAGCAACATGATGATAATGCCATTTTTGTGTGACCTTGGGCAAGTCACTTCCTTCCTTTGGGCCTTTGTATCTATAAACTGTTAGCACTGAGCCAAATGCTCTCATACAGTTCATTTCAATTAATCCTCCCAATATCCTACAAGGTGGGTTATATTACCCCATTTTACAGATGAGGAAACTAAGTCTCATGGGAGTTAAGTACCTTGCCCAAAGTCATTAGTCCACAAATGGCAGAAGGGGGGTTTAAATTCTGGCTTCTGACTCCAATTCCAGGGTTATTTCCAAGGCACCAGATCATTTTCATGCTCTTTAGCGTCCTGCCCAGCTAAATACTCTATGAAATATACCTTTTCAGTACCAGAAGCTTGGTGATCTCATCTTGGCTTTTGCAACACTCCCTCAACTTATTTAGACTCTGACAGCCATGGGAACAGATATATTGCTCATTTGTACTGTGTTTTATGGCTGCTGCTGGTTCCACTGTTCTAGGGGTTATGGCTCAGGCCAGTGCACCCATAAGGCATCCTATTTGAGGGTTGGTTGTCACGGTGATAGTGCTGTAGAGAAATGTGGCCCCAGCAAGGTCATATCCCTTCTGTCCACCTTGAAAGCAAGTATATCATGGAAACGTGAGATCATGAAAACTTCAAGGTTGGATGGATATTAGATGTTATCAGTGGTTTTCAAACTCCTATAAAGGCAAGGACTTCTTTAATTAAAGGCAACTTGCATGGAGGCTACGTCAAATAGATGAGAACAATCAGATGCTGGGTTAAAGAGCGAGAGCAGACAAATGTTTTTTTCCTTCCCCAAATCCCATATGGTGCTCCTTCTGGAAATTTTGCAGATCAGCATTTGGAAACCACTGATCTAATTCAACCTGCTCATTTTATGGTTGGCTAGGATGAACCTAGAGAGGAACATGGATGCGCCTGAGGGACAGGGCTGAGGCTGGAGTCCAGGTCAACTGCATGATGCCTGAGGCTCTTTCAACAACAAAGGAATAGCAATGAGGGTGTCCAGGGTTGGGCTTGAATGCACTCTCAGCTCCTTTGCTATGAGCAGGGTTGGCCAATAATTTGTGCATTAATCCACTCATTCACCAGTTTTTACTGAGTACCTATTTGTCAAGTAGGAGCACTTGCTCTATTCTTGGAATATTCTCTGAAATATCAGGGGGTTACCCCCAGGCAGGCTAGAGGGGGAATAGCAAGCTTGTCAATAATTAGAATGTGTATTAGGCAGGGAATAGAGAGGTCTGGAGAAGGAGCCACGCTTTGAGGGAAAACGAAGGCCCACTGGAGGGGAGTGAGAAGTAACTCTGTGTATGGTGTGGGATGTGGAGTCTTTGCTGGTGAAGTTGGAAGGCTTTGTCTTGGTCCCACAGATGCATTCTGAAGTGTGAGGAAGCTTTGAAGGTAAACCTCTGGGCTTGTCACTCATTAGTTATTTGTTCATTCATTCAACACTTCTTGAGCATCTCCGACATGTTGGGCAATGTGTTGGGCAGAAGAAATATGTGGTGAACAGGGTGGACATACTCACTGTCTTCACAAACAGCCCCTCCTCAAGGCTCTTCTTTGTTGTCAGGATAAAAACATTTGTTCAGTCTTTTAACAAGTGTTTGTCCTTGGTGCCAGAAGCAACTCTTCTCTTAAAACTGATTCCCTCGGGAGGCACAGCTCCGCGTGGCTCGAGAGGGGAAAGATCACCTCAGCTATTCTTTCTCTAGTTCTTCAAATATGCAAATGTGAAAGCAGATAACGGTCGAAAGCCAGTATACTATGTTAGCACCATCATTTAAGAAGGGAAAAAAAAAAGATTTTACTCAGGCTCTTCACACACAAATTCACGGACATAATAATTGCCTAAGCAGGGGTCTGTTCTTCAGGGGCAGTTCGAGATCAGTCAGTGCAGAAGGGTACGTTGTGATGGGGATGGATTAAAAGTCAGGAGAGAAGGAAAGGAAAGATCAGTCCAAGTGGGCATCATAGTAGAAGGGCCCAAGTAGCATGAGAGGTTGAGAACCCTGGGGCTGGAGAGAGAGAAGATGGTGGAGGGGCATGTATGGGAGAGGGAAGGTGAAGGCAGAGAGGAGGAATCTGTGGACAGCTTTGACTTTTTAATCTTTGAATATTGCCTCGAGGGAAATAAAGGAACAATACTGTAATGCTTACTTATTTCCAGGGCATTGGATCAATGGAGTATGAGGCCGAATATGCTGAACAAATGACTATGTGTGTGCCATTGAACTCTTAATTCAGAAAACCCTGCCTGCCCAGCCAGAGCGAGGCCTGAGGAAGTAACGGGACAGACTGTCCTTTCCAGCCAGGTTTGTGGCACTGAAGACAAAGGCTGGGTTCCTCCCTGGGGCTGGCTTTGTTGGCGGAGGTGGGGGGGGGGGCGGAGTTCTGGCTACGGCGCAGGTGCCAAGTGGGCTTCTGGAGCTTTCTTTTGCAGCATATGGTCTCTAGAGATTGGAGCATAATGAGCCGTTGGTAAGCTGTTAATAAGCTCAGCAGACCCTTAAAGGCAAATGATTCTAGGATGGAACTTACTGGACACCCAAGAGAACCACAGAGAAATCAAGAGCTTGCCTCAGAATGAGCTGAATCTCCTTCCTGTTACTGCCGCTCTCTCTCCCTGCCCTTTCTCACTCCTGATTCTTCACCTTTCTTCTCCCCACTTCTGTGCTGCCGCTCTCTCCTTCCTATCTTGGTTCTCCCATCTCCTTTCTCTCCCGTTTCTTCTGTAGTTGAAAATAGGGTAGACTCTTGAAGCAGGTTCATTCTATTCCTCAAGTACACTCTATATTCACTTTTCTTACTATAAACCAGGCGGTGGTCCTTGTCTGTCGGTACCAGGAAGCTGACCACTGTGTCACCACAGTGCTTGGTCCTGGGGATAATGTGGGACTGGGGCGGCGGCAAGCTACGGGCACTTTCACTTTATTTGTATGGTAAGGGATTGTTAAATCATGAGAGTTCATTCATGTATAACTTGTGTGAGTATTATGCAAATAAGTAGGAAAACATGTTTTTACAAAGCAAGTGAGTTGCATGTTTGATATTTCTCTTTCACTACAGAATCTCAAACCATCCACATGCAGTTGCTTTGATTTAGATGTGGCCCTCACTTTTTCTCAGCGTCTATCATCTTAGATAGGAAAAGACATTTAAAAAAATTGACCAGGCTTGCTATGACAGACTTCAAGCTACCAGGTAGTCTATGCTAGCAAAACTAGTGTGTCTTTGCATTGGATTTTAGGAGATTTTCTCAGCTGCAGGGTGTGGTTGGGGGAGAAGGTGGGCAGTAGCAGAGTGGAACCTGGGGTCAGTCTCATTTTATTGGTCAGGTGCAGGGGGTGGGTGTCCTCAGTCTGTGGCTGAATGAGGGGGTGGCTTTCCAGGCCTAGGCAGCTCTGGATGTCCTTGTGAGATCCCAAGGACTGGAAAGGTTTCTGAACACAGAATGCATTCTTCTGAAGCAGAATCCATTTCTATCCTTCTGTTGGTCATACAAGTAGGCAGTTCTAGACAGACCTGGGAGCCCACTCAGAGCAAGAGACAGGGTCATCCTCATGGGGGATGAGAGGTCTGAGGAAACTCCTCCCAGTTACCTTGAAAGAGGTATATTCTCAGAACACCTTAAACCTTGGCAACATAAAAATGATAATGTAATTAACAGATTTGGTAGTTAGAGAGAAAGAGAGGAGAAGTAAAGGAAGTAAAAGTGTGCTTGTCTTTGGATATTTTAGAGAAGGTGGGCAGGAGAGACTGCTCAAAGCCAATATTTAAGGAATCAAGGCTTAAGCGCACCATTTAAAGTAAAACAAAATCTATGGAAGCATTAAAAATAACCAAATCTGGAAGTAGAAAGAAGAAAAAGAGAAGAGAGAGGTTTGGGGCTAAGGCTGTGGAAGTGTAATCTACTTGGGTTCTTCTGTTTACTCAGTGGTGGGAGGGTGTATGAACCCTGGGTCTATATCTAGAGATGTCAACAAGGCCATGCTCCTTTTAAAGGCTCTGGGGAGAATCCATTCCTTACCTCTTCCAACTTCTGGTGGCTGCCAGCGCTCTTTGCCTTGCGGCCCTCCCTCCTGTCTCTGCTCCAGCTTCACATCACCCTCTCCTCTTCTGTCTGTGTCTGATCTCTGCCTGACTCTCTTTTATGATGACATATAGGGCTTAGGATGGCATATACAACCCACATGGATAATTAAGGATAATCTCAAGATCTTTAACTTAATCACACCTGCAAGAACCTTTTTCCTTGTAAGGTGACATTCATAGGTTCTAGGGATTAGGACAAGATATCTTTGGATGGCCATGACTCAGCCCATGACAACCTAACTGGACTGGGTTATGAGTACTTTACCAAGAGGAGTGATAACAAACATTTGATGAGTAGAAACAGTGATGTTCCCAATGCTCCAGCACAGTTTTGCTGCATTTGGACAAGAGAAAGTCCTCTGTAGTGGGACTCAGAAGACTTGAATTGAGTCCTGAAATTGTTACTTTCTACCCATGTGGCCTTGAAGTCAAAGCCCCAGAACTTCAGTTTTTTAAAAAATACAGAATTAGTTCAATAGTAATATAAGATTCCATATCTGACGAGATTTCTCTGCTGTCCAAGTGCAACACTCAAAGGACAGTGGGTTCCTAAGCTATAAAGTACTAGACAGGCACTAAGTCCATAAGAAATAGTTAAAGCGGGCTATGTGTGGGTAGTCAGCTTCATACGAACCATATTTCAAATCTTTTACCATCAAAAATCTCTGGAGTAATAGAGGCTCCTGGGTGGCTCAGTCGTTAAGCGTCTGCCTTCAGCTCAGGTCATGGTCCCAGGGTCCTGGGATCGAGCCCCGCGTCGGGCTCCCCGCTCAGCGGGAAGCCTGCTTCTCCCTCTCCTCCTCCCCCTGCTTGTGTTCCCTCTCTCGCTGTGTCTCTCTCTGCCAAATAAATAAATAAAATCTTAAAAAAAAAAAAATCTCCGGAGTAATAATACATGTTTGACATATTTTAGAATGCATGGGAAGTTGACTCTTTCTAAAGACCCCAATAAACACACCTGGATTCTCACGGTTTCCCTGAGTTTGTGAAGTTATTACTATTGCTATTATTTTGGGTGGTGGTTTGCATAGCCTGTGACATTCCTGATTCTGTAAACAAGCTATGTCTATGCTAGCAAAACTAGTGTTTATAACCTACGTTGAGACAGGTGGACGACATGGCAGCAGGAGAACCCACTCTGAGAAACACTGATGCATACCTCACCACCACGGTCAGCGCTTGGCCCTGGGATGGTGAGCTACTTCTGGAGTTGCCGTTAGCAGTGCCAGTGGACATGGTGCTCTGGGAAGAGAGGACTCCCATCTGGTGAGGGGGAGCCTGCCTCAGGCTGGCCCAGTGAGCAGCAGGAGAGGGAGAGACAAGGCATTCACTGGTAATGGTCTCGGAACTCTCTGGGGGACATTACTCGTCTGCCACCCCGTGCCCCTGTCCGATCTTCTCCTCTCTGCAGCCCCTGCTATCCTCACCTTGGAGGGACGGGTGACGAGTCCGACTGATTGGCAGTTAAGATGAGGTCATTAAGGTGGCCCTAATACAACATGGCTGGTGTCTTGTAGGAAGAGGGAAGGACGGAGTGAAGATGAGACACACAGGGAGAAGATACCATGTGCACACGGAGACAGATTACAGTGATGCTGCCACAAGCCTGGGAGCACCTGGGGTTACCAGAAACTGCAAGAGGCAAGGAGGGATTCTCCTCTAGAGACTTAAAGGGAGCACAGTCCTGCCAACGCCTTGCTTTTGGAGTTGTAGCCTCCAGAACTGTGAAAGAAGAAATTTCTGTTATTTTGAGCCATCCGATCCGAAGTAATTTGTCACACTCGTCCTAGGAAATTAGTACAACCATCATCCTCATGTCTCCATTTTGACAAATAAGGAAAGTGAAAGCTCGGGAAGAAAAGGGACTTGCCCAAGGGCATGCCACTGATAAATGACACATCCAAGATCAGAACCCAGCTCTTTTGATTCTAGGCCCCAAATCGATACCATTCTAAAATTACAACTGAAAAATAAAATAAGAATAAGATGAAGCACCTAAGAAAGACTACTGATAGGTTCTTCAGAATTGCTCTCCTGCTCTCTTTAGAATGATTGCATCACATTGGTCCTTGTGTACTTAATAGGAGGCGATGTTCTCCTTCTGGGACTCAAATGGGTGAACACAATTTCAGATGTCACATACACATTAAATATGGCATTTTGGACCATATGGGAAAGGCTCTAGCATAGCAGCCTGTGTGGTATAGACTTGATGATAGACCACAGACTCCATCTTACTCATTGAGCCACTTGGTATACGGGATAATGGGTACAATTTTAGAGACAAATACCTCTACCCTGCTATTGCTTGTGTTTTTGGAAATTTTATGTAGTTTCTCTAAACCTATCTTCTTCTTTATATAAAAGGAACAATGAGGGGCCCCTGGGTGGCTCAGTCTGTTAAGCATCTGCCTTCGGCTCAGGTCCTGATCTCGGGGCCCTGGGATCGGGCTCCCTGCTCAGTTGGGAGACTGCTTTTCCCTCTCCTTCTTCCTCTTCCCCCTCCCTCTCCCCCTCCCCCCCTCTCGTGCTCTCTCTCTCATATAAATAAAATCTTAAAAAAATTTAAAAACAGGAACAATGAGATCCACTTTCCAGTGCTATTTAATTTTTTTTTCTTTAGAGTGTTATCGTGAGGCTCACATTAGCTCATGTATATAGGAGCACCTGGCACTATGCCTGGGACATTGTAGGTGCTGAATAAATGTTAATCCCTTCCTTCATCAAGGGTTCCTGGAGGCGGTCTTAAACATATGTTCTCTACATTTTACCCTAATCCCCTCATTACTATAACATTAGATGAGTAACTGATATCTTCTGTGTTAATAAAACCAAAAGCTATAATCTTGAGAAGCTGAAGCAGGAGAAGAGAGATGAGCATGTTCGGATATGGAAAGGAAGAACAGGGTAATATTTTTCACCACACCTTTAGCCTTATAAGGAAATTTCTCTGGAACTTTCTCTTACATTAATTTGTCACGTCAGTGGGTATCTCCTTTGAAGCTCAGAACATGGATGAAACATGTTTTGGGGATCTAGTGGAGAACCAGGGGTTTTGCTCAATTGTTACGGACTGGCAGGCTGAGTGTAGGGGTCGAGAGGAGCACATATAAGGGCCTGAGGGCCTAGAAGAGTTCCTTTGTGCACAAAGAACTATTCTTCCAGATTGTTAGATTTCAGGTGGTTTTTAAGAAATAAAAGTTTTCTGAATGTGCTTCAGCTTCCAAAATCTCAGGGAAACACAATCATGGAATCATAGACTCATGGATTCACTAAATTTTAGCTGAAGCTTAACAAGCTCTCACGTACAGGCCTGGCATATAGGACAGATAAAGGGAACCTGGTTTTGTTAAAGCAGGGACGAAGCGTCCAGAGTCTGCTTTACTGCGAAACTGTGAACAAGGAAATATTCAGGTACTCCAGAATTCCATGAAGCAGAGTCTGAAAATCATCAATATTCTCATAAGGAAACTGAGATCCAAATAAAAAATGACTTGACCGATTAAATAGAGAGCAATCGTTAATAGAAACTAGGTCTCTTGACTCCTAGTCCAGAGCTCACCCAACCACATCATCCCGCATTCAGTCTCTATTCTATCTCAGGTTTGGTTAGTACTTCAGCTAGTCCGCTGTCTACAAATGTATTTCATTATTATGTACAGTTATGGCTTGTGATGCCTCTTGGAAGAGAAATTCTGTCTACGCTATCCAGTTATGGAAGAATATACATTGAATACACATTGTATATACATTGAATATATATTGTTGGAGACTGGTTTTGTTTAATGCATTGCTCATCAGAATTGGAATCTCTCCAGAAGTCTAATTTTATGTGATAAAAATTATATAAACAAACTATGTCCTATTTGGGACAAAATCTCCATAAGGAGGAAGAAAATACTCACTTCTTGAACCTCTTTAACTTTGGAAACCAAACCACTAACTTTCTAGTCATAAACAGCATGGGTTAACCCAAATTTTTGGCTACTTTCTCACTAAGGAGTGGAAGGTAAAACCACAGCTAATAAGGTGGTTTTAAGGTAAGGATTCTTATGAGGGTTGGGGGTGAAGGGCTGGGGAAAGGAACTGACATTTTTTAAATGTCTTCTAATCGTCCGGCACTGTGATTAGCATTTTACAGAAGTTTTAACACCCATAATCTTCCCACCTACTTCTTAAAGTTAATCAACATAATGACTTCTAAAAGTCATCGGCTTCTACCAACAACATAGCTATCAGACACTTGGAGAGAGGATTGTGATGTTTTGTGCTAGTCTCACACAGCTAGTAATCCACCAAGACCCACATGCACACAGGGCAGGAAGGGAAGATCTAACCCCCTCCGGTTCTCCAACTCTCCAGGCACCGTGGACAGCGCATCACTGGGGCGGTCTAAGGAAGGCGAGGGATCAACACCTCCGGGATTTAGCAGATCCTCTGCAGAGCTCTCGGGTTTCCGCGCTACTTTGCCTGCGTTTTCTAAACTCATAACAACCTAAGCTGAAAAACACATTCTTAAAAAAACAGGGAAGCTCAAGAGTTCGCTTACCGTCTGACAAGTCAATCAGCCCGAGGTAGTGCAAAAGTTTCAGAGAGGAGCACAGGACCACCACTATTCCCAATGTTTGGAGCCCCTCGGACTCGCCCTTCCCCCACATCCTGCCCGGATGCTGGCGCACCATCCAGCAGGACGCCAGCAGGCATTTAAAGCCGGTCTTCCAAGCCGTTCTTTCCGCTGTTCTCCTAAGTGCACGGTTGATTTTCACCAGTCTGTCTTCCGCATTCCCTCCCTCCCTCCCTTCCACTCCTCCCCGCTCCCTCCACCTTTCTCCTCCTCTTAGCCGGCAATCTCTACGTGGTTTCATAGTAATCTTTGCTTTTACTTCCTCTTCTATGAAGGCAATCTCCCCAAAGTCTTCACCAACCCCTACACATCTGCTGCCTGAGTGTAACGGTAACCGGCAGCGTCTCATGGCATATCCTCTTTGGGACTCGGAGGGAATGTGTGTGAACGTAGACTGTTTCAAGACATAAGGGAAAAGACTTAACTGCTTTTGATCTGCAACAGGCTTAGAGGGTGAGGCTATTTTTCAAAAGGACAACAATTTGCCTGTATTTCTCCAGTAAAAACCAATCAAGCTTATTCTGGAGTATAGGTGGTCCCTGTTTTGACATCACAAACTGCCCCTGGAAACTGGATCACCAAGAAAGTAATTGTAAACTGGGCTGAGTCTACAGTTATATTTGTGTTTGGGCAGGTTTTGTATCAGTAGAAGAAATTACCAAAAGCAAAACTGATTGAGCAAAACTCCTAGAAAGAAAGCAAAGGATGGGGAAGCAACAGTGTGGGTTATAGGTGTGTCCTAAGCTTCTGGGCTCTGTGGGGGGCATCACACTCTCCCTACACCAGATGGTTAACAGTGAGCCTGGTGGGGAAGGGCGGCCAACATGGAGAAGAAGGAAGACTGGGACTTCCATCACAGAGACCTACCCTTGGGAAAGTTCCTTGATCTTCATAAGGCCCAGTTTCCTCTTTGGGAATAAGCTTCCTCAAATAAGAGAGCCTGTGACAGGTGTGAGAGCAGAGTTTGTACTTAGCAAATGCTGGCCTCACATTCGGAGAATACACCACGTGGGCAACAATGTGTGTGTGGGGCGGGGAAGATACTCTCATGACCTGGTGTGGATGTAAATTCATAATCCACTTAGGAGGGAAAAACCCATCAGAAATAAAAAGTGTATATACATTTTGATCCTGGAATTTCACTTAAAAGATATTCATCACATCATTTGTAATAGCAGAAGACAGAAAAAACTTATATGCTTATCACTGAGGAAATTGGTTAAATAAATTATAGCGTATACGACACAGCCATTATAAATATATAACACGTTCGTGTATCTTTTCTTGGAAGAACACTGAAAATATATTATTAAAGGAAAAAAGTAAGTTGTTTAGTATATGGCCATTTTATTTTATTTCATTTTATTTTACTTTTTTAAAGATTTTATTTATTTGACAGAGAGAGAGCAAGAGAGCACAAGCAGGAGGAGCAGCAGAGGGAGCGGGAGAAGCAGACTTCCCGCTGAGCAGGGAGCCTGACATGGGGCTTGAACCCAGGACGCTGGGATCATGACCCGAGCCGAAGACAGTTGCTTAACCGACTGAGCCACCCAGGCGCCCTTTAGTATATTGTAATTTTAATTTTGAAAAGGGACACACATACACCATCTGTGGGCATATACATAACATAGTTTCAGAAGGATACACTGATAATTGAGAATTTTAGTTGCCTCTGGAGAAGATACCTGAGGGCCTGGGTCAGAGGGAGGCCCATTTTTGAAATGTTCTCCCACGGATATAATGTATTTTCAACAACAATAACTAAATGTGAATGGTGCTCTCTCCTTCCTTTCCTTCTTGATGAAGGGGGAAGATATTCTACGTATCAGACTGAGGCTCAGCAAACTCTCGTCTTCTCTGCTCCGCACTTTCCTTCTTGGTTCTATGTATCAATCTTCCATCTCATTTGTGCCTAGGCAGTGGTGTCCAGAGTCAGCCCATTCCAGCTTGTGAAAGCTGATGGTTAAATTTTTAGGGAATTAGCAAGGCAGTTGTTAAATCTTTGGTGGTTTGATCAGCCACAGTAGGAGTATTTACACTAGGGAGATGGGCAGGGGAAGGAAGAGTAGGGGCGTGGGGGTGGGAAACACCACTTTCACCGCTTTGCCATTCCAGACCCCACCTGCCCAGAAGGAAACCTGACAAATTCACCTGCCCAGAGGTTTGCCTGACTTTCTGTGTTTCCTCTCTTCTGGAGCCTTAGTGATTATAATACTTAACCCAAAGAGCTTAGTGGAATTTTAGGCATTAGCATAGCCAGACATGAGGAACTAAATTAGGAGCAGAGAGACTTCTGGTAAGTCAATACTTTGTTCTCATGACTTCTCTAGCCTGGACCTCTCCTGGTTTCTGCCTGCTTCTTACTCCCTCTCTCTTGCTTCCTTTCCAACAGCTTTCTGCCTTTTAAGACTGGTGCTGTCCCTCTCTCTTCCCTCCGCATTCTCCCCTTTTGCAAGCTTATGCATAATCATTGTTTCAGATGTCAGCTCGGGGCAGATGGCGCTGATCTCAGCCAGGTTTCTGTCCCACATTTTTCACCTTTTGCCCTATTTTACCTCACACACAGCATTCCCAATTCAGTTCCACTGACATGGATTACTGAGCATCTGTTAGATGCAAGGTCAGGTGCCAGGAGCTAGACTTCATCCCTTGCTGCTTTCTGGAATTTCTGGAAAGGAATGACATGAGAAAAAGGACTAGTGGTTCCCACTTTCTGCCTGCTGTCACCATGTTAAGTATTTCCATTCTTTTTATTTTTTTTAAAGTAGGCTCCACGCCCAGAGTAGAGCCCAACCTGGGGCTCGAACTCATGACCCTGAGATCAAGACCCAAGCCAAAATCAAGAGTCGGACGCTCAACCAACTAAGCTACCCAGGCGCCCCAAGGACTTAAATTCTTCCAAGAACTCTGGCCTCAAATCCTGGTCCCCTTCTGATGATCTCCAAACCCTGAGCTTTAGGGACATCTGCCTCTCAGATGACTTATCTCAATGGCAACCAGACAGACTGAGCTACTATTTTTTAGCAATTGTAGGGTGCTTTACACAGGCCATCTCCCTGTATTCTCATAGCATATCTTTGGGGGTATTGCCACGTTCATCTCTAAGAAGATCAGTGGTAAATTCAAGTCTCATAGGTAGTGGGTGTCTGAGTGTCAGGTCCAGATCTACCTGCCTCCAAAGTCCATATTCTCCCACATGTCCAGCTAATAAATGATGTATCTGCGGTTTGGTATTTGTGAGAGATCCATGAATTGTTTATTAGAGAGCCTGCCTTTTTCTCACATTCCATTTCCATCCAGCATCACGTGGCATCTGCACAGCTCTTCCCTCTACATGTAACCTCCTTTTCAATTTTTATTGGAGTTCCATCTTTCACTTGATGAGAAATTTTTGCCCCAACTGGAGGACTTGTGGAATCCATTTCACAAATTGCTTTGTCTTTTTTCCACATAGATTGTAAGGTGAATGTGTCTGCAATGTAGGTGTGAGCCTAGACAAAACTGGGTACTTCTCTCACTAATTTGTCCTGATTTACTGTTTTTTTTGGCCAAGAATCTTCACTTTGGTGGCCCTCTTCAATTCTTTGTCAGCACTGGCAGACTTTATTTTCCCCCTGTGTTGGACTGTTTGCCATAAAGAAATAAAGGTTTGATCATTCAGAGACATTCTCTTTGGGTGTGGATGGCAGGGGTGGGGCTAAAGCAGGGTTGTTGAGGGAGGGGTGGGGATGGGTGGGTGGTGAATTGACCTCGTGTACCAGATACCTGACTTTTGTTCTGACCCAGACACCACATAAGACTGGATTCCAATTCAGACCATTACGTCCTGACACATGACTACTGGCCATGGACTTCAAGGTCCCTTAAGAATCTTGGAGACCAAGATGGTCACACTCACAAATGCCTAGTGTCTTAGTCAGCTCAGGTTACTGTAATGATATACCTTAGACTGGGTGGCTTGAACAACAGATATTTTTTTCTTATTGTTCTGGAAGCTGGGAGGTCTGAGATCAGGGTACTAGTGTGGTTGCGATCTGGTGAGAGCCCTCTTTCTGAGTTGTAGATGGTAATCCCATCATGAAATCTTGATCCTCATGACCTCATGTAAACCTAATTACCACCTCCAAATACCAATTTGGAATTAGGGCATCAGCATATGAATTTTGGGGAAACACAGACATTCAGTCCATGGCACCTAGTTTCTGCCAAACAACTATGGGTTCACGGAATCACTGGGTTTGAATTTTAGCTCTGCCAACTACTAGCTATGTGACCTGGGACAAATAATTTAAACTTCTGGAGTCAGTTTCCTCATCTGTAAAATGGGAATAATATTGGTACCCATATCCTAGGATTATTGCAATAATGAAATGAGATAATGTTATAACCTCTTAACACAGTCTCTGACACCCAGTGAATGAAACTGTAACACAGAGGTTCAGAGCATAGCCTCCAGGACCAGACTGCCTGCAGAGACTCTTAACTCTGCTTCTTATTTAGCTCTGTGACTACTGGTGAGTAACTTAACTTCTCTGTGCCCAAGTTTTCTCACCTGTAAAACAGAGATAATCATAGTACCTACTAAAGAGAGTTGTAAAGATTGAAATGAATTAGTAATTAAGCACAGAAAGAACTAGATTAGTATCACTATCATTATTATCCATATGCTCCAGGAGATAATATATCAGTTAGGTCTGATGGAGACGTCATAGTAAAACCTCCACAGTTTGGAGGTTTGAATCTGGGGAGAGGAAGGAATACTATTTAAGGTAGGGGAATCAGACTTTCTCTGGAAATTTCTGAGTGCTTGCACTTCAGTTTTCTAGCCACAAATCTTCCTTCCAGACAAATGGTTTCAGGTAAGTATTTGTTGCTGCTTAAATTTCACTTGCATGTCAGCCCCCAGCAGTCAGAAAATAAAATTCTATTTTAGTGAGCTACTTCTGCCGCTCTCAGTTTGCTCACTGCTTTGTAACCTGAAGTAAACAGAGGTGTCCTGTGGTGTAGCATCCCACAAGATTGGAGTAGTTCGTGTAGTTAACTGAAACAACATGTGCAAAGCTATGTCCACATTCACTAGACACAGAAGGGCTTACTGGTGGTATGTGGGTTTCTGAGTGGTCTCCTGGTAAGGTACTGTCTAAATCTCATTTGGATAAACTAATTTGGTAGGAGCCTCATCTTCCAGAAGGTTCTGCTGCAGTTGGTATAAAAATAATACCAATAATTGCGTTTGGAGTTTTCTTTTCTTTAAAAGTGGGTAAGAAATGAAAGAATTCCTCAGAGCACCATCTTTGAGCTCTTGATTCTACCAGAAAGCAAATAATTTAACTGCAAGATGGTTATGGTTCAGAGAGAAAATCATTACTATTCCCATCACTGGTCAAAATGGGAAAATTATTTCTGTGTTCTTTATCCTAGCTCTTATCTTGGAGCCCTTTTGGGGACACTGGCTGAGTTTGTTTAAATTAGTTTTATAATGATGTTAACTGTACAATAGTAAAGTAATGACATCTTCCTCCTTCTCTCTCTCTCTTCCTCCCTCCCTCTCTTCCTTCCCTTCTTCCCTTCCTTCTTTTCCTCACTCTCCTTCTTTCTCTGATATTTATTAGACATGTGTTAGACACTGTGCATAGATAAAAAGAAAATCCTTTCCCATTAGGAAGGTCACAATGTCTAAAAAGTCCTCTAGGATTTTTACTTTGCAAATTCTGTTTAACCATTTCAATCACTCTGCATAGTTTCTCAACACATATTTGTTGAAAAAATATTATGCCCTAACTTTAAGTTAGGGTGCAGCATTATTTCCATTTGCAGATGAGAAAACAGGCAAAGAGTGGGAAATAAGTGCTATTAGCATTTTCTTGGTCTGGCATTGTGCTGGACTTTCACGTAGGTTTCTCCTTTATCTGAATTATCACAGCAACCAGTTAGGTGCTCACTGGTACCACTTCCAGAGGAAGCTCAGATAGGGTTGAGTATCTCCCAGGAGATGACACAGTTAGTTGGTGGCAGAGGCAGGCCTGGAGTTCAGGTCTCTGTATCCTTTCATTCAGGGTATTCTCTGGCTACCGAAGGCTCAGGTTCTGCTGGTGAGAAGTGGTGGGTGGTTAGGGATGGGTTTGGAGTTGTTCCTGGTCTCCAACTTTCCTGTTTCTGCTCGGTTCTTTCCTTCAGGCCCTTTGCTTCTCTCTCTAGGAATAACTATGGTATCAATAGCCACCCCTGTCCCCACTGGGTTAGATATTCTACACATTTTATCTCATTTGGTCCCAACAATGACTTTACTTCTTTGCTGGTCATTAGTGCCCCTGATGGGATATTTATGGGTGTATGGGGATGGGGCAGATGCTGAAATGTAAAAAACCTCAACGCATCTACCTGGAAGCCTGTCTCTTATATGTGTATCTCTGGGAAGAGGTGTCTGGCTCCAAGCAGCTTCCTGTGGAATCCAGCTGGGCTGGTTCTCCACCCCAGGCTTCCTCCCTTCAGTAGTCAATTCTCAAAGCCACATTTGTTTGATTGATTTTGATTCATCACCAGCTCCATGGAGCCTGGGGGCAAGGGAGACAATGGGAGGAAAGCTTTCTGGTTTTTCCTCTTGGATTTTAGAAAACCCTCAGGAAGAACCATCCCAAACACCCTTAGGAGATCAATTTTGGGAGGATCCTGAACTCTGCTTCAAGAATTCTATGTTCTTTCGGATGAACTTCAGGACCCCTCTCTCCTGACCACCCCAAGCTTTCAGCCTGCAGGCTCCTTCTACATTCTGCCCTCCCCTACCACGGTCCCAGGCTGAGGAGGTGGAGATGTAGGTCTCTTTGCTTATAATAGGCCAGAACACAAGGAGTTCACATTATCCAACAGGGAAGAGTAATGAGCACATTTATTAATGAGTGCCCAATGTTTGTGTCAATTGTCAGCACAAATTATTGATTTGAGCAAAACTTAACTGCTGTTGGTGGAAATTCATTTGCAGATAAAGTCAGTGAGATATGGCATTTAGATATCCATGGACATGTTTCAATTTCTACTTCCTTTGCTTTCTCAGGATGGATCCAGGCTCTGTTGGAATTTCAACAGAAATTCCAATTCGCTACACACATTGTTTCCTTCCTTCTTTCCTTCCTTCACTCCTTTCCTTTAGCTTCAGTGCTTTCTTCCTTCCTGCCTTCCTACCTTCCTCTCTCCCTCCCTCCAATATCATGTTTCCTGTCTACTATGCCCCAGGCACTGGGGATCCATCACTAAGATCTATCTCAGTCACCAAGGAATCTCCTGTCCAGGGACTGTCCTTACAAACAGAATCACAGATGGGGCACCAGTTCCAACCAGCTATGTTCCAAACAGGATGCATTTGACATTGCCTTCCTGGCCTGCAGAACTTGACTTGTACTGCCCTCTGCCCATTCCCTTGTGTATCTCCCCACATGGAATGCTCTCTCTTCTTTTCTCTGCCAACAAAAGCCAACCTGTCAGGGCTCAGCTGAAGGCCTGATGCCCCACACTCCTCCAGCTTGCTCTCCTTTCTCTGAGTGCAGGGCATGTATTTGTTTGTCAATCATGTGTTTTTGGGGGAAATCTCTTGCTTTAATTTCTTGCATTGCTAATTAGCTCTCAGTTGTAATGGTGAGAGTTACTACTGTAGGAAGGCAGCATGCCAAGGACATGGGATTTGAAGGCAGACCTGAGTCTATTCATGTCTCTGACACTCACTGGCTGGATGACTTTCAAATAACTTGACTTTGTTGAGTCTTCATTTTTGCAACTGTCAAATGAAGACAGTGGTGTTTCCTGAGTCCCAGGACACCCCTGTTGGCCATGAATACAAGGATGGTTTCAAACCATCTCAACCGTCTCAACGCTACAACACCTGAGGGGAGGACACATTCCTATTGGGAACAGTGGCCAAGGCAGTGACTCTTGTTTGATGATATGGGGAGTGAACTGGAAAGAAGATTTCTGTAGAACTCCCACATACCCCCATTTTATAGATTAAAAACCTGAGGCCTGGGAGGGGTGCTCAGTGACTCAGACAAGGGCCTAGAATGGCAAGGACGTTAATAAAACTTTGACAAAGACACAGATGTTGTATTTTTCCAGAAGGGACACATGAAAGGAAGAGAAATCTAGTTCTTCAATGCAAGAGACATTTACAAAGTGTCTACTATGCACCGGGAGCTATACCTTATACATATTGTGTCTCATCTTCCCCAGTTGTAGAACTTAGTGTATAGGGATCATACAGCACACTTAATAGCATGGACTCTGAGGTCAGAGGGACCCAGTGTTGGGTTCCTGAACAGTATTTGCTAGCCCTGTGCTTTGTGAAAGTTACTCGACTGCTCCAAGCTTCAGGCTCCTCACCTGTAAGATGGGGATCATACCAGTACCTACACCACAGTGGTGCTGTGACGGAGGAAATGCAATGGGTGATCCATGAATATTAGCTGTCGTCATCATCGTCATCACTCATTTAATAGATTAGGAATGGAGACTCAGAGTTTGAATAACTTGAAAAAGGTCACAGCTAGTAAGTGGTAGAACTAGAACTTGAACTCAGGTCTGTCTGACTCCAAAGTCCACCTCATTTTAATTGTACCATGTTGACTCCCCAAGAGGGGAGAACTCCTAGCCCCATCCCACTAACTTGGACTTTGGGAGAGGAGGTGCAGTCCATATGAATTACTAAAAGTGAGGCCTCATCAAATACTTTTAAATAACACATTTTAATGGTTTCATGAATATTTAGTAACTCAACTAAGTCAAACAAATGCTGCCAAGACTTCAGTGCCCTGGGGACCTCCTGGAGTAGACAGACAAGGATGATCTGTAATTATAACACAGACTGCATGCAAATGGTGATTCTGCAGAATATGAAAACAAATCAGTCTCTTACAAATTATGACTATCTGCTTTACCATGTTATTGCTGTTAACCTGCCCCATCCTCGAAGACAAACCAACTGAAACCTATCGCATCTGCAAAGGATCACAAATTTCAAATTAGTGGTGTCAGAATGAACGATGCTTGCCTTCCTACACCCTATTTGCAATCATGTCCTCCAATTTCTCCTCCGTTCCCCGTCCCACCCCCTTTCCTCCTGGGAAGACATTTGTCTTTAGAGACTGGCAATGAGGCATTTGCCATTATACACATTATGACATATTTTACATATGCTCCAAGAACCTGGGGCTAAATTACACTGGTGAGTTATTAAAAACAGCTCTCAATGCTATTATTATTTATTGCATTTTCAACTCTCTGCAGCAGCTGATTACACTGCTTAATCTTGTATTTTCTTTTAATTCCCCCCCCTCCTTGAAATTAATTCTCCCTGCAATGAATAGGCAAGGTTAGCCACACTGAGCACCCTTTGGGAAAGAAAGTTCGGATTCTAGAAAAGAGTTTGATTGACAGCCCTGGGACTGAGTCTCCCTTTCTTCAGAGGAGGAAGTCTCTCACTTGACGTATAAGCACCTCTTCTCCAGAGCGCTTCCAGAGTTCTCCAAATCACATGTCTCTCCGTGCTAGTCCCCTCCATGCATTGCCCTCGGCCATCTTTGACTATCATCGAAGGTCTTCAGTGCCATGGCCCCTGCTCACCTCCCAGACTCACCTCCCACAGCCCTCATGAGCCTTCCTACCTACTGGTCACTTCACCTCCAATTCTACCTCCATTCTTATTGCCTTGGCCAACACCTTTTCCTTGAAGACTCGGCTTAGAAAAGATCTCTTTGCGAAGCCTCCCCAGGGGAGGGGAACAGGAGCGTTTCTTCCCTGCTTCCATGAAAACTGGCACTTAACATGGATTATAGCACTGGACACACTGTATTGTCATTATGTATTTATGTATCTGTTTCTTGTCACACTGTGGACTACATGAGAACAAGGGTAGATCTCAGTTGTTCAAGTTCCTAACATAAGGCCCTAGTGCAAGTAAGTGCTTTGGAAATTAAGAAATCCCAAACTCGGAAGCAGCTAGTGGACTAGAAAGAGCCAAAGCTCTTGAATTAGGCATTTATGTATTCATTCATTCATTCAACAAATAACTTATTGAGCATCTATTAAGAGACAGGCACTGTGTCAAACACTAGGGATACAATGAATCAATGGTTACAGTGTTAATGATCTAATAAGGCAGACGTATAAGACTCAAATAATAGCATAAGCATATAATTATAAACTGTGATAAGTGCTATAAGGGAAAAATACTCAGTTATGACAAGATAAACACAGAACACAACACATTCTGAAATTGGTGTAGGGAGTATCATCAGGGATGCCTTCTTTGAGGAAGTGATGCTTGAGCTAAGACCTGAAAGATGAGTAGGTATTAACATGGACAAGAGCATTTAAGGAATAAGTGAAAGCATGCGCAAAGGTCCTGAGGTGAGTGGGAGTCCAAATGCTGAAGAGGTGTCTGGGAACTGACTTAAGGCCAATGCAGGAGCCCAGGGAATGGACATGGGTGGAGGGGGTGTGTTGAAAGATAAGACTGGGAGGCATTCAGGGGTCAGGCCAAGTAGAGTCTTGTAGACCATGTTAAGGATTTGTCTGACCTGGGAACAATGAGTTTTAAGTTAGAAATAACCTCATAAGTGTGTGTGTATGTGTGTGTGTGTGAGAGAGAGAGAGAGAGAGTTGTGCTTTAAAATGCTTGCAATGCAGAGAACTGATCAGAAGGTGACAAAGTACACAGATATTGTGGAGTATATACCTATAGACTGCCTAAGAGGACAGTGGCAAGGTGGACTTAATGACTGAAGCACCACAATGAGGGGGGATGTCTTCTAGAAGTCCTCATAGAGACACTTGGATCATATGTCAGGGTCATAGTCCTGCTCCAGGATGTCCCTCTTCCAATGCAGAAACTCATACTGGGGTTAGCTGATGTGGGGGCCTCTACTTTAGAGTTAAGGTCCCAAGGGCTGTCCTCCCTGAACTCAGGATAATTTATAGTTTATGCATCTAAGGTAAAGAGGTCAGACAGCTGAACTTCATCTGTAAGTTTTGCCTTTGACTTTTAGGTCTTAGAAGGGTTAAGTCAACTCCAGGCTAGGCTTACTTTTCTATCTTGGAAAGAATGGGACCTGGGTTGTCATCTTCTTTCATCTTTCCATTCCATCCATCCATCCATTTTAACCCATCCATCATCCATCCATTCATCCACCCATCCATCCAACAAATATTCATTGAGACAACAGTGGAGAAGTATCTAGAACCTGGCCTCTTGATCCTGAATACAGTACTTGCTTCCCTGGTCCACATTGGTCATTATGGGTTAATGTCTCTCAGCTATAGCCAAGGGGATGGAGTCTGACCCAGACACTTTACAGAATTTTGTTCTTTCAGTTCTTTGGTTGCTGAATTGGAGCCTGAGGCAAACCCTGCATTCTTTTCTCCTGCTTTAATTGGCCCATTATTTTAAACTTTTGTAGATAAGGGAATAAAAAAGGCAGTGGAATATTGTATTCATCACATTCAAATTAATATGCTTCATTACCATAAGACAAGGAGTGTAGTTGCAATATTTTCTCAAAACTTTTAATTGAACAGAGCATGGGAGGGAGAAAAGCAAAAATGGAAACCACCAAGCTTGGATGTCGTTTTTCACTTTCTCAGAATGTGTGCTGTTTGTGATCCACTCATCTCATTAGTGTTGATTATGAACAAAAATAAAATGGCATTTAACACTGTGCTGAGACTTTAATTAAAGCCAAACCTTCATACCCAGGAACTCTCTGAAGTCTAAGGTAGTTATTCTAAAATGGTATGAACATCTGCTGAGCCAGTGGTACCCCCCACACCCATTCTATCCCCTGCTGTTGGAAGCCTCTACTAGATGGAAGCCATCCTTCCATCCATCCCTTCCACAAATTAGCTTTAACTTCAGCATTTAAGCTGTAATGTAGTTCTGGGGGAAGAAAACAAATATTTGTTAAGTACCACTGTGTTTATCATTTTAAATGCATTATCTGAAGGCTAATACAGCAGTGGGAATAGAGGCAATATTCAAGTAAGGGGAGTTAGTAGTTCTATATACATTATCTCATTTATTTATTTATTTAAAGATTTATTTATTCATTTGAGAGAGAGAGAGAGAATGTTAATGGGGGGAAGGGCAGAGGGGGAGGGAGAGAGAGAATCCCAAGCAGACTTCCCACTGAGTATGAAGTCTGATGCTGGGCTCCACATGTGGCTTGATCCATGACCCTGAGATCATGACCTGATCTGAAACCAAGAGTTAGATGATTAACGACTGAGCCACTCAGGCGCTCCTTACATTATCTCATTTAATCATCAAACAGTCCCATGAGGTGACAGCAAATTATTATTGTATGTATTTTATAGGAAGTAAAACTGAAGAAATCCATAGAAATTAGGTGACTTGCCCAAGGTTATATTGACTCCATGTTTTCCTGCTTTACAATGCTGAGCTAGAAAGAGTGTTCTGGGTTATCTAAATCCATCTATTTATTCATTCAACAAACACAGATCACCTATTGTGTGCCAGCATCTGTGTTAGGGTCTGGAGAGACCTCAGTCCCCTTGCTCACAGGTTCAATGAGGCAGGGCAGACAATTGGATTTTCTCCAAGGAGGTAAGACTAGTAGAACAGTTTCATCTGAGTTTCCTACAGAAGGACCCATTGAGAAGGGAGTCTAATGGCTCATTTTCCAGAGACTGACAACCCCAACTCCAGCTCCCAGCAGCAAATATGGCACAATGTCCATCTGGCTAGACTGCAAGTGGGCTTCCAAGAAATACCTGGGAACCATCCCACACAGCATGCCAATGAGTGACCACATTCATCTGGGCTACCTGGCATCAGGCACCATGGATAATGATGAAGCATCAGTGTCTGGTGCAGACTGGTCACTGATATATATATTTGCACTCCCCTCGTCCCCTGTCATGGTTCCCCAACTTTGTCTGGTTTCTGTGCTCATACCAAAACCGGGCTCCTTCCCTGCAAACCCACAGTTTCTCTATTTGGAGGAAAAATCAATGCAAGAGAGCAATCACTGATATGGGCAGGGACTCAGGGATTTCTAGGGCTGACATGGTGTTAGGATGATCAACTCATTGCTCACCACCACTGGTGGTGGTCCAGACCAGGGCAAACCATCTGCCCCATGCCAAATAGCAGAACCAGGACTTGGACTCAAGACTCTTGACTTCAGTTTGATGGTACTTCCCTTATCCTAGCCAGCGCAGGGGGGAACATTTTAGGTGATCCTCCTAAACTAGGGGAGGGGTCAGGATGTTGTAGAAATGATTCTTGCCCAAAGATTACCTTCCTGTTTACCCACCTTTGACGTACCTCCTCCCCACTCCCTTCTTTGGGAGCCTCATTGCCCAGGGAACTCTGGCTAGCTATGACTGGCCCTGTCTGCTCAATACTTTGCCACTCCAAGGCTTCTCCTGTTAAGCTTCATCTTCTGGGAAAAGGAGACAGTTTCAAAGAAAAGCACATATCACCATGGGCCTCCCCACATCTGTTCCCTGAGATTTCCTTTAGGAGTGAAACTTGTGACTCAAAGTGGCCAGTCCAGTCCTAGGATCTCCTCAGTCCCAGTGACTGATTGGTTCAGAGATGGGCACATGACCCGATCGGAGCCAATGAAGTTCTGAGAAACTCTGCAGATCACCTACAAGGGTCAATAAATACCCTTTGGCTTAAAACAATAGTGGGTTGTTTTTTTTTTTTTTGTTACTTGCAACCTGAAGAATCCTGAATGATGAAATAATAAACATAGTAAATAACAGGAGTTGACTATTTACTCTGTCCTTGTACTGTTTTGAGTTCTTAATTTTGTGAATTCTGAGTATTTGCAACCTTGTAGACAAGCAGTATGGTTATCCTTATATTAGACCTGATGAGGTTAAATAACTTACTGAGTGAGAGTTGCCTGGTGGGTAAGTGATGGAACCAGGCTTGGCACCAAGGCCGCCCGGTTCCTGAGCCCCTGTTCTTGACAACAGTGCAGTACTGCCCCTACATATATATTCTTTTCAGTTAAGACCCAAGGGCCCTCTTTTGCATTGCTGGTCCTGCAGAGAGACAGTTCCTTAGCCGATCTGCCCCAATTCTTGACAAGGACCAGATCAGTTTCATGAGGTCCCCAGCGCAGAGGTAGTTTGTGCTGATATGTCCCTCTCAGGGGCCCACCTAAGCTGTGTTTCTATCACTGGGGGGTGTGTTTCTTTGGATTATTAATAATTGTAATTATAGCAATAAAAACTTTTACTTGTTTAAAACCTGCTCCATGCCAAGCCCTCTTTTAAGTACTTTATACACATTATCTCATTGAGTCCTTAGAAAAGAGAAAAAGTGAAGTTGACTGTCATGTCCAAGGTCCCAGAAGTAGGAAGTATTCTCACTCTCACAGTCCGCTGGAGGACATACCCTGACTTCTGGGCTTCTTGAATCTGTGACCCCCCCAAGAGGGAGGAGTGGGCAGGGACCCAGTGAACAGACAGCACAAGAAAGGCCAGAATGATTCATCTGTTCCAGTCACAGCAGCAGGACAGGGAGTTCTCCACCCGCCAGGTACCGTTGGTCTGATGATAAGATCGAGAGTGAAAGTACAGAAAGGACTTCTCAAGAGTCAGCAACTGGAAAAAAGACCACGTGGCAATACCCAAAATGTGAGCTGTGGCTTTTTTTTGCTGTTGGGTAATTAGGGATTCTTATCTTTTTCTCTATTTTTTCAGAGTTGCTAAATTTTCCACAATAAGCATGACTTACTTTTATGCTCATAAAGAAAATGAAACAAAACAACACCCCATTATGAGAACTAATATAAAAAAAAATCAGGGTTCCTTGGAGAAATGGCTGGTTCCAGGGCTAAGGCAGGAAATATACAAAATGAGCCCAGAGCATCTTGTAGTGCCAGAGAGTAAGGAAGTGCTCGAAAACAAACAGCGCCCCCCCAACGTTGATGGGGATATGTCAGGCACAAGAGCCAATGAGTTTCCAATGGCCAAAAGTGGTAAAATTTGAACAACAAAAAAAGGTAAAATAATATTGGATTACAGCTCAGGTATAAACATAAATATCCACGACTCCATACTAATATAAACAAATCTCTTGTGCAGAAGAATTCCAAATAATTTACGTTGCTACTTCACCCTCAAGGAAGTGAAGCATTAACTCCCTGCTCTTTAAGTGTGGGCTGTGCCTAGTGATCTCCTTCCAAAGAGAACAGTGTGGAAAGCAGAAGGGAGAGAAACTTTAGAGAGGAGAAACCAGACAAGCACTCCCTCAGCCAGGTGATCAAGGGCAACATCACAGTAATAAGCCATGTGATTGTAAGTATCCTTGACATGATGTGATGTGGATGGCCCTTTACCCTGTCTTCCTCCTAGACCCCATAACTCTAGTCTGAGCATGCGAAAAACTCCAGAGTAAACCCAAATGAGGAATATTCTGCAAAACACTTTGTCAGTAACTCCTTAAAACTGTCATGGCCATCAACAGGAAGAAAAATCTGAGCAACTGTCACAGCCTAAGGAGACATGATGACTACAAGTAATGTGATATTCTGCAGGGGATCCTGAAACAGAAGAGGGACATTAAGTAGAAACTTAGGAAATTTGAATTAAGAGTGGACTTTAGTTAATAATAATAATGCAACAATGTTGGTTCATTAATTGTGACGGTGCAAAGATAAGATATTAATAATGGGGAAGCTGGGTGTGGGGTACACGAGAACTTTCTATACTGTTTTCACAATTTTTCTGTAAACCTAAAACTATTCTAAAATGCAAAGCTTATTTTAAGAAATGTGATAGGAATGGGGTGTCAGCGATAGCAGATCACTGTTACAGATGCTCAGGATGATCACTCAGCTCCGGCAGCAGTTTAGGTGGAAATAGAACCTAAGGACTCTTACTTTGCCTTTGTTTCCTTAGAAATATCTGGAGTTCTCTAAATAAGTCTGTTTGCTGGACTTGAAGGGAACAAGGTTATTGTATCTAACTGGCCTTCCCCGAGTCCCACAGGGGTTTCATGGCACTTAGATTCATTAACTTGGTATTTTCTAATCATTAACACTGATCAATAATCCACTGGGTCTGGTCCTTAAATCAATTGCCCCATTAATGAGAATGAAAGCACCATTTTATTATCAAGCCCTGGACCTTTTGCAGAAAAGGCTTCTGGGGTTTTGGGCTGCCCTTCTCTCTGCTGCATATCGGGTTAATTTAAACTCCCCACTCATGTCCCCCAAGCCTCATGATTGTGACTTGGAACAAAATTAGCTGGAGGGAAAGATTTTTAGAAAAATGGGTTAGAGTCTTTCATTTAGGGTGACAGTGAGCCAACTGAGCTTTACTGAGGACCCACTAAGTACCCAGGTCTCTGCTCAAATGCCACCTCCTTGGAAAGACCCCTCCCCCACCCCCTTTTACCACCATATCTAAAACATCAATGCCCACATGTTCTGGGGCCACTGCTTTTGTTTTCTTCAGAGCGTTCATCACTACTCGATATTATATTTAATATGCTTGTTTATTGTTGTTTTTTGTTTTGCCCCCCACTAAACTGAAAGTCCCATGAAGGGCTTGATCCTGAAGGTGACGGCCGTCCATGGAAAGGAATGGTGTGGTCAGACTTGCATTCTGGAAAGCTGACTCTGCCTGCAGTGCATGGACAGGATGGACAAAGGTGTAGACAAGATTAGAGGAAGGTGGAACAGAATTGGAGGAGAATGGAGACAGGATTAGAAGAGGATAGAGCTGGATTGGAGGAAGGTGTAGACAGGACTGGAGACAGGGCTAGTGAATGCACACAGGTCGCTGGGAGGCTGTTCCAGAATCTGGTGAGGCAGGCCACTGATGGTGGTTCTTGGTTCTTGGAAGGTGGAAAGGACAGAGCATGTCACATGATGGGCTGTGGGTCAAGAGGGGAGCTTTCAAGGGTGACCCCTAGGTCTTTGCCTTGGGTTCCAGTCCCTGAGGCTGGGAGCACTGCAGAAGGACAGATATGAGACATTACCTGTGATCAGATGCTATCATATGTCCTAGAAAAGGGGCATTTGATGTGGAATCCAGAAGATTCTCTTTCTGTTCTGCTACTCTGACAGTGTCCCCCCCCCGCCCCCCGCACTGTCTTCCATAATAGAAACCCTGGAGGCTGAGACTAGCATCCCCATGAGCTGGCCAGGGAGAGAGAATATGTGGGAAGGAGGGGTGGGTGAGGTGGGAGATGAAGCCTCAGACCACCTCCCTCCCAGTTCTTAGAGAAATGTGAAATGTGCGTGACTTTAGTGGGACCCCTTAGGTTGGCATGGTAGGAATGAACAAGTGGGTAGGCGTGCAATATATATTGTTACATTATATATACTATATTATTATGTTGAATTGCAAAGACATGAGAAGGGCTTGTCATTACAGAAACGAAATAAAAAACGTTAGACTCTGAACCCCAGCTGGCGTGGCCCTGTGATTTACTTCAAGCAGACAAATCAGTGCTTTGTATAAAAAACATTCTCCTTTAAATATTAAGGGGGAAACTTTTCCATTTTTTTTTTTTTTAGCATGGCTTTTATTATATCTTGAGGGCAATGACTTCCAATTTCAAAGCAGAAATCAATGTGAAACATGATTGGATTTGGGAAACTTGGGTTTACCACCAACAGTTTTGGACCGTGTCAGAAGTTTTGAAGGCTATAAATAGATCTCAATTCATACTAACATTTTCGGGATTCTAAAGGCAACTAACTGGATGTCCCCTTCCCATGAAGCTAACTTAGAATCCAGTGTCACTTCAAGTCTGTAATATTCTACGTTCTTTTGGTGCTAGTGACATATCGAGATAAACTTATTTCTTTGTCCTTTCCCCACACTCCTCCCATTTCAGCAAGTCAAGGTGAGGATTACGTGGATGAGTGTGCCGTAAGAAATAGGCCAGAGGGGGCAAGAAATAGAAGGTCTACAATCATTCTAATCTTGGAAGCCCAAAGGGGCCAGGAAAAAGTCTAGGGTGCTGTTAGCAGATGAACAGCAGGGTCGTCACGAAATAGAAGTCATTCCAGTAGTAAAAGCTCGGCTCTCAGGGCCAAAGTTCTGGAAGTATGTGAAAACAGGACAAAAAGGCCGGTGGTCTGGTTCAAGGCCTGGTGTAAGACAAAATGTGGAACATTCCATGTGCTGTGTGTGTCGGTTCTTTCCTACTCTTCACACACTCTGGAATATGCAAGAAATTTTCAGACTTGCAGGATGCTGGGTGGGCCTTCAGGAAGGCACTCTCTAGAGAAACAACGAGAAAGGAAGAAGAGAATTCTCCGCCAAGTGTCAACAGTGCTTTTCACTGGGTGGCATCGGACTTGCTTTGCCTTCCTGCCAGGCCTCTGTGCTTTCCAGGTTCTCCATAATGAACACATATTGCCTTCAGAATAAAATCCCAGGTTCCTGCACTCCCTACTGTGTTTTCCCTACATCCTGCCACATCTTTGTCATGAGTCCCCTTGCAATATACTAATTTGAGGGTCCATCTGTTTTGTTGGGATCCTGACATACATTTACTCTATGCATTAAGCCATTGTAATCGTGAAGAGAGTAAAGCAAATCAATGCCACGAAATTCTATGAGAGGGTGTTGCTTGCCAAAGGCTCTGTGGGTCCCCACCTGCCTTCTTTTGGTTACTAAAAAAAAAAAAAAAAAAAAAAAAGTGAAAGGGGGAAGACTGGCTTGTCTTCGAGAAATGTTAAGGGCATGTGGACAAGAAATAGAACCTTGTCTTTGAAGTATACAGAATGGCAAAGAGGAGAGAAAAAGAACAACCTTCCGATCATGTACCCCAGTGTTCTCATTCCTGGTCCTATGCACTATAGGCCCCGTGCTTCTGGAAACATTGGCTTAGGTGGTTGCTCATGCTCTGTTTGCTGTGGGATTGCACAAATGTCTAGGCTCCCAAGGCCAGAGAAAAAACTAAGAACTGTTCTGTGTTCAGACCCACTGTGGAAGACATGGTTGTACTGGCAATTTGGGACTGATGCAGTCTTTAGAGTGACCTGTCTCAAATGCAAATCTGACTGTGTCACTTGGCTCCCTCTGTTTCTTCCTCCATTCACTTCCTCAGTAAATTCATCCCATGTGTCTGCCGAGGCCTGGGCACTGTGCTAGAATCTGGCTTTGGTGGGACGCAAGACAGGCTTCTCCCTGGCTCCTCCTATAAAGAAGGTCTTTATACTTGCAGGAGGTCCTCTAGGATCAGCCACTCTCCCTCTGCTTTTAAAATGCATCTCCTGCCATTTCTAAGAAAAGTGATTGCTGGTATGATACCCATACTCTTTTGCTTCAATAGACTCCTCCATGGTATATCTCTGTGTATGTATGTGTGTATCCGTGCTTTTGCTTGTCTTGATCCCTCTGCCAGCAATGCCATTCCTTTAGGCCCAGCTCAGGTGTTATTTCCATAAAGCGATGGCCTTCTTAGAGTCCTCTTCAACAGCCCCCTATGAGGACTCCTAGCCCAGTGGTCACTGCATCCAGGGCCTCGTCCGTTTCCTTCCCGAGGTATGAACTCTTTGAGGCCAGGGTCTGGGTATCCATTCACTTCTCAATCTGTCTAGGATCCGGCATGGAGTCTGGCCACCACTTGGCATGTAGTAAAGGTCTGCTGAATGACTCAGTGACTGAGAAGAGATCCAGAGGGGCTGCCCGGCCTGGAGCTAACACCATCTGATGGCCAGTGAGCGGTCCGCAGGTATGCACATGCCCTCCTGGAGTGCTTGCTTTGCATGAGCACTGAGGTCTCTCTACGTTTTTAACTCTGCTCTACCACCAGCGGTCAGGATCGTAGGTGATGGGTTAGGTCGCTTCTGTAGAGCTGAGGAAGCATGAGGGTCAAGTTGGCTGCCTTGGGGAAGTGGTTCATCTCAGGGGGGTCCAGGGCATTTGGCATGGAGCCGTAGAGATCCACGACTTGAACCCCCTACCGTCCATATGGAAAACTGTGGCCTGGCCAAGGAGTGGGGCTGGTCCTAAGGAGTGGGTGGCAGAGCCTGGATTTCAATCCAGGCCTCTCACCTTCTACCCTCACCTCCATTTTGTAGGACTCAGGGGCACTGTCCTTGGGAACTCTACTCTCACTTGAGCCTAATAAAATAAAAATATGGTTTTGGGGTCCTTTGGGAGAGACAGCCAAGGCTTTTTTCAGGTGTGAGTGTACCTGTGTATGTGGACTAGCCGAGGGCTTGACCTGGAATGTGTCCATCATGTGAAAACAGGGGTGTGGGTGAGCGTGTGTGTGGGCTACAGTGTGAGCGAGTACACACGTGCCACATGAGCCACCCTCCATGGGTCCCTCCTCTTGTGGATTTTTAAGAGGACAGAAAGAGGCATCCTGAAGTTGTCATTATGAGGATGCTCCCTAAGTCCTGCTTGAACCTGATGGGTTTCACAGCCTAGGAGAAGGAAGACAGTATTTTTGAGATAGTAACCCTGCTGCATAGTCTCCTTGGCCCCTGCAGGCCCACTTTCCTGCCCCTGGATGGCCCCAGAGGCCAGAGCTCTGAGCCTTGCAGAGTGAGGCAGGTGCACAGAGGGTCAGTGCCAGGCCTGCTCTGCACTCACTCTTCCCGTCTCCCCTGCCCCCACCCACACCAGCCCTTTGGGGCCCCAAAGCCTTTCCAGGGCCATTGTTCCAACCACCCCCAAGCTTTCTCCCAAATACAGATCTTTTCTAATTTCCTGCCCTGAGAGCCATTGGTCAATGAGCAGGATGACTGATTGGTCTGAGAGGGACTAGCTTCCAGAATAGAATTTTCCCCCACAGCAGGAACATGGTAATTAAACTTTGTCTTAGTTGAGAGCACAAAATTTCCCCAAGCAGAACGTCAATTCTCAGAGCACAACACAAATCAGAAGCGGAGTGGAAATAGGATCGGGATCCCAGCCATGGAATGTGCCTGTTCTTACCATGCTGAAAGCCAAGTTTGCTCCCACTCTGACACACCAAGGCGGGGAGGGGTGGGCAAAGGTAGCGTGGACCGTCCTGACCCCGGGGGGTCAGTTCTGTAGATCTCTCTATAGTCCTAATGGCCACCCCCACATCCAGGACCTGTCTTAGTGAAGGTGGGCACAGTGCTTGGGGTTGGCCTATGTGGGTGAAGTCACTTTAGACTCTGATTTTGGCTAGATGCATGCCAATGAAACCAGGTGGAGGTAAAGTCTTTTTGAAAACTGAGGGAGCGGGGAGAGAAGGGAGGAGGGAGGGAGGGAGAGACAGGAAGAGAAGTGAAATGGAGGAGGAGAAGAAATTCAGTCTTGCCATCTGAAGCAAAGCCCTGCAGTGAATTGTGACCTCTCCTGGCCTTGGTTTCCCAGTGGTGTCTGTCCTAGAGAGCATCGCACTGGGCTGAGTGTGACCTGCATATTAACAGTCACACATCAAACAGGGAGTTTTCATACAACATGGCCCCAGGTATGCACAACTTTTTCATCTAATGCACAGCCAAGGGAAGAGAAATTTATCCTGATGTTAGAGGAAAAAATAGGTTTTGTTGGAGGTATTCTAAATTAGTATGTTTTCACATATTATATTTTAAGGATGACTTAGGGAATTTCGAGGGTAATTTTGACTACATCCAATCGTTATCTTTTGTGCTAACTCCAGAGTTACTGAAATCATTATTTTACAAACTTTATCCAGTTAACGTACCAATCCTTATTTTTATAAGTTGTAATGATGCAAACTTGATCCTAGCTCATTTTTGAATTGATCCAAATTTCAGATTAGCATGCTCCAAAATGGTTTTATAATACACATTATAACTAGAGTTCAGAACCAGATAGTGTTAATATCATTTTACTATATTCCAAAAATCCATAAAAAATTTGTTTGTACCATTAACCAGATAATGTTAATGCAAGTCATGTACCTAAATGTGAAACTGCAGGCACCAAGAACACTCTGGAAGTGAGTTAACATTGTAATTTTCACCAACAAATGTCTAACCTAATTTAGCCACAGGTAGACTTGAGCTGTATCCAGATGCTTGATATACAGGTAAATCATGGATAATATCCACACAGGAAAGAGTAATGAGCAAATTCAATTGTAGCTAGAATGAACACTTTGTTTTAAATATGTTTTACTCTCATTAAATGCATTAATATTCATGAGTAAATAATCATATATATAAATTTCCTTTGGTAATTACCCAGATTCAGCCAATCCTCCCTCTTTTTAAATGGTACTCAGCATCCAAGTACAGCACGATTTTATTGTGACTAGAGAAGTACACACAATTTTATGAATTTATTAACTATTTGTGGACATGACTTGAATGTGAGTTCATTCAAGCTTTCAGTGGCGATTTAGCTTTTGGGGCATCCCCACAGCACTGAGGAACGGAGCCTGGCCCTGATGGGCACTTGGCAGCATCTGACAAATGGGAAAAAACAGGCTAATGGCATAAATACTCTGGCTGAAAAGCATAGAGAAAGGCAGTTCCCGGTGGCTGCAGGGACCA
>NC_138375.1:54820841-54873929 GCF_054177405.1 Leptonychotes weddellii | reverse complement strand
TCACCCCTGTCAGCATGCCTCTGAGAGGCCCTCCCTTTGGCCAGAGATAAAAAGAAGCTGGTTTCTGGGACTTGGCACCAAATTAGAGATTTTCGTGTGCATCTGTAGCATGAGTCTGGATTGGGCAGAGAGGGCCCCACAAGTTAGGGCACAAAACCCCATCTCCACCCTAAAGGTGGTCTCACAGATTCATATTTTATGACCACGAAGCAGAGTGAGGAAGAAGAGGCCAGGGAGGAGAAGCATGCCTGACACCGCTTCCTGCTCTCTGCCAAGGTCATCAAGCTGATCGCATCTGGGCAGCAACAACCCTCCTCCCACTCCCCATGGGCACACAAGATGCAGAATTATGGGTCCAGAAAACTCTGCCAGATGCCATTCCCCTTGGCCAGTACTGAAAAAAAAAGCGCTCCAGAGCTAGGTCATCTTTCCTCCTCCGCCAGTTCTTCTGTCTGTCTCCTGGTCCCGCCTGCCTGGGACCACAGCCGCTGACACCCAGCAGTCTCCCTCCCCTCTCTTCCCCCTGCCTGAGGGAAGGGGGCGCTGCACACCCTCACCCCTTCACCCCGGCCTGGTGTGTTTCCTGTCACCCCAAAACAAGCACGGGAATAATGAAAGAACGAAAATCTGGGCATGTTAACGTCCAGAACCAACATTAATGGCTGTAAGCTTCTGGAAGGCAGGCACTGTGCCTTAGTGTTTCAGGTTCTTTTGTGGAGTGGGGAGGGGGAAATGCACTGTGGTGTCAGGAAAGGCACTTGGTCTTTGTGCTTTGTTAATCACCCTGACCTTCAGCTTCCCCATCTGTAAAATGGGAGAGCAGTGAACCTCTTTCCACAGGGTTGGTTTAATAATAAAAAAAAGAGATGATGCATAAAGGCCCTAGCATGTGCCTGGCATGTTGTAGGTATATAAACAAATGGTAGTCCCCCCTGCCCCACCAGGTCCCCTTGAGAGTCTGACATCTAATGTCACTCAGACAAACACAAGTAAAAACCCGAAGCCTTCTACAATCCAGCCCTTTGCTTCTCATCCTAGGAGGGCCATGCCCTCTTTTCTCGGTATCTGGCTCCCTCAGAGGAGACCCAGTAACTTCCGGCCTTCTCTTCGTGGCCCCCCACCTCCGGCTCCCTTCCCACCCCCCACACCTACCTGGCAGTAGGTAAGGCAGCTGGATCCTGCTCTTTGTCTCCCACGCTCTCTCTTCCTCCCCCCACAGCCAGGCAGTTCCCCCATCGTTCACCCAGACAGCCACAAATGCCTATTTATTTGCCGACTAACTTCCTGGTGGTTTAATATCCCCTTGAATTACTGTACAATCTCTTTCAAGTTATATTTGATTATTTTTCACATTTAAAAACATGAACACAATTACCCAATAATGGCACGTGCTGTTCCAGTCAGAAATAAAATAGTACTGCAATACTATCTATGCATCTTAGACAAGTAGTCAGTCCCTGGAAATTATGTCTCCAGCATGAGCGAGATCTGCAGTGATAGGTAGCATATAAATGCATATAAGACAATAAATAGTTACAAAGGGAAAGGATGCTGAATAATTAATCCACCCACCTCTCCAGGAACATTCTTTATAAATCTATCCCAGGCATTCATTTGTTTTGTTTTTGTTGTTGTTGTTTCATTCTTTCTTTTTTTTTTTTTTTTTACAGAAGCAGATATTCAAAAGTTAAGAATAAGTAATGTCCAGGAAAGAGACACATAAGAAAAAAATCAGTGGGAGGGAGAGAAGATTATAGATGGTGAGGGTTCCAAGACTGCTGAAACATCGAATGGATGGCACTTGTTAAGGAGACTGACGAGGTGCGGACAGAATGGAGTATCCCATGGGGAGACAGGATTGGCCCGGGGCCAGAGCTAAGCATTAGATATTCATGCTGTGGACTTCTTACCTGGGCCCAAGCCTTTGTGTCGTTGGAGAAGGAAAAAGCCAGAGGGACACATTTAGAAAGTTCTAGAACTCTCTGTCCCTCCCTGGGTCCAATCCAAACTTGGCTTTGATTTGCATCCTCCACTGAGGGGCACTTACTGCCTATCAAGGTGACTTATCTTATCTCTGGAGGTCCTGACTGTTAGAAAGTTCATGCCCTGGCATCCAGAGTGGTTTTGCCTGAGACCCACCTTTCTCCAGCTGTCCCCCCAAGAGCCAAGAAGAGCCCAAGCCCTCTGCCCTCCAGATATATTACCAGAGATCAAGTCCCATCACCCTTTCTCCTGGCTTCTGGATCTAAAATTCCCCTGACTGGAGATGCCCTTGGGTTCCCAAGCTCCCTTTTAAAATGTACTCCTTGTAATGGTAATTCATACCTTAGTGGGAAATAGTTGTTATTCTCTTTGCAATTTCAGATCTACATTCTTTAGCAGTTACATGCTTTGCAAATATTTTCTCTCACCCTGTGGCTTGCTTTTTCCTTTTCTTAACAATGTCTCTTAGAGCAGAAGTTATAAATTTTAATGAAATCCAATTTGCTAATAGAATGATGATAGAATGGAAAATGGTACAACCACTTTGGAAAGTCCTAAGCTGGCAATTTCTTAAGAAGTTACCCGTTCACCTATCATATGATCAATAATTCCACTCCTAGGTATTTACCAAGAAAAATGAAAGCACATGTCCATATAAAGATTCGTATGTGAATATCACAGTAGCTTCATTTGTAATAGCCCTAAATTGGAAACAACCCAAATGTCCATCCACAGATGAACAGACAGACAAACTGTGGCATATCCACACAATGGAATACTATGATTCTACCTAGCAATGAAAAGGAATGAAGGAACACATATACACAACAATATGAATGAATCTCAGAATAATCATGCTGGGTGAAAGAAGCCAGTTAAGGAAGAATACATACCGTATGATTCCATTTATATATAACTCTAAGAAATGCAAACTACTCTATAGTGACAGGAAGTGGATCCGTGTTTGCCTTGAGGTGGGGGACGGCAGGATGGGCATGATGGAAGAAGGGGACAAAAAGGGGCACAAAAAGGAAGCTCTTGGGCATGATAGCTGTATTCATATTTTGATTGTGGTGGTTTCATAAGTGTAGCCATATATCAAAACAAATAACACTTTATTCTTTAAACATACAGTTTCTTGTGTTTCAACTATTCCGCCATATATCTGTTCTTTAAAAAATAGATTTGAATCTTTACATTAAATGATATCCAATTTATAACCCTTAGCCATGCTTCTTAACATTCCCTTCTCTCTCCTCTTTGATTTTCTTCCTTCTCCCAACTGCTTAGGACTCTCACTCTGTAAAGCACAGAAAGCTCTCCAGGGCATGAATCCTCTGCGACTCTTCTGGCTCTTTCCCTTACTCTCCTCTAGCTCCTCTTATTACAACCAATTGTGCCTCTATGGCTTCTTTTCAGTATTCTTTCCTTTTCAGTATTCTTTCCTTCCCCGGATTCTTCATGACAAAGGCAGGATAAGGGATTGCTTCAGCTTCCTCCCTCCCCTCTCCCCATTTCCCTGGTTGCATTAAACAAGCCTGGGTACCTGCCTCCTTAGGACAGGATTCTACTGGAATGGAGGCATTGGGTGGAGAACGGGGCAGGGCTCCTACAAACCTAAAAAGTACCTTTGTGTGAATTAGAAAATGATGCTCCCTCTGGGTGGATAATTTAAAAAAAATGCCTTCCACTGGGCAGAGCCAGACTTGCAAGCACCTGGTTTGGGGAACAGATGGCATTACTGGGCGAAGTAAAAGGTGCCCCCTTTCTCTGGAGAGACACAGCCTGCACCAGGGCGCATGGCTTAGAGAGCAGAGCAAAGCTGGATTTCAGCTCCCACTCACCCTCTCAAGACCGTTTGTTTGGTGCACAAACTAAGCCACAGACAATCGCAGCCCTGGATGAGAAGAGGCTTTCATAGCAGGCAAAGCCAAATATACTTAACAGGAGGGGAAATCGAAAATACCACTTGATAATAAATCTCGTCCCTATGTATATTTGTATTTGTATTTTGCATAAAACAAATGTATCCACTCAACTACTGAGGAACACACAAATGGCATCCAGTTTTTGGTGTCGTAAATGACGCTGTAACATGTACTATCACATGTCTCTCAAGGAACTTGCTCAGGAGTTTCTCTAGAGTGAATACTTCATTGTGGCATTGTTGGGTCATTTGGGGTAATGCTCAACTTTTCTAGTCGTTTTACTGTCAAATTATCTTACAGAGTGGATGTACTAATTTACTTTCCCAACAGTCATATCTAAGCGTTCCTGTGGCTCCAAAGAATTGGTGGCTCCACCAATTCTTTATTACATTTCTTAATTCTTGTCAATCTAGTGGTTGTGATATTGTATCTCACTGTGTTTTAATCTGCACTTTCCTGACTACTAACGAGAGTTAGCAACTTTGCATAAATTGTGGGCCTTTAAATACTTTTTCTTCCGTGACATTCCTTTTTATAGCTTTTGTCCATTTTTATGTTGGGGTGTTTGTCTTTCAACTTAGTTCATAGGCCATGTTTATAGGATACTAGTCTTCTGTCGATTATATGTGCAGGAAATACCTTCTTCCTCACCATGGCTTATATTTTACCCTCTTGAAAGTCTTGGACAGGGCTTTTAATTTTAATGTGGTCTATTTATTCATCTTTTCCTTTATGATTTATGTTTTTTTTTTTTTTTTTGTATCTCAGTGAAGAAATTCTTTCCTAATCTGAGGCCATAAATGTATTTTCCTATATTGCCTTTTGAAAGTGTTATCATTTTTTTTCTCACATTTAGGTATTTAATCCACCTGGAATTGATTTTTATGTAGGGTAGGAAGGAGGAGTTCAATTTCATTGTTTTCCATCAAATTACCAATAGTCCCAGCACAGTTATTTAAGTCCATTACCCTGTCCCCTGCTCTGCATGCCATCTCGGCCACATACAAGTATCTCCCCCTGGGCGAGTCTTCTGAGCTCTCCATCAGTCTATTTGTTTACTTGCGCACAACGGCACCATCCTAACTGCTCCGGCTTTACCCTAAGTCTTACCAGTGGGTTGAATCAGTCCTCCCATCTCGTTCCTCTTCTTCAAAAGCATCATTGTCATTCTTGATCATCTGTATTTCTATAAACATTTTGGGACTAGCTTTTAAAGTTTCCCAAATTTTGGAATTTGATCAGAAATGAATCAAATTTCATAGTTCACTTTGGGATGAATTGACATCTTTACCATGCTGGGTTTTCCAATCCAGGATCCTGGCATATTCTCTCCATCTATGTAGGTCTTATTTCATGCCTTTACTCAAGTTTTAGTAATTCCTCCACAAAAGTCTTGCACAAGTTTTGTGAGATTAATCCTACATATTTTGTATGTTTAATATTATTTTAAGTGGCCTATTAAAAATTCCATTTTCTACCTTTTTGCTTCTGGTGTTTGTTTTTTCATTGATTTTTGTTGGAATTCTAATAACATATCAGATTATTTGAATTTAGGCAAACATAACATCCATAACCAAGTATTTTCTTTTCTAATTCCAACACATTTTCTTTCTTTCTTTTGCTTTCCTGTGCTAGCTAGGATTTCCAAAACTATGTTTAAAGGGAGTGATGTCAATGTTCCTATGGAATACTTTCAATAATTCTTCCCTAAGTGTGATGTTTGCTGTAGGTTTTTTGTAGATATCTTTTATCAGGCTAAGGAATTCCTTTCTATTCCTGCTTTGCTATGTTTAAAAATATCCTAGATGGGTGGCAGATTTTATCAAATGCTTTCACTTCATCTGTGGATGGGAATATGATTTTTGTCCTTTAATTTGTTAATGTAAATATCTTGAAGTGACTTTCTAATGTTAAACCAACTCTGCATTCCTGAGACTTGACTTTTTTATGTTGCTGGATTCTGTTTACTAATATTTTGTTGAGGATTTCAAAAAAATTATGTATATTTACGTAAGCGATATTAGCTTTTAATTTTCCTCTCTTTGCCAGGATATGCTGTCAGAGTTATGTTAGTTTCATAATGAATTGGGGAGTGTTCCTTCTGAAGTTTTTCCTTGAATATTCATTAAAATCTACTGGTAAAGTGTCTGGACCTGAGGTTTTTGTTGAGAAAATTTCTATCCGTTTTCAATTTTTATAAGGTTTCAATTTCTTCTTGAGTCAGTTTTGGTAAGTCTTCATTTTTATAAAAAAATGTTATATTTCCTATGTGTTTTCTAATTTATTGCAAGAAGGTTGTTCAGAATATCCTCTTAAATCTTTGAAGGTCTTCAACATCTGCAGATAATATTTCCTTTTTCCTTCTTAATATTTATTTATATCTTATTTTTCTTGATAAATCTTTATTAAAAAGTTTATTATTTACAAAAATTAATTTCTGCTGTTACCTTTATTAGTTCCTCTTATCTACTTACTTTAGATTTGTTCTGTTCTTCTTTTTCAAACATGTCAGGTTGTATACTTTGCTCATGAATTTCCACCCTTCCTGCCTTTCTCATACAAGTATTTAAGTCTTCCGGGCCAAGCTGCTCAGGGCTTGGGAACTTTCCTGAGGCCTGAGGGGTGCCCTGCCTCAGCTCTGGGGTCCTGTTTCAGCACACTCACTGCAGCAGAGGCTTTGGCTGAACTGCTGGTGACCTGACCAGGGCTGTGACGGAGGCCTCAGTCAGCTGGACCCAGGCTTCTAGAGGGCGCCCCCACTGAGGGACCCAAGTCTTTGAAGGCCCTTCCACTTTCCATCATCTCGAATTCTTCCCTACCTCTCTTGTGACCAAATGTTGTTGGGACATTCATCATTTTCCCCCTGGGCATCTACTCTGGGACCTGCCAGGGTGCTGGGTTCATGGACACAAATCAGCACACAGTCTGGGGTGACAGGCAGGCACTCACGCTCCTGCTGTCATTCAGCTCAGCCCCTTCCCCCTTCCTCCCTGAACTGACCCAATTGTCTCGACTGTGCCTCTGGGCTGTCTGCTCTGCTGTGCTCACCTAGAAAAGTCAGACTGATGCTCACAGATGTCAACACATTCAATCTCTGCTCAAAAGTCTACTGTGGCTCGATGGCTGACACTGCCCACACTTGTCTGAACTGGCCATGATGGCAGGGACCTTGTCCTGTGTGGACACCATTAAATCAGATCCTGGCACTGGGTCGGTGTGTGGTAAATGCTTGCAGAAACAATGGAGAAATGTTTCATTCAAGGTCCTTCATAATCTGGCCTCACCTTCCTTTTCTCAAGACTTTTTACCTGCCCCTGCACCCAGACTTGTCCAGGAGGACAGAGAGGCAACAGCCCTGCTCTCAGTTAGCCCTGCCAGGCAGAGGTTAGCGCTGATGAGGAGCCTAATGCTCAGAGAAGTTCAGCAACCTATCCAGTGAGGGCTGGTGAGGACTGTAGCCTGAGCATGCATAACTCACTTGCATGTATCACCTCGCTTTATCCCCAGAACAACTCTGGGAGGGGCTGCTAATGTCCCATTACAGATGAAAGCATAAGGTGCAGGTGGCTGAAGGCCTGGCCCACAGCCTCCTAGCTGGCTGGGATCTGAGCCCAAAATCTGACTGCAATTCCTCTGACTCCTACCTGACCACCTTTTCCTCCTCTGGGGTGGGAGGTGAAGAAGCCGCACAAGCCACACAAGCCACACACTGGAGACATTAGATAGGCAGGGCCCTTGTCCTAGAGAGGATGGGATCTAAGGGAAAACTCACAGTCACCATGAATAGTGTGTGTTGTTCTTAATGAGGGGGAAGGCGAGTCCCGCTTCCTGGTCACCTCTTACACATCAGGCCCTGGGGATATAGTGATGACATGCCATGGTCCAGACTTCAGGAGTCTCGGAGTCTAGGGGAGTGGAAGTATCAGACCAGACCACCCCCCTGTCAGTAGCAGAGCCGGCAGGATCCACCATGTGGCAGAGCAGTGAGAAATGCCTAAGTCCGAAGATTTGGGATTTTAATTTCCTATGGCCGCTGTAACAAATGACTACAAACTTGATGGCTTAAAAAAACACAAATTATTCTCTTGCAGTTCTTGAATCCAGAAATCTGAAATCAGCTTTCCTAGGCCAAAGTCCTGGCTCCCTGGAGGCCTGGGGGAGAACCAGCTTCCTTGCCTTTTCTAGCTTCCAGCTGCCAGCTTCCTTGGCTGGGACCCTGTTCCAGCACCACGCCAACCTCTGCTCCCGGGGTCACATCTCCTTCTCTCTGTGTCTAGCCTCCTTCTGCCCCCTCTTACAAGGACACTTGTGATCACACTGGTCCCATTCGGATAACCCAATACTCTCTCCCCATCTCAAGATCCTGAACTTAATTACATCAGCAAAGTCCCTTTTGTCTTATCAGGGAAAATTCACAGCTTTCATTCTGGGGGCCATTATTCAGCCCACCACACCTGGATCATTCACTTCTTAACTGGTGGATCCTGGGTAGGTCCCTTGGTCTCTCAGAGCCTCCGTTTTCTCCAGCGTAAATGGGGGTAAAAATCTCAACTGCAAGAAGGGGGTGGGTTTAAAGTTTAAGGGGAATGAGCAAGTCACATTGTATTACATGGGATACTGATTTTAATCACTGCACTAGAATCCCCTTTGCTCAGATCCACTTGCAGCCCTTGGCCCTGCCCTGGCTGGGTTTGATGCAGACACAGGTCGACAAGTTCAAAAACAAAAGGGGATGGGCTTCAAGTGAATTCCCTTGGAATTCCCCCCTATCCAACCTTTACACCTGGCTGTGGGGCCGCCTGGAGGCTTCACTTCGATGGCAATATTTGGAAAGCAGGATTGGAGGCTGATGGTGGCATCCTGCTGTCCCCGTGTTTATTCAGTGAGTGAGGAGGACCCTCTAAAGACAGTGCACACTGGGAGAAGGGCAAGTAGAGGGAGGGAGCATTCCATCTGCTTCCACAGGCTTTGGAGTTCTATGATGCTGGACAGGAGTGTTGAGTTCCTAGCACTGTGTGCATACAGTCAGTGCTCAATATATGCGGGCTCCCTCTGTCTTCTAGGCACCCCATGGTTTTTGAGGGCAGCTCCTGGGCTCTTGATGTCCTTTCTCTTCTTTGGTCTAGAAGGCCATGAGGGGCGGTGACGGCATCCACTAGGGCTCCCCGGCAGATCTGCTGCCTCCTGACCAGTCCCCTGGGGCAGGAGAGGAACTAAAGACACCCCCCAGGCCATGGCAGGGAGGCAGTGCTCAGTGCATAAATGCTGGCTGCTAAAATGAGAGTCTCGTGCCTTACCCTTCTCATGGGGTATTTGCATTCTACAGGGAAGATGGCGTGAAGACCCTGCTAGAGGGAAGACAGTCTGGAGGAGGGAGTCTTCAGGCACAGGGGAGGGTGGAGACATCTGGGGCACTGGGGGGCTGTGTGACTCAGTGGCATGCTCTGAGGACCTGTGAGTCACCTCGTATATGGGCACCCTTGCTTGATATGAGGAATGATAATCATTCATCCCCACTTCACAGACAGGAAAGGTTCAGGCAGGTTGGAGCGAGGGGGCGGGTGGTGGAAGCGGCTGGTGGGGGAGGGTCTGTGCGTGGGTGGGGGCTGGGTCCTGAAAGAGGTGACACTTTGGAGGCCCTCTCTCTGCCTCTCGCTGTGCTTACGTCCCCTCTGCTTCTGGTAAGAGCTTTTCATCTTAGTCTCAACAATCACCACATCAACAGATCCCCTTACAGTTATTTTAAAAGAGACCTTTAAAGCGTGTAAAGATGAACTATCCTTATGCACCCAGGGCTTCTGTGGGTGTCAGACTAGAAAAGGTATGAGTCCTAAGATACCCCCGTGCTGTCAGCCCCTGAGAGGAGATGCTGGGCACACAGTTACCCCGGCCCTCCCTCCCTGCAGGATCCCGGGCTTCTGAGCCCTTTTTCTAAAGGCCTCATTTATGCCAGAAAGAGTCTGTCCTGGGGAGAATGAGATGGTTTATGGGCAACAACATTTTATCAATTTGATTTTGGGAGAACAAAGCCAATTGGAAAGCTGAAATATCCCCAAGAAAATGATATTGCTTTGGGGGCCCAAGACCAGGCTGGGGCCCGGGGGGCAGGGCAGGACTCCCTCCCCACCCCCCAGCAGACAGGAGGACCCAGGGTCTGGGATGAGAGGGCATGGGCAGGGGTTGTCCCCTGGGGAGAGACCTGTGGCTGTCCCTGGTCTCAGGGACATTTCACTTATCAGAGAGGGCAGCCTGGTGCCAAACCCTGCATTTCCTGCCCCAGACTCACTTTCTTAAAGCTGGGGGTGTGAAGGCATTTATCTATCCCCTCCTCCCATATTCCTGTGGATCCAGAGTCCAGGAGCAGCCACCCCAAAGCACCCCAGGAGAGATCATCCGCAAGCCTTTGAGCACCCATTCCTAAAGCATCCTGGGAACAGTAATTTGCATATCCCTGCCATGTCCTATTCCCTTAACATCCCCGAGAAAATTGATTTGCATAGCACTTGGGAGAAACTGTCCCGAACGCCCTTCCAGGCAAGAGGAGTTCCTGTCCAGATGACCCTGTCCACAATAGGGTCCTGAGTCCCGGAACCACAGAGAAGGTAAACAGGGTCAGGAGGAGGGGTAACTGCCAGATCCCGGGGCCACACACACAGGCACACACTTCCCCGGGTGGCCCTTGCCAGTGCCCCAGGAGCGTTTGATGTTTCGGTGCCAGAAATCAAATGTCGCTTCAGAAACCTGGCCCTACAGAAACATCACAATCCAACCCCCTCACACACGCGGTAATTAGAATATAAAACTCTTTCCCACTGGCCAGACCTTGATGGGAGGTGATGGTGAGAGACAGTGATAGGAAGAGACACAGAGCCAGGAGTGGGTGACATATCTGGTGGGATGCCATGAGTTGGGAAATGGCTGAGGCTGCATGCCACCAAGGACGAGGGTCTTTTGGAGCACCCAGGTGGGACCGACGAGATCCCAGAAAGCTCCCTGCACCACTCCATCCCAGGCCAGGAGGTCTCAGCCATTTGAAGCTGCCAGAAGAAGCTCTTCAGAGCTGATGTCATAGATCACGGGGAGATGCCCCCCTTGGAGCAGGCAGCCCAGTGCAAACCACATGCACAGACTGTGGGGCCAGATCCTGGCCTGACGGTACCTGAAAGTCACCGTCGCCTCTGTCGCCCCCAGTCAAGGCTAAGCAATCAAGGCTAAGGGCCCTCAGTGGGACCCCAAGGTTTGACATCCTCTTTTCCAGACCCAGAGAAGTCTCCTTCGGGACTGGAGAAGTCTGCACACTGAAGGCTCCCCCAGCTGAGAATTGAGATGCAGTGAATCCATTATGTCTTACTGCGGCGGCTTTGCTCCCAAACTGCCAAGTGTGTCATCACTCCGCCCTCCCGGCCGCTCGAGCCTGACTTACCTGCAAGAGAGAACACAGACGGAGATGACAGATACCTTCCCTTGGGACCAGCAGGGCCTGCAGGACTGGGTCCCTGCAGCTCCTTGCACAAAGGCGAGCTGGTTCTGAAAAGGCCTCCCCGGCAGGGGAGAGCCACCAGGGGAACCTGCACTCGTCTCTTGATGTCTTGACCTTGACCAAGTCAACAGCTAGAGAGAAGCGTGACCACGCAGAGAGGTGGGGTCTGGAAAGAGGCCCTTCCCAGCAATCCAGGATGACGGGGAGGCTGTGATGAGCATGAATTCACTTTTGGAGGCAATAAGGGATTTGCTTTCTGGGCCGAGAGGTGAGGACCGCCTCTGCATGTATCTTTTCTTTGGGGAAAGGAACAGTAGGGCCAAGATATATTCTTTTTATTTCACAATCAGGGGCTTTGTGGTTCCCCGAATGATTTATCCTCTGCACAACTGCAAGCCAAAAGGGATCTGCTCCTCCGGGGTGGAGTTTGGATTCTCCTTTAAAGATGACACTCCCCCTGCCTGTTTTCTGTGTGTCCAAAGGAAGCAGAGAGTCCATTCTGTTCCTCCCATACCAAAGCACCTTTTACTACTGTGTTTTTCTTGTAGGATATTCCCAAGCTCTATAGTTGTCCAGACCGTGAGGTATGTTGGAGTCTCAGGTAGTGGAAAGATAAGGCTGAGAGTTCTAAACACCAAGTCTTCTCCCCAAATATATACAAACATGACTAGCACACGTGAGGAAATTTTAGTAAACACGGTTTATCCCCTCAGGTTATGCTCCATTTCTGATTGAGTTTATATCCCTTGTATGTATGTGGAGTAACGGACACTCCTTTATCATCAAAAGCCTGAGGTACCAAACACTTCCACTGTCAATTTTACCCTTCACAAGATTAATTTTAACCCAACTTTGGACACCAACCTGAAGTTTGGGAGCACCACCGTCCAGGGGCACACAGCCTAAACGGTAAGGCGGATGTTTACCTGAAATTCAAGATGACAGTTCTGGGCTCAAGTTCACCTAGATTTAACTGATTTTTCCACAGCCTGCTAATGTCTTTCTAGCACCAGGTTGGGTTAGACAGGTTTCTGCCCTGCATGCTTCCTCACAGTTTTGATGCGCTAATGCACATTGTGACTCTGTAGAGCCAACCACTTCCTGGCCACTGGATCACTGTCTTTGTCTCAGGAGATGGAAACAATATCCATCCGGTCTCACATCAGTCACTCAGGAGTCACCCTTTGAACCTCCCTGGTCCTCATTTCCACAGTGAATCTATCACCAAGTCTTGTTGATTTTACTCTCCAAATCTCTATGGAATTCACTGCCACCATCTTAGACCAGGCCGCCACCATCTGTGGAACTAATGGCAGGTGCTCCAGCAGCTATCTTGGACCATGAAGTAGCAGCCATGGACTGATATCGGCAGAACAGGTAGACAGAAGGACCCTGAGTTCCTCATGATTCTTTGAAGCTGCCATACCAGTCCCATACCGACCATCTCTTGCCTTTCTTTTTTTTTTTTTTTTAGATTTTATTTATTTATTTGAGAGAGAGAGAGAGATACAGCACAAGCAGGGGGAACAGCAGAGGGAGCGGGAGAAGCAGACTTCCCACTGAGCAGGGAGCCCGACGTGGGGCTCGATCCCAGGACCCTGGGGACATGACCTGAGCTGAAGGCAGATGCTTAACCGACTGAGCCACCCAGGTGCCCCTCTTGCCTTCTTTTATGTGTGAGAGAAACAAACCTCTTCATGGTCTAACCTAATGTTATTTTGGCATTTGGTCACACACAGATGAACCCCATCCAGCGGAATCCTTGAAGTAGAGAGAGGGGAATCTGACCTGTGAACAGGTGTACACCACGTGGAACCTGCATGACGCTTACACTAGAAAGTCTTGGGGGGGGAGGGGAGGAGAGGAAGGTTCCACAGGCGACAGCAGACCAAGGGACATGCGCGGGAGGTTAGCACTGCAATCACCAGGCGTCCACCTGTGTTACCCCGGCCACTCCTCACAACACACAACCCTATGTGTTTGGCTCCATTACGATTCCCACTTTGCAGAGTAGGAAAGGGGGTTCAGGGAGGTGAAGTACTTTGCCAAGGCCACACAGTCGGTGGTGGAGGCAGGGTTCAAGCCCGGGGGGCCGGATCCCAGCGCCCCAGCCTTCAACGCCGACCGCGGGAGGTGCGTTTGTTGTCGTGAAATGTCCAACAGAGAAGTGTTTTGTAAGGGATACTTTCGTGTTGAACCACAAACCGAACTGTCAGTCTGAAAGGAAAACTCTCGGGTAATTTAACTAGAGGGCTTTCGGTTTATTATTATGAATCAGTGGCCGTAGCTAGAGCAGCAGCTAGAGAGGATTTGGCCAAACGGCATCTCATGTGGCGCCTCGTGACGAAATAAAAGGCAGGCTGCCGCAGGTGAAGCACGGTGTTTGACCCCAGAGAAACCCTGCGCGCCCTCCGATTTACGTCTCTCTTCCTCCCGTGGAGGAAAGCACCGGAAATGGGGAGCCGCCAGCGTCGCCCCCCTCTCCGCGGCCGGCTCCGGGCCTTCGCCGCGCTGCTGCCGCCCTCTGCTGGGCACATCTGGAATTGGCGGATGTCGCCTCCCAGCGCAGGGACGGGAAGCTCCAGACTGCGGGGAGAGGGTCCTCCCGAGGCGTCCTCTGGGGCCGCTGCTCCCGCTGCCCTGTCCTCGCTGTGTGGAGGGCGGCCCCAGGACCTGTCAGGAGCTGAAGGAAGAGACTGCTTTAGATGCACCTGGCCGCCCCCAGGAGCTACCCACAGTGCTCTGGGCGCCTGAACCAGGATGCAAAGGAAGAGGCTTCAGGTGGCCTGGGGTAGGGGTCAGGAGGAGAAGAGGAGGAAGGTCTACTGGAGGGGCCGAGGCAGCCTCACCGTGGCCTTTAAGTGACACACCCACCGTCTGCATACCGCAGTTTCCACCTTCATTTTCAGAAACTGCCCCTCAGAGTGGGGAGATCATGTCCCTTCACAGCCGCCAAGACCTCAGACTGAGGGTTGTGTCTGCCCTCCAGTCTCAGACGCTGGACGTGCGACCTTAGCAAGGCACTTCATCCTTCCGGGCCCGCTTTGCCCTCTGGGAACCATGGAGGGGCGGCCGACCGGCACCCACGAGCAGGGTGCAGGAGGAGCGCGCCGGCTCGGGCCTGGCGCAGGTTAGAGCTCAGAGCCATGGAGCAAATGCAATTTCTGTCCCGAACACCCCCTAGCAGATGGCTGCTGGGCAGGCAGCTGTGAACGAGGCTCCTGGGGCAAGTGCGAAGGGAGCATGTGGTGCTGTCCTGGGAAATATGCAACCCACACGTCCGGCAACGTCTGGGGCCTCCTGCAGCCATCTCAACTCCGGCCTGCCATCTACGTCTCAGAGATCTCTGAGTACTTCCTCCAACCCCAGGGGGCCATTTTCCTTCATCCTTTGGACACTTCTCACTTCCTGCTTTGAGCTGAGCGGAGGGGGTAGAGGACAGACAAATCTCTCTCCTGGAGTCCCTGCACCACTTTATTCGCCATTCATTTATTCAGCAAATATGTACTGAATGCGTTTTCTGGACCACCACCATTCTAGGGGTGGGGAATCAGCAGTGAACAAAATAGACCATCAAGCTGCTCCCATAGAGCTTACATTTAAGTAGGGGTTAAGGGAGATAGGAAATCAATATGCATCAAGTACAATATATAGTATGATAAAGAGTGAAAATGTCAGGGAGAAATACGAAAGCAGGGCAGGGGAGAGGGGTGTTGTGATCTGAAATAGGGGATCAGTGAAGGTCTCCCTAAAGGGACATTTGAAGAGAAGAAGGTGAGAGATTGAAACTTGTGGTGTCTGGGGGAAGAGTGCTCCAGGCAGAGGGTACAGCATGAGCAAAGGTCCTGAGACAGGAGTGTGGGCGCCATGTTTATGGAACAGCAAGGAGGCTGGCATGGCTGGAACAGAGGAAGTGGAGGGGCAGAGGGAGGGGATAGAGGAGCTGAGGTGGGTGGGGAAGGGGGTAGTTAGATCTTGTAGGGCCTTTGGCCTTTACTCTGAGTGAGATGGAAAGCATTGGAGGGGTCCTGAGCACAGAAGAGGTATGGTCTGACATTTTGTAGACTATCCCTTTGTCTACCGGCTGAAAAATGGACTACCAGAGTAGGGGGCAAGGGCAGAAGTGGGCAGACCAGTGAGGAGTCTCTTGTAAGAATCCAGGCCAGAGAGGTGGGGATGGGAACTTCCCAATGAGAACCCTTGCCAGATATTTACGGTCTGAGAAGAGGAGAATAAGGGTAGGAGAGGGACTACTGGGCCAGTGGTTCCTGGCTGATAGGGCTCTGAGGGTGCTGGGGAGTAGCTGGAAAGGACAGACGAATCCATATTCCCACCAAGCACACATATGCAGAATATGCCTGGGATACATGTATATATCTTTATTCTAATGTAGGTAGATGCTGTTGTCATAAAAATAATGTTAATTTTTTTTAAAGGCAGACGCTTAACGGCTGAGCCACCAGGCGCCCTACAAAAATAATGTTAATTTTAAAATGTTGCTGATTGGGGCACCTGGGTGGCTTAAGTCTGCCTTCGGCTCAGGTCATGATCCCGGGGTCCTGAGATCGAGCCCCACGTAAGGCTCCCTGCTCAGTCAGGAGCCTGCTTCTCCCTCTGCCGCTGCCCCTCCCCCTGCTCGTGTGTGCTCTCTCTCAAATAAATAAATCTTAAAAAAATAAAATGTTGCTGATTTATCGAATGCTTTGAAGGCATTCATGCTTTCATTCAGTGGATCCTACCCATTATTCTTTTGGTGGGTGGTGGATGGATTGGGGGCACCGGGGGTGTCAGGGTGTGCCCCCCGCCCCCCCGCCCGCCCTGCATCCCAGGAAGTGGATTCTAGATTCAGACAGCCTGGTTTGCAGGCCTGGCTCCGCCACATATGAATCATGACCTCGGGCAGGTCGTTTTGTGTCTCTGAGCCCCTACTTATCCACCTGTGAAGCGAGGATCATCGGACCTGCTTCATAGGGTGGCTAATACTCTGGGTAGGGATAGGGGGCTCGGTATTTGGAGGTGTTTACAGGAGGTGCTCAGGAAATGCTGGTTCCCACCATACTCTCTGCCCTGCCTCATGGCCCTGAAAGCTGGCCTCTGTTCCTGCTTGAACCCTGGCTTGCTGTGTGAGCCTGATACTTCCCTTGGGGAGGACCAATGCTGCCGGCAGGAAGGAGCAGGCCCGGGAGAGATCCTCGGGCCTCTCCATGCAATCCCCCCGTGGTCAGAGCTTGGGTCCTCGGAACGGCTGGCCTGTCTGCCCTCTGCGCCCGCCCCCCCATGTCCCTGCGCGTCCTTGCAGTCTCCCCCGGGGGCCGGGCAGGCCCTCAGGGCTCAGGTCTCCTCCGCTCTTCCCTGCCCCGCCCGGGGGGCTCAGCGGCAGCTGGCTGTGGGCACTGACTGCCTGTGAGTCTACCACCAGGCTCTCCCCTGAGCTCCAGACCCCCACTTCCAGCTGCCTTCTTCGCATTTCCACTTCGCGTTTCACGGAGCCCTCAGACTGAAATCAACAGGACCCCTGACATTTTCCCTCCAACCTGCCCGCACTGTGTCTTCCCCGTGGCATTCAATGGCAACTCTTCTCCCTGTGTCTCAGACATGACTTCTGGGACTTCCTTGACACTTGTCTCTCTCACACCCGCATCTAGTCCGCTTGTTTATCCTGCCAGCTCTCTTTTAAAGACACACCCAGACACCAGCCCCTTCTCACCGCATCCACCGGCCCCTCTGACCGCCCGCGGCCCGGGCACCTGCAGCCCCCGCCTGGCAGGGGCCTCTCCCGCCAGCTCCCTCCGCCCGCCTCAGCCTGTTCTCATTGCTGCAGCCCAGCAACCCTTTTATAAATTTAAGTCAGCCTGTTTTATACATTCTGTAAATTAACGCCCAGAAGGTTTCTGCTCAAAATCCTCCATAGCTCCCAATTTCCCCTCAGAATTGAAGAAAGATCCTGGAGACAAAACCCTGAACAAGGCCAGAACTGCGCTTGCCCCCGTGGGGCTGACAGTGGGGTGGGTGGGAGCCCATAGCAAGGATGAAAACAGCCAACGCACAGAGAATTTCAGACTGTGATGGTTCTAGGAAGACCCTGCTGACTCGGGAGGGAGACTACCTTGCCCAGGGGCTCGGTAAGGCCCCTAAAGGGGTGGTATGTCAAAGAGACTCAATGAGAGCTGAAAGGGACTCTTGAGACATCTAGGTAGTAAGTCTTCCTGCCCCATTTATATATAGTGGAAAAAGAAGCCCAGAGAGGCAAAGTGACTTGCCCACGGCCACACTGCATACCGCCTTACAGACCCGGAACTCCATGTAGGCCTCTTTACAGCCTGGTCCGTGCCTCAGGATTGCTGGCCTAAAGCCACAATTCCCAGCGGTGATGTCGGGGAATGCTATGGGATACTAAGCTCCTTTTAAAAATATGTATATTATATTTTAATTTTAATTTATACATATAGTTCATATATTTAATTATACCTATTCATATTTATTTTTAGTATATGTCTATATTATTTAAATAATATATATTATATAATATAAATATATTTATTATACAAAATATATAAAATGAGATGCATAATATGTAATATAGATTATATATAATACATAATTATAACATGATATAATTATACTATACAGTTGTAACACATAATTATAATATATGATATAGAGGACATATGTAATATATAACATAATACATATATACTTCCTTTTATTTATTTATTTTTTAAAGATTTATTTATTTATTTGGAGGGCGGAGGGTCAGAGGGAGAGGGAGAGAGAGTCTTTAAGCAGATTCTACACTGAGCACAGAGCCTGACATGATCCTGAGATCACAGCCTGAGCAGAAACCAAGTCAGATGCTTAACCAACTATGCCATCTAGGTGCCCCTCCTTTTATTTTTTAATTAAAAAAGAGTCACAAAATATATCCCATTAACTACAAGGCCATATGACTAGATGCTCCCGAGTCGGCGGAGCCAGACAGTGCCCATCACCCCTCCTTTCCGAAGCCGCTTCTTCCTCGGCCCCCAGAGCATCACCTCTGCCGGGTTTTCCTCTGTTTCACTGGTCTTTCCATCTCAGTGTCCAGAGCTCGTCCTCCCTCCTTTGCCAGTCTCTTACCCCTGCAAAGCCGGGGCTCCAGATTTGTCCCTCTTCTCTTCCTTCTCGACACACACTCCCTTGGAGACGTCCTCCAGTCTCACGGTTCTATGCACCAGAGACTCCAAAAGTCTTTGTCCTGCGGAGGTCTCTTTCCTGAACACGAGAGTCACATATGCAGTTCACCTACTTCAGTGCCACTCAGAGTGGCCCACAGTCTGGCAGCAGAGGCACCGCTGGGGAACTTGTTAGAAACGCAGTATCTTGGGCCCCCGCTCAGACCTAGCAAATCAGCACCTCGGGTGCAGAAGCACCAGGGCGGTGTCCGGCATCTGGTTAACAAACTCTCCAGGACACCTGACTCGCTGCAGCTTGGGAAGCACCTCGCTTCCTGACCTCTCCGCTGGGATGTCTACTAGGAACCCCATGCTCACCATCTCCAAACCTGAGCTCCTGACATTTCCTCCCAATGCGCTCCTTACCACGTTCCCCACCTAGGTTCATGTTGACCCCACCCTGCCCTTTGCTCAGCCCAAAACCCCCGTGGTCATCTTGGACTTCTCTCTTTGTCTCACCCCCACATCTGGTCTGTCAGCAAGCCCGGTTGGCTCTGGATTCAAAATGTGCCCGGAGTCTGAGCCCTCTCCCCACCTTCACTGCTACCTTCCTGCTGGACCCAGTGTCCCGCTTCTGCCTGGGACCTCACCGTTGGGCATGGCAGCCAGAGGGACTCTGTTAATACGCGGTCAGATCTTGTCTGTTTTGTAATCCAAACCTTCCACCGGCTCTCTTTCTCATGCCGAGTAAAAGCCACAGCCCTTACCAAGACCCTGCAGGTGATAGAGTTTTGTCCACTTGTCACCTCCCTGGCCGCGTTGCTCTGCCTTCCCTTGGTTCTCCTCTGACCCTGGCACACTCCTGGCCTTGCACTGGCTGTCCCTTCTGTCTGAAAAGCTTTCCTCTCAGAGATCTGCACAGCGGGCCTCAGCTTCCCTCGGGTGGTACCCGACCACCTGGTTGAAATATCAGTTTCTTCCTTATTCTATTTTTATCCTACTCTTATCATGAGCTGCCCTACTTGGTTTTTTATCTAGTTTGTTGTCCATATATTCAGTAAGATGTGCATTCTGGGCTTTGCTCCCAGGGTACCGTCCTCCCCTAAATTGTGCCTGGCTCCTCATACCACTTGGCCTTGTATTGCCCACTTTGGACACCAGGTGGAGCCCCACACTGCTCCAAGCTTCTGGTTTCCTCTGCTCTGCTCTTGCAGGAGTCAGAAACCCTCAGAAATCTGCCCAGGGGAGGCCAGTGACCTGATCCCCATCCAGTGACCTCCCCTTGAGAGGTGGATATGTTTTTTCTGAGCCCACAAGGAGGATGGCTTCCTTTAGACGTGGGGATTCACAACCCTTCCCCATGGTAGGGGGATGGCCTCTTCCAGGTTCAGTCTGGGCTCAAGCTCCCCACCTCCCAGCCCGTGCCAGGGAATACTGAGGAGGGCCTACTGTGTACTAGCTGGGTGCTGGGTGCTTTTTCCCAGTTGTCCCACGGAATCCTCGCCGTAGCTCTGTTCCCATTTATAGACATTTTAGATGCGGAAACTGAAGTTTAGAGAAGCCAGGTTGTCTGCCTGAGGTTACACAGCTGGTAAGTGCAGACCTGGGATTCCAGGCCTGGACAATTGACTCAAAGTCAGGGCTCTTCCACTGTATCAGATGAATTTGTCTCCTGCCCCCTCCACCCCCCACACTGAGCAGAGAATGGCCTGGAGAAGAGGCAAACCTGGAGGCTGGTCCATCTTTGGGTTATCACATTTCAGAAATCATTTCACATTTCCAGAGAAATGCCACTTGTTTGTACTGGCCACTTTTTTTTTAATTTACTCATTGCCCACATCCCTGGCGATAAGGATGTGCAAGCTGAGCCCAGAGAGCCTATGGCCCAAGGTCAAGCAGAAGAGCGATGTTCTGTCTCCTGACCTCCCTGCCTCTGCCCCCCTCAGGGATGCCTGGGGGTGGGGGTGGGGGAGGCAGAGCTCTTGGCAGCCTGTACCAAGGGAGGCCACGTGCACAGAGATGGGTAGATTCTCTTCAAAGCATTCTTCAAAGCCTTGCAAGGAAGTGCCAAGGGGTGGGTTGAAGCCCAGAAGGGGCCTCCTTTGTCGGAAAGAGATACAGGATTGGAGGAGAGAATCATAATTATAGAAGAATTAATGATTCAGCAATCCAGGTGGCTTTCGTTGGACAGGGCTTGATTTCAGGGTTTTTCTAGTGTTTTCTGAGTCTCTTCCCTGCACTGTCAGCCTGGGGTATCTTCTTTCCCTCACTACTTTAAGCCTTGATTCAGGTGCTTATCTTACCGAGATAATTCAGAAGCTTATCTATCCAGATGAGCCAGGGCTGGGAAATGGGCAGAAGGACAGAAGAAAAGGGATGCAGGGCCTCTGCTGCAGGGGAGGGCTCAGAGCTGAGTGTGCTAACTGCCTGGCGGTCCTGGACGCTGAGGGCGGGCTGTGAAGGGGAGGCACACCCCTGACATTCGAGGTCACGGCTGTGGCCGGATGGCCCTCGCTGCCACCGCAACTGCTGCCATCACGGAGCTGTGTGAGATGCTGCCCTTTCCCTGGTCGGGACTGGGGCTCCGACCTGGTCCCTGGCTGGTCAGTGGTGGAACTGGGATACCCCCCAGGTCTGTGCCCTCACTGGCCCCCAGGGGTAAGAGCCTTTTCTTCTGCTCCTGAGGAATTAGGAAAAATAAGTAAATCGGCAGTTTAGGGACCGGCGGCTCGGTAGGGAAGGCAGATCTTTTGTGCAGGGAGATAATTCTGTGTTGTTGTTTTTTTAAAAAATTCCGTCTGGGAAAGTTCCTCTTCGGGTCTCCAGCTGCTTTTGAAAAGCCTTTGATATGGAGAACGGCAGAGACTAATCACCAAGGCTCAGACTTGCCTTGATTCCTGAAGCCCATTCCTGGGACCCGGGCCCTGCCTGTAGCCGGCAGCAACACACTCAGTGTCTCCTGAGCTCCTACTCTGTGCCAGGCACGGTGCTCATGCTCTCCCAGATAGTCTTTGCCTTCATCCTCACAGCTGCTGGGGGAGGGAGGAATCATGATGCCCATTTCACAGAGGAGACTACCTGTCCAGTGAGCTACGGACAGGGGGCCAAACCCACACTCTCAGCCTTCGTCTCACAGGTTCTCCGTGTACCCAGAAGAGGGAACAGAAGCTGTGTGGCTTTCCTTTCTCAGGCTCAGGTTTAATGCATTCCACCAGTAGGTTTGGGTGTGTTTTGGTGTCCCTACTAAGTGTGGCCCTGCTGGGGATGTGGTGGGGCGTGGGGATGGGGGGAGGGAGGTGGCAGCCCTGAGTGCTCGTGCAGTCCTGCAGGGGGAGGCCCTGCCAAGGCCCCAGGGACGGGGGACATAACTGGGCAATGACAAGGAGACCAGGACTGCTGGAGTGATGGAGGGAGAGTGCAGTGGGACCAAGGTATCTCGATGACCACCTCTGGACTATGATGGCTTTGCAGTTGCAGGGCCTCCCATTGGCTGCCTGAAACCTTTCCTCACTCCCCCTGCAGGGAGATGGGTCTGACTGAACTGGGGGCGGGGTGGGGACGGGGTGCGTGGCTGTCCAGGCCTCTTCTAAGAATAGGTAAGACATGTTCCCAGAGAGTAGCTCCTTAGCCTGCCAAGAGTTTCTCAGTTACCCATCTGATCTACCTCTTTCCTTCTGGTCCTGGCCTAGGATCTCAGCCAGGAGGTCCCTGCATGGACAAGGGCTCCGCCTCACCCTGTGACTCCCCTTGTCAGACTCCCCTGGCCTGCCTGTACCCTGTCAGCTCCGAGCCCCCAGACCTGTGCGGGGGTCAGGAGCGAGTGTCTGCTTCCCAGGCAGTGAATCTGAGCAGTCGGGCTAGCATGAGATCGATGCGTATGTCAGGGGTGAAGGAGGGAACAGATGTTTTCTGAACAGCAAATCCATAGGTGCCAGAGGTGGGAGGGGAGGCAAGGAGGGATGAAATGATTTTGCATTCTGGAGTGGGCCCACGGCATGATGGATGGAAGTGCTCGGTGGCGCTGGGACTGAGGGGGAGCCTGTCGGAAGCACTGGGTGGGCTCCAATCCAGAGCTGCCCCCAGTGCCAGACTGTGGGTCTGGAAGGAGGGGAGGAGGCCAAGGACAGATTTTCTGTCCCACCCTCCGTGCATGGCCAGAGACCCCTGATGGGGGCTGGGGGCCAAACCCACACTGCTCAGAAACACCAAATGTAAATCCTGCAAATTAACCTTGAGTTCCCCTGGAAGAGAGATTCCATTTCCAGAAATGCATGCACTGCAGCAGTGTGTGTGTATAAATATTCATGTAATGATGGGCGTCTTGGTGGGACAACCAGGCCTGCAATGGGAGCATTAAATCATAGCTTCAGATCTCAGATACCCCATGTTGCTTTTTATGACACTTATGAAGAAATAAGTGCCTCCTTCTTTACTACACATTTTATTGATCTCCCCCGCCGGCCCCCCAAACAGTATTCCTAGCAGTTTCCTCATAGGGTCTTAACAGCGAGCATTTTGGTCAGGGAGAAAAAAACCCCAAACCTCTGGAGTCAGAAGGACTGCAGTTGAAATTCTAGCTCTAATACCTATTCTTACGCAGTTTTGGGAATCTTGCCCTTTCTGAGCCTCAGTTTCCCCACTTGTACAAATGGGGATATTATGTAGAGGTGCTGTTATGAGGATGAAAAACCGTGGATTGCATAAGGTGAGTCAGGCTCACAGCAGCCCTCGGGGATGGTTTGTCTGACCTCTCAGGGATGAAGGAGGCAGCATGTATGTTTGGGAGGAGGGTGAGGGGGGTGGCCGGCCATGGGGTGTGACTAATAGGCTGCCTGGGAAGTCACCGGGCCCAATACTTCCCCCCCATGTGAGCCAAATGCCACCACAGAGACCCTCTTGGCAGCATGTTCGTTTCCTAATGCCATCTCTGTGTGGGGGGTGATCCTGAAGGCAGGAAATTCTCACGTGCTTCTCTGCAGCGGGGGTGAGGAAGGAAGGGTGGGCCAGGCCAGAATCCTCCACACCTGTGAGAATAGAGCAGGCATGGCATCTGGGGGGAAGACTTTTTAATGAAAAGCTCTTATATTTCCTGGAGAGAGAGGCCTCCTGACATTCCCACAGTGCTGAGACTTCTCCTCAGGCCCCTGGGCTCTGGAGTCAAGTCCCTCTCCTCTCCGGCCCCATCCCTCAAAGCACGAGCAATTCCCCAGCCTGGGCCTCTGTGCTTGGTGGGACTGCGAGGGCAGGCGGCAGGCAGGGAGTTTCCCCCTTGGCTCTGGCAAGCCTCAGCCTTTCTGTGTGTCACCTGGGGGGAGCTAAACACCACAGGCTAATTCAAAACAGACTTGCTGAGTGCTCTCTTCAAGTCAAACCAAAGTGCTGTAGGCTTCAGTGGATGGATGCCTGAGGCCCATGAGCTGCCCCAGTGCTTGGGTACGTGGGTCCGTGGTGTCAGCCAGGCTCCTGGGCAATGGCAGGAGGACCTGGAGCTCTGTCATCTCTCTGGGACTTGCAGTGACCTTAGTCCCTTGCCAGCACAGCTTGGCGTTATGCGAAGCAGTAGCCAACTTCTTGGGCATAGGGGGTGGCGATCTGGAACATTCTCACCCTAAGCTAGTGTGAGTCTGTGTCCTAAGATGGCCGACCGAGCCGGCGAGGGAGTCCCAGTCCTTGCCCCGGGGCTCTTCCGGTTTCCTCTCCTTGCCCTGCTTTGCGCACGTGCCCAAAGTGCCAAGTATGAGGAAGTAGAAGTGTATAAATTGGCCCCTATGTTTGTGCTCGGGCATCAGACCTTTGGAGACCACTCTCCTCTGAGCCCGCCGGCGTTAAATAAACCTCCCATCCTCCAAGATCTCCGGGTGCCGCTTGGTTCTTCCATTGGGCGATCCAGTCCAGGTTCCGTAACAATGTCACTACATGCAACTTGTGTGCCAGGCTGCAGCCCTGGTAAGTCCAGCTTCTGACTCCTGTGTGGGCAACATCAGGGCAGGGAAGCGCAGGGGAGCTTTCCTCGGGGCCGCAGAGGCAGAAACAGCCCCTCTGCATGCCTGCCCATCCCTGTGTGAGGGGCCCAGCCCCGACCCAGCACGGTTAGCTAGACATGGAGCTTCTGAGCTTGCAGCAGCTGTTCCAGGGCCTCCCTCCCAGCAGCTCCCAGGCCTCCTCGGCTGGTTTCCAGGCTTCCAGGTTTCCTGGCTTTCAGGGTGGTGTGAGAGCAGGGTCCCCTCCACGCCCCTGTTGGAAAGTCAGCATGCTCTGCTCAGAAGAGCTAAGTGCCAGGAGTCTCCAAGTCCTGGGCATGACATTCGGCATCTACCCCTGGGGAGCCTGGGACAGCCTTCCCGAGCCCTAGTTTCCCTGTCTCCTAAATATAGGAGCTCAGACCTAGAGGACATTTAGATTATTCTAAGGATTGAAGGAAGTAAAGAGCTGAACATGCTGAACATAGCGCCTGGCACAGATACAGGCCATTCTCCACAACGGCTACAAGTGGCCATATCCCTCCTTGGCTTCAAACGTTCCAGAGACTTCCAAACTCCTTACCATGCAGTGCAAGAACCTGCAGGACCAGGCCAGCATCCTCTCTGACTTTAATTATCCCATGCCACTCACCCCACCACTCACTACACTTTGGGCATCTTCTGTTTTGTTCCCTCAGGCGAGGCTGTTCTCACGTGGGGACTCTGCCCCCACTCTCCCAGGTCTGCATGGTCTGCGATGCTGGAAGCCCAGCCCAGGCTCCAGGGCCCCATGCTGCCTCCTAGCAGTGCGGCCCAGTTCCCCTGCCACTTGCGCTCCAGCATGGTAGGTGTTTTATTGCCTTTCAAAGGAATGCTTTGCACTCCAGAAATCACTGGAAGAGAAGGCAGAAGGAGACATCCTGCAGCCCAGGATTCTGGCCAAAGCTTAAAATCTGGGGACAATGGCTGGGAAGCTGCTCTGTATACATAAACAGAACAGACAGAGTTGTTGGATGCATCTTAAGACTTGCTGAAAGTGGGAGGGGTTTTGTGACCACGCCCCGGCCAGGTATCCAAGCAAAGGCTAGACATTCCCAAGGGGATGGAAGGACATTCGTAGAAATAGAGAGCACTTGGATTTTCTCCTTCCCCTCCGTGCAGGGGTGTTCCGCCAGGTCACAGCTCAGTAGTGGGGAGCCAGGGGAGCCCCTCCCAGAGATGCGAGTGTCCATGTGAAGGGGAGGCTGGTGGCTCATGCCACAACCAGGGGCCCTGAGCAGCAGACACAGGCCTGAAGCGAGATGACAGAGCCCTTGAGAGCGCTTCCTGTGTCCCTGGGGCCTGGGGGAGTCTGTGAACATAGAGACTGGAGGCTGAACCCCCTTGGAAAATTCAGGAGGTGGGGGACAAGCCAAAACAGCCTAAGGTGGCTGAGTAAAGAGAGAGGCCGGCTGGGCACATTGTACTCCTGCCATCTGGGAAGGAAGGGGAGGAGTTTCCTGTGGCCAGGGGGACTCTGAGGAAGGTAAGTGGGCTGGAGGCGTTTGTGTGAGATACCTCCCCTCCTTGCCAAGCGAGCTGCTGCTGGGTGAGAGGACCCAAGCAGGGGCCAAGGGGGCCCAGGAGCGCATCTATCTACAAAAGACTGGGAAAGAGCCCTCCACGCAAGGAGCCCAATGCTGGCAGCGTGCCATGTCATGGAATATCACAGACAGTTCATGTTGGCCCAGAGAAGGTCACCAACAGCTCCAGCCAAGACCAGAGAACTTTGTCTCTCAAGCCTCTCACTGCCCTGGGCCGGAAGCAGGAAGGCTAGGAAGTGGTGGGAAGTAGTGTGGAAGCTCCCTTCTAGGTCTGAGCACTGGGGCATAGAAGTGGTAAATGGCACAGGAAGTCCTGATTGGACAAGACTTTTTCCACACTTGAAACTGGATATTGTTACTGAGATGAGAGTGGAAGCGACTGCAAAGCTGGGAGAACAGCTTAGAGATGCCGTAAAATGGAGAGGGATGGAGAGGAAAGACTGGAGGGCTGAAGATGAAGTTTGGAGAAAATGAAGCTCTCTGTTGTTTGTAGGCACCCCTCCCTGAGTTTAGCCCAATCAGTGCATGGTTATCGCTTTGTTACTCATTTGATATTCTTTGTTCATTCATTTCCTACCTCCCCACCCCCACCTGACTCTAAGTGCCACCTGATTAGGAATCTTCTCAGTCAGGGTCACCACAGCTAGTTCCCAGTACCTAGAACAGTGGTTGGCACATGGTAGATGCTCAATAAATGGATTTGGAATGCGTGAAAGAACAGCAAAGTAGATGTTCAAATATATACACCAGTATTGCTATGACCTATTTTATTAATTTGGTTGAATCCATCATTCAACAGTTGAGGACTGAGTATGCCCCAGTTAAAGCAGCCCGGGATCCTCATGCCCAGGGACTGATTGCTCAGGTCAGTGCATTAGGCAGGGCCCCTTTCTCCCAAACACCGCACTACTGGAGGCAGAAGGACAGAGCTTGGGGGAGTCTGGGATGTAGAGTGAAGGCTGGGCCTGGCCACAGCCCTGGGGCATGGGGGTGTTGAGCTCCTGCTAAGAACGGCTCTGTGGGGGCTGGGGGCTCAGAGCCCCCAGCAGGAGCCCTCCTTTTGCACTTATGTGGGCCACCCATCCTGTTAGTCTGCAGGCCACTGTCAGAGGGTGCTGGGATCACCCCCATTTCCAGAGTTCCACCCATCCTGTTAGTCTGCAGGCCACTGTCAGAGGGTGCTGGGATCACCCCATTTCCAGAGTTCCACCCATCCTGTTAGTCTGCAGGCCACTGTCAGAGGGTGCTGGGATCAGAGTTCCACCCCTCCTGCCCATCCTTACTGGCCCTTGCATCCCACACTTCCTTACCTGTTACTTAATGAGGTGGTTTTCACTTCTACTTTGGTGAAGGGGAGAGAGGTCGGGGAGGGAGGGTGGTCTCCTTTCTTAGGGGGGCTATAATAAAGCACCACAAACTGGGGCTGTCTAAAACAACAGAAATGGATTCTCTCCCCATTCTGGAGGCTTACACGTCTGAAATCAAGATGTTAGCAGATTCATACTCCCACCAAGGATCTGGGGAAGCATCCTTCTTACCTCTTCTAGTTTCTGGGGTCCCCGACTTTTGTTGGCCTGCAGCTGCAGAACTCCACCTCTGCTCTGTGTTCACATTGCTGTCTTCTCTGTGTCTCCGGGTGTCCCCTCTTCTTCTTAGAAGGACACCAGCCATTGGATTTAGGATCCACCCCTAAATCCAGGATGATCTCATCTTGAGGTCCTTAACTAATTAATCTGCAAAGACCCTATTTCCAAATAAAGTCACATTTCGAGTGTCTGGGTGGACATGAATTTTGGGGGAACACTATTCAATCCAACACAAAAAGAATCTTGATGGAGGACTTCCTTTGCAGTAGGGACTGTGCAAGCAACTGTATCCTCTACTTTTTCTTATGTTCCAACAAACTGGGATAGATGCATTATCAAGGAAACTAAAGCTCAGAGAGGTTCAGTAACTTGGTTCAAGTCACACAGCTGCTTAGCAAGGGAACCAGGATTGAACTCAGGACAATGAGACTCTGAAGCTGTCTATACTGGTTTCTGAGCAGCTTGAGGACAGGGAGTTTTGTCTTATTCAGATTTCATCTCTCTTCTCTCATCATTTCTGGACCTGGTGCTCTGTACATTGATAGCTCTAAAAACTGATAAAAAGATGGGGACCGCTGACCTTGAGAAAGACCCGGAGTGGATGTGTCACTGACTTGGGTGCTGAGGTGTGTGGCTGACCACCCTCCACTGACCTCCCCCAATGATGCTCTGTGGTGACAAGTGATAAAGCTATCTCTTATCACCTAGCTTCTGCTCCACTGAGAAATCTTGGAGTCCCTCTAAATTTAGATCTACACTGGCCCAGGAAAACAGGCAGGGCAACCATAATGATAACAAAAATCTAAACAACAGTTACGATTTATCCAATGCTTACTACTCCCCAGGCTCTCAGCCAGGCATTTTTACACGTGATGTCTTGAAATTATCACAACAGCCCAGCAGGGTGAGTATTATCCCCCTTCGGCAGATGGGAAAACCGAGGCTCAAGAGAGGTAATGTGACTTTGGAAGCTTGGAAGAAATAGGGCTCGGATTCTGAGTCTCCTTGACACTGGAGTTGGTGTTCTTTCTCTGCCCCTATCTTTCTTTTTCCCAGCTTCTCTGCCACTGGTTTCCAGTGTGACCAGGAGATGGACACCTCTGTCCTAGAGCAGATTCCCTCAGTGAAGGGAGGAAGTGTAAGGTTCCAGGAAGGAGAGGGTCCAGGCTGTCGGTCAAGAGGATTCCTGGGTCCATGAGGTCCCTGTGCTGCTCTGAGGTTTTTTTTTTTTTTAAGATTTTATTTATTTATTTGACAGAGAAATAGCTATAGAGGGAACACAAGCAGGGGAGAAGCAGGCTTCCTGCTGAGCAGGGAGCCCGATGTGGGGCTCAATCCCAGGATCCTGAGCCGAAGGCAGACGCTTAATGACTGAGCCACCCAGGTGCCCCCTGCTCTGAGTTTTAAATGACTTAAGAGAGAGCAGAAACCAGTCCCTGGAAAGCCAATTAATGCAAGTGAATTTGCATATCTGAATTGGTTTATGAAAATTGTGACAAGCTCCAGGTAGACTTGGGGGTAGGTTCAGGTATGTTGAATACCTAAAGGGTTTTTAAATTTTTTTATTAGTTAAGATGCTTTTTATTTTATTTCTCCAAAAATTTCACTTTATGTGGTTTAAATAATGGAGGGAATTCACTAGCTCATGGATCTAAGATGTGCAAATGTAGATGTCAGGTACAGTTTGATCAGGACTCAGCATCATTTTCTGTGGTGTCTTCTCCATATTCAAGTTAGTTTTGTTCTCATGGAGAGTTCCTTCATGGTAGTAAAATGGCTGTTGCAGCCCCAGTCCTCATTTTTGCCTAAAACTCCTTCCAGAGAAAGTTTCTCTTTCTAATCAACAAACTAGATTTCTGAGCTTAAATCTTATTGAACCAACTTAGGTCTTTTATCTTCTCTGGACCAATGATCAAGGCCAAGGGAACCAATGGGATCAAATTGCTGGGTGCACACCCATCAGAAACCACTCCCAGAGCTGGAGGTTGGATGATACCATCTCAGCTCCCACAGGACAAGGAAAGGGTGGGATGGGTGTTAGGAAGACATCCCAATGTCTACTCAAAGTTCTCCATGGGGAAAGAACATGGAACTGACATTCTTTGAGCATGTGCTATGAACCAGACCCTATGTTAGTTTCTCCAACACACTGCATGGTATGTGGGTTTATTTCCATTTTCGAGATGAGTAAACAGACTCAGAGGTTTGTAGTTCATGATACTCTTGAGATTAGCAAGTGATGACTCTGGGCCAGAACCTCGGGTGACTTGCCCCTCCTCCTGCCATCTGCTGAGGGGGTTCTGGCTCTGTTGCCTCTCTTCCTCTAATTCCTTCTTCAGACCTTTCACCCTGCCTAAGAGTTGGAGCTCTGTGCCTGGGGGATGCTGGCATGGAGTAAGTCTGAAGATTCCTAGCTGAAAGGTGGACAGAATCCGGTATTAACAGTACCAGGAACTCGCAGAATCCTCTAATTTTCCCTAGCACTATGAACCAACGTTCCCCTTTCAGATTGTTAGGTAAAGGCACAAAGAGGGCAAGAGGTTTTTTTTGTTTTGTTTTTAAGATTTTTATTTATTTATTTGACAGAGAGAGTGAGAGAGCACAAGTAGGCAGAGCGGAAGGCAGAGGGAGAGGGAGAAGCAGACTCCCTGCTGAGCAGAGAGACCGACATGGGGCTCGATTCCAGGACCCTGGGATCATGACCTGAGTTGAAGGCAGACACTTAATGGACTGAGCCATCCTGGTGCCCCGCAAGAGGTTTTTTAAGATCACACAGCAACTAATTAAGGGACAAGAACAGCAAGAGCCAGAAAGCCTGTGTTCTGATCCTGTCTTCTCTCACTTGTTTTCAATTACCCCTGGTGTTTGGGGCTGAAGCAGGACATGCACCTCTCGTTTCTGCACTTGGAGCTACGGGACCCTGCCAGAACCTTCAGTCCAGCTTCACACGTAGGAATCGCTTTGGCCAATTCAACTATAGCCCGGGTGTGACTGTGAGCTTCTTAGGGCCTGCCAGAAACTCCGATCCAACAGGCCTCCTGATGTGCCTCCTGCTCATAGGCTCCCAGCAAGCCTTTGGGGCCATCGGCCCCTTATTCCTCAACAAATGGCCTGCGAGAGGCAGGGCTCCCTTTCCCCAGGGTTACAGATGAGTAAACTGAGGCTCTGAGAGTTCAACCACTTGCCCAGAGTCATAAGCCAGGCTATGAACTTGAGTCAGTCAGACACCGGTGCCCGACTGTTCCACCTACGGCTGAGGCACTGGGGAAGGATTTGAGGAGGAGGGAGCATCACAGCTGTGTTCCGAAGGATGAGGGGCAAGTCAAGCTATTAAAGGGTCTCCCTCTCAGTTGGTATAGTGCTTTACAGATTAGATGCTATCTTTACAGATTAGAGCCACTCACTCTTCATTCAATCATCCATCCATCCCTTTAATAATTGTTTATTGAGCACCTACTATGAGCCAGGCACCGTTCAGGTTCTAAGGATACAGGGATGGACAAGACAGGGTCTCTGTCCTTATGAAGTTTCTGGTTAGGTGATGTCTCAACAATAGTGTGAGGCAGGCCAGATGTCACATCGTCATCCCCATTTGGCAGCCGAGGAAACTGAGGCTTCGTCATATGATGTGACTGGTCTGAGGTCACACACATAAACGGAAGACTAGGATTTGAATTTCAGTTCTCCACCCCCTCAGTTACACTGCCCTGAGCACCAATGAGATGGCAAAGGAGAAAATGTCAGTTTTCTTTCTTTTTCTTTTTTTTCCTCCCTCTCTCTCTTCTTCCTTCCTTCCTCTTTTGGCATAAAAATATAGAGAAGATTGTGTATTTTTACTAGGCCCTGTGTGGAGAGTTGCAGCCACAGGGGGACACTACCTAGGCCTGGGAACCCTCCCTGAAGGTTCTAGAACTTGGCAACCAAGGTCCTTGTAGGGAAACTGTTAGCACACATGTAAGTCATTGCAGCCAAGCCGGGGTTTTTAATCAGGCAGCATTTAAACTGTCCCATTCTGTCTGTGATTGCGCCGGATGTTTACATCATTTGTAATGAGACAAATTGGGACAAATTGCCAAGGACACTTATGTAAATGAAACCAACAGAAATGTTCCCATCTCTAGTGGTCGGTCGGAGGGCTCCTTTCACTTTCTCTTTCCTTTCTCCCCAGGGATGTTTAGGGGAAGAATTGGTGCTTTCTATTCTGAAAACCCTCTCCCTGGGCAAACAGAACATTCCCTGTAAGACAACTGCTTTACATCTCCGGTTGTAATTCTCGCCTTCATCGTATTTACTCTCTCCTCCACCTCGAAGGAAAAATAACTGCGCAATAAGTGTAATTGCTTTAACTTTCTCTGTCATTCCTTGCACAGAGAATGGATTCGATCTGCATTTCCTGGAGTTTGTCTGCAGAACCTTTGGTGGGCCATAAAAAAGACCGCTTATTCAATTGAGTTTAGGGAACAGGGCGACTAAAGTTAACCCAGTCTTTCCTGCAGGACATTTCAGAGCCTTTGCTAAGCTAATGAGCAATGGGACTCTCCAAGAGCAGATGTGGCTTTAGGATCCTGAGCTCCCTTTGTAGGAGACCTTTTATGGAATTGGTCATAAGCAGAACCAGCTTTGGAAAAAGTCAAGTAAATGCTTTCTCCTGAAGGGCAAGGAAGAAGACAGCCTGACTGACAGTAGCCTGGACCCTCTTGGGCCGATTCTAACTTGTAAGTCTGGCTTATGATAACCCAGATTCTGGAGGTCGAGGTCTCAACCCAAGCACATAGCATGACTGGGATGTATGGGAGCCAGAGGATCGTGGTATGTAGGCCTGCAGGGGTCAAAATCTGACCTCGGTCAAGTTTTCCACTCATCCTAACCTGCTGGCCTCAAACAGGTCTTGTGCTTTCTGGGCCCCTATCCTTAGCTCCTGCTGTATCCTCTGGCCTGGATGCCTTTCTCCTCCTATCCACTCTTTATAGAGAAGGCACATTATCATATAACTTCCTCTTGTCTTCCCATCCAGAACTGGGATCTTCAGGGCAGGGACCCTGTGTTCCTATCTTGAGATAAGGATCGCCAGCTCAGGGCAAATATTTATTTTCCACTCACTACGTACCAGATCCTGGGTTCCTGAGATGCTGAAAAAGAGCATGCTCTTAGTGGAGGCGAAAAACAGGGAACCACAGTTACAATCCATGTGATCGCAGGGTAGTGGGGACAATGAAAGGGTGAAGGTAGGGCAGAAGGACCCTGCCCAGCCTGGGGATGTCCCAGGAAGACTGGATTCCAGGAGACACCCCATCTAAGCAATGACATATAAGTATGAGTTAGCCAAGTGAAGATAGGTATAGGGAGGTGGTGTTCCAGGCAGATGGAAGAGCCTGGACTAAGGTCCAGAGGCAAGAAAGAGCATATTGCTTTGAAGAGCTAGATGAAGGTCAGGGTGGCTCTGGGGGAGCATGGGAGATGCAGAGACTAATGAATGCCAGATTAATTGTCCGAGGAGAATGATGTCCAAGAGGGCACACCAAACCGCACTTCTTTCACCAAAAAGGGAAGCTCAGGGCCAGAGGGAGCACTGGCTTTCACAGGGGAGGCAGAGACATGAAAACAGTGGCCCCCATCCCCTTACCCAGCCCTATCTGGGTACCTGGATCTTGCAAGTTCCTCCCCGCCGACCCCACAGGTTCTGTGCAGGAAATGATTTGAAATTACAAAAAATAATAAGAAAGAAAGAAAGAAACAAAGAAACAAAGAAAGAAACAAAGAAACAAAGAAAGAAACTCAGCAGTGGGAGCATCCTCCAGGTTTGTCCTTGCTGTTCCCTCCCCTAGAACTCTTCCCTCAGATGGCCACATGACCTGGTCTCTCACTTCATTCAAATCTTTCAGGCATCCCTTCTGTCCAGGAGACGCCATTCAAACAGCCATTCTAGAAAGTAGCTCAACCCTGCCTCCCCACCCTGCTGTGTTTTCTCTCCATGATGTTCTATTATACATTGATCTGTCAACTTGGTCATTGTCCTCCTTAACAACTATGATGTAGGGCGCCTGGGTGGCTCAGTTGGTTAAGCGACTGCCTTTGGCTCAGGTTATGATCCTGGAGTCCCAGGATCGAGTCCCGCATCAGGCTCCCTGCTCAGCGGAGGGTCTGCTTCTCCCTCTGACCCTCTTCCCTCTCGTGCTATCTCTCATTCTCTCTCACAAATAAATAAATAAAATCTTAAAAAAAAAAAAACAAAAAAACAACTATGATGTAAAGCTCCACGGGGACCAGGCCGTTTCTGCTGAATCCCATGCCTAGCTCAGTGCCTGGCCCAGAACAGGTGCTTAATAAAAGTTGTTGATCGAATAAATAAATGGAAGAACAGTTACAAGCATGAGATACTGCCACATGTGTGGAAACTACCCTATGAAACCCAAAAAATCATCCTCACTTTTTGGGGAGGCTTTGTGGGAAAAGGGACTTGTTTGGGTCCCACAGTCAGCCATTGGTGAAGCCAGGAAGTGAATCCAAATGTGCAGATTTCTGCTACTCCAAAGGCTGAAATTATATTCCTTCAAAGGCTGCCACCCTGTCAACGTAACCCGCTCCCAGACATCCCAGTTCCGCCTCTTCCAAGGTGATGCAGCTCCCTGAGCTTTCTGGAGGAGAGACAGTAGAACCACCACCAAAATTAAATAAATCATAGGCACGATTTATTGAGCGCTTACTATGTGCCAGACACTGTGCTCAGGACTTAACCTGCACCAATTCAGTTAATCCGCACAGCAACCATATAGATACAGGTAAAGAAACTGGGCAGTTTAAGTAGCTCAAGGCCCCAGCAGCACGTGCTGAGACCCGGATTCAAGTAGCAGCTGTCATGGCTAGGGAGGGTGCCAGGTGACAGAGAATTCTTTTTTGCCCTTCACCAACTTTAATCTGATGGCAAAGCCCACACTGCTGGGATTCTCTCTACAAGGAACTAGCAAGATCATGATTGTGATGGCGATGGTTTTTTTTTTTTTTTTCTTCCCTAGGACAGACAATTAATCAGGAGTATTAATGAAAATGCCAGCTCTATTATTGCAGAAACTTAAGTAATTTATTGGGAATTGAACTCAGGCCATTAAAATGTTATTACGGGCTTGTCAGTTGGTGCTTGTGTGCTCTGCTAAGGAACCACCACCTTAATGAAATTGTATGGTGCTCCTGACCGAGAGCTGATGAAGTCTGAGCGTGCTGTACCAGCGAGGGTGACCTCCCACAGCTGTACATCACCTCAGGCCCCAGGCTGGGGCAAACCCTTCATATTCTGCCTGGCTTTTACCATCTGTGAGGCTCCTACTATGCCCCAGGCACTGAGAGGGGGAGTATACAGCAGAGACACAGGCCCGGGCCTCAAGGAATTTGTAAACCCACGAGGGAAACCCCTATGTAAAGATGGTGGTATAAATGTACAGGAAAACAGCATATGCAGCAATGTTAAAAAGCTCAGCTCTGGCTCAAGGAGGATGGGAGGCTTCTCGTAAGAGGCGTTGCCATGCAAAAACTCTTTCTGTCCTGCTGAGTTGTTTTTCTTCCCTAAAACCTGATGGGACTGATTACAGAGATGTGTTATAGGAGGGTTTTAGGGTGCAACATGCACCTCAGTGGGGATAAGAGCATCTTCACAGGGGTGAAAATTGGTTCTTGCAGGGGATGGGAGTGTGTGTGGGAAAAATCTTACTCTTCTTATGTTTAAAGCACAGCTATCCATTAGTACCTAAACAGGAATAAGGTGGATTTCTGGTATTAAAATTTTAAAGTGATCAACACTAATTTAGTGGAAGGGCAGGTTAGAAAAAGAGACAAAGAAGGCTCAGCAGAAGAGGGGAGATTGAAGCTGGAATTTTAAGGCAAAGGCAGGTGTTTTCGTGGTGGAGACAGGTGCGTTGAGGACAAAGGGATCAGACGCTATAGTCACTTCAGTGTGAGAGATGGACACAGCTCTGGGCTGGAGGTCTTTAGCAGGGGAGAGTCCTGATCACCCATGAATTCTAGAAAAATCTGCTCTGTGAAGAGTGGATGGGACCAGAACTCAGCCCAGGACCTGGAGGGGCTATTGCAACAATCCAGGGAGAGGCAGAAAGACAGGGGAGGGACCAGCAGAGCCCACAGACTGACTGGCCCTTTGGGCTAGAAGGGGAGTCAGCCGCAGGTTTCTAGCCTGCCCAAAGAGAGCAGGGCAGAGAACAAAGCCATTATCTGAAAGAGGGTACACCATGGGTCAAACTGAGTTCCCTGAATAATGCTGGCCACATTCGCTAAAAGCCAAACCTAACCTCATTAGTCTGGGGCAGGGCCATCAGTCTGCTCTCTTCCTGCCATCATGACAACGAGACTGCACTCCATTAAACCAATTTACTCCATCTCCTTAGACTCAGGAAAATGGGAACAATCTCTGGGGAGGCCTGTCTGATCCCTGACCTCCAGCTCACCCCAGGGAAGCAGTGCCTTTTTAGCCCTGCAGGCAGAAGGCCTGTTGGCTGTCATGGGTCCACACTGTTCCTGAGGTTCCCGGGACGTGGGATTCAGCCGTGGGATCTGCACCCTCCTCTCTGGTCACCCCCATTAGCCTCGGAAGGGGAGAGCAGCTGCTCATCTTTCTCATGATGGCTTAGTTGGCTAATTGCACTTAATTCCTCTGCGTTGGGCCCAGCAGGGGCCTGCAGTGAGTTGCCAGCATTCTGGGAAGCTGGCTGGCCCAGGCGCTTGCAAGCCAGGCCCACAGCTGGGAAGGAGATCTGGCAAAGGCCAGGGTTGGGGGGGTGGGGGGGTGGGGGCCGTGGCTCAGAACCGGAGTGTCCTTTTGGGCCAGGTGTTCTCTGGAGCTCATGCCTGCTTTTTGCCTCCTGCCCCATCTGAGTGGTAACTGGGTGTCTGTATGTCCAGTTCCCCCAGGGACCATGAGTTCACTGAGGACAGGAATTCTGCGTGGACACCTTTGTCTCCAACATCTGTCCAAACTTGGCACAGGGTGAGCACCCAGTCACTATCTGTGGATAAATCGGGGTTTATTCGGTAGAACGTAAGCTCCACGAGGGTTTGTGTCTCTTTTGTTTGCTGCGGCGTATCAGCACCCAGTGCGGGGCCAGACAAGTGTTCGCTAAATACACGTGGGATAAGTGAATGAGCAAACCCTCCCTCTCAACCACCCTGCAAGGTAGATGTGGCAGATTGCATCGTTTATAATGCTTCACTCCCTCCCTCCCTTTTCCAGCCCCACTGACTTTGGGCTTGGCCGTGTGCCTTGCTTTGACCAATACAATGACTGGGAGCCCCAGACTGACTCCAAAGTCGCTGCCTTTCCTGTGGGAGCCATTAGATCAGGAAGGGGTTACACTGAGGGGGGGACCGGCGGGGGGCTTTGGAGGGGGGTGTGCTGGCTTCCCGGAAGGCAGCTGTGCCTGTGGACTCTAGGAGAGAAGGGAAGCTGGACAGACACCTGTCTCTGTGGCCTTGACCCTGAATGGGTTTGTATGACACTTCCCCACAAGGGCTATGTGGATGGTTCCACATCTTCTGAACTTTTCTTGCTCTGAGCAACTGGCCCTCACCGTCTGCCCTCAGATTCTTGCTACACTCTGCTGTGCCATGGTTTTCACGGGTGTTAACGTCACCTTTCAGAGATGCCGTGGGGCATGGGGCGGAGAACTGAGCACCAGAGGTGGATGGCTGGAGACCTGGCCCTGCTGAGTTCTCACTGGGGACCCCAGGCAAGCGAAGCCCCTCTTGGCACTGGACTTTCACAACTGGAAATCAGGGGTTTCAACCAGATGAGCTCAGATGCCCAGCCCTGCTGGGATGCTAAAGGCTGCCTCCCTTCCCCACCCCGAGTGGGGCTGAGAGCCCTCTCTCCCAGAATCTAGGGAGCCTGAGAGAGCACGTCAGACATCCTCAAGGAAGAACTGATGAATCTGAGTCGAACTGTTGAGCCAGAGACCTGGAATCAAATCCTACATATGGCACTCCTTACCTGCATGACTTCGGGAAAGTCAGCTCATTTGGGGGGACCTCAGTTTCCTGGTGCAGAAAATGGGCAGTAGTAACTAGAGTGCAGAGCTGTTGAAAAGATGAAAGGAGAGGACTATGTGAAAGAACCCCGCTTATACTAAGAGCTCACAAAGTTTGAAGTGCACATCTCTAGAATAGTCCTCCAGGGCAAGAGACGTGGATGTAGGCTGGTGGCTTGCATGACCACCTGTAAGAAATACACTCCATCAGTTTAGTATCATTGGGCCATTTATTAAGTATACTAGTGGCCATACTAAACACATTGCCCATTGGCCCACTGAATTTTTAGAACGGTTCTATAGAATAGGTAGAATATTTGCACTTTACACATGAAGAAACTGAAGCATACGGAGGGAATTCAGGAAACTGGCCAAGGTCACTCAGTTAATGAAAGCCGTAGCCAGGATTCAAATCCGGGTCAGCCTGGCTCCAGAGTCCTGGCTCGTCTACCAGCTAAGCAAGGATGCTTGCCAGGCTGCTCAGTCTCAGAACTGGGCAAAAGTATGAAGCAGGCCATCATACTGTGTCTAGAGATATTGCTTGGGCCCTCTGGAGCTGTTTTCATCGAACTGTGCCTTCATAAGGCTCCATGGGTCTGGGATGCCTGGGTGGCTCAGGTGGTTAAGCATCTGCCTTCGGCTCAGGTCATGACCCCAGGGTCCTGGGATCGAGCCCCACATGGAGCTCCCTGCTCAGTGGGGAGTCTGCTTCTCCCTCCGCCTTCGTTCTCCATGCTTGTGCATGCATGCTCTCTCTCTCTGACAAATAAATCAGTAAAATCTTTAAAAAAAGTCTCCATGGATCTATGCTGTGGGGAAACCTAAGGTACCAGTCCTTCCAGGCTCATGATGATTGATGTTTACAATAAGGATTTGGTTAAAATAATGGCTCACTGCATCACAAAGGGTGTGAGAGAAATCTCTCCTAGACATATAGGTCAGGAACTAGTGTGTTCTCATTCGAAGGTAAGTGGTTCCCAGACTGGAATGTGTATCACCATCACCTGGAGAGCTTGTTCAAACACAGATGGCTGGACCTCATCCCCAAATTCTGGGCTGGGGCATAAGAATCTGTACATTTCACAAGTTCTCAGATGATGTTGAGAACCACTGCTGTGGAGATGTGCATAGTAGATCTTGTTTCCTTCTCTGCAGGGGCAGCAAGGGAGCTTACAGCCAAGTGGCCAAGTCAGGAGCCACTCCAGAAAAAGTTCATGCATCTTCCATTCAAACTTTATGCCAGGCTTCCTTTTATTTTTCCTATTTGCATTTGCCCATTTGTCATATTTTCCTCACTCACATAAATGAACAAACTAGCATTTAAAAAAAATTTTGTTCAATTGTATGTCTATACCCATCCCCCAAAACCTTGTGAAATGCACAAAAAATAGGTAATCAAAAGCTTCAATGAAAGGGCTAAGAGCTTAGATGGCAGCGTTAGGCTGACAAAAGATTCAAATTCAACCTCTTTATGCATCAGTTTCCTCATCTGTAAAATAATAACTTCTGCTTCCTAAGCCCTTTGGAGAGACGGCATGCGGTAACCCATGCAGTGAAGTGCTTAGCACGGTGCCTCACACAGACAGCTCGATAAATGGAAGTGATTATTCTAATTACAATCAGGAAAAAAAAAAAACCAGCCTGGTGGCTGTCATTGCTCTCTGTTGACTCTCCCATGTGACTGGAAGGAAGAAAGGAAGAGCTCTCTTGTTCCTGTGTGATAAGAAGTCGCCATGGGGAAAACAGCTTTCTCTTTTCTGGTCTTCGCTGTGTATGGTTTTGCAGGAGATGCAGTGAACAACATGCACCGTGGTGATCGGCTTCTCCTGCCCAGAGCAGGACCCTGTGGGGAGCACAGCGAGGCCCTATTCTTCTGCTGCCACACTGGGAGGAAGCAGACCTCTCCCTGCGGGAGGGGGAGACACGCTAGTGGTGAAAGCACAGAACTCAGGTAGACACAGCCCTGACTCCCTGCCTCCACCCAGGATCATGCTTCCAACGGGGACCTTAATCCTGGCTTCTAACCTTTTCCTCCAGCAAAGAGGACTTTGCAGGGTGTAGAAGGAGCCATACGGCCCTGTGATTGTCATTTCCCTGAACAAAGTGCGGTGGTCTAACTAATTTCACCTTTGCACCAATTTCATCTTCATTAGGAGTCAATCAGGTAGACACAGTTGTCCCCTTTTTATGGGTGAGTAAACTGAGGCTTGGAGAAGCAGAGGTCACATAAATGATGTCATCTAATTTCAGCAATGATCCTCACGTGACTGTAAGGTGTAATCCAACAATTTTCTGTCTCAAGTGCAACTGGACACGGACACAGAGCCGAGAATCAAACACAGGTCTCTAACCGCTGCGCCATACTGCACCCCAGGAGGGAGACAGGAGACTCAGTGGCTCACACAATTGGATCTGCTCGGGAAAGAGGCACTGCGGCAGCCAATGCAACCTGCTGGAATCATGAGGACAGACGGGCCCTAAATCAGGGGCCCTTCCCATGGAAGACTCAGTGGAAGGACAGATGGGAGCGGTGTGTTGTATTGTAGTGGGGAGAGCGCTGAACCTGGAGACCCAGTTCTGGCCCTCGAGCTGCCATTTTGCTAGAGGTAGCGTGATCCGGTGTATGACCTAAGTGTGAAGCAAAGCCACTTTGGACGGCCTGGCTTTCAGCCACACCTGCCTTGAGGCCATACTCCTTCATGCCATCCTCCCTTTGGTAGGCTGAATAATGGTCCCCAAGATGTCTACATCCTAATCTCTGGAACCTGTGAATGTTCCCTGATATGGCAATGACTTTGCGGATGAGACGAAGTCAAGATATTGAGATGGGACACCACACCCAGGATTATCCAGGTGGCCCTAAGTGAAATCCCAGGTGTCCTTACAGGAGGAAGGCAGAGAGAGGCTTGACACATTCAGCAGAGGAGGAGGCGAGGCGGCTGAGGAGGCACACGTTGGAGGGATGTGGCCACAAGCCAAGGAACATTGGCAGCCACCAGAAGCTGGGACAGGCAAGGAACAGATCTCCCCTACAGTCTTTGGAGGGCATGGGGCCATGACAACATCTTGATTTCAGTCCAGGGATACTGATTTCAGATTTCTGACCGCCCAAATGGTGAGAGAATCCATTTCTGTTGTTTTAGCCCATTTAGTTTGCAGTTATTTGTTATAGCAGCCACTGGAAACATACCCCTCACACATAAATGCAATTCTAAAAGCATTGGCAAATCATGTAGATTTTAGTGAAAGTTTTGTGGGGAGTGAGGAAAAGAATTCACTTTGAATAGGATATAGCTGGAAATTACCCAGACTCTGCATTAGAGATCTCTGTCTTCATTCAGCTACAAACTTCACCTTATCTCCCTACAATCCTTCTATGACCCCGGCGTGTCCTGGGCCGTTCATCCTCAGGCAAACACAAAGACCCTCCTTGAAACAGAGCACTCAGGAGGTGGGGCTCGACCAGAGGTAAGAAGACACTGCATTTTTTTGGCCATGAGTGGAATGAGCATGGACTTTACAGTCAAGACAGATCCGGAGTCCTCCACGCTCCGTCCCTCACTGCTGGGTGCCTCAGGACCTTGTCCGCTAAGCAGGGTCTTATGGTCATTGCAAAAATAGGGGCAGGCTCTAGCCCTGGGTTTGGTATATATTCATCCCTCAATTAATGATTGTTTATATTAGATAATGATGTTTCGATTAACTGAGCACTTACTGCAGGTCAGGCACTTTTCGAAGCTTTTTTGCAAGGAATAACTCATTTATTCCTCACCTCTGCTCTATGAGTTAGGAATTGTTACCACTGTTCCATCCATGAGAAAAGGGAGGCACAGAGGCTAAAAACGGGAGCCGAAAGTGACTGTGGCTGGTAAGTGGATCCAAAGCACCAGTTTGGAGCAACTGCAGAGCCACACCCTTAGTCTCTCAGGACCCAAGGGGGAGCTAGAGGGGGACGCCCTGTTGAGAACCTAAACTGGGAATCGACCATGTCCGGGCACACTGGTGAGTCAGGCGTGGTCCCTCCACGGGCCTCAGCCGGGACACCCGAAGCATTTCCTTCGAGAGAGCACACCGCGAGGGGACGGAGCCCACAGGAGCAGCTGCGCAGGGAGTGGGTCACATGGTGGCATCTGGCCCCAGCCAAGGGCATAGCCTGGTGGGAGGGAGCAGTTTCTCGGATGAAGCAGTTCTTCAGGGGAGAGGAACTAGAGCAGCAGGAGAAAAAGAGCTGATGCCACGTTTGTGGCTGAGGTTCTGCAAAGAACAAGTGGGAGTACAAGCCAGGGACCCTGGAATTATGGTCATGAAGTGGCCCACTGACACAGGCCGGCGAAGCAATAGCTATTAACTTGAATAAGGGTTGTTATGAGGACTCATGGAGCTCGTGTATGTGTACTAGACACGTCACATGACCTGCCATGCCCAGCTCCCCAAACTGCCAAACCCACAGCCCCAGAAGAAAGAAAAAAGTCTGAGATGGCCAAGTTCAGGCCAGGGGACTCCGGGTTCCTCCCTGCCCCCCTCCCCCCATTCCCCAGCAAACTGACTGGCCAGCAAACACTATCAGCATTTCTTTTTTTTTTTTTTTTTTAAAGATTTTATTTATTTGCGAGAGAGAGAATGAGAGACAGAGAGCATGAGAGGGAGGAGGGTCAGAGGGAGAAGCAGACTCCCTGCCGAGCAGGGAGCCCGATGTGGGACTCGATCCCGGGACTCCAGGATCATGACCTGAGCCGAAGGCAGTCGCTTAACCAACTGAGCCACCCAGGCGCCCACTATCAGCATTTCACAGGCTATGGAGAGATTGCTGCCTGTTGAGGTTTAAAAAAAAAAAAAAAGGTGGGCTGCACACACATTAGGGTGACCGTAAGTTTTTACAAAGGAGAATAGCAAGTGTTGGCAAGGATGTAGAGTTTTAGAGCCCTTGTACATTGCTGGTGAGAATGCAAAATGGTGCAGCTACTGTGGAAAGTGACTTGGCAGTTCCTCAGTCGATTAAACACAGGACTAGGACCCAGCAAGTCCACTCGCATGTATATACTCAAAAGAGTTGGCAACAGGGGTTCAAACCAAAACTTGTACACGGATGTTCCTAGCAGCACTATTCACAACAGCCAAAAAGTGGAAAAATCCCAAATGTCTATTAATTGAAGAATGCATGAATGAACGAAATGTGGTCTATCCATACAATGGGATATTGCTCAGCCATAAGAAGGAATGAGGCACTGACGAATGTATACCGTGGATGACTCTTGAAAACGTGATACCAAGTGCAAGAAGTCAGACACGAAAGGCCACATATTGTATTATTCCACTAATGTGAAATATCCTAAGCAGGCAAATCGGCGAAGACAGAACGCAGACTGTGGTTGCCAGGGTCTGGGGGAGGGGGTGCTTAATGGGTACAGGGTTTCCATTTGGGGTGATGACACAGTCTGGGAACCAGACATTAGTGACAGTGGCACCGCATCATGAACATTCATGCCACTGACTTTTACACTTCAAAATAGTCAACTTTAGGTTATGCATATTTTGCCACAATAAAAAATTAAAGGCGGGCTGGGTCTATCTGATTCTCCTCCTATCTGCCACAGAAATTGTCACTGGGAAATAACAAGAAAATAAAGAAACAGGAACAGAGGCTTCAGGATCGTGAGGAAGAGTAGGGCAAGAAGGGCTCGAGGACCTGCTGGAACCATGAGGACACAGGGACTAGGATGCGTGGAGATAAGATCAAGAAGAGGGGCGCCTGGTGGCTCAGGCGTTAAGCGTCTGCCTTCGGCTCAGGTCATGATCCCAGGGTCCTGGGATCGAGCCCCGCATCGGGCTCCCTGCTTGGCCAGGAGCCTGCTTCTCCCCCTCCCACTCTCCCTGCTTGTGTTCCCTCTCTAGCTGTCTCTCTCTCTGTCAAATAAATAAAAGAAAATCTTTTTTAAAAAAAAAAAGAAGAGAAGACAGGCAGCTGATACAGAGGGCAGGGCAGAGCATCTGGAAAGACCTATGAGCTCCCACTGCCGAGGTAGTTCACCTCATTCTACAACGGCAGACCCGAGGCTCGGAGAGGCGAGCTCACTCTACGCTGCCCACGGACACAGAGCCGAGAATCAAACACAGGTCTCTAACCGCTGCGCCATACTGCACCCCAGGAGGGAGACAGGGAGACTCAGTGGCTCACACAATTGGATCTGCTCGGGAAAGAGGCACGGCTGGCAGCCAATGCAAATGGCCCTTTGTTTTTCTGCCAACAAGCTGTTTGCAGAGCCCTTCTTACACTGTGATATATTCTGATGCATGCATTAGCCGGTCCTCTCCTGGGGGGCTGCATCTGTCTTGGTGGCAGTTCTCAGTCGTTCCAGCTGGATGAGAGATGGAGTCAGGGAAGGGCAGATCTGGGATAAGCCTGAGCCGCCCTGCGTGAAAGGCTCCCACAGTTAGCTCCTACTGGAGGGTCTCCAACTTCCATGAAGCACTGGAATGAGCTGACAACTTACTTTTCTGTGGCTTGCCCTTCTTCATCCTGGCTCCTCAACCCTCAGCCTTCTTGGGTACAACACAGCCCACATTTGCACAAAGCCTTGCCATTTCCAACTCCCCTTTGACGTCTCTCCCTACAGTGTGACATGAGCCGCCATGAAGGTCAAGATGGTCTCTGGGCCAAGGATCCTAAATATCCTGCTCAGCTCAGTGTGGTATCTGCTGTTTCTTTCTTCTGCTGCTCCAGATCCCCTCCATTGCACTGTGTCCAACATAAACTGCTGCCCATGGGTTTTGGCATGAGACAGGGCTACTAAGGCACCCCACCCCATCTTTCCTAAATGTCCTAACTGAGTATGTTCCCCAATCTCATTCCGGTTGACTTTCTGTCACTGCCAACCAAAAGAATCCTGATGGATAGAACCTGAGGGAAGTTCCCTAAAATCAGACCTGCCCTTCATCCTACCCTCCCAACTCTAGTAAGTGGTGCCACCTGTTGGTCAAGTCAGACACCTTCAAGGTCCATCATTCCCAACACAGATAAGTCACCTGGGCCGATTTTACTTCCTATCATCTCTTGAATTTGTCCCTTTCTCTCTCCCTAGTTTAGGACTCACCAACTCTCGCGGTTAGCAGTTTTCTTTAGCAATTTCCCAACTGGCTTCCCCACCCCCAGTCTCTTCCCTCCCACCTCTTGTTTCTCCCCCAGTCTACCCTCCAAGAGTAAAAGTAGAGCCGGAGTGAGTGGCTTTCCTGAAAGACAAATTTTATGCCCTGTCCCCCCAACAACAATACCCGTGGGTTGTTATCCTAAAGTCCAGATGCCTTTGCTTGGCACTCAAGGCTCTGCCTGGCCTGGGCTCCACTAATTTTGCAGCCCCAGCAGGAGACCTTTCCAATCACATGGATTCTGGAGTGTGCCAGGCCTCTCACCCCCTGCCCTCGCTCATGCCGGCCCCCCCGCTGGGACATCCTGTGTCCTCCTCTGGCTAACTGGTCACCCCCATGAGCGCTGCCCTCACATGCCCATATTTGTACCCCTTGCCCTCCCTGGGGCTCCCACCCAGAGCCCCGTGCATCTCCTGTCCTGTCACGTGTGTTGTGACCCTCCATAACCTTGTCTGTCTCTGTGAGTTCTGTGCATCTAGAGATGGCAGCTGTCTCGTCTGACATTGTGTGCCTGGCTCCCAGCACAGGGCCTGCCACATGGTAGGGGCTCACTGTCGAATCAGTAAATAAGTGAATGGAAAATGATTCATGAACCTGAGTTCAAGGCCTTCAACTGTGGGGTAAGGAAAGGGGGAGCTTTCCCTTTCTCTCCTCCTTCCCACCAAAGGTGTGATCTGGATCATTGCGGTTCCTCTGCACCAATTCGGCTCAGCAGAACCTCCAGCGACACTTCGAATTCCTGTAAATTACTTCCCTGCTATGACTTGTAAGCTGGGTTGCCAAGCAACGAGAGGGGATTTGGTCCTTATCAAGGGGCCTCATCCACACATTATCCACTCAAAAGATGTCCTGGCACAGGTCGGGGGCGGGCAGAACTCCACTCTCTCAGCCCTCTGCCCTGCTGGGTACCCCAGCTGTGGTGGGGGTCTCACCCCCGCCCTGAAAGGAGCTAACCATATTGGGGACATCTGAGATATCTCTTGCGGAGATGCCATCCTGAGTGGCTCACCCTGGGGGCAGGGGAGGAGAGAGAGCTCCCGAGCTGCGCGACCCGGTGTGTAGGGGTGTAGAACTCTGAGACGACATGCTTTGGAATCAGGAAGCTTGGGGTTTGCAGCCCCGAACTGGCACGTAGCCACATGCCCTTGGGAAAGTCCTCCTCATTGGGTCCGGTCTGCTTATCAGGTCAGTGTAAATACTAAGACCCTGTGTTGTGGGTGGCTTACATGGGACGACATGGCCCGAGCCAGCTGCAGCGGCTGGCACTGAGAAGCGGAAAGAGAATGGCCACTGTTCTGACCCTGGAGGGCTGACACTGTCCGGGGCTCCTGGAAACCACAGCCCTGGGTTGTCAGGCCTCCAGTGAGAGTCCTTACTTGTGCCCACCACTGAACGAAGGGGCCCCCAGCGGGACCAAGGGCACTGCCGCAGCTCTTTGGGAATGTTCAGTCACCCACCCCAGGCCTCACAGCCCACGTGGCAGAGGGTGGATGCTCAGCTTCCAAATTTGCCTCCAACGCTGAGGGTTTTTTCACCTGCCACTCCCCAGCCTCTGCGTCAGCCAGGAAGTGAGCCGGGAGCCGGGAGCCCCTCTTGTCCTCCCAAACAGCCGGGATCTCCCTGAGCACCAAGGCCCAGCTGTGGGGTTTGAATGCAGCCGCGTCTCGCGTCTCGTCTGAGAGCCCCTGTGGCCGAGGTGGGGAGGGGAGAGCCCCCTGGGGCCTGGACCATTGCCAGGGCAGGGGGCCCCGTGCTAAGCATTTGTCGATGGGCTGGCCTTAAATGCACAGACTACCCAGGGCTTATGCGGGATCTGATCTTAAACTGTCAGAGTTCTGGGGATAAAAGGCCCCGTAGAAAGGTTTGTGGTGGTGCAGCGTGAGGCACTTGGGCTCCCAGGCCCACACAGAGGTGGCTGCCTGCCTCCCCTAAGTGCCGACCATCTCAGTGTCCGTGGCAGCCTCTGCTCCCTTCTGCCTTTTTCACTGCTCTTTGCCAGGGTCAAGGCTCAGGTTGGACGCCAGCCAGGCTCCACCTCTTAAGGATGTCTCCCTCCCCCACCCCGCAGCCCCCGGTCTGAAAGCTGCACTGAGATCCCTTCTGCGCCGTGATGCCACCTCTACGGCTCGAAGCCCACGTTCCGACGCCTTCTCCGCGCCTGAGCCCACGAGCCAGGTGTGGTCCGTTCAGGTCCCCAGCACCCAGCCCAGGGCTGGGAACAGAGAGCAGGTGTCTGCTGGGATCGTTAAGGTGGAATGAGCACAAAGCTTTTCTTCCCACCTTCTCCGCTGCTAATGCCCCTGTTCTTTCCGCCCTTCCCTGCCCCCGGATTTCGTTCCATGTCCTTCTTTCATCTCACGTGACTTCGTAAAACAACTCGTGTCCTAAAGGGAGTCAGAACCCAGAGAAGCCCTAAAGAGACATACTGCCTCATCCTAAGAGGAGGCGTGAAGCTTGAGGGCAAGGGGGAGGCCAGCCTGAAGTTCCACGGGGTGTTCTAATCCAGCTCCAGGCAAGGCTCCCCCTCTGCCTCCGTTTCCTCTTCTGTCTCCGGGGATGGCTGGCACCTCACTGTGGTTCTGATCCATTGCTCCCATAATCACTTCCAAATGTTATTTTCATGAAGCCATAAGCCACAACGCTGTGACTCCCAGCTGTCCCCACTACGTGCCCCATTAGCTCCAAACCTGGAGCTGGTATATTTAAAAGGCGCTGCAGCCCAGCCCATGGCCCTAGTATATGAACTGGAATGGTACTTCTCTGGAGAGAGGGGATAGGAACAGACACTTATCGAATACCTACAGGGTGTCTCGAACCTGGCAAGGGCAGGCGCACTCTTTGCAGTGACCTATGGTATTGCATTTATAATCCTGTTTTTTTTTTTAAGATTTATTTAATTAATTTATTAAGAGAGAAGGGGTGGGGCAGAGGGAGACGGAGAGAATCTCAAGCAGACTCCCAGCTGAGCGCCGAGCCCGACGTGGGGCTCGATCTCACAACCCGGAGATCATGACCTGAGCTGAAATCAAGAGTCAGATGCTTAACTGACTGAGTCACCCAAGCGCCCCTACAATCCTGTTTTAAAGACTGAGGCATACAACCTGCCAAGGCCACACAGAGGGTCCATGGCAGAGCCTGAGCTTATGTCCCCTGTCTGTACTCTTTCCCTTGCCCACACCTCCTCCCAGAAATGCCACAGGTGACCTGGGATCACCTCTCAGGAAAGGCAGATATGTAAAACCAAACGTCCCAGTGGACAGAGGCCCCTTCTTGTCCAGGCAGCTCTGTGCCCTCCCTCCAGCCTCATAGAGCCCTCTTTCCTTCCAACACCTGTAGCTGGGAGTCTGACCCCACAGTCTCACTCTGGGTTGGCCCAGGCCAGCCTCCCTTGTGAGGTTTCATGTCAATGAGTGTAGAAGTGTGCTCCCATTGCCAAGCTCACGGCAGGCCAAATTCAATAAACACGCACTTAAATAATGGTAGGGAATACTGACTGAGTGCTCATCGTGTGCTAGGTACCATGGTAAGCATAAATTCTCACAACGGCCTTCTGAGTTGAACCCTAACAGTAAGCCTGCCTTCTAGATGGGGAAACAGACTCAAAGTGGGTGACTTGTCCAAGGTCACAAAGGTGGTAAGTGATGGAGCTGGGATTCAAAAAAGTCTGCCTGATCCCAGCCCAGTTCTGAGGTGCGGTGTTTCCAGACATTGATTGGCCATCTGCTCAGTGTATGCCAGGCACTGTGCTAATCAATTTATATGAGCTGCCTCAATGAATCAGCACAAGGACATTGAAGGTGTATCCTATTTACTATTAAATCAGGTTCATGGAGGAAACAGAGGCCAAACACTTGGCTGCCTTGCCCAGGGTCACACCGCTAACAAATGGCAGAATGTAAATTTTAATTAGACCCTTTTGTTTCTAGAGCTTAAGCTCTAACCGTTTGCTGTCCTGCCCCTGCAAATAGTACATGCCTACTGAAAGCAAGGCCTCAAGCTAAACCCTTGGGAGACAGCAAAGAAGGAGCCATGTTCCAGGAGAAGATGACAAGGATGTCCTCAGTTGCAGTGCAGTGTGAGAAGAGGGGTGTGAGGTGCTGATCAGGGTGGGGGATGAGCATGGGTGCACAGAGCTCAAACATGGCCCCCAAGAGTAGGGCAACCTTAAGTTGGATCTGACAGAACAAGTAGGATTCGGGTGGGAAAAAAGGCATTTGGGAGAGGGAAAGTGCAAAATACAGCATGATATGCTCAGGGAAATGCAGGTCATTTCCTGTGGCCTTGGCCAGGAGTTCCACGTGGTGAGCAAGTTAAGGTGAGGCTAGAGAGGCAGGCCAAGGCCAGGTTGATTAAAGTGTGGGTTAAGAACAGCAGTGCAAGGACTAGTTACCCCGAGATCAAGTCCCAGCTCCATCGCTAACCAGCTGTGTGACCCTGAGCAAGTTAATTGACCTCTCTGGGCTTCAGTTCCTTTATCTGAAGTGGTGACAATAGGGGAGCCCACCCCATAGGGTTGTTTTTAAAAGGATTAAATGAGCCAGTGCCTGGAGTAGTGTCTGTCTACACTCTCAGTAAATGTTAGCTCAGGATTGATGAAGATCCTGAGTACTAAGTTAAAGAGCTCTAGTCTTCTCCTGAAGGGTGTAGGTGGCGGAAAGAGGGTGAATGGTTTGAAAAGCAGGGAAGTGCTATTCTATTTCCATTCAATAAGTACTGTTTGATTAAGCCTCCTGTCTGTCCTCATTCAAATAACTCAGGTCAGTGCTACAGAAAAAGAGGAAAAGAAGGAGGAGATATTTAGGTTAAAATCATCTGCTTGGCTTCCTGGGTTCTCTGGTTTCTTCTCCTTTCCCCATTCACAGTGTTCTGACTTCTGGCTCCCTGCTCGCAGACCCATCACATGCCCCTGTCCACCCCGCAGTCCTGAGCATCATGGAATCTTGGTGTGAAAGGGCACCTCTGAGTTCCCCTTGACAACTGCCTCTTCCTCCACCTATAACCAGAAAGGCTCTACTTGATTGCTTCCAGTGATGGGAGACTCATTACATGAGATAAAGGGCCTGTAACTCTGAAGAGTTTGGGCAGTGGGAAGACATTAGCTGCCCTGGTCTCATTTAAGAAGTCAGAAAACAAAGCAGATGGTACCATTACATTACAGTGCATGAGATTCCAGGGGGTTGGAAGCGGCCTGCTGAGCGGTGTCCCGGTGAGACGTCACAGGTCAAAGATGAACGCACCGTGTTGTGCCATAACCTCTCCCCCCCAGTGTAACCATAACAGCTAGCATTTATTGGGCATTTATTGTATGCCTGGAACTGTATTAGCTCATTTTAATTGCTTTTTCCACCTTCACTGACAAACTGATGACAAATTTTTAGAGGTAACATTTGTTAGAGGAAGGAGGAGGGAGTCCCTTTTGTCTGGCCCGTGCTCTAGTGCTCCTCAAGCCTGTGGTTCTGTCTAAGAGAATGTCAGGGGGCCTTGACCCTAAGGCAGCCTTGTGGGTCTGCATCGGCCTATAGTATAGGATCTAGAAACAGCCTTACTTATGGTCAGGGGCCTTAAGATCAGCCTTCTGATCTCTGTCCCATCTTCCTTCCCACTGCCCTCCTCCACTCAGCACACACGCAGGTAGGGGTCCTGGAGGGGGCCCGTCAGATGTGCTTCAGGACTTGTTTGCACTCTCCATAGCTGGTTTCAGTTTCAGCATCTGCAATGGCAGGAAGGCCCCTCCCCTGCACGGCCTCTGTTGACTTCTGTCCACTGGGCCCATGAAGGGCAGGACAGCCCCCTCTTCCTGGGGAGGGCCCTTTGGAAGTGTGAAAGGGCCCCCGTGGGCACCTCCCAGGCCTTCCCTGTCTGTGCAAGACAGAGATCTCCTCTTCTGCAACCTCCCAAGCCGCCCCCTTCTCAACTGTGGGTGTCCCTGGCAACAGGCCCTGCCCCAGCTCTGAGCGTGTGCGGGTTTAGTCAGACGAGCTCACAGGATCTGACGGTATGGGTGTTTGCACAAGGTTCCTAATGCTTAAATAACGCCTCTGCCATTCGGTTGTAAGACTTCAAGTGTGTTCCTCTCTCTCGCTCCTTTGATCCTCACAAAACCCTGAGAGAGAGGCCAAGGAGACATTATTGCCCCCATTTTACAGATTAGGAAAATAGGGCTCAGAGAAGTGACTTGCTTCCCAAGAGCTGGAATGAGAAACCAAACCAGGTCTACCCGAGTCCTGATTCTCTGCTTCTTCTATTCTTTGATTCTGTGGGTTTGTTTCTATACTCACAAGCCTAGGTAACGTGTCTGGGGTCACACAATCAGAAAACAGCAGTGACAAAGTTTGAATCCACAGACCATGCTTGGTGTCTGACGTAGAGCAGGTGTTCGCCAAATGTGACATCGGATGACCCCCCCACTTCAGCACCCCCTCTGCTTGGTTGCCTGCAGGTAGGTTCCTGCGGGTCTGGGCTCCCTCTGGCCATCTAGCAGGTAGGGGGAGGACTGGCAATTCCTCCCTCCTCCCAGGCTTCTCTGGCTGCCAGAGAAGCAGGTGGCTCTCCCTCATCTCCCATTCAAAGGGTGTTGAGCTTGCAGAAGGCAGATGAATGAGCTGCTCAGCCAGGGAAGATTTTGTTGCTAAAATACACGGTCTGATTACGAGTGATTGAGGGGCTGGAGAGAGAGTGAAGTTGGCTGTGATTTGTTCTGATTTGAAGTAGTTCTAAACAAGTCACCGGGAGGCAGGATGGGGGCCGCAGAGTTCAGCAGCACAAGCTTTGGCAATGACACATTTCCTGTGGACGCCAGGGCTGTTTCTGACAATTCCGGACAGGGTTTTCAAACAGTTTTTGAAATCAGATTCAGAACATTTATCTTGTCTCCTTTCCATTTGGCATGAAAGCTTCCCTATTTTGTCTTCCTCTCTTTTCTTTCACATATTATACACACACACACACACACACACACACACACCCCACACACATATATAATTTTACTTTTATTTCTCTGCAGCATCGGAAGTGAGCCACAAATTAAGTGGAGGCGGCTTGGGAGACTGAAGCCAGCCTGGTGTGGAATAATGATGTTATCTGTGGCCCAAGATTCGTAGTAGCACAGCCTCCCGTGTCTGTCTGACAAGGAGAATCTGCTTGAGGGAATTCATCCTGTCAGGACTGAAGACAGTAATTGGGGCCAGTGATTCATGACCCCTTTATGGGCTCATGAATACATTCATCTTCCACATTTATCTCATTCCTGAAATCCATGATTGTCCATTCCAGCAGGAGGTGGTGGGGCGTGGTGCGGTGTGGGAAGCAGGGTAACGGGGGAGGCGCCTCTTCGCCAACCAAGATGATGGAGGGACATGGGGCAGCTCCTCTGCATGATGGGAAGTGTGGCTCAGTGAAGAGGCTTCAATTAGATGGTTTTTGAGATGGCTGACTCAACCCTGCAAGGAGCCTGATGGCTCTTCCCTCACTAGGAGGAAAGGATGAGAGGCCCCCCTCATTTGTCACTTCTGCCTTGATTTGAGTCATAGGACTGTCACAGCTGCAAGTGACTGTCCTGCTCCTGTCCTTTGGACTGGCCTGAGCCAGCCACCCACCACTTGGATGCTCTGGGGGCCAAATGCGTGTTCCCAGTGATGGCTCTGGACCCATCCCAACAGAGGCAAAAAAATCCGCGGTGACGAGTCAGGAGCCCAGATGCTGGAGCCAGGTCAGCTGGGTCCAAACCCTAGCTTCTCCCTTCAGCAACTGCTGCATGAGCTCCTCTTAAATGCTCTGTGCCTCAGTTTCTCTGTAAAATTCACCTACAGGCTGATTGTGTGGCAGAAGAGTGACTATACATTCAATGCTGAGCACTGCCTGGTATACAGCAAGTGCTCACTTAGTGTTGGTTAACACCACCTCCTCTCCTTTGCTTGGCCGGCCTACTTCCCAGAAGCTCGGGTCGACATCTGCTTCCAGTTCCATTGGCGGGGGACCTTCGGGGCACCCTCCTTCGGTATGTTTCCCGCATATGTTTGGCTTGCATCACAGCTCCAGCTCCGGCCTGCCGGCATCCCGCTGACTCAGCAGGCCCCACACTGGAGGGGCATGCGGGCAGGGTGAGAGCTTCGAGACGGTTGGCCAGTGGGATGTGGCTGCAGATGGCTGAGGCCCAGGGGAAGGAAGGCACCTGCTGGCGGTCACTAGCCAGGGACTGGTAATGCTGGCTCCCAGTCCAGTGCTGGGGGGGGGGGGGGGGGGGGGGG
>NC_138375.1:54727986-54820741 GCF_054177405.1 Leptonychotes weddellii | reverse complement strand
TTCTCCCTTTGCTCTTGGTCTAAGGATTCTACACGGCAGCCGGGGCCTCGTGGCCTGCACCTCGGGCGCATGGGCCGGCGTGGCACCAGACAGTGTGTTTGCAAGGACATGTGCTGATTTACAAACGGACATACTAGCCTGCTTGTATAGGGCTGGGGGCTGGGAGAGTCTAATCTTCCAGAACGAGTTATTTGGATGACTGGCTCTTTCTTGAGTATACGAGAATAAACCAGCCCTTCGCATCCTGCTTCCTTTCTCTGCCTTCAGAGCCAGGTTCTCAAAACCTTGTGGCTTCAGAAACAACTTTTTGGGTCCCTGCATCTTAAAGTTGGCAAGGTTTCCTCAGGTAGTTTGGTATTTGTACCACTGGCAGCCTTGCTGTCCAGGCAGGTTTGGAATGAGCTTGGATGAGGCCCACCACCCTGACACTCGCCCCCCAGCACACTTCCCCATACACATGCCTTCCTTAAGGCTAGGAGAGGGGACAGCATGTCAGCCGCATCATCCAGACCCAATATGCAAACTTGCACCATGTAAAGGGATGACTGGTAGACGGTGAAGAGCCGGGCTCTGTGGAGTCACAGCCCTGGCCTCAAGTCCAGCCACTTGCTAACAGTGTGACCTTGGCAAAAGGTCCTCAGGATCCAAGCCTCCACTTCCCCTTCTGTAAAATGGGCTAAAAATACTTACCTTGCAGAGTTCTTCTGAAGAGTGAATGAGCTAACACAGGTGTTCAATAGGTGCTAGTTCTTTCTCCTCTCCCCCTCCTTCCACGTCCTAAAGCCTGAGCACTCTGGCCGTCGGACTCCACCCTGGAGAGTTAGTCCTGGCGGTGGGCAGGGGATCAGCCCTGAGAGGCCTGCAGGGGAGAGGTACAGGAGCCCCTTCTTCCCGTCATCTTGGGCCTCTCTATCGGAGCACTTCTAGGCAAAGGGCTCAGTGCAAATCAGTGCCCCCTTGCTCAGGAGATCCCAGAGCCTTTCCTGGGGGGAGAGCGGGTCTTCTGAAATGGCTCAGGGGGAAGCCTGGGGAGTGTGGGCAGCACGCAGGGTTCTCTGCTTCTCTGGCTGGTCACACTGGCATGTGAGTTATGTTCACAGATTCCCCTACACATGAAACTGGACGTGGCCGTCTCAGACATGGCTCCCGAACCAGAGGCCGCCCCTGTGGGCTCTACTTCAGAGAAGATATGCAACTGAGTCGTCTACACCCATCCCGCACTCCATCCTTACCCCCACCTCCACTTCTCACCCCTCCAATCCCTAGCCCCAGCTAAGCCCCACTATAACCGATGAACACCTGTCCCTCAGGACTCTGGGAAGGAGCCAGGCTTGGGGACTGGGATTTTGTTTGGCAGGTTTCTGGTGGCCTTGAAGTGGACCCTTACATGTGCTGCGAAGGAGGTGGCCTGGGCGGCCTGTCTGAAGAAGGGGTGACTCAGTTGGATTGACCTGATGTTCCCTCCCTTCTAGCTGTGCACAGAGTGCTTGAAACCATATGGCCAAGTGGTACCTTGCTACAGGCTTCATGAGAAACCCAACGGGAACAATGGCTAACATGTACCACACGTGGACACCGTGCCAGGCGCTGTGTCTCATAACTCTTCAAGAGGACTACTGTAATTTTCAATTTGTAGGTAAGGAAACTAATCAAACAGAGTCTGTAACATGCCCAGCCCCATGGTGGGAGAGGGTGTCTTTGAACCCCGGTGTTCTGACGGCAGAGGGCTATGCTCTTTTTTTTTTTTTTAATTTTTTTTTTTTGAAGATTTTATTTATTTATTTGAGAGAGAGAGTGAGAGAGAGAAAGAGCACAAGAGGGGGGAGCAGGAGAGGGAGAAGCAGACTCCCTGCCGAGCAGGGAGCCCGATGTGGGACTCGATCCCGGGACTCCAGGATCATGACCTGAGCCGAAGGCAGTCGCTTAACCAACTGAGCCACCCAGGCGCCCGAGGGCTATGCTCTTAACCGCATAGCCATACTGTTTTCCCGGAGAGGGAAGAGCCAAACGCCGTCTCTTTCTACCCAAGGCAAGGGATGATCCAGGACGCTTCCGAAGGTGTTCCGCACCCTGTGGCTGGGTCTGTGCCCCCTACATAATCCCAGTGGATGCCATTTATTAGGAAGGAAGAGGTACCAACAAAAATAAGGAAAGACAGGAACATTTATGAGCCTCCTACTGTGTGCATCATACCACATCAGGTCTCGTGGAATATTTAAAGACCCTGGCCCTGCCCATCTCTAGGTGTCATGTAGGGGAAGTCACCTTTTCGGAGACTTGGGTCCTTCACCTGTAAAATGAGAAGTCCCTCAAACGATGTCAGGTGGCTCCTCCTTGAGCATGAATGATATCCTGACTCAATCCCTTATGGGTAATCTTGTATTGTGTTATACAACAGAGGTCCGGAAAGGCTAATTGGCATTTCCTAGCTGAGATCCCTTCCGAAACTAGAGTCGATGTTCTTGTTACAATCTCCAGCCTCCTCTCCCCTTTTGGCAGTAATGGCTGGGAAGGGAAGTCCCCACATTCTAAAATCCAGCAGGAAAGCCAGTGCCTCCCACCAACACTGACCATCACCAAACCATAAACCAGAGCCTGACTTCCAAGCTCCTCCAAACGGGATAGAACACACATTCTAAAATCCAGCCCTGTCTGAGGCCCATACTGAGGCAACAACTGTCCCCCCACCTCCCACCTCCCTCTGCTCTGGGAGACAGTGGCTGAGAGCACTGGGAAGAGGGACCCCAGCCGGGGATGATGTCTTGCTTAATGAGGGATTGTGGGAGGGTGGAAAATGCACCCAATTTATCTTTGTTGCCTAAATACCTCTTAAATTTTCCCTTGCATACTTCTAATTCAGCAGAATGTGAACAATTATAGCAGGAAGCTATTCATAGGTGGAAGGGGGCTGATGGAATTATTTATCTAAGTGACATTTTAATTATAGTGAAGAATGAGTTTGTTGTCACTGAGATGGAAGGCGGTGTAACCAGGCCTCCACACACCCCTCCAGAGTAAATTAAAAATGCTCCCTCTTCATGATAACTCCATTAGGTGCTGGAGATGCAGGAAGCTCATGGCAGGTTCTTTCTGGTAAACACTGCTGGGAGTTGGTGAGGTGCATCCCTGTGAGGGCTTCTGCTTCATGCTGGGACGTGTGGGGTCTCTGAGACACAGGAGGTTGGTAAGTACCAGCAGGATGAATTCAGGACTATTTTTTCTGCTCTCAGGGGTCCCCTCCTCCGCCCCTGCCTCTGTGGACCAGGCGCCTTGCTCACACTTTCCTAGTGCACACACTCTCTTCTAAAGAGTACTATATGCCCGTGGTAGATTCCAACTCTACAAATGTGTATACATTCCTGCATATTTGTCTGATTCCTCCCCGTGCCTACCGCTGTGTCCAAAGTGATTAAGAGTCTCTGATCTCTAGGCACTTTCAATCTACATGTGGTGGTGGGGTGGGGGGAGTGGGGAGGAGGGCAGATAAGTAAATCAACGTGATATTATGTGGTGATGCTAGTTGAATAGAATGTGCTTAGTATTTGGAAAGAGGAAGATGTTTTGGGGAGAAGCCACCTGTTGTCATGTTCAGCCGCTGAAACTCTGGGGCTGTCTGTTACAACATTGGCACTGTTCTGACCCATACAGTCTGGCAGGGGACCCAATTATTTAAAAGAGAGACAGTTTCAAGAATAGTCAACAGAAGAGGAAATGCCTCCCAGCTGGGGTGGTGATAGCTGGTGGGGGAGGGTCAGGCAGTTCAGTGTGAGTCTGGAACGCGGCCGTCAACCTGGAAGCCAGTGCCTCCCACCAACACTGACCATCACCAAACCATAAACCAGAGCCTGACTTCCAAGCTCCTCCAAACGGGATAGAAATGGCTTCGTGACAGCTAGCCATCCTCTCCCTGGGGGAGCTCATTTCTGACTCCAGACTTGCTTACCCACACTTGCTTTGTCTGCCTCCTAGCTCTCGGCTTCAGTCAGCAGGATGTGACTCTCTGGTCCCCAGGCTTTCCCTGTGAGGACCTGTGTCTGGCGACTATCACTGTTGATGCCCTGGCTGGGAGTGATGTTGACCAAAACCAGTTATCAGGGTGCTCTGGGATGACAGCTCCCTAGGCTCCCCCTGCTAGGTCAGGGAAGTGTAAGTTTCCAGCTACCTTCTCTTCACATTCAAGGTCATCCCTACTTGCTCTGAGTTGCTAAACGCAATCCAATAATATGAATATCAGCACTTCCCAATTACACGGTGTGCGCTCGATGCCAGGGCCTCTGTTCACACTTGACGTATGTTTTCTCTTCTAATCCCCATACCCTTCCTGGCAGTTCCGGGCCGTCCCCATCCCCATGTTGCAGAGCAGGAAAGAGACCCTCAAAGACGTGAAGCCACCCACTCTGAGCCATGAATCTCAAGAGTGGCAGAGCTGAGATCGGAACTTCAATTGTCTGATTACAAAGTCTGCTGCTCCAGCCAGATTTCAGATCCTGAAGGCCAGTGGGCTCCTAGGCCAGAATCAGCTCACAAAAAAAGAATAATTTAGGTACAGTCATCAAGCACCTTCCCATACCCCTTTCATTTAGGTCTGTGCTCCCACATCACCTCCTCTGAGAAGACGTCCCTGGACACCCAGTCAAAAATAAACACACCCCCAGCCTGCCATGCACTCTCCACCCCTTACCCTGCTTAATTTTCTTTCAGAGCATTTTATATCTCTGAACTTATACATTTATTTCTGTACTGGGTGTCCCCGCTGCACTAGTATGTAAGCTCCATGAGAACAGGGATGCTGTTTGATTCCCTGCTGTGTTCCTAGTACCAAACAGTGCCTAACACAGAGTAGGTGCTCAATTAATGGGTGAATTAATTAATTCTAGACTCTGACTACCTGCTTAAATTAGGTAATAACAAATAACACTTATCGGTACCTTCTAGGTGTTAAGAATTGTGCGAATGCTAATATGAAAGTATTACCTCATTTTATTGAAGAGGTAAACAACACTATTATACCCATTTTATCAGATGAGGCAACTGAGGGTCAGAGGAGAAGTGCCATGCCCTAGGCCATCAGCAAGAAGCAGAGGAACATGAAGAGCCTTGGTCTTTCTAACTCCCAAGGCCGGATGTTGAGCCTCTGCACAATACACTCTTTCTCCCCTTGGGCTGAACTTGACCCTCACCCTGTGGCCATTTGCAGTCAGACTGAGTCACGGGAAGCAATGGATATGCGACCAGGGAATGGTCTGCTCTGCAAAGCTACCAGGCTTCCTTGGCAGTATCTGGTACTTCCTTCCCCAGGGGAGCTGTGCAGAGCAGCTGCAATCCAGGGAGCTGGAGATTTGGGGAGGAGGGTGGGAGCATTCCCTTGGTCCTGCCTTTCCCCTGACTCCACCTTGTTAAATAATGACAGGGCATGCCCACAGGCATGAATGAGTGACAAGCACAGCCAGAAGCTGATGCATGCTTTTTAAAATCTTGCACGACTGCAAAATCATACATACAATCCAGCAGGGAAATAGGAAGTTCCCTTGAGGATAAAGCTGGGCAGCCCCAGGAGTGGATTTACTAAATGTGTGCGATAGAAATAAGCGTGCTGGCTCTGCAGTCAGGAAGCTGGTGTCAAGTCTCTGCCCTTCTCTAGCTGTGTGGCCTTGGGTGAGTGACTGCACCTCTCTGTGCCTTAGCCCTTCTCTGAGAAATGGAGACAACAGTGGCTGTTGCCACAGAGGACTGTGAATTAGATAAAGCATCCTGCATGGGGGCTCAGTACCTGGTTGGTTTCGGAGGTCCCTCCTTGACTTTCAGCTCTAGGGCACAATGAGTCTGAAAGGTTTAACTTTGCAGCAGGTTTGACATTTGATGCTTGAGGGCACCTTGATAACAAAGCAACAGGTTCTCAGGGGACCCATGGGAGCCCATTTCTAGTCTGGACTCTTCAGGCCAGCTCAGCCTTGTCGCTTTCCCTCTGTCTTTCTCTGTCATTCATTCATTCATTTTTTCGTTCGTTCATTCATTCATTCATGGCCTCTGCTGTACCAAGCATTGAGCCTGGTGATGGCAAGCACAGGACCTATCTAAAGTAGAAAGCCTCTGTTAGGTGGAACAGTGGCCCCCTAATGTAATGATGCCCATGTCCTAATCCCTGGAAACTGTGAATATGTTACCTCACACGGTAGAAGGAACTTTGCAAGTGTAATTAAATCAAGGATTTCTGAGATGGAGGGATTATCTGGAATTATCCAGGTGGGCTCACTGTAACCGTAAGGGTCCTTATCGGAGGCTGGTGGATGAGAGGCAGAGGAAGGTGCTGTGAAGACAGAAGCAGAGCTTGACGATGGAGGAAGGAGCCACAAGACAAGGGATGCAAGTGGCATCCAGAAGCTGGAAAAGGGAAGGAGACACGTTCTCCCCCCGGAGCCTCCACAAGGAACACAGCCCTGCAACCCCTTGATTTTAGCCCCTTAGAACTCATTTCTGATTTCTGACCTCCAGAGCTGTAAAATAAAAAATTTGTGTTGTTTTAGCTACTAAGTTGGTGATAATTTGTTACAGCAGCAATAGGAAAGTAATATCCCTCACCCACCCCACATTATTCTGTATCATGCAACTGGTTGGCTTTCTTCAGAGCATTGACCTCCACCTGTAATGACAAACTGGTAGCTCGTCTGTCCCTCAAGGCGCACATACAAAGCAGCATACAACCCTGCTCTCAAGGGGAGTGCTGATCCGCGGATGGGGAGACCAGAAATGTACTGGCACGAAGAACAGCGATACCTGCTATAAATGGAATGTGTGCTAGGCCAGGAGCTGTGCTAAGCACTTTATGAGCATGGCTTCATTTACTCCTGCCACCAGCCTTGTAGAAAACGAGGGACAGAGGCCCAGACTAGAAAAGATGAAGTAACCTCCCCTGGTCATACAGACTGATAATAAATTTAAGCACAACTGTCTTAACTGTCTGGCTCCAAAGTTTATTCAATTTCTATTGTGACAAACCACTGCCCTGTGATTTCTAAGGTCTTTTAGGGCTTTTAAATTCTCACCTATTCTCCTCCTCCCCACCATTATCATCATCAGCCTTATCATCATCACATCTTAATCACAACATCTTATTACAGCACCTAATAAATGCAAGGTACTGTGAAGGTTACACAGAAGTAAACCTTATTATTATTGTTATTGTTGTTATTGTTGTTGTTGCCATTGTTTATTGAACATCTACTATATACCAGCGACTGATTCAAACACCTTGACACCTGATCACATTTCACTCATATGGCCCCCCATGTCATATGTATTAATGATTCCCATTTTACAGATGAGAGCACTGAGACTCAGGGACATTGGCCAGCTTGCCCAGCATGAGGAGGAAGGTTGGAACTTGAAAGCATATTCATTCGACATCGGACGCTGTGCAGTCAACCACTATATCCTCCAGCCTCCCTAACTGCAGGGTCAAGGCTGTGTACTTGTGAGATGCTACGGAAGACACGCAGACACACCAGCTCCTCCCAGGCAGGGCTCAGGAGGGCCAGGCTCTAGGGATGGAGAACTCTCTGACCAGAGTGGGAGACTGCCCTGCTCCTGAGAGGTGTGAAGGTGGCCCTGCAAATAGGTTCCATGTGAATATCTGTCATGGCCACTCAGACAAAGGCCCCATCTAACCTGGGAGGAATTTTCACCATGAATGCATTCAGCTCTAATTTTCTCCATTCGCTATGCCATTATCTGCCAAGTTCTAGATGCCACTGGGAGCGCTGATTGCTCTAGTAATAACCGAGCCATCTCAGCCACGGGGCTGAGAGGTAGGGCTGATATGCTCACAGGTACTGTGAGCCTGGTAACGGGCAGAACCCATGTGTCTGGGAGACTTGCAGGTGCAGCTGAACACCTCTGAGTGAGGGGGTGGGGAGTCACAGTGCTGAACGGCTGGGGAGATGTAGTGAATCTAGCCCTTGTTATGGCCTTGTTGAGAAGCTAGGTGTCAGGATGTCACCCAATGGGGGCTAAGATGGTGGACTGTGCAAGATGAGGTCAACAAGCAATACACAGCAAGTTCTGTGGATTCATGCTTTCTTCTACTGGTTCAAGTCCCAGCTCATCCTGCAAGTCACGGGTGACCTTGGACAAAATATGTCCCTTCTTGGCCTCAGATTTCCCCTCTGGAAAGTGAGGGAGCTGTTGAATTAGAAATCCTCTCAATTCACTTCCACTAGTGAAATTTTATCGTTTAATTAGGCCAGATGCATATTAAGACAGCAAGCTTTGAATTTAGAATTCATTTATTTATTTTTTAGATTTTTAAAAAAGATTTTATTTATTTGACAGAGACAGAGAGAGAGAACAAGCAGGGGGAGGGGCAGAGGGAGAAGCAGGCTCCCTGCTAAGCAGAGACTCCGATGCAGGACTCCATCCCAGGACCCTGGGATCACGACCTGAGCCGAAGGCAGATGCTTAGCCGACTGAGCCACCCAGGTGTCCCTAGATTTTATTTTTTAAAAATGACTTTTGTTTCTGGATTTACCACTTATTAGCTGTATAACTTTAGGCAAGTACCTGTGCCTTTCTGAATTTCAGTTTTCTCACTTGTAAACTACAGATACTAGTAGTTCCTACCTCCTAGGGCTGTTGGGGCTTAAAGGGAATAAAGCCTGTGAAGGGTTACCCTTGCTGGACTCTGACAGCACTCATAAGAGGGGATCACCGTGATGACGGTCACGACGCCACAGGCCCTCTCTGCTCCAAGCTGTCGGTTCCTTGTCTTTGGGAGAATGGGGGGAATTTGTTTGACTCGGACTCCGGGACACTGCAGAGGGGAATGTGGAACAAGGGAAAGAAAGCACCTGGATTTCTCTATTACCACTGATTGGAGCTGAAAATAAAACTGAACTTCAGCTAGAAGGAAGGAGCCTGTGAGTCACTAGGGAAAAGAGCCCTCTGCCAACCACGGAGTCCTATGAGCTGTCCCTCCACATCTTCTTGTCCTTGTCACCGTGACCTTCCTCTCCAATGGGCTGGCACCTCCCCCACACCTCACATGGGCTGGGCACCTCCCCCATACCTCACATTGACTAAAAAGCTCTCCCAGCGGCGCCCTCAGGCCCCTCAACTCCTTGCTGCCAGATCCTGCTGTTAAATGTAGCTTTTCTTACATTATCCCCCTGGGCCCAAACTTTCACGACTCACAGGCTTCTGAGTTTGGCATTCCAAGCTTTTCTAAGTTCAGGTCCCAATCTCCACTGGCGTCCTTATCTCTAGCCACCCAGCCCGGTCTCTGAAGACCCCTGTGAATGGGCCAGGAGCAGCCTCTTTCACTTTCTACCTCAAACCCCTTCTCTAAACCTGGCATTAATGAAGTAGTCCATGCATTCATTAATTTATTTAACCAACAGATGAGCATGGAATTTCCAAGAAGCACAGAGTTTTAGGAGCATGGCATGGCACTGGGGACCCAGGGGCAGCTGCTGCCCAGTCCATTGCCCATGGCAGACGTTACTAATAGGTCTCAGCATCTTCTTACTCACCAAGTTTAGATGCAGCCTCAGAATTCTCAAAACAATTCCTCCAGCCAGCCTCTACTCATCAACTGAGTTGGCAAAATCCATATTCCATCTTCAGGTAGTGGGGTCAGACAGATGGGGGATCCAGCCCCATCCCAGTGTCACCACTTAACCCTTAACCCGGCATGACCTCAGGCAAGACATCCGTCCATTCTGAGCATCCATATCCACAATGTTAAATCAGGCCAATTATTTTTTACCTCCCAGAGCTACTGGAGGATTGGAGCTCATGAATACTGCAAGATAATATTTTGGGGTTTTCTTGCTACACTTTGCCCATTTGCTCAGCAGCATTCACTGCCTCAGGGGTGGGGGGCGAGGGGGGATGCAACGGGAAAGCTGAGAAAAGATTTTCAGTTTATTGAGACTCAAGAGCCTAAGTCCTCAGGATCATTCTGTGCCCCAAACAATAGATTTCTAAGAGCAGAGGAAAAGGCAGGCTATTCTGCCCTCAGGCTAGATAAAGCGTCTCTAAGTCAGGGCAAGGAGGGGAAGGAAGAAGGGCACTAAGATGCTGGTAGTGGGTGGCTGAGAAGGGTGGACAATAAAGTGAATCCCTAAGTCAGTTTGTAGATGAGGATGCAACTGGAAACCAGGCTGGGCCCTGGGCTCTCTCTGTCCAGCATGGCTCGAGGACAGCAGGGATGCCCAGGAAGATGGGCTGAGGCAGCCTCCCAGTGTGGCCATGCCCTGGCCTGGCCCAGAACCACAGGCAGCTCCTCAGTGCCACCTAGAGGTGACCCAGGGAGAGGGGCGCCCTGCTGAGGTCTTGGGTGGGACAGAGAGGAGGCAGTGGGGACTGCCCAGAACCCCATGAGGATGAGGAGGTGTCTGCGTTCACTGAGGTAGGATAACAGAGAGAGCTGGGTGTCCTAGCCTCCACTCACCCTTCCTGCTCCTGCCCCACGCTTGGATGCAGTGGCCGGGAAAGAAGGTGGGAGGGGATTAAAAGGACAGGGATTAAGGTCCTCCTACCCAAAGGGCTGGGGCTCCAGATGGGCATGAAATTCAGGGATAGGAAAACAAATTTACATTTCTCTTTCTCCTGAATTTGACGACTGCAGTTTGTGCTCACCACGTGCATACAAAGTACCTGCTAGCTATTGCTATTGTAAGTTTCAGCCGTTTCCCTACTAATTATTACTGTTCAATGGAAGTATTATAAGTGTTCCTGCTGTGGGGAGTAGATGGAATATGTAAGCCATCTGACATGCAGTAGCACTAGGTATTGAGTACTGACACTCAGTAGCTTCCTTATTTTCCCTTCCTCATTGGCAGAGCTAAAACCCACAGAATCTGAGAACTTTCATTTCTATCATGTAGACAACTTCTCAGGGGCTATGAGACTTATGATCTGACTGGCTGCTTGCTCTGTTTTCAAGTACATTTGATCCTGTTCACTTAATGGTCTTTAAAAAATGGCTTGCACTTTGATAGATTTGGGAACAGCAGGCTTGGGAGGCAGACTGCTCCCCTGCAATCCAAGGAAATGTGCAATCCTTCAACACTGAGTCCTTGGCCAACTTCACATTCATTGTCTCTAGCGCTTTCCCAACAGTTAGGACCATGGTGTGGACTTTGAGAGTCCCGGAAGGAGAACTGGAGGGTGAAGGTGTTATGGAGGTAAGAGCTTTTCTGACCTCCCTTTCCCCCACCCTGGCTCTCCCCTGTTCCCTCAGCTGGAAAGCTGGTCCTGGAATCTCTTTGGGAACAAGAGACTCCAAAAATCTGCCCCAGACCAACAGCCTGGGTTGGTGACCCATATCCCCTGGCAATCTGTTTCTGGGTGGCCATTGTTGTGAACCCTTTAACAACACAGAGAGATTCTAACACACAGAGAAGGAAGTAGACGCAATATTATACTGCTAATACTTGGTACCATTTATTGAGCAAATGCTAAGCGTTACATTGTGCTGATTACTTTACTTTCATTTTCTCAATTTCTCATGGCAACCTTGTGAGGAAGGGCTTAGCCCTCATTTTACCAACCAGCAAAAAGATCTCAGAGAAGTACCAGCTTATGACCACCCAACGAGTAAGGGTTATAGCCACCTGCCACCCAGGGCAAAGCACCTGAATAAAGAAAGATGAACTAGAAATTGTTCATCCAAACCACCTACATATCACCTGTCATCTGCTCTCTATTGTTGGGGCTCAAGCCTACTGTGCATCTTTTTCATTCCATAGGTAGGTTTAATCATCCCACAAAGATCCTTGAACCATTTTCACAAATGAGGTGGCTAAGGCCTTATCTCACCTCATAATCTCTTCTGCAAAATTCATATCACTTCCAGAGAGCTCAGTTCGCACATCCAGAAAGTCAATGAGATGGACTAGCTCAAGGATGCCAAATCCTTGGCATGCAGGTTGTCGCTTCTCCACCTGTGTCCAAGGCAGCCATCAAAAATGATTTACAGATCTCATTTCCACTGAACCCAGATGTGGTCCCAGATTCTTTTTGAAAGAGCTCTTCAGGAAACCATGACGGATTAATTAAAAGCTGGCACAGGAAGCGAATCCTATTTGCCCCTGCTGCTTGAGGAGACTGCGAAGTATCCTTCATGCTATGGCATACCATGAGGCCACGGGGTGTGGGAGGTGAACTGGCAATGAACTCAGGAGCTGAGAGCCCTGAGTCTAGCCTGATTCGGCCACTTGCCAGCTCTGTGACCTGGGACAAGCTCGTTCCCATCTTTAGGCCTCAATTCCTTCATCTGTATCATTTAGCTCCGTGGGCCCATCTAGTTCCAATAACCTGTGATTCATGGCAGATCACCTGATGGGGATTGGGTGGGAAGCGATCGCACAGAATTTGCATCCTAGGCCAACAAGACATCATCTGGGAGTGATAATACCTACCTTTCGGCTTATTAAGAAGGTGTCTGTGCTGGGCATTTGAATGACAACATCAAGTGCTATTTGAGATGGGGCGCCAATGAATCACAGTAGAAACACATATACTTAGAATCACAAATGCCTCAAATACTATTTGGGTCACCTGTATCTGACACTAGAGACCCCTTTATACCATGCCCAATGAGATGTTGCCAAGTGTCTGCTTGTATACTTCCCACGACAGGGCGTTTCCTACTTCCCAAGGCAGCCCAACCCTTCTTTGGATACTTCTGAGTATTTGAAAGCTTTCCCTAATTTGCTACCATTACAACTCTTGGGCTCAACTCTTGGGCTTACATTGGACCTTACAACTCTTGGGCTCAAACAGGGCCATTTAATCCTTTTGCCTCTTCTGGCATTGGAAGTGAGTTTTCTTGTCTTCCACCTCTTTATTCCTGTTCAACCCTGCCATGAGACTACCTTGTCTTCATGCTAAAACATCCTCAAGTCCTGCCACTATTCCTTATGTGATGTGGTTCTGAGTATCCATGCCCTGGATATGCCCAGGGTTGTCTACACAACATCCAACCTAAATGTGGCCATGCGAGCACGATCTGCTCAATGCGACATGAAGTGGCAGGTGGTGAGGAGGCTGGGATTCTGGGACCTAGGGTCAAAACATTTGGGTCTGCACCTCCACTCTGTGTGACCTTGCATTAGGGACTTCTCAGAACCTCCACTGTTTTATCTGGAAATGACAGTGATAATAGTACTTGTCTCATGGGGTTATTCCAAGGACTGGGTTGGCTAATACATGCAAAGTACACACAGGAAGTGCTCAATACTAGCTATTACCACCCCATCTTTCTAGAGGTGGTATTTCTGTTAGCATAAACTAAAGAAATAACTTTCTAGCTGTGTTTCTAGGAAGGTACTGAGCCCTGAGAGCAGTCTGGTCATTTTGACATGGGCAAGGCCCAGCGTGTGGTCGTGGAGGAGTCTGGAGGAGGCTAGCACACCCAAGCAGTTAATGGCCAGGGGACCAACGGCCCACTCTCCTTAAAGGTTCAGAAAACCAAATTTAGAGCAGAGAAGTCTAAACCCTGGCCTGACAGAAAGCACCAAGCATATCTGCGAACTTGCAAGAAACTCGCTATTTTCTTTTTCTTTCCCGATTAGGACTGTTCATTCCAGGGTGTTTGAGAGCTGGTTCAGGGCAAAGTACGTGAGCCAGTAATGAGCTTTCAGAACGCTTTCCCCCACTCAGGTGGGGATCAGAGGAGATGCATGCAGGGCTGTCACAGAAAGGCGGAGAACGCTTGCTTTGATTCCTTGTGAGCCACTCTAAGTCCTAGCCAGCAGGTCTTCCTGCCTCCAAGCTAGGAGCCAAATCCGGCTCTAAGCAGAGGATGAGGAGCCTTAGAATCCCAGGAAACCTCTCCCGGCTGTTTGAAGAACCTCTGATTTCCCTTTGAAATGCCAGAGGACCCAGCAGAGCTCAGTGGGGAGCAGAGTCCTAGGGGAGGTGTGCTATACCCAGGAGATGCCATTAACTCATAGCTTCCCTTGGCTGGGCCAGCCACATGGCATCACAGTGAAGAAAAGTGCATGCTAAAAATGCCCAGGTTTGCTTTGTGACATTGGCAACCAAGGGAGTCAGGACCAGCTTCTGCTTAACCCTGAAGGTAAACAGGCAGGACTATTTTTCTGGTGTGTCTGTGGCTGTCTTTGGTGAATTTTCCACCATTGATTCTCCAAGTGTGGTTCATGGACCACCTTCATCAAAATTACTTGGGAGTGATATTTTTAAATGCAGATTCTGGGGGCCTTCCCCAGGCACAGGGACGAGGCCTAGGATGTTATATACTTAACCAGCTTAGTATGTATTTCTTATGCTCAATAGAATTTGAGAGTTGCTGCATCTAGATGTAAGACAAGTTCTTAAATACTCAACACATTCTGCGGCTGCTATAGCTTTCAGAGCAGAGAGCTTGTACACAGGGAACTAGTGAATATGGTTGGAAAGAGAATAGAGTTTAGAGGGATTCATAGTCCCAGCTAGTTGTTGTATGCTCCTGAGTTTTGGGGTGGTTCATTACACAGCATGATAGTGACAATTGCTGACTGACCACTGATGGCAGCCATTTTCAAATTAGCTCCCTAGGCTCCAGTCATGGCTGTCTCTCTGTTCCTCAAACATAACACGTTTGTTCCCACCTCAGGGCTTTGCTGTCACTGGTCCAATTCTCCCAGAGTACTCACAACTATCCCTTTCTCAATATTCATATTTCAGCTCAAACATCCTCTCCTCAGAGAGATTCTCCTTGACCAGTCTCTCCAAGCAGACCTCTTCCCTCCTCAATCCCCTTTCTTTCTTCCATGGCACTGATCACTTTTTGAAATTTATTTTTTTGTTTATTGTCCATCTTCTTTGGTTTTAAGATACCTTATTGGTTATGTGCATTGCTGGGCCCTCACTGCCTAGAACATAGCCTGACATACAGCAGGCATTCGGCAAACATTTGGCAAATGAGTAAATACACCACTTTTCCTGGAACCACATGTCCAAGGTAACCAGGGCTAGCTCTGGGGTGATTCTTTCAATGTCCTCTGACCTGTGGCACTCAGAGACCCCTGCCTCACTTTCCACCATTCTCAGCCCCACCCCCCTCAGTATGCACTGTTGTCTGCAAGATTCCTCGTTTTCTTTCCTCCCTTCCATTGTATGGAGCAGTGCCTGCCTAGCACATAGTGGGACCTCAAGACACATTTGCTGACTGAGTGAATAAATAATACAATATACACTTTATCCTAACAATTCCACATGTAGCAATCTATCCCAAAGAGGTAGTCAAACCTGTACAAAGTGGTTCACTGAAACATTTTTAAGGATAGCATAAAATTGTAAACAATTTAAAGTTTACTGAGAGTGTGCTAAGTAAGTAAGTTGTGATGTAGAATAATATGGAATTTGCAGCCAATATAAATGAAGCTCTTGATTTATGTGTGTTTAGATGACTTCCAGCTCTTTTCTGTTGTTATAAGTACACTGCATTAGACATCCTTGGTCTCAAATACATTTACTCGCCTCTGATGTCCTTGGGATAGATCTCTAGAATTTAAATTATTGGGTCATTTGATATGAACTCTTTTAAAAAAGTCCTACCGGGGCGCCTGGGTGGCTCAGTTGGTTAAGTGACTGCCTTCGGCTCAGGTCATGATTCTGGAGTCCCGGGATCGAGTCCCGCATCGGGCTCCCTGCTCGGCAGGGAGCCTGCTTCTCCCTCTGACCCTCCCCCCTCTCATGTGCTCTCTGTCTCTCTCATTCTCTCTGTCTCAAATAAATAAATAAAATCTTTAAAAAAAAAAAAAATAAAAAAGTCCTACCAAATACACCATGCTGTCCCCCAAAATTGATCAACAAAATTACTCAGAGCACCTGAGAAAACACTGTTTCTTTGTTTCTTTAACCCTTTTAAATCAAATGAAAACAGTATTGGCCCAGAGCGTAATTAACAAGCAAGACATTCTCTATGAAAAGATTCAGTTAGAATGAAGACAAAGGCATCATATGAGCTCTGACATTCACATGCAACAGACACATAAATGGATTTCTCATAGGCTCCAGCTTTTGACTCAATGTATCCAGGCAACAGAAGTCTGGATTTAATAACAGATGTTCGCTGCATAGCAATCACCATATAATGCCAGGGTAGACTAAAACAGCATTTTATCAACCAATAAATGTGCTGTTTGCTTTATTTTACCATGTTGTTCTTCAGTTCCCTTCAAAACCGCGAGGACAGATTGAGTCACTCGGCATCTGCTGGGAGCAATATGCTTGGCTTCATTTAAAATGAAAAATCAGGTCTGTGTTTACATTTTTCACCAAAGCATGGGATCTGATGTGCTAACACTCCCAACTGGGCTAGCCGGAAGGGCTTTCAGGAAAATCTCAGGGGAAATGGGACCAAAGTGGGGAGTCAGTCACCCTTCTGGGAAAGACATATGGTGGCCCTTCCACTTTAATCAGCCCCACCAGAGGGAGGTCCAGATTTCCCCCACTCATAGACCAGTGTTGGCTCCTTCCCACAGCCAGCAGCTTTGAAAACAAGTCTACTTTCAAAAGGCCAATCACCCTGCAGTGTTTAAATAACAATCTATATGTAACCTGTAAATTCACTGAATAAAACACACACAATTTTCTGAGGGCAAATGCTTCCAAGGTGGTAGGTAAGAAGAATGCCATTTGAGTCTGTCCAGGTTGACTGAGATGAAGTTGGGGAAGAGAGAACGGAGCTAATGGTTGTGAGGCATGTTCTATGTGCCAGGTACCAGGCTAACTTTTTATATATGATTTTGTTTAACGATCACAGCATCCCCCTGAGGTCATACTATGTGTCCTCACTTTAGTAGAGGAGACAGAAGCTTGGAGAGTTGAAGTCGCTTGCCCAAGCAGCTACTACATGATATAGGGTGGTGGTGGTCTGTGGCAAGATGACTCCAGGTGACTTCTGAGGCTGGACTGTCTTAGGCAATACAGCTTCTACCTTTGTTGCTGGGATGCTTGTTCTTGAAGCTTTTAGACTGTTCTTGAAGCAGCCTGGCTGCCCTGAAACCAACCATCTCCTCCGAGACCCAAACAAGAAGGCTCTGGGGAAGCTTACAAAGCTCCCTGCCAGGACTTGTCAATAGACAGCAAGCACCAGTTTGCCAGCCACATGCATGAGCCAGCTTGAAATGGATCCTCCAGACCCCACTTGAACTACCCTAGCTGGTTCTACATGGAACAGAGACAAACCATCCCTACCAAGTCCTGCCCAAATTGCAGACTTGTGAGAAAATAAATAATTTTTATTGTTTTCAGGTGTAACCTTTGGAATGATCTGTTATGCAGCGATAGCTGACTGATACACTGGGGAACTCAGAAGGTGAATAAAAGAGCCCCATTCACTCTCTAATTTTCAGTGTCTGGGTGAAACTTTTCAGCAAAAGAAAAAAGATGTTTTCTATATAACAGTTGTACTAAAGTGAATTATTGAGAAGAAAGACCAGTTGCTGTTAGCTGTTCTCTCCCACTTCATTGTCCAACCCCACACAGGAAAGTCAGTTATGTTTCTAAAGGCATCCTGAGAAAAACTGTGCTCTCTTTGTCCAAAAGGAGAGAGGATGAAGGGGAAGTGGGTGTAAAGGAAGAAGGTGGGTGTAAAGGACTAAGTGGGGGGCAACTTTAAGCCACTCTGAGCAGCAGAGCCTAAGGGATGGACAGTGGGGATCAGCACACACAAATACAGTGCAGCCACAGGACCAGTATTCAAAATATTTAGTCACTACCCTAAAGTGAGAACCTGGTTCCAACTTAAGCTTAGGGTTCTTATTTGACAATCCTCTCTACCCTCAGACTGAGGTGAGGACCTCCCAAAATAACTAAGATAGAATCTTTTAGCAAGGTGCCAGGTGGCTATATAGAACAGATTACACTGATTTAAAGATACAGTGCAATTGATATTTCTTGCATCCATTTTTTTCCTGCTTAAACTTGAATAACATACACCCTATTAAAGGGGAAAAATTTCAATCTGTTGACTTCAATTATTTTTATCATAATGTTACTTAATATAGACACACATAAAGCTAGATATAAAATCCTTATGCTTACGGTTCTTATTGAGCTGTAAAACAGAAACAAATTTCCAAATTAAACACAAATAAGACTGCAAAACCAATAAACTTCAAATTAACAACATTAGTTTAATGTGAGGTGGATCGGCTGAAAGTGAATTGAGGCTTGCAGTGTGACTATGGTGTGGAGTTGATATACTTCAGCCTGCCTGTCTTCCCTTATGCTTTGATGGCTCAGGTCTCAGAGCTTCTCCCTCCTGGAACTGCTAGGAAATTGTTTTTGTTCATAGGCAGGCACTTTAGGTACCTAAATCCTTCTCTCTTCCCTTTTTCTTATTATTTCATGACAATAAAAATAAAAACAATCAAAACCCCCAAATAAACCGGGTACCCAACTCAGCTGGAAGCAAATGCAAATATGGATTGTAAAATCACACGGCATAGATGAAGGGTTGGTGAACTTTCTCTGTCAAGGGCCAAAGGGTCAGTATTCTCTGCTTCGTGGGCTGTATGGTCTCTCTTGCAACTACTCAGCTCTGCTGTCTTATTGCAAAAGCAGCCACAGATCACACGTAAGGCTGTGTCTCAATAAAACTTTGCTTACAGACACTGAAGCTGGAATTTCATACAACTTTCAAGTGTCACGAAATCTTCTTCTTTTGATTTTCTCCCCAAAGATTTAAAACTGCAAAAATCAGCCTTAGCTCATAGGGCCTACAAAATCAAGTTGGGCGTTGGTTTGGTCCACGGGCTATAGTATGTGGACTCCAGGCACAGACTGTTACAAGGGGGTTATGACAGATGATCTAGAATATTAAAGTGATGTTTAAATTATTCTTATTTAAATGCAAATTAAATTTAAAAAAAAGTTACCCTCGAGAATTCACAGACCTGGAGAATAGCTCCACGGATTGGAGTTTGAGAGGCACTGCGCTGGAGCACCCACAGAAAGCAAGCTCTAGGCATGTTCCTCTGAAATGCAAGAGCTGCTGGAGTAAATCTCCTCCGTCCTCCACCGCGTCTTCCTCAACAGCAAGCACAGGTGACACATTAGGGGCATAACAAAAGTACCAGCAGCACCCTAGACTACCCACAGAAGCACTGGATAACTAGAGTTTCTGCAAAACACTGTTCCTTCCCAGCCAGCTGGGAAGAGACTACATGGTCGGTGTTGCCCGAAGAGAAGGATGCCTGAGCCGAGGGAGGCAGGAGCCCGGTGGCTGCTCTAGCCTCTGTTCTACTGCTTATTACTTGTATGACCTTGGGCTTAACCTCTCTCTGCCTCATTTATTTTGTGTGTAAAACGGTCATGCTGCTGCCACGGCTCCTTGCCCTCCCCCTCCCCACATATATTGCGAGGTGTTATGAAGCTTAAATAAGATAGGAGGTGTGATGTGCTTGGCACAATACTGGAATAGAGTAACCAGTCCACAGATAGCAGCCATTCATTGTCCTGGTAATGACTGCTGTTGGATAGTTACTTGAGCTCCCCTGAGCCCATCGGTAAATGGGGGCGTGGGGTAGGCTCACTTAGCCTCAGGGGGCGAATCGGTCACCACAAATTGCGGGGTGGCACACACATGCCCCAAGCAATCATCAGCCCCTCCCCAGGACTCGCATCTGTTCCAGAAGCAAAGCCTCGAAATGAATACTTCTGTTCCAGTCAATAACATTGTACAACTTGTGGTGCAAACGGAGAGGCGATTAATCATTGAAACCGGAAGCATTTGATCCTACAGCAGAGAGGAAGCGAGTGAGTGATTTCAGAGCTCCTCATACGCCTTGATCTTTTAAGCACTGCTTGTTCGGGTTATAAATATTTTGCCTTTGGTGTTGGCGTTTGCTGAAGCTTCAAGAAAGCACCGTGAATGGAAGAAGGGGGTATTTTGGTGCACAAGGCCCTGGGCATTGACTGGATTTGGGTGTTGGGGTCCTGCTTGAGTCCGTCTGCATGGAGCTTTGCTCTACTCAGCAGGAAAACGTGTGCAGGAGTTGCAATCTAAGAACCAAAACCTCTCAGCAGATGTTTTATTTGGCTTGTTTATGTTGTTTTGGTTCGTGCATATGCGTGTGTGTGTGTAATTGAGGCAACTCTTAAAAACTGGGATAGCATACAGGCGGTTTATGTCTAGCTTCTTTTGAAAAGTCAGAAGATCTGGCCATATTCCCCTGGGCGACAGCAGACTCAGGGGGAGAAGCAGCTCTCCCTTTAGACAGGACCTGTGCGCCTCTGCTCACCACAGCACCCCCCCGCACTCCTTTCATCTTTCCGACAAGTAGACTGCTTGGGTCGTCATTTATTACTGTGCGTGGGGTGCTATTTGTCTTATAGTAGAGACATAGTTCTCTGTATTCACATCTCCATTAAACGTGGGGAAATGAAAGATAGATCAAGAGGGATGCATTTTTCAAGGAAAATGATGGAATACATATTTTCTTGTGATATTGAAGAATATTCCTCTGGATTTTGTATGCAAATGGCCAACTCTGATCACTTGCATGCCTCATCTGGCCCAGAGCTACAGACTCTTCCTGATTCCTTAAACCTCCAGAAATCCCACTTTTAAGCCCAGTCTCATTATTTCCATAACTTACTCAGCTAATGTCTACTGAGCACCTGCTCTGCACTGGGCACCATGCTTGGCCCTGCACTACAGTGGTGAATCAGGCAGATGTGCCTTCTGTCCCCTTTCAGGCTGGCCAGCCAGAGGAATCCCAACCAGGCAAACAGGCCATCCCAACAAAGGGCTGGCTGCTGTAACAGGAGGAAAGCCATGGCAGTATCAATTAGGGGGAAAACACGTAACTAGGAGTCAACAATCATTCCAGGAAGAACTGATGTTTCAGCTGAGACCTGGAAGGTGAGACAGAGCGAGCTGTTCCAGGCATGGGGAAAGCATGTGCAAAGGCAGGAAGGTAGCTGAGAGGGGGGGGGCGCAGAGCTAAGTCTTGTTGGAGTATGCAGGATGGAGGTGAATGGGTGTGGGGTGTGACTGTCCAGGAATGAGGCTGGTGAAGGGAGCAACAGCTGGGATGGGATGCACAGACTGTTGGAAAGTGTTAGTGGTTCACTGGGGGATCTGAAATGCAGGATTAATCCCAGTAGCCAGAGGAGGGCAAGAGTCAGCCAGACCCCAGAAAATAACCATGCGCGGGAGGAGAGGGAGGTGAGCAGACCAGACAGACAGTGCAGGCTGCTAAAGGGAGGCAGGGCATCGAGGGTAGTGACCCCTCCAACATCTTTGCAGCAGTCCCCTGAACATAGGGGTGATGAGGGCACAGGGGACACAGTGCAGGCTTCAGAGCTGGACCGATGATGTGGCCGTGACACTTTCTGATGGGCCTCAGGACACTACTTTCCATTTTGTAGCCTCCTCTTCCTCACTTACCAATTGGGATACTGGTAAATACTTCCATGACTTGCTATGGGGGATAAATGAGGCTAAAAGCATCTGGCACTTAAAGAGAATGTAATAAAAGTAAGCTGATTTTCAATTGATTTTGGTGTGCCTTTTAAAACCTGATCCCTAACCTGGGATGACTTAACTTTACTTCCTCCCATGAGGCATCTCCTGTTCAGTGCCCCCACCTGGGAGGAGCCCTCCCCAGTGCCTGCCATCTGTCACTGGTGCTCCAGTGCTGACCTGGAGCTGGGCACAGGGCTGCAAGGATAATTACCACTTCTGAATCGATTCCTTCGAGCCCTTTTGAGCAGGCTGAAAAATGCTGTGATTAAAATGATTAAAAACCTGCCTCCTATTTCACAGCTTTTAATATTTGATGAGATTTTGGAGAGAGGAATGAGAGCAAGGCATGAGATCTGGCAGTTTACAATCCCAGTTTCCAGCCCTCTCAGGAACCTATCAGGGCACTGAAAAGGGGAGAGAGAGAGAGAGAGAGAATGAATGGAGATGAGGAAGGATGAACTGGTATGCATTCTCCAAGGGGGAAAAGCATAGAAAGAAAAGGAGATAAGATTCTCATTCTTCCTGTTCATGGTCTTGAATGCCAGTCATAATTAACATTATTATCATGAAAATAATGATAAGAGGAAGATTCTAGCAGCTACCATTCCTTAGGTATATATGCCAAGCCTGTGTGTAAGGAATATACATCCTTGAATTTTCCCAATGATCTTCTAAGGGAATATATTTTTTCTTAATTGTATAGAAAGAGGCTCAGAGAGATGAGGTCAATTTTCTGGTATTACTCAGCCAGTTATTGCAAGAGCTGAAATCCACACTGGGTCAGTTGGATCCCACACCCCCTGTGGACCATAAAGCAGAAATAAGAAAATGCTGCAGAAAGTAGGGGACCCTCGATTCTTCTCTGTCCCTGTCCATGACAGTTTTCTTTGGAGAGAACAGCTCCAGTGGTTAGATAGCAAATGTCTGACGTTTTACTCTTTCTGTGATGGCAGCTCATTCTAAGCCTCTCTCCATGTTAATTCCCATTCTCTCACTGAATCTTAATTACTCCTCTGGAGTCTAAGTTCACTGAGGACAGCTTCCCTGTCTTGATTAAAATAATAAGCCTCACAAAGCTAACCGAGGGCTTGAAGCTTCCCAGGGCGAGGTCGGGGAGGGCACAGAATGTCTGCCAAGAGTGTCAAGAAGAGTTCATGGTTAGAAGACCTAGTCAGAGAACGTCCCTCTCCTGCTGTGCATCCGGGGCAGATTTCGGGGAGCTCAGTCGACTGGGTCACAATGGGCTTCGTAGAGAGAGCCAGAGGAGTCGATTTGTTCTCCAATTTTGGGAATGTTCCAGGTTACCTCGAAAGAGCTCTATCTCTGTGTTTCTGAGGTCACCCCGGGCCCCAGAGAGGCCATGACTGTTGGTGGAAGGGGGGGGGCACAGGGTTGCAGCAATTGGCTGCCTTCCACCTTGAGAGGGAAGGGATACACTGGAGCCCATTCTGGGGAGGGTGACTCAATAGTGCACAGAGGCTAAAAACCATCCTGATCTAGAGAGGGAGGCTGAATGCATTAGCCACTGAGATTTCCAAATGGGGCTCAATATGGGAGAGGAAATAAACAAGTCTGGGCAGTTTCAGGGGAAGAGCCAGGACGGGGAAGGACTTCAGCTCAACATACGTATGTGTACTCTAGCTGCGGTGCTCTGTGAAAGGAGTCATGTGCCTGTGGCAGTGGTGAGCCGGGCACCACTAGAAGTGTGTGAGCTAAGGCCACTTACTGGGGATGTTGTAGAGGGCACTCAAGCCTAAGGAGAGCATTTATGAACTTTAAGATCCCTTTCAAACCTCAGGAGTGTCGTAAACATAGACCAGAAATCAATCTCTGTTCCTCCAGTAATTTCAGCATTCAGCACGTGTTTGGGACAGACCGACTGCTGGGCAATGTTTGTTGAGTGAATGAACGATTCTCTGCAACAGATACGCACCAAAGTGTTCAGAGACACCAGTGACGGAATCGTGTTCCAATAATAAGAGCCACAAAGTCTACAGTTCAGGTAATCCACAATGGCAATCTCCTTTACTGCTTCTATTTTATAGAGGAAGGAGCTAGGTTCAGAGAGGGGCAGTGACCCACCAGAGGCTACACATGCAGAAGGTGGCAGAGCGGGGATTTGGACCTACCTGGGTCTGATGTCATAGCCCATGCTCTGCACACCAGGGCTGCCTTGACCCTGGCTGCAAACCTCACCCTCCCCACCCAGGGCAGCTCTTCGGTGAGACTCCACCTGCAGTAAGGAGTGTTCCTGTGGCCAGAACACGAGGTGTGGCGTGAGCAGCTGCCTCCACTGTCAGTTTTTCTGGATGGTTTGCATTCTCCTGCTTGCAAATTCTTGGTCAGCATTTGGTCTCCTCAAGAGCTCTCCCTCTGGTACTGGTGGCCTCCTCCTCCCCTCTACCCTGCTCTCAGCCACTGCAGGTCACCTCTAACCAGCAGCCTGCCCTGGACTTTTAGGGTCCAGGATGGAATTTTAGATCCCATCGTCCGTTGGTGGCTCCTGGCAGGAAAGCACTCTTGGCTTTATTCAGACTTTTGTCCAGAATGCAATGGCCTTGACCCACAGCCCCCATGCTCACTTCCCATCCAAACGTGGACTAAGATGACTCCTTACCGACAGCCTTTATTCCTGGCTCTGGCTTCAACTGCCCTTCCTTGTTGCCTTTTGATCTTTGCTTCTTTGACGATTAAAGCCTGACCTTCTGTCTGAGCTTGGAAATTCCTTTACACCTTCTGCCTTCTTGCTTGACCTCCTGTATGATCTCCTAATCTGACTGATCACTTAACCTCCTTGTGTCCTCTTAACAATGCAATCTCTAGTCTGAACTTTTTTCCTCCTGACTTCCCATCTGATGTTTGGTCTGGACTCTAACACCCTCATCTCCTCTATCCTACTTCTTACTCATCCCTTAGACGATGGTTTCTCTACTTTGGGCATTTTGGAACAGGATAATTATTTTTTTAAAAAATTTTATTTATTTATTTATTTGTCAGCGAGAGAGAGAGAGAACAAGCAGGGGGAGGGGCAGAGGCAGAGGGAGAAGCAAGCTTCCTGCTGAGCAGGGAGCCCAACGTGGGGCTCGATCCCAGGACCCCGAAGGCAGACGCTTAACTGACTGAGCCACCCAGTCTGGATAATTCTTTGTGGTAGAAGGCTGTCCTGTTGCACTGTAGGGTGTTTAGCAGCACACTTGGTCTCTACTCTCTAGATATCTGTAGCCCGCCCCCCCCCGCCCCACCACAGTTGTGACAATCAAACATGCTTCCAGATATTCTCAAACATTCTCTGGGGTAAAATCCCTCTGTTGAAAACCAGTGCCTCTCACCTGAGTGCTTGTCCCTGCACCCCAGGCACTGGCCTGGATTCCATCATCTGCAACAACATCATCTGCACTTCTGTTTCCAGCTCATCTAGGTAACAATTATTCCCACTGCCCAAGCTACAAACCCCTGCCCTCCAGAATCAGATTATTCTTCTGAATATCCAGTGGCTTGCCACAGATTTTCTTTTCTCCATACTCCACGCCAGAGCTTCCTTCTTCCTGATTCTTTGTGCTTGTTTTCCTCCTTCTCTTGGTTTATGATTTTGCATTTTAATAACCAGTTCTATTTCCCAGGTGCTTTGGGTGGGTCATTAATTTCATGGTGTTCCACTCTTAACAGCATTGCCTCTGACAATCAGGGACCCATTTAACCTCCATCCTCCCCCTCCTCTGCCTTATTTTTTTGCTTTGATCCAAGCCTTCTCCACTGATCCAGTCTCCAAGAGAGAAATTAACACTGGTCCATGTACCAGTGTAGACTATGAGGTCTCTGAACCACTGCAGATCTGTTTCCCAAGTGAGGCAGCATGGTGTAGGGGGAGAGCGTGGGTATTGCAAGCAGACCGTTCCAAGCCCTATCTTGGTCCCTCCAGTCATTGTATGACTGTGGGCCAGTCACTGAATCTCTCAGAGGCTCAGTTTAATGCAATCTTTCCCCTTTCCTTTAAAAGCTTAAATGAGAATACATACTAGCACAGATAGCTCAGAATTAGAAGATGATTCTCCTCCCCCAATTGTCCTCTTTTAGAATCCATCCTTATACAGATATTATTGCTAATATATGTCCTGCACTTGTCTCACTTTTGTCATCTTCTTACATATTAGGCATCTTAACACTTTACTGTTCATGTGGAGATGAGGCCCTTGAATTTAAATACCTTATCTAATTACTCCTCCCAATGACCCTAGAAGATAGATATTATTTCCTCCCATTTTGCAGATGAAGAATTTGAAGTCACAAGGAGAAAGTGGCAGGGCCAGGATTACAATCTTAATTTTCCCTACTTAAAACATATGCATTGAAACAAATAGCATATTGCTCTCCATATAAAATTAATGGATTCAACGAGATAATGTATGTAAAGTGCCTAATAGTGCTGGCAGACAAGACTTATCAAATGTCAATTCTTTTCCTTACCTATTTTTTTTTGAGGGGGTAATAAATGGAAACTGTGTTTCAAAAACAGCAAAGGGCCTTTGTAAGTTATCCCCCACCCCCCGGCCATACTCTCCACTGGGCTCCAGGTTCTTGTAGGCAGAGTGGTGTGTGTCCCTATGCTTCCTGCAGCACCTCAGAGAAGGTTTAATAAATAGTTATTGATTCAACCATTGATTAAAGCAGCACTGAGGGTGCCAAGTCACCTCCTTGGTGGCTCTGTGGGGAGCAGGGGAATTGGCGTGCCAGTCTGTGGCTGCTCCCAGACAAGGGCATTTGCATAACTGGAACGTGCTGTCCCCATCTTTAATAAAGATCTGAACGTCACTAATTGGCAGGCAGAGGCTGTGTTCTTTCCATGGGAATCAGGAGCGAGCAGAACGTGCCCTGAATGTTAATTTTCTCTGCAGCCTACACTTGGGGGTGGGGGATAAGAAGGGGAAAGGAAGAAGGGCCAAGGGGCACAATACATTCTACACATGGAGCTCTTGTCTGGTGGCCATTTCATTAAAATGTCCTGAAGTAAAGCTAAAAGGACACAGAATTTGGCGCCAGGTAACTTGGTTTATGTTTCTGAGTCATTTCTTAAAAGCTAAGTCAGTCAGAAACAAATCTCTCTCAGCCTCAGTTTCTGTATCTGCCAAATGAAAATAAAATGATAATAAGTGTGACCTGCAAAAACATTTATTGAATGAATGAATGAAAACTGATAGATTTTGCAAAGGGATGAGGCATCATCCATAAAAATGGTCTGTGCTGAAAAAGTGCAAACAGGAAAAAGGTCTGGTAAAGATAAAAAATAATAATGACACCACATGCAGGCTTCCGGGTGAGGGTGGACAAGAGTCCGTTGCATCCCGTGGTGAAGAGCAACACCATGTCCTAGCCCAGAGGTGCCCATGCCAGGCTAAGCAACTATGGGAGGTGCTTTTAAAGATACAGACTTACAGTCTGTATCTCTGAAGAGAGTGTTGTTCAGCAGGCCTGGGAGGGTAGGAGAATCCAGAAATCTGCATTTTTATCCGTGCCTCCTGCCATTCACCCTGTAGGCAGTGCTGATTCAGAACCATGGTCAGCACCACATTACAGCACTTCTCTACCAAAGGAGACCAAATGAAAAGACAGGAAAGATGCTGTTCAATTAAATGTTGTTCTCCATTTACCCTCCAGGACCCTTGGGGACATTTAAGGATATCTGAGCAGGGGTGAGATAATCAGATAATAAGAAAAGTATGAAGCTACAATTTTTGAACACCTCCAGAACATTAGTATAGTTTTTAATATATTATTAGCTTTGGCAACTGTGTTATTATAAGATGTACCTTATCAAACATGCATGACTATAGCAATTAAAAGTGATAAAATACAAAATTATCAATAAAAGGCCAATGGTTTCTTTCTGTATTTGTGATAACCATTTGTGGACCCTTGGGGTGTGGGCTCCTCAGTGTAGTAATGACTGCTATTGAAGATGCTGCAGACCTTTCTTGTGCATCTACTCCTTGGTGTGTTCACAGTGTGCTGTGACATGGCAATGGAGGAAGGAGGATGCAGGGCAGCTGGGAATTGTGCATGCATGCGTGCATTCATATGTGCGTTTGTGTGTGTGTGTGTGTGTGTGTGTGTGTGTGTGTGTATAAGAACAGTGTTTGGAGGCGGGGATATATTGAGATGGGAACTTTCCTGAATATGTCCCAAATCCTAAAACCTCCACTTCTAAACTGTGTGCATGTGCCTTTGCATTCCTCTGCAGGTAAGGTATAGGAAAGAAGGAGACTGAGGAAGACTTTAATTGTACATATCACTTATGCCAAATATTTAGCGCAGATCCCCCTGCCTTAGAAATCTTGGGCCAGAGTGTGAGTAGTTTGGGAAAGAACAGGAGAAGAAGCTCAGTCCGGGGGCAGGTGATGTCAGGGTTGTACAGATTGAATACAGGACCGTGAGCCTGAGTCCAGCAGGCTCCGAGTACCACTCCATGCAGTTCCGTCGATAGCTGCCACTGGGATGTAATACCAATAAACTGAGCAACTGATTGATCTGCCGTCAGAACACTCACTAGACTCATTTCTTCCCCCGCTGTGCCTGCATGGCTGGGCAGTGTAAACTGTGCCCCAGCCAAGGTGGAGAGCAGAAGCCCCTGCTAACTCAACAGGCAAGATAGTCACTTGTGCTCCAGGGGAGGCTTCTGACCAAGAATAGGGATGAATAAATGACAGATTGGTGGATGGAAGATAGGGAAGCTCTGGGTTTTTTAGGCTCTCCTAGCAAGTCTCCAGCACTGCCCAAGACTGTAAGGGCAGATTATGAGGAAACTAGATCTGGATGTGGAGGGGTGGAGTGGGTGAGAAATGCCTCTGGAAACCAAACCAACAGTCTAAAAAAATGTGGTGGCTCAGGCCCTGGGCTCCTCTTCCAGAGCAGAGGAGATGATGGACACTGCCTTGGGGCCAGGGACTGCAGGGAGCCACAGGTCTAGACCAGGTCCCATGTGTTATTCCAGGGCCTGAACCTCATTCTGGGCAGACGTCCCATTTGCTGTGTTTCATTCTCTACCTACAGCTTAGAGCCCTGGGCTCAGGAAGACATATTTCTCTGTACTACAATTCCAGGAAAGTTTAAATGCAAATTTGCTCCTTGTTGAAAGGACTCTTGAGAAAATGGAGCATGCTGTTCTCAGACCCAGGAGCTCAGGGGCTGAGAGACGGCATGCAAGGGATGAGGGAATGGGGGTACCCATAGGATGCCAGGCTCTGAAAAGAGTTCTTGCAAAATAAATGCACTTGCAGGGACCCACTGGACTTTGGAACTGCACAAGGGGAGGGAGGCCAGAGAAGACATCCACCAGATGTTTATCACGTGTCTGCTGCGCATCAAGCATTTTTCCCACCACTGGGAGTACAGAAGTGAATAGATAGGTGAGGTCCCTGCTCTCACAGGGCCCATGTGCTGGTGGCAGAACCCCAAGAGTCACATGGTCCCTGGGCACAGATTTCAGAATGAAGCTGTTACATCCATGTCACTGACCACTCATTTATCCCTCGTCACTAAGTATTCCTAGGCTCACCCCTACCTCCACATTAGTGTTGGGCCCTCTGCCTAGAATTCCCTCTGTCTCTGATTGGCCTTGCAAATGCATGTTTGTTCTTAGGGTCTCAGCTTCATTTGAGGTTTCCCAGGAGGCTCCTCCTGTCATCCTTCCTGGGCCAGCTTCCTGTCCTCTTTGCATCCACCTAGCTTAGCATTTGCCTTTTCTATTGGTCTTTGAGAACGTAATACACTCCTTAGGGCTGGGTCTGAGTCCTAATCATTTTGTAGCCTTGGTTCCTAGGGTAAGGCCTCCCACCCAGTGGGAACTCAATAAATAAGTACCACATTGAATTGAATAGACCATTCTAGTGTACCCACCATGTGCACCAAACATAATGGGTGGTGGGAGATGAATCAGACATGGGTGCCTGCCTCAAGAAGCTCCCAGTCTAGTAAAGGGTGATCAGTCCCAGAGGAAGAGACTTTGCACTTAAGGGATAAATGCACAGGTGAGCTTTAGGCAATTCCCTGAAGCAACAGGGACAAGAGCTGAAGAAGGCAAACACTGCCTCTGATCTTGCCTCCCATGAGTCCCCTTCATACACCTGCTCCAATCCACCTTCTGAATGGCCCTGTTCCTGGCCTGGCCCCACCCCCTCTCCCTGCTTCTTTTTAAGAGGTCCTCCATGCCTGCAATACTCTCACAGCCATCTCAGCCCATTCAGTGTCTGCCCATCCCTATTGTCACGATCACTGTGGCTGCCATGTCATCTGCATGCCAATGGCCCCCAGTGGGGTTGGTGGTGCAGGCGGGAGGGCAACGTTCATCTGAGGATCTAGGGGCCAGCCAAGCAGAACAGGGACTTTTAATTGACATTTAAATGTCAATGCACCACATTGAATGTTATGGGTGTTTCATCGCAGTCCGAGAGGAGCATAAACACATCTCCAGCTCCTTAATCACTGCCCACATTAATTACAGATGCCCTTTGGTAAGTGGAAACAAACCACTGCGGATGCCACATTCCAGCCAGGAGGCTGGGCTCCTGTCTGCTGGAGAGCAGGAATGTCTGTCTTGTATAGGGTGATTTGCCTGGCCACTGGGCCCCCGGAGGGGATCTCTCCTAATGAGAAGGTCGCATAGTTAGAGATAGAAATAGGGAGAGACCAGTAGAGAGGAAGAAGCAGGGGAGAAGCAGAGAGAGGGATGGGAAAGAAGGGAGAGTGCTGGGTCAAGTTGGTACAGCTCGCTGGGTCAAGTCATTGAGAGGAGAACAGAGAATTCTCTTACAATGCTTTCTGCGGCAGGCCTGGAGGTTGAGAGGGGGTGCTAGAGTGTGGGTGATGGTTGGCTTAATGAGCTCGGCCTGCCCCCCGAGAGCTTACTACCCTGAAAACTTGGCCTCTCTTGGCTCCACAGAAAACCTTTAAGGGAACTTCTGGAGCCTGTTTTACACTGACCACTGGCATTTTGTCTCATAAATTTTTTTCTCGCAAAGCAGTTGATTTACACAGAATGAACATATGTCATATATGTCTATGTTGCAAAGCATACCACTGAACATCATCTATGAACTAGCCATACCCCCAACTTAAGAAACAGAACAGTGACAATGTAGCTGAATGTCCCTTGGCAGATACCGTTGGCCTTATTCATATGGATGAGGATGAGGGATAAAGCAGGAGGGAACTGGGGGTGTGAGAAAGATGGTCAGAGGAGCTGGAATGGCAATCAAGATGCTATCTCTGGTTGAGATGTCTAAAACTGTGAGGTCTTGCCCTGTTGTGGGCCTTTGTCCAAGCTGAAGTGGCTTTATTCAGACCCTTGACACATCTGTTTAACAGCCTTACCATTGTCAGGTAATTAAGTTCAGTTTCCCTAACTTGCACCAAAGCCCTCACGGATCCTGGCCAAGAACACTGGGGATGCAGAAGTAAGATGCCCAGGGGCCCTTCTTTGAGGATCCCCAGCCTAGAGGCGAGGACTGACAGTAAGCGGGTTTTGGCAGCACACGATTTCCAGGACAGTAGAAGGGAGATGGGTAGGAAAGACCCCAAAGTAAGACCTAGCTGGGGAGAAGACAGAGTTTAACAGAGGAGGGGATTTTGGGGTTGGACTTTGAAGGATGAATAGGAGTCTGCCTATAGGCCAAGGAGAGGGTAGGGCCATCCCAAGCAGGAGACAGAAAAGATGTGAAGTTATGAAGTTTGAGGAACTGTGACATGTTGGCAAACAGTTCCTAAGCTAAGTACTGGGGAGGAGGCCAAAAATAAATAATATGTGTCACTGCTTTGTAGATAATTTGACATATATGCAAATAACTGTGGGTTTATTATGATAGCTTAACTAAGAATGATATAAACAATGCTCTGAGACTACAGAAGTAGAATTTTGAAAATAATTCATTTATCTTTATCTCTATCAAATCTGTAAAAGGAGTTTATGTGGTTAGAGAGGAATTAATTCTGTCTAGAGTGATGGTGGATGCTGCCTTGAGGAGTGATATTTAAACTGGGATTGAGAAGAGAATTCTCAAGAGCAGATCAGACAAGGTGCCAAATAAGGATACCGGATAGCCCAGGGTAGACTTGCACTAGGAAATATTCAGAATCAAAGCCTGACTGGGGTGGAAGACGACATAGGCATCATTGTCTTTTTTCATTCTTGTATTTTACAAGGATCTATATTTTACAGATGGAGAAACTGAGGCCCTGGGAGGAGATGAGACTTGTTTAAGGCCACACGGCTTATTAGGGGCTAACAAGATACAGCCCCATATGTCGATCTGCAATTTATGGGTTGGATTTACAAGCACTTTGTTTTATTTTATTAGGTTTGTGTGTCACAGCTGATACCCTTAAGGATTTCTGTTTGTGCTTTTCCAGCTCATTAAAACATAATAATAGACTTGGGGATCATTAGGGTTTCCCTGAATCAGCACTAGGCTGCCTCTTTTGGAAAAATGCACAGGTGCGCTGGATGGCAGCACCCAGGGTCATTCCCAGTTGGTCCCAAGGGCTGCACAAGCTGCTGGATTGACAGCTTCCATGACAGCACAGCCGGGGTCACACTGAGAGACCTCCTGAGACCTTGAATGGAGTCACTCTATCCACTCCCACCTCGCTCTGACCTTTTTCTACCGGTGAGCTCGGTGCCCAGTGATGCAGTGGAAAGGGATTTTTCCCTGAGGCCCCAGCCAGCTTGAACCTTCTGATTTAGATGGCAAGAGCAGTTTAAATAATGAGCATCTTTGACCTTAGTTCTTTACTTTCAAGTTCACGGTCACAGCCACCTGGGCAAGCGATATGATGCAGTCATTTTATAAAAGCTCAGGGAAGAAACAGGGCTTGACTAAGGCACACAGCCAGGGAGGAACAGAAATGAGACTTGTTGCCCAAGCCTGTGTAACTTAAAGTACAGTTCTCTTTCCTAAGCCAGAATGTCTATAATGTGCTAGTAGACTAGCGACAGCCTCAGTCCTGAGTGTGGGAAGATGAAGAGTGGCCATAATAAAGGCTAGCAATCATTTAAGGCACCAACATGCTAGATGCTGTTCCAAATACTTTACCTGTCTCCTTTCACCTAACCTCCATACAACTTTATGCTAGAAAATTTAGACAAAACCCAAATTTCTCACTGTGACTGCAGAGCCCTCTATGCTGTGATCCCTGGCTATTCTTCAACTTTATTGCTGCCCATTTTTCTCCCTCACTCCAGTCCAGCTACTCTGGCCTCCCTCTTGTTCCTCAAACCTGTTCCCACCTCAGGGCCTTTGTATAAGCGGCTCCCTCTGCCTGAAAAGTCTCTTCCATCTAATGGTCATATAGCTCAGATACTACATTCACAAAGAAGCCTTCCTTGATCCCCACCGGCACTATTTCTCAACCTGTAATTGTTTGTCCCCAAGAGGTCAGGGCTCATATTGTTCACTGCTGAGTGTCTAACCTCAAGCACAAAGTTGGGCACACAATAGGGAGCTCAGTAAGTGCTTCTAGAATGAGCTGCATGAAGAATGCCAGAGGGAGGCAGGAGAGAAGGTAAGGGAAAGAAGGCATGAGGCCCCAGAACCACCTGCCCGTTGCCACCCCTCCAGGTCCCACCTCTTTGAGATGCCTTCACGATGGACATATTTTTGGGAGAGAAAACTGTTGACTGAAGTTTATCCAATTCATTCCAGAAAATATTCGCCATGCCCTAATAGTGGCTAATAACTTACAGCACTTAAAGTATGCCAAGTCCTTTCAGCGCATGAGTTTGCTTTATCTTTTTGACAACCCCACAAGGTGGATACCTATGGAATCCTATTTTACAGCTCAAGAGACAGGCCCAGGGGTGCTGTGTCACTTGGCCAAGGTCACACAGCTAGCAAGGGGATTGCACACGGGGGCTGGGACTGGAGCTTTGGCAGCCTTGGCTCTGGAGTCTAGGCACTTAACCTCTATACTCCACTGCCTCTCAAGGGAGGTAGAGGGACCTGTTCAAGGTCACATAGCTAGTATATAGAAACTCTGGGTTATAAACCAAAGGTCCATCCAACTCCTGAGGCATGATGACCTCAGCAATTGGAATCCAGGCAGCAGATCAGCAAGAATTCCCCTATATGGCAGCTGGAGCAAGATGAGGATCTAGAAGCATTCTGTTGCATCGAGGAGTGGGGTCCCCCAAGTGCCTTTGCTAATCACAGCTCAGATCCTTGAACAAATGCCCAGGGCCTCTCTCATAAAATGAGTCTTCCGCAGATGGGGCTGAGTGGAGACAATCAGAAAAGATGTTCCAGACTGCCAGAGGCAGGCAGCTGGCTCCAGCCCGCTTCCGGGCCCATCTGCCACACACCTCGTATCTCCCCTCCCACCCTCTGTCCCTCTTCCCTGCTGACACCAGCCCCCTCCTCCCATCTTTGCCTGGGGAGAAAGCTCAATCTGGGAGAAGCAGGTCCCTGCCCAGTGAGAGTAAGGGAAGTGTAGACAGCACGTGAAGGAGCTCTAGCTGGTGGGGCCAGCCGGCAGTGAAGCCAGGGGCTGGACGGCACACAGTGTGAGACTCCTAGTATCCCTCAAGATCGGCGGCTTGGAGGCCTTCCTTCCCACAATCACCTCTCAAACCATTCCTTGCAGCTCCTCCAAGAAAAGCTCTGGAGTTTGGGATCCCCTGGAATATAACCCATATGGGAGGAGGTTTTATGACATGGTGGTTTAGACAAACTGTCGGGCCTATCTGAGCTTCACCCATCATTTGCTGTTGACCTGAGGGGAGTGGCTTGATGAACCTCATTTTGTTCATCCATTGAATGGGGATAAGAGAATTTGCTTCTTAGTGCCTTGCAAATTAAGTGTACTGATGTGTTTCATGTACATAATGCTATTGAGGACAAAATAGTACGTATTTTGTGCTCAGTAACAGTCAAGTTGTTGCTATGACCATTGCTGGAATGGGTCAGAAGTTCCTAGCAGGCTGGTCTACACTGGCCCAGCCTTGCCTGGTCACAGGGTACCTGGAAGCCAGGCTGAGCTTGGTTAGTGTTTCTATCCCATTAGCCTTTCCTCAGCAACTGCCTTCCCCTGCCTTGTCTTCTTGGTCCCCCCTGAACTATGGCACAGTCTCAGTAACTCGATTCTTTACAATTCCTAAGGTCTTCTCAATTTTCCTAAGACTTTCAAAGATGCCACCCAAGTTCATTTCATGAGAACTCTGAGTCCCTGTTTCACAGAGGAGTTCAACCTCACTACAGAACCACTGGGCAGCACGTCTCAGGAGGAAGCATTTGCTCCTGACTTGGCCAGAACTTTCCAGCAGCTACCCAATAGTCATGTGGAGCAGAGCCTGGGGGTGGGGTGTGGCATCCCTGGGACACAATGCCATAAAGTAGAAAGAGCAGAAGCTGTGGGGTCAGCTTGCCTTTGGTTAGAGTCCTGAGACCACCACAGCTGACTGTGTGACGTTTCCTCTCAGAGCCTCAGTTTCCCTACCTATACTATGGGATGATAATGCTGATCTGGCAGGATTATTGAGAAAGTTAAATTAAACACCAGACCGGTACATAGCAGGTGCTCCATACATGTTGGTTCCTGGAGGCGTAAGCTCTGTAGGGTATGGAGGGTATGGTTCCCACCTCAATTCTTTTGCCCTGAAAGGCCTTCGTTGGGAGCAGCTTCCCTAGTGCATGAAGCAGGTGCTCTGAAGTCAGCCCGCTGCTGCTGGTAATCAGGCTGAGTGGCATGTCTGCATTAACCTGAATCATGGCTGAGCTCAGTCTCGGCCTAATTGGTGAACCTAGGCATGCGGGTTGTTTATTGGTGGAGCAATGGAGCAGTCTGAGTACTCTTGTTCTAAGAAGATGGGGCTGGGAAGGAAAGTGATTCTGCCTCCGCCTGCCAGCAACGAGGGATAATTACAGTGCTTGTCAAAATAAGATGTGGAGATAGAGCCCATTGCCCGCCAGCCGGCTTCTCAAATCCCCTGGGAATCCCTGGTTTAATTAAATACCTGCAAATGCTCAGCGCTGGGTGTCAGCAACATGCCTGGATTAAAAGTCCATCCCAAATGCAGCCAGGATGAGCACGCTGCCCCCCGCCCCCTTCCCCGCACGGGCTCTGGGTGGTGCGGAGGAAGGGGTGGGGGAGAAGAAAGAGAAGAGAAAAATACAGGAAAGAGACAGACAGAGTGGCAGGAAGATCTGGCTGCAGCTGAAGGGATTGAATGGAACATGAAAAGAGTCTTCCAACTGGGAAGAATGCCTGCAAGAAATTTTCTCTCTTGATTAGGAAAATAAAAGTCACATCTTTGAGTTTGGCCATAAATGGTGAATCTCCATCTGGGAAAGGGTAGCTGGGCTGTCAGCCCTGAACTTGGTCTCTAAGACGATGCAGCTTGTTGAGATTCATGCTCTCATCCAGCCATCTTCTGCCATCCTGCTGGCCCCCTTATCTCACTTTGGCCCAGTTTTGTATACAAGATCCATCCTGTGATTCCACTGCAGAATGGCCAAGCTTGGCTACAACATTAGACAAGATGAAACTAAAATCCTGGGATGACAACCGGAAAATAAACACCGATCATACCTTGAATCTGGCTGAGCCAGCACGCAGAATGCAACTTCCTCTTGGAGGCTCCGGGACCTTCTCACCATTCTTAGTGATCACCAGCCAGAGTCTACTCTGGCCCACCTCCTACTGATTCTAGACTGGGGGCCTCAAACCAGTGGCCTATGGGCTTGGGCTTGGTCTAGCTAGCCCTTAGCTATATTTTCTTTGGGATGCAGCCTTTTAAAAATCAGTTAACTGTGTATGACATCTGTATATTCAGGTTCTCATGAAAAAATCTGATTCTCATGAAGACCTGGCCACACTGGGCCGCATTCCCACAGGCTTGAATGATTAGCTGGAGCCGAGGAGCAGCTGCTCCCTAGAGATAGGACGTGCCCTTGCAAACATTCGACATATGTCATTCGACATATAGACCTTGGAACGTGAAGGCAAGAACCAGATGTTGCCCGCCTGAGTTGTACCACGTGCTGAGTCCGCTGTAAAAATGTCCTCCCAGACTTCCTCATGGGAAGGGTAAGCCTGTGTTCAACCGTTCGTCTATCCATCCACTCACTTGTCAAGTGTTACTGAGCACTTCCTCCGTTCTAGGTACTGTGGGAAGCCTGGAGACAGAAGGTTAAACCAGACACACATCTTAGATGTACCTTCTCACTCCAGGCTTCTTGTCTGAGGCCCTCCCCTTACTTATAAGGAATAGTAACTGGGAATGAACAACCTCCCCTTCCAGACGGGCCAGCCATGCTATGAGGTGTCCTTACCCTCACAGACCCCAAGATGACAACTGTGCCACCAAACAACTCTGCAACACTATTGTATGTATAAGACATGCATTAGCCTGCTGGGGGCAGGGGCTGGTAGGGGAAGATCTTTCTACTGTTCTTTTTTTTTTTTTGAAAGATTTTATTTATTTGACAGAGAGAGCACAAGCAGAGGGAGAGAGAGAGAGAGAGAAGCAGGCTCCCTGCTGAGCGAGGAGCCTGATGTGAGACTCGATCCCAGGACCCTGGGATCATGACCCGGGCCGAAGGCAGCCGCTTAACCGACTGAGCCACCCAGGCGTCCCATCTTTCTGTTGTTCTAATTCATGGACAACAGAGGGGAGGTGGCATCACATAGGGTTAAAAAGAATGCGGATTCTGGGGCAGACTGCCTGGGTTTAAAGCCTGGCTCAGTGCTACCTTGGACAAGTTAGCCTCTCTGGGTCTCAGTTTTCCTCACCTGTTAAATGGGGATAATGATAGTTCTTACCTCATGAAGTGGTTATGAGAATATCTGTAAAATGATTAGAATGTAGCAAGAGTTTTATTTCAGGGTATGGTTAATAACTAATGAGAACCAGAGATGCACACAAGTTCTGAGACAGGAGAGCGATCACATGATTTCCAGGCATCCTTCCCTGTTCAAGATTTTAGGATTCGTTGCAAAGCAGAAGTGTTCCTCCTGGGGCTGTTGTGAGTGTTATCCAGAAAGTGCCTATGGTGTTCTATCCTATGCCTGGGCCACAGGAGGTGTTCCTTGAGGTCGTTTCTTCCTCTCTCCCTCAGGCACTCGGCTGACAGCTCGGTGCTGGTGTGTAGCCTCAGCACACCCTTGGGAGGAGTTCCCTGCATATCCAGCAGCCCAGAGCTGAGGATGATGTCATTCACTGCGAGCCTCCAGGGCTGCCAGGGTTTCCAGGGAAGGGAAGGAGGTGCTGGCCCGGGCTCCTCACCAGCACCAGCCCTGGCCTGGACAGCTCCTGACTGCCGCTGGTCCACACTATTCCCTCTGCCAATTCCTTCCCCACACCTAAGCTCTGAAAAGCATTAATGGGAGCTGGTCATTCCTGCTTGAAACCTGCTAGAGGCCTCCCGTTGCACTTAGAATAAAACCCCACCTCCTTAGCATGGTCCACAAGGCCCTGCATGGCCTGGCCATTGCTCACCTCTTACCTGCTTCTTCAACTCCTCTCCCCCTCATTTACTGTGGTCCAAGCATGTCTTTCCTCCTTCTCTTCTCTCTGCCTGTCCCGAGGGGCCTTCCTTCTTCCCCCAGATGTTTACATATCTGGCCCCTTCCTGTTACTGACACCTGAGCACAAGTGCCACCTCTCCAGGGAGTTCTCCAGGATTTCCACATTTAAAACAGCTCTCCACTCCATCTGCATTACCCCTCTCATGACCCCTGTTTATTTCCTTTGTGGCCCTTATCATCACCCCCAATTATCTTATGGGTTTGTTTCCTTGATTGTTGTCCACCTCTACCCCAATCAGTAGAGCAACAGATCATAAATCCCATGAAAATAAACATTTGGTTCTGCTCTTTTTTGCTCACCTCTATATCCCTAGCCCTCAGCATGGTGCCTGGGACACAGCAGACTCAATAAATATTTGTGGAATCAATGTGTGAATGAATGGATTAATTCCTTTCAGAGGCCAAGAGATGTGCCCTGATCCCTCCCAGGGTCTGATGCTGCAGTGAGACCTCCTGTGACAAATGGTTCTAATTTTAATAATGTCCTAAAGCTTGGATCAACATCCTTGATCTATGGAGTGGAGGACTCGTTCCCCCTCCAGCCCATCCCCGACTTCACCATGAAGCCCCAAACACAACCACCTACACACATGCATAACAACATGTCTCTAGTGAAGGTCATACAGATAAATGCAGAAAGCAGGCAGGAGGCTAAGCAAAATCACATAGTAGTCCATTCCAGGATGGAGATCAGTCAAAGCCCCAGCTCTGACTGCTGAGCTGGACCCTGAAGGATGAGTATCTGTTTTGCTAAAAGACAAGAAGTAGAAAAGACAAGTAAGGGGAGGAAGATGAGAAAGGCATGCTGTCAATGTGCATGGTGTGCCTGGGGTACAGTGGGTTGAGTGGAGCTGAGCAGGGGATACATGTGAGCAGTGAAGAGATAAGGCTGAGAAGGGACACTGGAGAGGCTGGAATCCCAGCTACACCACCCAGGCAGCTTCACAGCAGGCCTTGGAGGCCTGGCAACTGGTTGTCAGTCAGACTTAAGCTTCAGGATGATTACATTGGTGCAGTGTGGGGCATGGATTGCAAAACTGGAAGTTAGAGTCAGGAAAACGAGATAAGGGGGCTGGTAAGAAAGGACCAAGGCTTATTCAGAGGTAATGGAATTTCAGAGAGATATGAGAAGATGTATTTAAGAGTTATTTAAGAAGTAGACTCACAGTTCAGTTTTTAGTGACCAACTGAACATAGTATTAAGTGATAGGACAGAGTTGAAGATGACTACTACTATCATCACCATCATCACTGTCATCACCATCACCACCATCATCACCATCACCTCCAACATCACTGCCATCATCATCATCATCACCAACACCATCATCATCATCACCATCACCATCGTCATCATTCCAGCTAACATTTACTTGACTTGAACTATGAATTAGACATTGGCTTATTTCGGGAAGACTCCTCAGATCTACTGGTGATTCCGTAAGCCTTAAAAGCCACCTAGTTTGCTTACTTGTCTCCCCTGAACTTCCTTTCCTAGATAAATGCTTTCTTCTGTTCCAGAACCAAGTGTGTTTGTGCTTAGTCTTTCTTATGGTTCTCGTGAGTGGCACAATTATGTCAGTAAGTTCTGGAGCTTCTAGTCTAGACACAAAAACCAACTGCCTCGCCAAGTGCCCAGATCATGGGCCTGTTCCATGGCTATGGTCCAATAACTTAAGGAACTGGGTTCTAACACTTGATATTTCTTTCTTAATGCTTCCCATGACAGCTTAATGCTCTTATAAACTCCACAAAACAGAAACCACATCTGTTTTCTTCACTGAGGTATACTCATAGTTGTAGGCATGGTGGGCATTTAACAAGTATTGTTGAATAAATGTTATTTATATCTCTATAACCAACTTTTCACTGTTCATTGATGGAATATAAATAAAAATTGTCAAAAGTGAATTCTATCCAAAAAATGAATTATCCAAGTGCCTTATATTTTTGTGGTCAAGTATTTTCAAATATGATGAAAACATCGAATCAAACAGGCTTTTCAAGTATAAGACTTCTCAGAACCTTTAATGTTCTAATGCATGTGGTGACTCTCCAAGAGAAGTTTCAAGTACATAACATTTCTTAAGCTTATTTAAACACAGAGGCCCTCCACGTGGTCTAATGCTTCCAGGAACACACTTTCTGAAATGCTAGAGTTCAGTCCAGTGCTCAGTGATTTCAGCAGCTGTAGACCAACCATCATTATCTCAGGTTCCCTTATTTGTACTGTCAACATGGTTAAGGGACAGATAATTGATTTTATCAATTAGTTGCATGAATGTCAGTTCCTTAAATCAGAACAGGTTTGCTTTGCCAAGAATATTATCATGGTCTAAGGTTGGTGCTAAAATTTTTTTTCTTTTAATAATTTAGAATCCAGGGACATCCATGTTGAGGGTGTTATGCTAAGTGAAATAAGTCAGAGAAAGACAAATAATACCATATAATCTCACTGCTATGCAGAATCTAAGAAATTAAGCAAATGAACAAATAAACTTATGGACTCAGAGAAGAGTGGTGGTTGCCAGGAAGGCGGGTGTTTGGGGGGTGGATAAAATGGCAGAAGGGGGTCAGGAGGTACAGGCTTCCAGTTGTGAAATGAATAGGTCATGGGGATGAGTTGTGCAGCGTGGTGACTATAGTCAGTGGTAATGTACTGCATATTTGAGACTTGCTGAGAGTGGATCCTCAAAGTTCTCATCACAAGAAAAACAATTTTTTTATAACTTTTTATGGAGATGGATGGTGACTAGACTTACTGTGTTGATCATCTGCAGTGCATATAGATGTCAAATCATTATACTGTACACCCAAAATCAATATAATGCTGTATGTCAGTTACATATCAAGTAAATAAATACATAAATAAATTTTAAGAAGAACCCAGGAATTCCATATTTGAAACTGTAGATGAAAGTCTAGATTGACTGAGGCTTATATAAGGCATATACTTTTTTAGCCCAGGTGAGATTTGTTTCCATTACAGCGAATACAGCTTCTGATGACAAGGCAACTGTCTGTGTCAGACTTGGAGTGGTGACAGAGGGGCTTACCTTGGGGTGTGCAGAAGCCAAACAGGGACCCCATCCCTCATAGTCATCATGAGTTCCCTAGCCCACTGCCCAGCTTCTCCAGCCTGTCTCTATGCTAGAGGTCCCAGCATCAGGATTCTCCTATCTAGAGAGGGACAGGATGATTTAGCCTGGAGCAACTTGGAAATCAGTGACTCTGAAAGCAGGTTTACTACATTTAAATAAAGAGCTGTAAGAGAGTTATGCACTCATAGACCACTCCCAACTCCGGAGGATAACTGCAACCCTGCTTAGAAATCAGGAGGTAAACTGGTGGGGTCCACATAAAACTTGAACCTCAAAGGGCTAAACCTTTGATATAATGTGAATGAGAAATGAATTAACATACAAAATCTGCCTATCCTGACTTTGATGTTGGAGTTAGGTAGGGGAAGGAATGGGACTCATTTTCCTGAAAATTTGTAACCATATGCTAGCCCTCACTTGGGTTTATGGTCTGAAAAACTCAAGTAGAAAATTTTATTTAAAATGGTCATGGATTAGTAGTTTTCCCAGGTGACTGGAAGAAGCACACAGCCTTTTCTGGAGAAGTAAAAATTTAACACAGTCCTCAAATAATTCTCAAAGATAAAGTTCCAAGGAACATGCACCCTCAAAAATTATAAAACATACAAGGAAACAAGGCACTATGAAAGAGAGCCAGCAGGAATAATAGATAGCAAAATCAGATCTGCAAATCTTCAGGTATCAGAATTTCTATTAGACACAGAATATAAGATGACAGTGTTTATATGTTTAAAGAAACAGAGGTGTGAAAATATGAGCAAGTAACAAGATACTATAAAAATGTCTTACCAGATTTGAAAAAGAATCATATAGAACATATAGAATTGAAAAATACATTATTTAACAATTTTAAAAGTCTCAATGAATGGATATGGATAGGTTAAATGACAAAGCAGACATAATTGAAGACAGAATTAGTAAACAGATAAAAATAAATAAAAATTTTCTAGAATGCAGGCTAGAAAGACAAAAATGGGAAAATGAAATATGATTAAAAGACATGGAAGATAGAGTGAGAAGACCTAACTCAGGGCCACTGCTTATGATCATTCAGATAGTATACAGCAAAATTCTAGAAGGTGTAGGTTACATCACAATTGATGACAGAGAAATACTAAAAGCAGTCAAAGAGAAAAGTTAGATCATCTACAAATAAACAGCAATTAGGGTAACAGCTGTCTTCTCAACAATAACAATGGAAGCCAGTATATAGTGGAATGATTTTTTCAGTGTGTCAAGAGAAAGTAATTGACCACTTCCAAATGTATACCCAAGAGAAATTATATTTCAAGAATTACAGCAAACTAAAGACACTTTTGGACAAAAATAGAGTTCATCACCAACAGATCCTTACCAAAGGAAATTCTAAAAGATATAGCTTAGTCAGAAGGAAAATTAACCCAGACAGGTCTCAGATTCACAAAAGAATACTAAGCAAATACATGATTAATATGAAGGTAAATCTAAACTAAAATTACTGTATAAATTAATAATGTTTAATTTGTTCACATGATAATAACAAGATAAAGTACTATTTTCAGGTAAGATGAAGTAGATCATGGCAAGCACCTTTCCCAGTGCAACAACTATCCCCCCCGCCAACAAAAAGGAAGCTGCAAAGCCAAAAATTTTGAACATATCAAAGAGTATGGAAATAAAGATTAAATGGACCAAAATTGCAGAAAGACAACAGCGCTTCCTAGGTAAGCTGATGAGTGCTGACAGCTTTCTTCCCTGGGGATGTTTGTGATTCTGGACATGGGTTGAGGCTGGCCTTGGCCCAAGAAGAGGTAGTCTACTGAGGGAAATGGAAACTAGCAGAGCTTTGGGCAGTTGTTCAAACTGGTATGATGGATTGAACACTAGAGGATCCAGAAATAGAAGGACAGTTTTCCCCCATTGGACACTGCCGAGTGCTAAAGGAGCACAGGTAGCATGGAAGCTGAGATGGAAGACTGGAGTAAAATCTCATAATCTCATGATATTTAGGAGACAGAGTTCCCCTAGGGGGAGAGAGCCCAACATAAATACCTGACTGTTTTTGCCCTTTTTAGGGATGAAGAGAGAGAGACAATCTGGGCTCTCATTCAATAGCCTTGGAAGGCCACACTCAAGGAACAGGGACAAGCCAGATGTGATGGATTCAGTGTGTTATAAATTCCAACCCATCCATGACCCACCTCAGTTGCTGACTGGACTGAGATAATCAGCCTTTCATCCTGTCCCCCAGTTCAGGAGAGGGGGAATCTCTCTGGTAGAATATATCTGCTGGAGCTTCTGTAGTTCTTTACTACACAATGTTCAGCATACAGTCAAATTTATGAGGACTGTGAAGTGGCTGGTAGTGAGAGAAAAAAAGGAAGCAAACACAAAAATAATCCACAGAAGATCCAGATACTGTGGTCATGAGCCAAGGATGTTAACTATGATTACTTTGTTAAAAAAAAAAAAAAAGAGGAAATGATGGACAAAATGGATGAAAATATGTAGCCTTCCAAAGTCTACTATCAACAGTTACTTGGAATGAATAAAAAAGTACAAACTTACTAGATGGGTTTAACAGCAGGAAAGACATAACAGCCTATAAGATCAGTAATTTAAAGACAGAACAACAGATAAAAATTAAACTAAAATCAGAGAAAAAAGAAAGTAACGTCAAAAAAACAACAGAATATATGTATAATGTAGGTCATTGTAAAAGGTCTAATATACATATAATCGGAGCCCCAAAGGCAAGGCGAGAAATTGGGCAGAAGCAGTATTTGGAAAGATAATAATCAAGAGTTTCAAAACGGAGAAAAGGCACCAATTCAGCAATTCAAGAAACCCAGCAAAACCCCAAAAAGAATAAACACAAAGAAAATCATACCTACACACTTTACAAACTGTTGAAAACTAAAGACAAAGAAAATTTCTCAAGAGCAGTCGCAGAGAAAAAAAGGAACAAATTATCTTCAAAGAAACATTAATAAGTCTGTTACCTGACTTTTCAACAAAAACAAATGAACTCTAGAAAATGTCTTTAAAATGCTGAAATAATAAAAAAAAATAATAACAAAACTGTCACTCTTATATACCAGCAAGAAAATCCTTCAGAAAATGAAACAAAATAAAGACATTTTCAGACAAATGGAAACTAAAAATCAGCAAAAACTTAAAGCCATCAGACCAACACAAGAAGATATACCAAAGGAAGTTCTTTAGACTGAAGTAAAAATTATTTCAGCCAGAAACACAAAACTGTAAGACTAGAGAACACTACAAAGGAAATATGTGCATAAATATGCAAGAATTTTGCCTATTTAAAATGACAATATTAATTATATCCTGAGGGATTTAAAACATATTTAGATGTCAAATGTTTAACGACAATAGCACAAAAAGCAAAAAGGGAGCAACGGAGCTCACCTGTTGTAAAGTTCTTGTGTTGTTTAGGAAGGAGTATAAGTCCAAACTTAAAAGTAAACTAGGATGGCTAAGCCTTATACAGGCTAAAGATGTATATTAAAACTTGTAGGGTCACCACTGAAAAGTAATTCCAAAATGTTAAGCCAAAAGCCAATACAAGAAAAACATAAAATAATAGAAATGTTTGTTTAATTTCCAAAAAAGACAGCGAAGAAAAAATAAAGAAAAGAAATGATGAATAAAAAACATATAGCAAAATGGTAGAATGAAGCCCAACTGTATCAGTTGGTATATTAAATATAAATGGATTAAAAATAGCAAGATAGAACTAAAATAATGAACCATGGCATTTAAGTTGGGAAGGAGGTAATCAGAGTCCAAATACCGTCAAGCTATCATTATTCAGAAGAAAGCTAAAGATATCAATGAGATTTAGACTTTGTTAAGTGTGCATGTTAAAATATCTAGGATACAGGGGTGCCTGGGTGGCTCAGTCGGTTAAGTGTCTGCCTTCAGCTCAGATCATGATTCCAGGGTCCTGGGATCGAGCCCCACATTAGGCTCCCTGCTCAGCGGGAAGCCTGCTTCTCCCTCTCCCTCTGCTTGTGTTCCTGTTCTCACTGTCTCTCTCTGTGTCAAATAAATAAATAAAATCATAAAAAAAAATCTGGGATACATACTTAAAAAGAATCAACCTAGTAAGCTCGCTATTCTGAATTCCTTTAGAAGTTCTTATCAGTTACTCTGAATTTTGCAGTTAAGTCATTATTCAAGTCTGTACAGTTACAAGGTTTGGTAGAGAAGTAAGTTTTCCTAACACTAAAATATTTACTAATGAGCCTGCCACTTAAATAGTTTATACTCAAGTAACACTATTTTCTGACCTTACTCATCTCACCTAAGCTTTGTTGGTTGTTGTAAATGTTTGAAGATGCAATGGAAATTCAAAGGAAATTGATGAAAAGAAAAAGTGCAAATCTTGAAACAGATCAGGATTTCATGAAGTTAGCAAAAGGGCTGTTGGAAAACAGCTCCGCTGACATTTAAACTACAATGAAGAATTGGCAGAGTTAAACTAGTTAAGAATTGAAGAAGAGAAAATCGACAAAGATGCCAGGTGTCTCAAAAGAGAATAATTTTATCATCTGATGACTAGAAGATGCCCTTGGGAAAACTGATAAACCTCTGAAATATGTGCTCAGAATGACACTCTGTATAATCGTGCTGTGAAAGTCAAACACAAAATGAAGAATGTTACTTTGCACTAGGATAGACCTCTGTCTAAAAAATTTCACCCCCTCCCCCCTCAAAACCCTAATCAACACTTGATAATTCTTATTTTTAATTTAAAAATCAGCTCATTTGACATTAGAACCTACATTTTGTTAAGAGAAGATAAAAAAAGAAGTGCTTTCATGCTTTCAATTTGTTTTTCAAGGTATGATCCCATTCAAACTTTCCCCCCTCAGTATTTACAATGAATATTTGTTGTTTTGAGGAGGTTCTCTTTAAATGTTATTTCACTAGCACCAATTTTCCTTAGAAAAATAAGGACTGCCTGTGTCTCCTTTCTTTTACCCAGGAAGCATCTTCCTGTGTATATAGGCATGTGCGTCTTATTTTCTTTTCCATGCAAGACTGGGTCTTGACACTTTCTGGGTTTTGACAGTTACTACGAACCAGGCCCTCTGCTAAGTCCATATATATGAGACATTTAGACTTAGAAGCTGAGGTCTAGAGAGTTTAAGTAATGACCTTGTCCCGTGCCACATGGGAAGTTTATGACTCAGCCAAACCAAGCTTTTGATTGGGATGCTATACTTTCTTATTCATCTTTCTCTCTCCAGGGGCCATCATGGAGTCTGCCACCTAGTAGGTACTCGGTAAATGTTGGCGGGTCCACATTGTAACTTAACTCAGTTAAGGTCCTCAGTTCAGTGTGCGATGTCCAAACAACTCTGACTAGCATTGTTCAGTTTGACTTGTGGGTGTATGGCTAGAAGCCCAGGTGCTATAAATCTGTATGCGGATTAGAAGCTTTAGAAGAGGAACTGAGAGTGGAGCATCTTTTTCCCATCTTACTTTATAGCTATCACTGGGATGGGAGAACTGGAAGGGAACCAGCTGGTCCTGAGCTGCTACAGCGTACCAGGCAATCACTGTCTGATTCAATCTGTTATCTGCACCTCCTCAGAACTGTGCAGTAAGTATTACAATCTCATTGTTGAAGATGCATAAAGTGGACCTCAGAGAGGGGAAGGCACTTGCCCAGGCTGCACAGCCCGGAAGTGGCAGAGCCGGGGCTCAAGCTGTCTGACTGCAGACCTCTTCCCTCTTTCCAACACTGCTGCTTATTATGGTTTGGACCATCTGGACTGGGTCAGAAAGCAGCGGTTGGCAGGGGGCTCTGTGTGGTGGTTCTGCCACTGCTGAGAAGAAGGACTGCAAAGTACTCAGTCACCTGGGGGTGCTGGAGGGTGAGGTTTCAGAGAGGGAGCTTGCCGGTGACAAGTATTGACTCGTCCAGCCCTGGTTTCTGAGGCACAGCTAAGAGCATCACTCACTTGGCCGAGAAAGGTGAATGCCTCCCAGTGAGATTCATGGAGCTGGTCCCACTTGCCATCAGGGGCTGGCTAAAAGCTTTTTCTCAGTTCAGACAGAAGCCTCACATTGGGGGACTTGAGGGACAATGTAGCAGGCTCAAGAAGGTCGGGGAAAGAACCGACCTGTCCAAGAGGGAGGCCTCAGGCCCGGCACTTGGACAGAGAGCCCATGGGACTGTGTGGAATATTAGGTCACTTGCAGTGTAGGAACAGATGCAGCAGTAGGAAGGGGCCTCAAAGTCATCCTTTTCTCATCCCCCACCTTCAGCCCTTTTTATAGATGGGGAAAACAAGGCGCAGAGAGGGGAAGGGACTTGTCTCAAGTCACACAGAAAGGATGATCAGGACCATTATTTTTATAGTGTGATTCCATTTATTTGAATTTCAAATTAAATGCAATACTTAAACATGTATTGCTTAGGGATATATCCATTAGTGGTAAATTTTGGTAAAATTTACCAAAATGGTAAAAAAAAAAAAGGTAGATGGGAAAGGGAGTGAAAGGAGGATTGGTACTTCTTAAGTACCGGAATATTCTGTTTTCAGCAAAGTGCAGTGTACACAGTGTATTTTGTTTTTACTGCTCTCCAAGCCCACACTTCCATAGTTGGAGAAATGAATTCAGAAAGGAGAAGTTGTTTGCCTACACATGCTATGAGATCATCTAGCCCTACGCCCCCATTCTATAGATGGGACCACTGAGGCAGAGATGACACAGCCTAGAATGGCACAGTGAGCAGCATCAGATCTTCCAGCTTCTGTACACCTTTCGGTGCAGCCCCAGTGAGAAATGCTTGGGGTCCTTATGCCACTCACTACACACTTTAGCCATTTGCCCATTTAGCTATGGCCTTTCTGGGGCCTCATCTTCTGCAGCTGAAGGTGGGTCCTCTGAAGAAAGAGCTGCCGTCGTGCAACCCTTTGTGCAGACCCGGGAGTAAAGGAACTCATCGTTGTTTCTGATTTATCAGTTGTCTCAGGGCCCTGCTAGGGGTGGGTCACCATCACTATCTCTCACTACTGAGGAGGGGACTGCTCGAATTCGTTAACCTCCAGTCTATGGTGTGCTAAGGGAAGGGCAAGTCTTCACCACCTGGGCACTGTGCATTTCCCACCTGCTATCCGAGAAGCACATGGTAGCCGGCATACTTGTGGGTAAGTTATAGTCTCCGGGATCCGTGATCGGAGCCACAATACCTGACAATGGATGTAGGAATAAGAGCTCACTATGGGGATGCTGTGTGAGGAATGTGGATTCATTTTCTATTTGCCAAACTCAGGGTTGTGAGTCTCTCTGGGCTCCAGCAGCCTCCTCACTAGGTCTCAAACTACCTTTGAGACTCTTGCAGCGGGGAGTGAGGGTTGGCTCAGGGGCAGGTGCTCCATGCACCAAGTGCAGCTGGTCTCTCTGCAGGGTGTAGGCTGTGGGAGCCATGCCCCAAGAAAGCTCTTGGGCTGATTTCCATGCCTGGAAATCTTGGTTGTCTCCCATTTGAGTTTTCCTGGTGTGTAGTGAGGAGAGATTGTTGTGTCGCTTATAGAAGCGAAGTAGTGTGTATTGGAGCCTCGTTTGACACAGGTAGAACTCGGGCTCTGAGAGCAAAAGTGAGCAGGTCAGATCCACACAGCAAGCTGGTGGAGCCACTGAGGCCAGCCTACAGCTTGAGGGACGATTCCCTTATTATTACTATTATTTTACAAATCAAATCTCTTCTTACTTCAGCTTGAGCACAAAGTCACTGGGGAGGATACATTTTTATTCACCCTGAGTTCTTCATATGCAAGATATTCGCCCCAAGAGCAGAGAGAGCTGGGTTTAGAAGACACACTTCAACTTGGAGCTACGGGCTTGGCATTTGCTCCCTTAAAGATAACTTGCTTAGCACCTCTGCTGGGCCAGACCCTATTCCAGATGTGGCAGAGACACCAGTGAACAGGCTGACCCAGACCCGGTCTGGAGTCTAGCGGGGGTGATAAGACACTAGACAAGCAAGCAAACAAATTCACAAGATACATTTAGGTTGGAATAAGTCTCCCAGGAAAATAAAGTGGAGATGACATGAGACACCCATGGGAGCAGGGGCTACTTCAGCGACAGTGGTCAAAAACAGGAGGAGGGGGGCATTTTTCCCGAGACCTGAATGCTAAGAAGGAGCTGTCAGCATGGGAAGGCCTGGCAGTCAAAGGCAGGACCGAGCCTGTTTGCAAAAGCACAAGGAAGCCACAGAGAGGGTGGGAGATGAGTTTAGGGAGGTCACAGGGCCAGGCCAGTGGCTGTCTTGAGGGCTATAGTCAGGAGTATGCATTCTACTCCAGGGGCCAAACGAAACTGCTGGAAGGTTTATGCCAGGGAGTGATAGTCTGACATGTGAACTGATGGTGATTTGTAAGAGGCAAGTTTGGTAGCAAGGAGACCAGTCTGGAAACTACTGCAATAGTCCAGGCTAGAGGTGAGATTGGCTTGGACTAAGGGGCGGTGGACAAGATGAGAAGTGGAAGAGTCAGGATGCATTTTGTTGGTCATGACCACAGGACCTGCGAACTGTATATGATGATGTTTAAGGCTAGGAGAATGCATGAAAGCACAGAGTGGGGGACAGGAAGCCAGCCCAGAGCCCTGGGGCCAGCCACCGTTGAGTAGGTAGCAGGAAGAGAAACCAGTGAAGAGGCATGGTCAGAAACGGAGTCACTGAATAGTATCGGTCAAATGAATGGATGTGTCGGGGGGACACGGCCAGGTCTTTGCCTTAGAGGAAAATCCGGTGAAGGGCTCCTAGGAAGGATAATTCTCAGCTGGAGCGTGGAGCACTGAGCACACTGCGGTCATTTGCTTCAAGATCGTCCCCGTGGACTGAGAGCTTTTGAGGGCAGGACCTGGGTGTCATTTACGCATCTCTTGTGCCAATGACATGGCTTGATGTGAAGCAGGCTTCTGGAATGAGGACTAGAGGACACAACTATGTATGTCATGGGATATTAGAAGTGCCCAGAGCCATCTCTCCTAAAATAGCATCCCCCCCAACCCCCCTCATACCCAGTGGCAATGGGGTCTGAAACTCCAGCATTAAACCCACTCCAGGCCTGAGTCTTTCGCTCTGAGTGAAGCCCTGTCTCTAATTAGATTTTACAGCCCAGAGGGATGCATGTTTCCTCCCACGTCCCTAGGCTCCATGCAGGGGAGGAGAGGAGCAGGAGAGGACAGAGTGCCTGGAAGCAGGCTGGGGATAGGGAGGAAAGGAGGTGAGAGTGAAAGGGGGAGCCCCCACCCCGTGAAATTCAAAGCCACGGCCACCTGCTAGGGTGTTGAGAATAGGAGCTGCCAGGCTATGAGGCAGGGCTGGCCTCAGGGGACTTCCCATCCCTGAAAACTACTACTGTAAAGGGTTTTTGTAATAATAGCAAATAGAATATTTACCCTCTGTTGTGTGTCTGCCTTGTCAGGCCATGCGGGGCTGATCAAATCAGCCCTGCATAACGATTAGCCTGGATTCCAGCCTGGCATGTTCCTCAGACTTGGTATAGGGACACCATGTCTACCTGAGAACATGCCTTGGAAGTTTGAGCCACATGCACTCTGAGGCTTCTCTGCCCGTACCAGAGAGGGAGGGGATGCATGATAGTCCTTAAGGGCTCTAGACTTAGTCCTGGCTGAGAGCAATTCCCAGAGCCCCAACTTCCTCGAATGCAAAATGGGAAGAATCACAGTAGCTTCCTCCCGGTGCTAGTTGAGGGGTTATGTGTGATTTCATTTGTAAAGGGCTTAGCATAGAGCTAAACTCAGCTTGTGTTAATTATTCTTGCTTTAAACGCCTGAAAAGAAATAGTGCCAAGTCTATGGCCACGGGGACAGCTGCTTCAGGGTCTCAGCAGGACACTTTAGCCCACTCAAACTGGGTAACTTGAAGACAGTATCACAAAGGGACTAGCTACAGTGCTATAGCCAGGGTGTGGGAGAGCACATGGAGACTGCAGTACCCTGGGCTAGGAACAGTGGGAGCCTTTAACACCCCAATCTAAAGAGTGGAGGGTAGCCATGAGCACCAGGGACAGGGCTGCCTGGGGAGACGTGGCCCCTTCTTGAGAGCCTGGGCAGCCCACTACGACCCTATGGGGAAGGAGCCTGTGAGTAGATATCTTGATGTCATTCTTCTTCTGCTCTCAGGTTCCTGCTGGTGTCTCCATTTAGAAGCACCAGAAGCCAGAGGCAGGGGCCTCACAGATAGGGTCCCCCCAGATTGGCCTCCCTAGCCTACAGGGAATAGGAGGCAGAAACAGAACCTATTCAGCACAAGGGTTTGTGTGAGGGGAAAGGGGGGAAAGCAGACACTTGCCCATGCCCATGTGACAGTTGGAGAAACTGAGGCACAGAGGGGTGACATCACTTGCCGAGAATCACAGAATTTGGGCCACCTGACTCCCAAGTCCATGTTCTTCACCATTATCTCACATGGTTCCACTCATCAATACTCTGAGTTGGGTGTTATTTTCCTCGTTTACAGTTAGAGCAACACATGCTCAGACTGGTAAAGTGACCAGTCCAGGGTCACACAGCAGAATCCAGACGGTAGAAACCAGGCCTGAGGATCCCAACACCCGGCTGCTTTCATCACTCAGCACCTTCCTGCCTTGTCAGGAAGAGAGAAGCTTCTGGAAGCTAGGTTTAGATCAGACCTGCTACCTCTCTGAGCCGCCAACCCAAAGTGAGATGGCCTATGCCAAAGAATGGCTGTGAGGGTGGGTGCCCAGGGAGGGTTGGTGGCTCCCCCTTCGAGAAGCCCCATTCTCTCCTCAGCAATGATTTTTCCAGAGCAGAGCTTCACAGGTTTGACTCTCTCCTCTCCATCTCGCCTAAGGCCCCGGAGACATTTCCTACTATCCTTCCTCCCTCTTTGCCCACCCTCCCCTCTCTCTTTCCCCCTCCTCCCCCAGCTGCTTTCCGAGCTTCTGAGTGGGTTTTCTTTGACTCTGTTCTCTGCACTAGACAGATAATACATAAGGCTGTTTGCCAAGGTCATTTTTAACTCCAGTGCACTGCAGGTGAGGGAGGGAGGGAGGGAGCATTAAATCACAGAGAGCCAGCTCAGGGCAGCTCCCCTTTCCCTAAATTCTCAGCAGGTGTGTGTGCAGGGGGAGGGGATACTCCGGTCCCACCCCTCCGTTCCCCTCCCTCTAGCTTGAGAGTTGGGACTGGGCTGGCAGCAGGGAGAGGTTTGCCTGCCATTATTTCACCCTCGGGGAGGGTGAAGTGAGGAAAGAAGAGTCAGAGGAGGAGAAGGTCCTATTGATGATGGTAGACACACGGTTCTGGCCACAGTCTGGACAGAAAATGGGCAGCTCTTGGGGGAAAGTGGGAGAGGACTCTGCCTGTTTCCTAAAGTGGAGGTCTGGTCCTTTCTCTAATAAGACACCCATTCTGCTGATGGGAAAACTGAGGTCCAGGGAAAGTAAGGCAGTGCCCAAGGACAAACAGTAGTAATTGGTGGAATGAGACAGCAAACTACCTGTGCCCTGGGCCAATGGAAGGAGCTCTCAGGTCAGGACTAGGAGTCCTCAGTTTGAATCTAGACTCTGCTCTGATTTTCTGTGGGAGCCTGGGCAAGCCACAGCCACTCTCTGGATTTCAGAGTTGGATGGTTTTGTTTTTATTAAGCACCATGTGTGAGGTACTGGGATACTGCAGAGAGCAAACAAAATCTTCCCGTTAGGGACCTTATATTCCAAAAGAGTCTCATCTGGGCCCTCAGCCGGCATCATTTCTAATCCCTGGCACACCCAACTCAGGTCGGTGTTATTAATGCCATTTCACAGGTGACAAGTTCGAGCTTCATCTCTGCCCTGGTGAGACCAGAGGAGGCGACTCCTCCAACAATTCTTTCCCCTTTGATGTTCGGGCAAAGAGAAGCAGAGCGCAGGTCAGGTGATGCTGCAGATCGCAGAGACCTGAAACTTTATTTATTTGGTCTAGAGATGAACAATGAGATTTTTTTTTATTCAAAAATAGATTTAATTATGTTTCAGTTAGATTTACAATGATATTAATTTCCATTCCCTGAATACACATGGCAGACAAGTGTTTATTTAGGGAAAGGCCTCTACAAGTGTGAGAGGTGAGGGGTGGGGGCCGGCAGCCTGGCATTTCTGACCTTTCTGCAGGTTGTTAGAGGGTGGTCCTTCACAGAGTAGAACAACAGGGGTGGGGAGGGGTTCCAGAGTTTCAGAGAGTTTGGGACTAAATAGGAGGGAGCCTCTGAAAACAGTCCCTTCCATCTTTTGATCTTAGACTTCCCAGCTTCCAGAACTGTGGGAAATGAATATTGTTTATACGCCACCCAGCCTATAACATTTTGTTACAGCAGCCAGAACAGACTAAGACACCTGTCTTCTGGCTTTTTCTATCCCACAAAAGCTGCTGGCCTTTCTTTGTGGCCTCTAGCTCAGAGTAACGATATTAAAGAAAGCTCGTGTCTTCCCTCCTCTTTCTTTCACCCATGGGCACTGAGCTGCAAGGCCGGAGGTCAAAGCTGGGGAGTGGAGGACACGGAAACCCCTCCTAAAGTCTCCAGAGACAGGAGCTGACCTAATCTACACCGCGCGGGACAGAGCCTGGCAGGCAGCACTGCTCGTGGTCCCCCTCCAGGTTGCTGGGACAGCCCTGGGACCGCAGGCCCTGCAGCCCCCGAGGCCCCAATATCTCCTTGTGCCCGAGGGGGAGGGGAAAAGGGAGGAATGACCTGGACTCCAGAGGCCTTGAAGCTCAGATGAGGAGAATACCCCAGGGATCAGCACTGACCTGTGATCTGAGGCAAGATGGGTCAAGGACATCTGGGTAGATGCCACCACAGACAAAGAGCCACAACAGGGTCTGCTGCCATAGGGACGATTTAGCAGCTAATGAGAAATGGAAACTTTGAGAACAAAGAAATGAGCAGCTACTGCTGTGCAGGAAACACATTCGTCAGACTCCGGGAAACCGAGGCAGGCAGCATAGGCCGCTGCACACAGGAAGAGGCTCCTGCTCGTAAGCAATGTCCTGGGCTGGGAAGCAGGTGGCTGCCCTGGCCTGACCCCCAAGAGGGCCCGTGCATCACCTCGCAGGCTCACGCCTCCTGGGCCTCAGCCGAGCAGGACTTGCCTGGAGCTTGCCCGGGGCAGAGACTGCCTGGAGGCTGAGGCTGGGCGCCTTCTGGGGCCACATAGTTTGCAAGCAAGAGCCCTGACTGATAGACCCATCCTCATACAAGCAAGAATCCATCTTAGAGGTCCATAAGAAGAGGCGTTCTCAACAGCAAGCACAGCACCTAACACAAAGCAGGTGCCCAACAAACGTAAGCAAGAATGATAGAGGGGAGGGTGAGTGGGGCCTCTGGGTGAGATTAGGCTTTACTGAAACCTTGCATCCTTTTAACAAGGCAGTGACATCTGTTGTTTCTGCTGGCCCAGCAGCCATTCCCCTTCTAGGGAGAGCTCCTTGGTTTTCCCACTGTCCTCCAAACACAGTGCATTTGGTTGTTGAGGCAGAATTGCCCCAGAGGCTGGCCAGTCAGAGTACAGCACATGGCTGATCGAGGCCAATGAGAGCCAGCTCTGGGACTTTTCCTGGGACCCTGAAGAGAAGCCTTTCCCATTGAAGTTACTGACCAGACAGGGTATAAACCTGGGGCTTCCGTTGCTACTCTTGGCACCCCAAGCTTAGAGCTCTCCTAAGAAAGCCAAACAAGAGGAGGACAGACCTGAGAGAAATGGAAATCAACAGATTCTTATTGACCTTTTCTTTGAGCACCTGGATGCCGCTGTGCTGCATCCAAGTTAACCCTATCCTGGCCTACCTATTACATGAACCAATAAATCCTCTTTTCTCCTTAAATAAGGAGAACTAAGGGCTCTTGGTTGCAACTAAGGAATCGTTGAACACAACATCAAAAACTAATGATGTACTACTATATGTTGGTTAACTGAACATAAAAAAAAAAAAAAGAGTTGGCTTTCTGTTATTTAACACTGAAAAGGTCTTGGCTAACATAGATGGAATGCCCACTCACCCTTCATCCCACAAAGGGTTCACAAGCCCATCGTTGAGGCTAATGACCATCTCCTATTTAATAAGACTGTCAGCTCTGTTGAATAGTTGAATGGAGCCCACTGGGCTCCAATCTCAAATTCAGAGCATGACCCAATCTGGAATGACATTCCCACTTGCATTTAGAGACAGGCTCAACACGAATCCCTGAGAGAAGTCTCCTCCTTCCCAAATGAAAAATGGCCTAAAGACTTTCTGGACCCTTGGATTTCTCTGACTGGGTGTCAGTGATCCTATGACATCTTGAGGTCCCAGAACGGGTCCTGCCTAAAGCAGAGAGTGTGCAGTGGGAGGGAATGGGCCCTCTTCACTCTGACATCCCGCAAAGCCCTCACCGTTCCAAATAAGTCCGGGACTTGCCTGTGACGTTTGTTTCCAATCACCTTCCAGACACCTTAGGAGGACGATCTAAGTTTTCTGGAGCTGCTGTTCTGCTCCAAGCCCTAGACACAACACTTCTCAAGTACTCCTCATGGCAGCCATGCAGGGTGGCCCATCCTACAGGCAGGTCTCCCTGCTGGCAAATATCACAGCAAAATGAAGTCTGGCCTGCAGTTCTTTGCACTAGTCCACATGGTGTTGAGAGGGTCTGAGGCCTTCGGAGAGGCTCTCCAGATACCCAGAGACCATTCACTGCCAGCTCAGTCCTGAAAAAGGGGCTTGCTGATGGGGTCAAGGAGAGTGGGGGTGGTGGGAAATGTAGGGGCCAGGGAACCTGTGGCAGGCTCTGGCTGAGCAGAGCCAGATCAGCTTGGGTGGGACTCGAGGCTGAGAGGCAGGTTTCCTCCTGGGCAGGCTCTGGCGCAGAAATCACGCCCAGTTCCTACTGAAGTCAATCCTTGACACTCCAAGGAAAGCTCTGGGGCCTTCCCAAACCCTCCAGCTCACAGATAACACTGCATGCAATAAAGGAGACCTTTGCTGAAAAGGAGAAGACCCCTTTAGAACTTCTGTGTTTCTATAAATACAGGACGATATTGTTTTTGAAACTATTGAAATGAACTCCGACCCCAAATAAATGCTATGTAACATTAGATTACATCATGACTCTCAAAGCAAAGGTGTTTTGTTTTTTAAGTCCTTTTGCTCTTACTGAGGGCCCAAGGACGGGTAGAGGAAAATGCAGCCGTTTGGAGATGTGTATGCTGGGGGTGGATGTGTGCATGGGCAAACTTCCAGCTCACAGACCGCCCCCCCCAACATACACACACCTCCAGGCCTCTAAAGAGCACCATGGAAGTTTGTACCTTTGCAAAATAATCAGTGACCACCTGCCACACAGTTTTCCAATCCTTCATGAATATTTTAAAAGGCCAATGTCAAACTCCTCTGCTTGGTTCTGCCACAGCTTTGAGCTGCTGACCTCAGCACATGGCCTCATACTGGGTCCTTACAACATTCAGGGCCCCCTTTAATGAATGAGCTAACTTAGGCTGTAGGAGATAAAAGGACTTCTCTGAAGTTCTATAGAAGCTACAGGGTCAGGGTCAGAATTCTCGCCCCGGTCTTCCTGATGCCATGCCCACATAGTTTCTCCTGGGTCAGCACCCTGCCTCGGTCTAATTCAGCTCTGCAAACATTCATTCATTCAGGTGTCTCCAGTCTTTTTTTTTTTTTTTTTTGGAATGAGGCAGAATCCTGGCAAATAAGTAAGTAACTATATAGCTTTATTTAACTCCTCCATAGGTCAGGCCTTGTAAACGGTAGACTTGCTCTCTGACCTTAAACTTCTTGGCCTGGAGCTCCGTGCTGGGCTCCTATGAGCAGCAGAGTCCTGCAGCAGAGAGAAGGCTCACCTAAGCCAGTCTTGGGATGGAGGAGACACAAGGGATGGCTTTCTAGGGGGTGTGAGGCCTGTGCCACGTCCCAGAGGACAGAAAGTGGCTAGTCAGATGAAGGGGCAAGGCTGGGTAGAGATGTCCCAAACCCTGGGCTGACAATGCCTCAGTTTTCCCCTCCCTGGATGTCACAACCTGGGTTCCACCGGAGACTCTCCAGTTCCAGCAAATCTTCAAGGCCCAGAAGGACAGATCTCCAATTAAAAAGAGGCATCATCTGGTGCCATACATATCTGATATCCTAGAGAATGAACCTCTCCAATGACAGCTCCAACACAGCCCGGAAAGAGCAGAAAAACCCGGGATTTGGAACTTCACAGGCCTGGGTTTAAGTACCCCCAAGCATGTCCCTTGAGCTCACAGACCTCCGTCTCTTCATGTGCAGAAATGGGCTACCAGGCTAAGGTGGATGATTCTGAGTGTGTACGACTCGCCAGGCACCTTTGTAAGCTCTGCAGACTTCGTTCTCACTTCAGAGTCACAACATATAAACTGATCTTTACGAAAGAGGAAACTAGGTCCCCGGGAAGGTGACCCGCGCATGGCAAGTTCACAAAACTGGAAGGTGGAGGAGGCACAGGTGAAAGCGCCTATGGATCCTGGGCATAGAGAGGGAGCCCGGAACGTGAGACTCAGCAGGGCGGAGCCAGGGCCCGGCACCGGGGAGGTGCCAGGGGTGGTTGTGAGCCCGAATAGCACGGAGTGCGTGTCACCCCAGGAGAGCAGCCTGGCTGGCTCTGGCTTTCTCAGCAGCCCCGTTTCCCTGGCGACTCTGACGCACAGCCCTGTTCAGAGATGAGATTTCTGGGCATGGGGCAGGGGGTAGGAGGCACAGCCAACACGCCCTGAACGAACACCCATGCCCCTTGCTGAGGGGCGCAGCAGGGACACCGTTGCTTGAATTACTCCCTTCAACCAGGGTGCCCCTGGGATGTCAGATGGCTCCTCCCCCTCTCCCCCCAGGAGAAGCTCTCAGAACACCCCCACCTGCCTCTCCTCAGTTGTCTGAGAAAGGGGCTGGCCTGTCACCACGTTCTGCTGTCTTTGCAATACTGCGGTCTGAGTCAGAGACCCACGAGGCAGGAAAGGTCAAGGCTTCCTAATTAACTCGAGGAAAAACTGCCAATCAGCAAAGATCTAGGTAGGGCTTTCACAGAGGTCTTCCTGTGCATTCCAGGGAGGAAATTTGCACTGATCGTGTGCAGGGACGGGTGCCCTGTGGACACTGGCCGGCTTGATTATTGCCCCTGTTAGACGTGTGTGGAGCCTTTGCTAAGGGTCAGGCATGACCTAGGGGCTTTTACACCGATGATGTCCTTTATTCCCACAAAACCCTATGAAGCAGGTGTTATTATGATCCCCCATTTTAGAGAAGAACAAACTGAGGCTCAGGGAGGTTAAATCACGTGTCTGAGGTCACCCAACTGGTATGTGCTACAGTCCGGGTTAGGACCCAAGCACTTGGCAGAGTCCAGGCCCAGCCCCTCTGGGACAGGCTCCTCAGACACCAAAGACAGAGACCTGCCCCGAGACAGGGACCTGCTCCCCTTAGCTGCTTCCCAAGCCCAGGCTTGCCTCTCTAGGCAGGGCTCTTCCCACCGATCCTGGGCAAACAATGGGACCCAGGAAATGGGGCACCTTGGACTGAGCCCAGGGCCTCACTGAGACTATGATGTCCTAGACAGAGTTCCCCAGGCCCTGGATGGGAGTGCACCCCTAACTGCACCTGCCATCCAATGTTTCCTTATTTACAAAACTTTGAATAAAACCAAGTTGCACATTTTTCCTCCCCTCCTTCAACTGACTTGTCTCCCTCTCACATCTGGAGAGGCCTCACAACTCAGAGAACATGACCGTCTGCGGGGAGTTGTCTGGTTCCACACTAGGGGGGCAGCGGGGCAGAACAGAGAGCTCCGGGCTGGGGTTTGGGGGTCAGGCTCTGAGGGTGACTGGGGTCAAGGCTTTCCCCTTCTCAGAAACTCAGTTTCTTTCTCTGCACAATGAAGATGTGAACTACTTGGAATCCCTTTTTTTTTTTTTTTTTTGTTTGTTTCTGGATTTGACATTTTGTGAGTATCCACCTCAGGACATGAAGCAAACATTTGATAAAACAGCTACTGTGCACTAATTATGTTCTGAGTGCTTTACCTGAATTATTTTAACCGAATCCTCCCACCAACCTCATGGGATAGGTTCTACTATTACTACCGCTGCTATGTTATAAATGTAAAGAAAGAAGAACAGAGGGGTCGAGTCATTTGTCCAAAGTGACACAGTTAGCAGGTGATGTGTGATTCAAATGCAGAGAGGCTGGCTCAAGAGCCTGGAACATTCACCCTTACATTCCCTCGTTCCACACTTGCACTTTTAGGCATGACGAAGCCATGTCTGAGGACCCAGAAGTGCACAGCGACATCCAGTAGGGTCGGCTGTCATGAGAATGGCAAGCGATGCAGTGTGGGAGCACGACCAGATTGAGTGGAGCCTGAAGGGGCATGTTGGTGCTGAGGGTGATGGGAAACCACTGAAGGGCACCAAGCATGGGAAGGTGCAACCAGATTGACACTAAAAGAGATGGACCTGGAGGTAGTGGAAGGATGGTGTCAAGGGGGTGAGGGTGGAGGTAGGGAGGCCAGTGAGGAGGCCCCTACAAGAAAGCTGGAGATGACCCTGGAGCCTGGCCCTGGGCCATGCAAGAGGGGCGGGAAGGAGAGGCAGAATGAATTGACGTTACATGGCCTCACAGGGCATGAGGATGGTGGAGGAGAAGAAGGTTAGGATTCGTGTTTCTACCTGGGGGGTCTAATCTGGGAGGATGAGGTATTGCTGGCCAAAAGGAGAATGCTGGCTGAGGGGCAGATGGGGGTAAAAGGAGCGGAGCTTAGGTTGGGGTGTGATGAGCTACATCTGAAGGAGATGCCCAGCATGCATTTGAGGATGCACAGCTGAAGCTCAGAGGGCGACGTGGGTGCTGGGGAGCTTGGCATCATCAGCATGCAGGTGCTAGTGGGAGGGCATGGGCTCTCCCAGGGAGGTAAGGCCCGGAGGGAGTGCACAAGGGGGCTTAGGTTAGAACCCTGGAGACCCATGCCTCGAAGAGGGTGGGCAGAGGAAGAGAGAACTCATCAGCTTCCTACCTCTCTTGGCTTTACATTTGCCAAATCCTGGCCCTTGCCAGGTAGGATTCTTAGGAAGCTGAACGGTTACCCTCTTTCTTTGAGTCTCTGCCCTGAGAAGCAGCAACCGGCCGCAGTCCCGGAACCCTGCCTCTCCACTCTGGCACCAGCCCAGGGTTCTCCAGCAGGCTCTGAATCGTGTAATTATCCATGCAGTAATTATGCCTGGCAGAAGCTGCAGCTTTCCTGGGGAAGGGCTTCCCAGAGCATCACCCAACAGTCTGATCACCCTCAGACTGCTCTGAGGACACCCCCTGCAGCCTAAGTGAGCCCTGCCCACCGTCAGAACCAGCCCCGGGCCTGAGGGAGCGGAGCCATCCTGTGCAGGAGCAGGTGGGCACGTGGAAGTCCGTCTCTCCAGGAAACCTGCTGGCACCACTCGGTTTGGCCTCCTGGATGTACACAGCCCCATCTCAGACTGCTCCCACCCAGTGAGCTGTCATCTCCCATGGCCCTATTTATGACCCAGAGTGGGGGAAAAAAAAAAAATCTATCAACTCGGAGTGAGCCGCTAATCAGTTTACTTGGTTGCCTCGGGTCTTCCGATGTAATTATAATTCCTACTAAGGCACTGGTGAGTGTCAGACTCATTTCACCAACTGCTGCAGACGCGATAATCAAAGCGCCAGGATTCCTTTGTTCCAAATCTGGTACAGACGAGGCTCACAAGGTATGCTTTGGAGGCAAGACTGAGCACAGGATTGTTTTTTCTCACCTCCTCTCCTTCCTGCTTCCTCCCTTCCACAGATTAGGGAGAAGCTGCTGGAATGTCTCACACGCAGCTGGAGACAGGACCCATACCTACAGGGCTGCGAACGGGGCTCCCACATGCTCGGGGGCCAGCCAGAGAAGCCTTGTGATGAGGCAGGAGCGATGCCCAGGGGAGGCTGCTGCCTGCCTCCCAGAGACCTTACAAGGTGGCATTTACCTTGGCACCTTCCCCAGCCTCTGGCCCCTAGCCTCGGAGGTGCAGAAACCTGATTTTGCTGGCACACCCAGAAGGGACCCATCTGTCAGGAGAACACTCTCATTAACCCAGATCATGAGACCAAAATATAAACCACATTGAGAAATGGAGCCGCTGTGAAATATAAACCACACTGAGAAATGGAGCCGCTGTGAAAAACAAGGGCTGCTCCAGGGGTCATGAGCAGTACTGTCTTTCCCCGAAGGCACCTTGTGTTAATGTGTCCCGGGGGACCTAGAAGGGCCCAGGACGCTGCCGGACCCCTGGACGCCTCAGGCTCTGGCTGCTGCATCCTCTCCCCGGGACGGAGACAGCTGACACCACAATCACAGGGGCCGGGCCTTCCCTGGATGGGCTCAGTGTCAACCCTGCCACTGACCTCTGGCTCTCGAGCTGTCCTCCTCCACGCCCAAGATGACCAAACAGCGCTGGACTCAGACTCCTTCCCCAGGCAGGACCCGCCCCGCTGACGTGGGGCCCGCTTTGTCTGGGGCAGGCCTGGCTTCAGCCTTTATACTACTTCCGTCTTGTGCTTCCCCAAGGGTGTGGCGTTGTCGCTGGGCCGGCCAGAGATGGCATTTTCTGCACCCCCTGCTCCACCCTTCCAGCTGGGTGGGGTAATGCAGCGAGCTCTCCCCAGCGAGATCTGAGCATAGTGATGGCTGTAACTGCCAGGTCACAGGGGTGAAGAAGTGATGTGCTGTCTGTACCCCCTTCACCTAGAGGTAAAGGAGGCCCGAGGATCGGTGGAGGGATGAGACGGAAGGAGGCTGGGTCCCTGCGTGACCACACAGAAGAGCGTTCCTTGCCCCTCAGGAACACCCACGTGAACAGTTAGATGTACGTTAAGTAAAATGCTGTGTGGTTATCCATTCAAATATTAGGGTCTATTTGTTCCAACAGCTAGTATTACTCTAATGAATAAATGTTCTATTCTTGGCCTACTTTCCTGAGACCACAGTCATCATCCAATGGCTTGTTAAAACTTCTGAGACTTCAGATTCATAGTCAGTCACCATCTCTTGCGTCACTCCTGAAGGCGGCTGATGGTGAGTTCTGTGCATGGAGATTGCTTTCCTGAGTTCTAACTTGTTTCCCACCCACCCCCTTCCCAGATATGAGATGATCTTCCTTGCAGATCTCAAGCCAACAGGCATGACATGGCAACAGAATTCTCAAAGCACAGAGATACCTACAAATAAACCAACAGCAAATGACTGGAATGGTCTTTCAGCCTGGAAGAGCATTTTAAACACACACACACACACACACACAATCCCAAAAACAGACTGGAGCCAGACAGCCTGGGCTGTAGAGAGAAGAAGCAAATATGACCTTCATCAGAATGGGGATGCAAATAAATTTCATCTGTCTCCCACGCCAACTGCAATCAATTGGTAGTGGCTCCCTGGAGTTAAGAAGGATGCTGAGGTTACATTGTAAGCTGAAGGACAAAGTACTACTATGGGTGATCAGCATCTGCCACGGGTAATGGACAAGCAGTGAGAGCACATGCCAGGCATTGTCATACTTGTGCTAGGGACTAGGATGTGGTTGCAGAGGAGCTTATATTCATCAAATTTATATAGCCTGAGACTCACTGGGTCAAACCCTAACAACTGAAACCCTTGTTAACCCTCAAATGAGGTCCTACTCTGGAGTGGGTATTTTAGACACACTTTTCTAATTCATCCTCACAGAAGAGAGACCTTAGGAGAGAGATGAAGGTCCTGAGGCTCAGAGACAGTAGGTGACTTACCCAAGCTCACAAACGTCAAGAAAGGCAGAGCCACGCTCCAGACCAGCGTGGCCTGGCTTCTAAGTCTGTGCATCTCACCGTTACATGGAACGCCTCTGAATTAAGTGGGGTCTGGATTGATATGCCAGTCTTTCGGTTTGGCTGTTGCCCACTGACATATTAGGGCAAGGTGGGAGTGGGGGGAGAGGGTCTGTCTCCCAGGAAACTCACATGGAAGTCATGTAAGGACCAAACTGGTTTGGGGATTGAACTTCCGACAACCTTCCCCTGCCTCTTGAGTTGGTTTATTCTTCCTCCACAGTTCTGGAAGAAGGCCAAGAAAGGCAGGAAGGGAAGGAGAAGGAATGGGAGATTCTTGCATTATCAGTTCCAATGATATGTGAGCCACCAGGGTGAGATCATGGGCCTGGCAATCGGGACAACTGGGACTAGTCCTGCGTTGCTTCAAGTTGGCTGGGCAACTGTGGGAAGCAGCTTTTGTGAGCCTCAACTTCCCCAAATGTCAAATGGACCTAATACCAGGTAGTAGGTGTAGAGTCTCTGAGGGATGGTGCTATAGAAACTAAGGGACACACAGGTCTGGGTTCAATATTGTCCCTACACTTACCAGCGAGGTGACTTTGGTTAAGTCACATCTCCCCTCTGGGCTTCCGTTTCATCACCCCTAAAATACATATGATATCAGCAGCTACCTCATAAGATTGTGTGACAATTAAAAGATGATTTGGGGGATGTGCCCAGCATGGTGTCTGATATTCTATACACAGTAGCACAACTTCTCTCTCTGCACAAATGCACACACACTAAACATCCTTTAAAGAGCTCTTCCTATTTGGGGCGCATGGTTGGCTCAGTTTGACTGGGCATCTGACTCTTGGTTTTGGCTTAGGTCATGATCTCAGGGTTATGAGATCGAGCCCCACATCAGGCTCCATGCTCAGCGAGGAGTCTGCTTGAGATTCTCTCTTTCCCTCTGTCTTTCCCACCCCCACTCTCTCTCTCTGTCAAAAAAAAAAAAAATCTTTAAAGAACTCTTCCCGTTTGACACAGAGTCACTGGGTGGTATTAGAAGTTGTAGGGGGACGGTGAGGGAGCAGCCTGTCTCAGTTTCCACCCTTTGCACGCTGCACATGGCGTTTTGTCACCTTGACCAAATTTAGCCTAGGATCTCTCCATCCCTCCATGTTCTCACTCACCCTGTGTCTTTGCTTCAGTTCTCCTTTCTACCTGGATTCTTTTTCACACGTTTTGACAGCAAGAACAATCATGAGAATAAAAAGGACAACACAGTGAATCCTCTATCGACTGCTCGCTATATGCAGGCGGCCTGCTACTCTCACTCTACATGTTTACAGTTTCTTCCACACTCTTATGACCCCTCTTCCTCCCTTCCTTCCTCCCCTCCTTGACTTTGTTCCAGGGTTTGGAGAAATAATAAAACAACTCCAGAGACAGATAAAGGCTGTAGGCAGCTCTAATCCCAAAAGCACTTTGGTCTTTCCATTACCTCTGGTCTTGAGCTGCCTGGAAAACAAATTCCCACCCTCGCTCCATTTACACTTTATTTTCCATATTCTTCCTAAGGAACAGATGTCATCAGGATTATTAACCTTACCGGACACACAAAGAAACCAAGGTTCACCTAGTAACTTACCTAGGGTCACACAGCCAATGAGAAGCAAGTCTGAGATTTAAATCTAAGACTCTTTGGTCTCCAACTCTTACTCCTTATTCAACACAACAGCACCTGAATGCAATTGCTTACGGGTCATCCCCATCCCGCTGCTCAACAATGTGTGATCTATTCAGGGGACCCCATGGGCTTAGAGTTCCAAGACCAGGGTATTCAAGATGCATCCAAACCATCTTTCTTTAATGTGTTCCATTAAAGAGAGATATGCAGTCTCTGGTCTATCATCATTCACTACTTCTTATGTTACTCTCTCCACTAATGATAGAAATAGTACAAGCTACTGATATTAAGAATTACTACCATTTATTGAGCCCTTACTATACACCACATGCTTAAATGCCACAATTTTGACCTGAGATTATTCCTTTTTTACAATGAATGGAGAGGCCCTACAGGCACCTCTAACATGTCCAGGGTAGAAGTGGGCTGTGGAGGCACTGGATTTGAAACCACTTCTGTAATCCCTCCCGGGCTCAGGGGGAGGTACTTGTTGCCAAGAAGAATGTCTCCAGGGGCAGGACATGCCTCTTATTCCTGATGCACCGGAAACGGCACTGAGGAGAGAGGCATGAACCCACCAGAAGAAGCTGGTGGGAGATGCCATTTTCTCCACTCTTCCTTGTGCTCAGTCAGCGCAGAATCAGGGCAGAATGTGGTCAGGCCAGGGTGACATCCAGGGGGTTCCTAGGAAGTCTTCCCCGGCTGTCAGAATAGAAGGGTGGCTGTGCTTCCCATGCTGGTCATGGTGTGGGTGCAGGTGCATTCCGATGGAATAGGGAGCCGCCTGACCACCCTGCATACCTTTGGAAGCGGGACATTTAAATCCGATGAGTTCATCCAAGAGTATAGCCTATGTTTTCCTGCAAGTTTACTTTTTCATTCCACAAATATTTATTGAAGACTGGCTATGTAGCAGGCATGGCACTATGCTTTGTCCTGAGAATGCAAGTGTCATGAAGGCAGACTGTATGAAAACGATTCTGAAAGTGCCAACCATGGATAAATCTAGAGGCATGAACTGATGTGTCTTATTCTTTCCTACTGTTGACAAATGTATCTGGGGGAATGCAAATTCTCAGGCTTAGAGATCCTTCTGTGTAGACTAGTTAAAGAAGATAGATTGAACAAAGCAAAGGATAGCCTCAGATCCACCAGTGGAACGTGTGAAAAAGGATCCAGGTAGAAAGGAGAACTGAAGCAAAGACACAGGGTGAGTGAGAACATGGAGGGATGGAGAGATCCTAGGCACTCCCACCATTATCACCACCACCATCGCATCACCAATACTACTGCTAACACGACCATTTTTGCTGTTCTCTTGCCATTGTTGCCAACACAGCTCCACTATTATCACCGCCATTACTAACACCACCTCTCGTCATACCACCATCATTGTGCCCCATCACTCCCACCACCACCCCACCACTGTTATCCCTACTATAATCATCACAATTGCCGCTAACATTATCATGCTCCAGCAGCACCATTGCTCTACTTTAATACCCCTATTCTCACTGTCACCGATATCGCTGCCATCACCAACATTATCTCTATTATAATCATCACCACCACTAATAACACTCTCCACCATCAGCTTACCACCAACACCACCATCAGCGCCATGAGCATCATCACCACCACCATCAAAAGCAAATCCTACACCTGGGATCATTATCATCCTCTACCTATTCATGCCCACCATTTATGCATTGCTTTACAGTTTATAAACACTTGCATTCACGGGATCTCATTCAATCCCCATGAGAACCCAATGAGTTGATATCATGATTGCTGTTATTTCATAGATGAAGAAATGGACATATGGAGGGGGGTCAAACAATTTGCTTCAACCACACAGCTTGTAAAGGGTAAGCCAGGACTGGCCTTCAGTTCTATTTCACTCAACATACCTTTTCTATCAATTCTCAGCTGTTACGAATTTACCTCCAATGCTCCATGTTTTTGCATGAAACCACTGTCTTTGATGGTTCAGATCCTGTGGATATGCTGAGGGGAGCCTCAACGTTGTGCCCAGGCTTCTTTGCTACATTAATCCCAATTAGGGAATCCCAAGTCCTGGTGCATCTCAGTGAAATGTTAATTCAAGCCACCAAGTGCCCAATCAGGTGCCCAGACTGGTGTTGGACTCATTGGAGAAGCTCAGAAGGGCAGAAAGAAAGGTTCCAGTCTTTGAGGAAAGTGTACTCTTACTGAAGAGCCAGAGCATGTTTACAGGGAGTGATTATAGAGCAATTCAAGGCAATCAATTGCTAAATCATGTAGGACAAACAGCAAGTGCACTGGGAGGGGGGAAGGGGGGGAACAGCTGTGGGCTGAAGTGATCCCTGGGGGACTTCTGGGAAGACAGGGTGAGGGTGAGAGGAGACGGTCTTGGTCCCCACTTACTTTGTCCTTTCCTCATCCTTCCTTTCTACTACCTTTCAGGACCGCGCCCCCCGCCCCCCCCGACCTTTCTGAATATGGACAACTGACTCTGGTCTCTGCCTCCATTCTGTTCCCTCACATTTCTAATGATGAATTTCTACTGATTTCCTCCAAGTCACAAAAGTGCAAAACATCACTGTCGTTTTTATTCCTTCTCCTTCCTTGTCGTCTACCTCAAAGATGTTGCTTATACTATTCCTTCTGCCTAGAGTTTTACTAACCTACATTCCTGCACAGGCCCAGCTTTTGCTCTTTAATCAGCCTCAAATGCCACTTCTTTCAGGCCTCCTCCTTGATTCTTCAGCCCCACCCTCAGATAGAGATGCCCTTTCCTCTTCTAAACCCCCACGGTGTAACACAATCTGCAACTGGGTATAAGTCGATGCTCAGATACAGTCTAGCCTGGTGATTAAGTGGGCAGGCACTGAGTCAAACCATCGGGGTTCAAATGCTGGCTTGGCCACTTCCAAGAGGTGAGACATTGGACATATGTCCTCTGTTCTTCAGTTTCCTTATCTGTACAGAGTCCAGTAATAATGCTGACTTCCTTGTGGTGCTATAAGGCCTAAATAAAACCAAGCTGCTAAAGTGTCTGGCACATAGTTGGAGCTCTAAAGATTTATTGTTAATATTATTGTCATCAGAATGAAGCTCCTTGAGGGCAAAGACAGTATCTTACACCACTAATCTCCTCCGGCAGCTTCTTTCTTGGTGGTGGTGGGGGGAGATAGGAACCCTGACTTAGCTCCAGTACAGGCTATACGATGTGGACCAATGCACAGAGTGGTTGTTCTGGAAGGTTAGGAAGACCCAGGGATGGCGGAATAGTCGCACAAGGTGAGGGCAGAAGGAATAGGGGAATAGGTAGTGGGGAGTGGAGGGTGCTCCTGAAAAAGTCAGGACAGGATTCAATACTCAGTCTTTAGTCCCAGACCCTCCCACCCCCCTGCTTATAATGCACCCAGGGGGTGGGGGAACACATATCTGCATTTAGAGCCGGTCAGAGTTGGTGGGACTCCTGGCTCTTCCACCAGCCGTCTGGAGGGGCTTAGCCAAGTCACTTCCTCCTGAGCTACAGCTTCTTTATCTATAAAATGGGGGACTGAATGCTACTTCTCAGAATATGAGATTTCATGTGTTATATGGAGATAACCATAGGATTGGGTTGTTGTAAGGATTAAATTAGTTTAATATATCAAAAGCACTTAGAATAGTACTTGGCAAAAAATGCTATATACGTGCACCCCAATGTTTATAGCAGCAATGTCCACAATAGCCAAACTGTGGAAAGAGCCAAGATGTCCATCGACAGATGAATGGATAAAGAAGATGTGGTATATATATATACAATGGAATATTATGCAGCCATCAAAAGGAATGAGATCTTGCCATTTGCAACGACATGGATGGAACTGGAGGGTGTTACGCTGAGCGAAATAAGTCAATCAGAGAAAGACATGTATTATATGACCTCACTGATATGAGGAATTCTTAATCTCAGGAAACAAACTGAGGGTTGCTGGAGCAGTGGGGGTGGAAGGGATGGGGTGGCTGGGTGATAGACATTGTGGAGGGTATGTGCTATGGTGAGCTCTGTGAATTGTGCAAGACTGTTGAATCACCGATCTGTACCTCTGAAACAAATAATACAATATATGTTAAAAAAAAAAAAAGAAGAAGATAGCAGGAGGGGAAGAATGAAGGGGGGGAAATCGGAGGGGGAGACACACCATGAGAGACGATCGACTCTGAAAAACAAACTGAGGGTTCTAGAGGGGAGGGGGGTGGGAGGATGGGTTAGCCTGGAGATGGGTATTAAAAGGGCACGTTCTGCATGGAGCACTGGGTGTTATGCACAAACAATGAATCACAGAACACTACATCAAAAACTAATGATGTAATGTATGGTGATTAATATAACAATAAAAAATTTAAAAAAATAATAGCCATTTGCTTTTACTATTCTTTTTCTTATTATTATGAGAGCTTTTAAAATAATACTTGTGTTATTATTGTTATATTTGTCAACATCTTGCATAGCTCCTGGCACATAGTAAGTCCTCAATACAGATTTTTTTTTTTTTCTTTTTCCTGTCTGGTTCCCACTCTGATGCAAAAATACACAACAGGCCCATTCAAGAGATGCTTAAAGTACCAGTAAAGTAGAAGCACCAAAAATTGTGGGGAAAAAAAAGTGTTTTGAAAGTGTATTATCTATTTTTTTTAAATTACCAAAGTAGTCATCATGGAAAAAAAATCCAAATTTCATTTAACTTCCTTAGACTTATTTTACGTTTCTGTTGTGAACCGTCTAAGTGGTAGTTGGTAAGGTGGGGGAAGGGGGCAATAAATCATGTTAGCTGTAGGACCTTAAAGGCTTAGAATCCTAATCTAGCCCAGTGCTGGCAGTATGCAAAGGAGAAAGGGAAGGAAGTGAGCCCCATGCTGCCCCCACTAGGTAAGCAGGGAAACCTCTGGAAGACACCCCTGCTGAGTGTGAAGTTTGGCCATCTGGGAGAGTGGTACACGGGTGAGTGCCAGGGATGGAGAGAGGTGCAGGCTCAGCCCAACACGGAAGCCGGGTGCTGCGGGGCCTCTAGAACCCTCCCTCAGCTGTCAGCAGAGCCCTCCTCTCTCTTCAGGTGCAGGGTCTGCATGAGTGAGGAGGTGACAGGGCCAACGGGAGGCTGGTGGCTGTCACGTTTGGTTCCCAGGGGCTCAGAAGCTAGCCGCTGTTGTTCAACGCCTTCTAGGGCATCCGAGGTCTGCTTGTCCTGGGTGTGGCCTCAGGCTGGAGGGGGAGTCCATGTGGTGGGGTGCCTTGGTATCAGACAAGCTTCAAATCCTTGCTCTTTAGTCACTAGACAATCATAGAACCTCCCTGAACCTCAGTTTCCCAATTTGCAAAGGGAGACTAACACTACAACCATCACAGGGCTATTGTACAAGTTAAAGGAGATCAGGTATGCAGAAGAGTCTGGGACATACAGGCCTTGAAAAAATTCGAATCCCTCCTCAAGCAATGCTTCCCTATCCCTCCAGTTTCTATCCCAAACAAGCCTATTGACCCTGGACGAGTCCCACTTAACCATTTAGCGCAGGAAGCTTCCTATGACAGCTAGGAGGATTGCTTGTTGGTTTTCCAACAGAGAGGCCCTACTATACCCCATGGAAAAGGCATTTAACTTCATGCTTCAGGCTCTTCCTTTGTCTATTAGACTCTTACTAACTCCATCATACCTTCTGGGTTCAAATCCCATACCAAGGCTTTGTACAGAAACCAGGCTGCCACCCTGCTCTGCGATTCAGAGCATTATCAAGGAAATTCCTTGTGGAGAGAGGTCTTTAGTCCGCAAGGCTCTGCCTGCCCTCTGTTCTGGCCCATGTCTGAGATACAACTCGCTGAAGGCTCAGAAAGCCTCCTTGTCATATCTTCACGTAGCCTAGAACTTGGAGGTACAGCTAAGGTGAGGGCTGGTAGAATCAAGATTCAGGATCTCACTTGGCTGGAATAACATTTTAATTTAGCAAATTAAAACTTAATGGGCATATAGAGCCCTGCACTTCTGTTTTATTTAAAAAAGAGTGAAAGAAAAGCTCGATTGAAGAAATGTTCATCTGGGGAGATCTGACTTCATAGCAATTCATGTGAAGACAAGCAGGACTGGGGAGGGCTGGGGTTCAGATCCCAGATCGGATGCTCGAACTGCGTGACTATGGGCAAACCATTGACCTCCTCGGGGCTCCGTTTTGTTATCTTAAATGAGACTTGAACCAGGAGGCTTCAAAGGCCCCTTCGGGCTTGACATGTAAACTTACACATATACACATAAGCACATACATACGTACCATAATCTGTGCTCTAGGTCAGTGGGCCCAGAAGCCACCTGGAGATTGTAGTAAAATGCAAGATCTGATCCAGTCGGGACCTGAGACTGCATTTCTAACAAAGCTCCCACGTGGCACTGAGGCTGCCTCAGCCTCCTAACAACCTTGCAGGGAATTACTATCAACATCCCAATTTTCTAGATGTAGCAATGAAGGTTCACAGAGGAGAGGGGCCTGCTTGAGGTCATGGGGCTAACAAGCGGCAGAGTCAGGGTTTGTAGCCAGGTCCGGGAATATATGCCCATAACTGCCACATCACCTGCAGATGTGTCATACAGATGTAGGCCAAGCTGTGGCCAAGGACAGAAAGGAACACCAGCAAGGTCTCGTGTGGGTTTCCTTTCTAGCAATGACCACCCATCAACTGACTGACCCCTCCCTGCCTCTCTGGACCATGTGAAGACACTGACTGATTCAGGTTCCCAAATCAGAAGGTCTGAAATCCTAACATCCTTGGAGATTTAAGTGCTTGATCCCAGGCAATGATGGCTGCAACAAAGGGAAAAGAATTTAGTTCACATAAATGATTAGAGCAGAGAAGCGATGTTTAATCCTATTAATGAATTTGCTAATTGGCCTTCTGCCCCCAATCATTTCATATTTAGGCTTTTGCAGTGTTAGATTAAATGGAAACAGATCCAGGGGTGGTTTGAGATGAGGCTAAAAGCATTTTGCTCAGGGCCTGCAGATGGCTCAGTTGTTCTGTATGGCTAATGAGGTCTATCCCTGAATGCCTTCTCCCCAAGATCCACATTCCCCATTTGGGCTGTTCTTCCTTGAGGTGAGGCCAGGAGGGGAGGGGGATGGTGTGGTGCCTAAGAGCTCAGGCTCTGGGGTCAGCCAGAACTGGGCACTGCTATCCACCAGCTGTGTGACCCTGGGCAAGGAGCTTCCCTTCTTAGAACCTCAGTTCCTCATCTGCAAAATGGGAGCTGTAATAGGGTCTGTCCTCCAGGGCTGGGAAGAGGTTAATAAAATAACGTAGGAAAGGGCCGAGCAAGGTGCCTGGCAGACAAGAGCAGTCAACATCAGCTACTATTATTCACCCTGGCAGATGATCCCCATTTTCCTATCTCACCATTGGGAATTTCATCATCTAACATTGCCAACTTCCCACAGGAGTTATCAGAGAAACTGCGAGGGACTCCAGGGGCCAGGGTTGTGATGGCTCTGGGCCCCAGAGGGATGGAATCAGAGGCTGCAGTTCGAAGGGACAGAGCTTGCCAAGGACTGCCCAGTCACGGTGCAGATGAAGCAACAGAGGAGGAAGGGCCTGCTCTGAGATGGAATAAAGGAGCAGCAAAGCCATTACTACCCCGAGCTGCTAAAATCATCGCACCTTATGTGAAGCACTGTGCTCACCACCTCCTTGACCCCATATACAGCCGTGTAAGGGAGGCACAGTCATTGTCCCCATTTTGCAGAGGAGGAAACTCAGGCCCAGAGAGGTGCAGCTAAGGAGTCACAGAGCCAGAGTTTAAACCCAGGTCTTACTTTCCTGCAGTGGTCCTAACCATTTTTTTTTTTTTTTGCAATCCTGTTTCTAGTCCCCTGGTTTGAGTGGAGCGTGGTTCCCATTTCCCCCACTGCCCCAGTGAGGATTCCTGCCTGGCCCGGAATCACAAGAATTAATCCAGAATTCTGCTCCCATTGCTAGGGTATAGGAAGCCAGCCATATCCCAACTGATTACAGCAACTCCCCGAAGGTGACCCATTTAAAATACTCCGTGGAGGGAGGGGAAGCATTTAAAGATAAGTCAACTTTGTTTGAAGGTCCCAAGACTCTCAGTCTCTCTCTCTCCTCTTCTCCCTCTCTCTCCTAAACACTGCTCGTTCTCTGCCTGATGAATGGGAACATCAACTCCAGGGCCATTATGCAGAACTTTGCAGCGCTTCTCCCCACGAGCAGACCCGGATTTCTCATCTGTGCCGCCGCATTCCTGCCCTAGTTGGAGCCATCAAGAACACACACCGTGGTCCATCCATCCTTACCTCCACACAGCCAACATCCGTCAACTCTGGACCCAATATCAGGCCTGCCAGAAACCCTGGAATAAGACTCTTTACCTTAGAGCTAGTCAGAGAGATAAGTGTATGAATCCATAATCACGTAATGTTCACAATTATAGCAAGGGGAAGCCGCAACCCTTCTGCAAGCCCTGTTACTTGCAGAAGTAACAGGGGATGGAGAGATGTGCTCTGCCTGCAGGAGCCTGGGAGAGGGTGACACTGAATGAGGTCCTGAAGGATGTGTAGGAGTTCACCAGGTGAATGGGGAGGTGGAGGTGGAGGGTGAGCAGGAGCCAGAGTGAACCTTGGGCAGAGGTAACATCAGGGAAGCAATGCTGAAGGATACTTAAGAGATTGCTTAGGGAACAAATAAATGGGTAGACAAATATACAGGTTCCTGATCTCACCCAGACAAGGTAAACATGAACCTGAAATACAAGGGAGGCCATTCTGGACCAGTCCTTGTTTTAGTTTTTTTTTTTTTGTTTTTTGTTTTTTTAACGAATCAACAAAAGAGTGAAAGTAGAGATACTTTCCCATCTTCTCACCTTCCCCCAAAACACTACACACGTACTGATATCCAAAAACTACCAGGACTCTTCTTGACTGAATTTATAATTTTTAGCTTTCTAAGAAGCTCTTGCTCTGAGTTTACTATTAATTATCTATACCGGGGCTTCCTGTACCCTTGACTCCTTCCAAGTTTCATGGTGGACTGCTTAGATCCAGCATTGGAGTAGCATGACAATCAATGCTCTTCATGCAAAGACAGTCTTTCATTATAGCCCTCCTAGGACTTCACTGCTCATTCGTTAACTGATGGATCCATACATTCCTGCATGCTTTCATATCTTCAATCATTCCTTTCTGCATTCATTCGATACTTCCTTTGCTTCCTTTCATTAATTCATTTATTTATTCATTTATTCCCCCATTCATTCAATCACCCATTCTTTCACTCACTTGTTGACACACGCACTCACTGTTCATTTGCACATTTACGAAGCATTTATTGAGCAAAGCCCTTCTAGGTATCCGATGAGGTCCAAGACTGGGTCCCTTGCCAGGTATTGGGCTGAAAGCCTCATTTTATTTTTTTATTTTATTTTTTTATTTTTTTATTCTTATGTTAATCCCCATACATTACATCATTAGTTTTAGATGTAGTGTTCCATGATTCATTGTTTGTGCATAACACCCAGTGCTCCATGCAGAATGTGCCCTCCTCAATACCCATTACCAGGCTAACCCATCCTCCCACGCCCCTCCCCTCTAGAACCCTCAGTTTGTTTTTCAGAGTCCATCGTCTCTCATGGTGTGTCTCCCCCTCCGATTTCCCCCACTTCATTCTTCCCCTCCTGCTACCTTCTTCTTCTTCTTTTTTTTTTCCTTAACATATATTTGAAAGCCTCATTTTAAACAGTAGTCCCTCACTTCTATCTTTCAGTCTTTCCACCTCCCTCTTTCTGTTCGCTGTTGACTTTCTTCTGCAATAGAGGGCCCAAGAACTGTGCCTGGCACTGGGTGTGGTCTCCTCATCCTTTTGTGACTATCAGGAGCTGGGGAGTAGGAACACTGTTCTCAGCATCTCCGTGCTAAATGGTAAACAGATTCAGTACATTTCTTGGACAAAGCCAATTCAAAGCCAGCAGACCAAATAAGAGAATTCATTCCAGGCAGAGGGCTGGTAACTGAAATTCCAGTGGGAAGCTAACTTTTCCTGCAAGGTCTGCAATTCTAGAAAATAAATCGGCCAGCCATTCCATTATTTCTAACTTCCTCCAGAAAAGATGTTTTGAGTACCTACTATGTGCAAGAAACCAAGCTGGGGACTGTGAGGAATGATTCAGATGAGCTCCCTGCAAGAAGCTGACACTCTGGAGTGGCGGGGGGGGGGGGGTCGGGGGGGGGTGAGGGAGGGGTTAACACCTCCATCTAGTGCCCAGTTCAATGCATGACTCGAGAGTCATGAGAAGGCACACCTTAAATAATTGGGGAACTTAGATGGGAGAAATCATTGCTTCCTGGGGCCTTGGGAAGCCTTCTTGACTGCAGAAACAGCTGAGTGAGGTCTTGGGATATGGGTGGAATGATAACTATTGGACTAGGAGATGGGGATAAGGGTAACACAGAGTGAAAAGGATGGACAAAGACATGGAAGCAGGTGACACCGCCCAGCACGAACACGTCTGTAAGGTAGTATGCCTCCCTTAGACATCAGGAAACCGGCATTTCCAAGGTCAAATGGTTTGCCAAAGGTCCTTTGAGACAAGGGCTGTGTGACAGCAGGGCTACTGCTTCTCTCCGCATCACTGCCTCTCCTTGGTCTCCCAGATCTTCTGGGTTGAATGTGCTGCCCGATTAATAAACTACAAATGCAGCTCCATCAGGAATCCTCTGGTCTCATAAATTCTCCAAAGTGCACACTGATCTAGGCATCAGGGAACCAGTCCCATATTTGTCTCTAACTTGCCAGGTGGTCTTAGAAAAAGCACTGGACAGCTGTGGGATTTAGTTTGCTCATCTGTTCAATGAGCACTCTGGAGATCACAAGCTCAGACCTTCCTGAAGGTTCTGAATGCTTTCCCTTGGTAGTGGAGGATCGGTCACCCATTTGTTTATAGGTAAAAATCTCCACTATGATGACCTTGGTCCGGCGATGCTCTCGCTAAACTCTCTTGCCCCCCACAGGCCCAGCAGCTGTGCCCACATCATCCTTCTCTGGCGACCCCCCACCCCAACCCTTCACACTTAGTCTTTAAAGCCCAAAGCAGGCATGAAAAGTACATACGAAACTCTGGGAGCCAGAAATTCTACCTAGGACTGGGATGCAGAGGCTGAACCCCCCAAAGCAGGGCTTTTCTCCTTCTTAATTAAAGACAAACAAAGATCCCAAACAGAGAAAGAAAATGAATTTCGAATGCTTTTATTCAGTGACACAGTTCTTAAACTAATTTGGATTTCAGCTGCCTTCAGGAAGTTCTCCTTGAACGCCCAGCTTGGGCTAGGCACATCTCTCTCTCGGCACTAATCATGTGGAGCTTTTGCCCTACTTAAAAAAAAACGTATATGTGCTACCAAATTATAGTTTGGAAACATGCAGGGCATTTGTTCAGCAGGCTATGTTGTTTTCAGCCACAGCGCGGAGGTCAGTGGGGGCTGCAGTAACAGGACCAGCATCTTTGCATCTAGGGTTTTGGGTCCTAGTTACCTGGACGGCACTGGAAGAGGGCTCCAGAAATGAGCTGTTCGGACTCCCAGAGGCACTGCCTACTTCCAGGATGGCCTTATTCTAGGCATTTGGAAGCCACAAACAGGAGAGCCATAAATTGAACAGTAGCTAAAATTTGCTGACCACTTACTACACAGCAGAGTTTGTGCTGATCATTTGACTTGCATTATCCCTGACATCCACACAACACAGCAGCGATTTTAAGACAGTAACTACTACTGTCCCTGTTTTACAGTTGAGGAAAACAAGGCCAGTCAGTGGTGGAGCCTGGATTTGAACCCAGCAGGGAGATCAATTCCTGAATTGAATACCTCCACCACCCTCTTCTGACTGCTTCTAATTAGATCTGAGCCTGATGTCTCAGAGATCATAGTAGCAGTTCCAGTAAGAGTATCAGCAAGGAAAATCTTCAAATTTGAGAACAGGATGGAACCTGAGGAGAAACTGAGGCCCCGAGGGGGTAAGGGACCTGACCAGGAAGTGGCCCCTGACCACCGGCCTCCTCAGCCCGTTTCCAAGTCACCTCCCTCTGCAGGAAAGGTCTTCTGCTGATCAGCATTCCACAGAGGAAGATGGTGAGATAAGACTGATCAGGGCAAATGCCGGGAGAAATGTACACGGCTGGAGCCCTGGACAATTCAGCCAGCGTGGTGGAACTCTGTGCAAGAGGGGCTGACCACTTAGGAATGGGGCAGCTTGTCATGGCAGCCTGCCCAATAGCCTTGACCTGCTGGGAGCTTCAAACAAGCATTGTTGTGAGAGTTAAATAAGAAAGTGCAGAAAAAAGCACCCCACACTGTGCCAGGCACACAGTAAGGGAGGGCTCACTGAATGCTGTCACCCCCTCTTCTCTTTCTCAGGGTTCTCAGAGAGAGCAAAGAGCTCTGGCCTCTGGAAATTCACTGGGGCGACCTGGAATTTTGTGTAGGAGAAGGGAATGTCTGAGCTCTTAATCTTTGCCCAACCCTGTGCAAGGAGCTTCATATCCATCCTTCATATTTTCATGTCCTTACAACAACCTCCTTGGGTCCCTGGTGGCTGAGCCCACACTGTATATGAAACAGGGTCCTCCCTCCCTCTACTCCCCCCACACCAGTTTCCTGCCTGGAGGAAGTATTCTCATCCATTTTATGGATGAGAAAACAGGCTGAGAGAGGTGAAGGCTGGCCTGAGATCTCAGAAGGAGGGAGTGATGAAGACAGGATGCATGCCCAGACCCCACCAGACTCCAGAGCTCAAGATCTTTCTGTGACACCTAGCTGCCTCCCCGAAGAGCCACAGGCATTGAAAATATTTTAAAGCCAATCTCTGGGTCTCTTGTTCCACAGTCCCCTGCCCTCTGGGATCTCACAATGGTCAGATAAATGATGGGGGTTTGGGGCTGAATTCTGTTCCCACACAAGTAGTATCTGAGGATCTGTGAGAAGCAGGGCTCTGAATGTCAAGGACCTGGGTCTAGGCTTGCAGACCCCACCTGCCCAAGACTGGTAAAAGGGCAAGCAGACCTTTCCCTGCCAGAAGGATTCGTAACTCATGCGGCCCTAGACCCGTGTTCTAGGATGTAAACACCAATCCAGCTTTATCACCTAAGATCTACACCCGGAGATCTCATTCCTCAGCGCTTAGCCTGCCTGATGTCTCTGGGAGCTGGGGCAGAGGCCTGGGCACTTTGAGGACAGGTTACTCATGGGGAACTCTGATGCAGATTTGCCTAATGAGTCAGAAGAGACCAAGCAAGTCCTAAGAGCAGACTCACTGAGCACCCTGGGGTCCACCCTTACCTTAATACAGTTCTAATCACCCAGCATAAAGGTTGGGTACTCTAGCCCCGACCTGTAATCAGAACCTGAGCTCCAATGGCAGAACTTGAAGATTTAAGTGTCAGATTACTTGAAATCCTTCTACCATTCACCCTAAGATTTGAGCATTAAATGAAAGAAAACAAAACCCATCGTTTTCTTTCTTCCTAACTGCATCCTGTCCTTTCATTCCAACAACCAACTTTCTAACTGCTGGATAGGAGGCCTGCATAGTCCCTTATGGCGCAACATGTTTGCCCCAACTTCACATGGACCCATTTGACAACTGTCCCGCAGGTGAGGCCGGGCATGGTTCAGCTGGGGAAAAGCAGCTATGAACAGGGGGGTATCACGCCTTCTAATCCTTGACAGAAGCTCACTGCTTCCTCACACCTTGACAGTGCCCTCAGCTTCCCGGCGGTTTCCAGAGCATGGCAGCACCCTTGTGTGATGCCCTCGCTCCTGATGACGCCCCCAGGCAGCAGGACACGAGCCCTGCGAGTTGTACCACGTGGCACCAGCTGATTCCTTTTGGCTTGCAGAGGTTTACTGGGGTGGGCAGACAGAGCACCCTCTCCCTGATGACGGACTCCTAGGTCTGCACCAGCACTGCCACCCGGAGGAGTGTGTGAGTGTGTGAGCACCCTCGCTGGGTGCCCACCGTTGCACAGTCGAGGGCCGTCATGGGAACCGAAAGAGCTTCCCAACATTTCCACTCAGACAATCCAGTCACCCCCACCTGTGAATCCCACTCTTCTTCTGCTCCTAGAGATTTCCAGGAGGAGAGTCCTGGCACCTGGAACCCCAGAGGGGCTCTCCCCACCCGCCCTGGGGCCAGCGCCCACTCTGGCTCCCTCCTCTGCGTGTTCACGATATTCACACCAAACCTCCCGCCAGGTTTCTTACTCCTTTGGATACAAGCACCTGCCCTTGCTCCTCGCAGAGAGGAGGGTCCAGGCCGAGGGAGGCAGGTGGCACACCCCAGCTCAGCACCAAGCACCCCAAACCCAGCCAGGGGAACAAAAGGAAGAAGGAGGTGGCTTACCTTTAGAAGGTCGCCTTTGTTTGGTTTGCAGAGATGAAAAGGTGCCCATGACGGCCCCCATGGCAGCGAAGACTTGTGTGCGACTTGGGACCCCTTGCCCTGCCCCTCCCCTCCCCTGGAAAGAAATCAGTGTGGCTCCTCTACTCCGAATTGGAGGAGGGAAAAAAAAAAAAAAGCACCCGGCAGCTCGCCTGCAGCTTGGTATTCAGCGAGCGTGGGGCTGGGGCGCTGGGAGCCTTTCCTTTCCTTCTTCAGCCCCGCACATGCATTGACTCACAGGGCCAGCGGCTCCCTGCGAGCCTTCGGAACCCGGCCGAGGACGCTGCCCCGCCGCCTGCTCGGAGCCGGACACGGGGCTGCGCGCCCGCCGGCCGAGGCTCCCGAGCCAGCGGCGCGTGCGGTGCGGGAGCCGCGCTCCGCCCGCCCCTGCTGCCGCCCGCCGCGCTCCCCTCCCGGCGCTCGGGCTGGCTCTCGGGGGCCGGGTACCAATCATGAATGAACAGAGCCAGGCACGGCGCGGAGCGGAGCCGCGCGCCCGCCCGCCCGCGCTCGGGGAGACTCTGAGGCGCGCGGAGTGGCCCGCGGTTAACCCCGGCGGGGCGGGGCGGGGGGCCGGGCCCACGAGGGGCGCCTGCAGCCGCCCCGCTGCCCACCGCCCCGCGCGCCTGCACCTGCCGAGCTGTGCGCACTCCGGGGCTGCGCCCCTGGGCGCGCGGACCCGGATAGGCACCTGGCTGATGGGTGGGGTTCAGGAGAACGTGTGTGTGTGTGTGTGTGTGTGTGTGTGTGTGTGTGTGTCCGTCCCTGTGTGTGATGCGCTAATTCATTTGACTTCAAGGGAAATCTTATTTAACCCACTGCCTGAATTCATGGGGTGGGAAAAAAAAGTCTGCCCCACCCAGGGAGAGATGAAAAACATACATCTAATTGAGTTGTCATGGGAGGAAGGGTCTCTCCTGCTCCTCCAACGCCAGGGCCACCTTCTAATGACTGAGAATCGGGGAGAGTAAAGGAGCCCCTTTGGACCCTTGCTTTCTCTCTTTTGTTCCTCCCCTCGCTCTCTCCCTCCTTCATCCTTCTACCCTCCCACCCCCAAGTAATTTCCTAGCCATCAGCTATGGGGCAGGCTGTGAGTTACTGCTGAGGGCGTAATGGCTGAATTTAAGAAACAGTCTCCCTGCTGTGAGTTTTCACTCCAGATCACACAGAACCCCAACCCCTATTTCAGTATCTCATGCAAAAGGCAAAGTTTGGGTTCACCCCTATGGGTCCACCCCAGCTCCCTGTGGTGCTGAAATGCAAGGTCTGCTCCCTGAAAGCCTGAGAGGAGCTACCTCTCTTCCAGGTAGAAGTGGCCTGAGTTCCCACTATACACTATGCCTGCAGATCACAGGTCCCCCAACATACGGCCTCACAAACACAGCTGTACACATAGTCACACAGAAAATGTGGGCACAGTCCCACAAGTCCACACAGACATTGCTGTTATACACACAGACACACTCAGCCCATAATATGCTCACAGGTGCATCCACAGGACCCCACCCAAGATCTAGACACACGAACACAGAGGCTCAAAGACACACACACAGTGCAAAAAGGCATTACTGTCACCAGCATTCACGCAGGCTCAAAGCCACACAGGCACATAGTCATAGCCCAAGGATACAAGGCCCCTCAGGAGCTGTTTCCCCTCATTCCAGCCCATTAGCTGCCCTTTCAGGGACAAAGGTGGCCTGAGACTTGGCCAAGGACTCTTGAGTAATTTTCTTTACCTAATTCAGCATTTAATGCTTTCTCAAATCCGAACACACTTCATATTTTGTGCAACAGGGAAAGTACGCTTAATAACATCCGTCCCTTTCATTCGCATTGCCATTTGCTATGTATACCCCACGGCACCCCCTGCCCTGTGAGTTAGGTCATGTCTAATCATTACTGTAAAGAGAAGCTGAGGCTTACCAAAGGTAAGGAATTTGCCTGAAGTGACTTAGCCAGACTGTGGGATTAGAACTTGGAGTCCAGGGCTGTGTCACCACCTCCTGTTGACAGGTGAGGACAATGGGGACCCCTGAGCTGGGGACATCTCCCCTGGGCCCCACCAGATTCAAATCTTCAGCTCTCATAACTGCCAGGACTTATCTGTGTCCATGAGGCCTAGAATCCTGGCTGATGGAGCAGGACTGGTAGAGGCTGGTCTTCTGCCTCCCTCCTGCACTCCTTGCTAGAGAAGAAGGGTGGGGGTGGCGTTGAAGCCAGGGGTCAGGAGAAGACCTATCACGGTGGCCAGGACTCAAGGAACAGAGGAGGGATCTTTGCTGGGGAGAGGGTGGTGCAGCCCTCTAGGATCACTGGATTCTCAGGCATCTGCTCATCACACTTCCTGAAGACCTGGACCAACCCTCGAGAGTCTCCAGAAGGCAAGGATGCCATTCTTGCATTTCCTCTTCTTCCCCATGACCATATGAAGAAGCAGAGTAGAGATGAATTGCTCCACTTTACAGATAAGAGAAAGCGAAGTACCTCTGGAGGAGTTTACAATTGGCTGCTTCTGAGCAGTGGGAATAAAGTGAGGTCATCAAGATAAAGTCCAAACTGCTGAGTATTAATTATGAGGCCCTTTTGTGGTCTGGCTTTGTCTACCCATCTATCTGTTCTCCAGTGCTCCCTTTGGGGCTCCGGCCACACAGACCCTCCCTAGTGCCCTCTATGGTTGTGCTTCAGGGCCTTTGCATGTGCTGCTCCCTCTGCCTAGAATATCCCTCACCCCTTTCTCCATCTGGTGACCTGCTGCGCATCCTTTGAACAGCTAATTCAAGCGGCATTTTCTCCAGCAATCCCTTCCTGGCCCCGAATTGGTGCCTGCCTTGAGGGTTCCTGCAGTACTTGGGGCTTTTGCCCCTCAGAAAAGTCATTTCCTTGGTTCTCATTGTCCCTTTCCTGTCTGTCTCTCCTTCTGCACAGAGAGTTCCTTAATAGCAGGGACCGCTACTGATTTAGTTCTAGGCTGTCTACTTAAGCCCTTGTTTCTGGCAGGGGTGCAGTCAATGAATGAATGAATGAACTAATTTGCTTTGCTCAGTGACCCAATTATTAAGTAAAAACTGATGATGACCAGAACATCCTAGCTCTTCAAAGGAAGAAGCACTCTTCCAAGCAAAGATTCACTTACTCAACAAATATTTATTCTTCATGTCAACTGTGTACCACATATTTACATGCACAACAGCTCTCTTATTCCTGATGATGCCCTGATGATGCAGCTGGTTTTGCTGCTTTTTAGCTGTGTGACTTGGAGCCTGGTGAGTACTTTCTCTGAACCCTACTCTCACCTTCCATGGACTACATGAGTACCCACCCTGCCGTGCTGCTGTGAAGACTTGGAGGTGATGTCAGGCCCCTTAGTAGGTACCTGGCACACTGTGTGGTAGGGGTTATCCATAGGTAAATGGGCACACACACACGTACTGTGTGAGGCATCAGACATTACCTGTGAGAGGCTCACAAAGAGTGCATCTAGGGAGCAATGCACGTCAAGGGAGAGAAGACAGCAGACCCACTCCTGCCTCTGGGAGACTTGCCACAGAGAGCAGAGAACCGTGTGGGCAGTTTGTCCTGCTGTCCCCAGCATGTACTCACTAAGGCCATCTTGCCAGGCCCATCCAATGGGGGCTTCCCTCGCTGTGGCTCCTTCTACTCCTAAAGGTGAGCCCCGTGTCCAGCTCTGGTCCCTCCCTCATCTACCCTCTTATGGACTGCAAGTTTGTGTCTCCTCAAAATTCATATGTTGAAGCCCTGCCCTCGAGTGTGGCTATATCAGGAGATGGGGCCTCTGAAAAAGTAATTAAGGCTAAATGAGGTCATAAGGGTGGGGTCTTGATCCCATGGGATTAAGTGTCCATCTTGTCTCCTGAGAGCAGACATCAGAGAGTTCCCCCAAGCCCTGAACACACGACTAAGGAGAGGTCTTGTGAGCACACAGGGAGCAGAAGGCAGCCATCTGTAAGCCAAGGGGAGAGCTCTCACCAGACACCCACCCTGCTGGCACCTGGATCTTGGACTTCCAGTCTCCAGAACTGTGAAAAAAAAAATACATTTCTGTTGTTTAAGCTTCCCAGTCTGTGGCATTGTGTAATAGCAGCCTGGGCTGAGTAATACACACCCACGGCGCCTGTCCGTGCCCTCAGAAAGCTCTGGAGGCAAGGCCTTCCCATCCCTCTGACAGAAGCGCCCATGGAGGACTCCGTCAGGCTCCCCCGGAAGGCTGTTCCGGGAGGAAGGGGTGAAATGGTCAGAGGCCTGCAGGGGTCCCGTCCGAGCGTGCCCGTGCTTGTCTGTGGAACACACAAGCTTGTTCCCTCCCCTCTTGTGTCACACACTCCCTCTGTCATTTTTCTTTCCATCCTTGCGTGCTGGGGCAGGTCACCGAGTGCCCACCCCACATGGGGCCAGCAGCGTCAGATGAAGAGCACGGATCTGGGGGTGCTGTTAGTCCTGGGTTCCCATGCTGGTTTTGCTGCTTTTTAGCTGTGTGACTTGGAGCCTGGTGAGTACTTTCTCTGAGCCCTACTCTCACCTTCCATGGACTACATGAGTACCCACCCTGCCGTGCTGCTGTGAAGACTTGGAGGTGATGTCAGGCCCCTTAGTAGGTACCTGGCACAGAGTGTGGTCAGTCGTGGACGGTGGACTGCCACTATCACTGTTGTTGTGGCCAGGTACCGTGCTGGGTTAGAGGGGTATAGAAATGAGTCAGCCACAGCCCTTCCCCTTGGCTTCCATCTTTGCTCTTCATCTGTTTCATAGGAAATCTATTCTCAGGGTCCCCATCTGGTATTAAAAGACTCAGATTAGTTAAGGAAGGGAATGTGGTTGGCACCTGATTATGTGCAATTCAGCACTATGCTAGCTGCTGTCTTGTACCATTTCCCAAATGTTCTGCATGCATAAGTCTGGCCGCCTCAAATAGATCCTGAGTTTTTAGAAAGCAAAGCAGGCACCCCTCCCCCTGCCCCCAGCCACCATGGCTTAGCCTGACCCAGGACATCCTAAGTGTTCTGCAAAGCCTCACACTGAGATCATCAGGGCAGGGGAAAGGGCACCATCATTTAGCCCTTGGATCAAGTCCCACTTCTCTTACTAAATGTACATCTGGGCCCAGCCTGCTTCTCTCTGAAACATGAACAGGGTCTTTCAAGGGTTGGTGTGAGGACTGGATCAGATAAAGTAAAGGGAAAATACTTTGTTTCTTGGCAAAGCACTCTGCAAATGTCTTTTATTATATTTTTGCTCTGGGGCTTATTTAGTTATTCATTCATTCAACAAATATTTATTAAGCACCATCTACCTGCCAGGCACCATTCTAAATAGAGGGACCAATAATGAACAAAGAGGCAGGAGTCCCTGTCCTCGTGGAACTGGTAGGCTAGGACTGAAGACAATCAGATCCTATTACCATTACGAACTGTGATCAGGCTGGGAGGAAAGAGGGAGCAGATGAGTTTGGGATGAGGTGGCGTGGGGGACTCTCAGAGAAGCCAGGTAGGATAAACCTTTCGCAAACTACAAAGTTATGTCACAACTAAGAATAGATCCTCAGAAGGCAGGGATTTAGATACAGCTTTCAAGTCAGGGAGATCAGGTTGCAAATGCTGGGTTTGTTTTGTGACCTCACGCATGTTATTTGACCCGTGAGAGCCTCAGTTTCTGCAATCTGCAAGCGGAATAATTCACCAACCTCAGTTGCAGGGTGAGGCTGAAAGTGATCATGATTACAAAAGTGCCTGGCATAGGGTCTCCTGCCTAGAACACAGTCCCGGCTCCGAAAATGCTAACTCCATTCTTCCGTTTCCTCTTCCAGTCTTCTTTGCAAGCAACTTCTTCCCCACCTTCCCAGGAGGAAGAAAAGATCTTGGAATAGGACTTGGCCTTGGGAAGTGCCTCTCCAGGGCCACATCCATATGCATCGAGCATGACCTCATCTGTCAAGGTTGATCATGACTCTTCAGGGAGCAGGGCTGATGCCAGGGAAGCCAGGTCACAGGCTCTGCCTTTGATGTCCTGATGGCTGCACTGCCCCAAGGGTTCCCCCTTCATGCTCTAGTGCTGGAACAGTCTCCACCAGGGCTGAAATGAGTTCAGACAGAGTGCAGCCACCCACACAGCCCAGACTCTTGCAGCAAAGCCCTTCCAAGTTACCCAGATCCAGCGAGGGGGGAGGACAGTCCAGAGCATTTGGCTTACATTATCTGAAGCAACATACACAAAGTTATGGGTGTCAACCCTAGGCCATGCGCAAGGTAAGCACTTCATGAAATTGATCCGATGGCTCTCTGGGGGTGGATGGAAGGCTGGGTAGAAGGAGGAAGAGTGGGGAGGGAGGTGGATTCAAATATGTTCAAATAAATATTTAAGTATCCAGTGAAACCTGTGAACCTTCTCCTTCAAGATAGCCATGCTTGCGTGCACACACACTTACACCCTGCATAAAATTTTACAGTGTTCACATGAAGAACATCCATGGACACCTCATTAAGAAACTGCACTACAGGGGAAAGATTCTAATTAGGGATTTGATACAGTCAGTTCTTAGCTGTGCCGCTTTAACTTCTTTGAGCCTCAGTTTCAACATCTGTGAAATGGGTGTAAATAATTGTGCCTATTTCTTGGGGCTGTTGTAAGGATTAAATGAGAAGAAGCATTCCAGTGCTCTAAGTGTAATGCCTGGCAAGGCTCAGTGAGAGGTGCCGGTCATTGTTAACATCCTCATTAAATTTCATTCACTCACTCATTCATTCAGTCACAAGTTAGTGAGTGCCTCCTGTCCCATCACACCCTGAGATGGTCTCTGGGGTCCAGAAGTTTATGCTCACTGCTTGGGGGCAATGGGCAGATGATAACATCCCAGATTTCACCAAGAAAGAGTGGGAATGACTTCTCTAGCTCTGCTGCTGAGAAAACCATCCCCTGAATCTGGCCAGGCTGGCCAGCCCCACTCAGAGTCCTGGGAGAAGCAAACGTTTGGATTCAGCAAGGTCAGGAGGCTGGATCAGCCTAGGAGGGCAAAGGTCAGGGTGGAAGTGGGGTGGAGAAATCAAGAGAGGAGCTAGGTAGAAAGGGATGGGGTTGCAGGTAGTGAGGGGAGAGTCAGGGGCAGAACAGGACTGAGATGGGGTGGGGGTGGCCCTGGACAGTTGTCATAGTGGTGTGACACTGAAATGGCTGGGGCAACGAGGAGAGAATTTCTAAAGTGTGTGCAGAATATGGATCCATAATCTCCGTGGGGAAATATGCAGGAGTTTGTCATGTTCACCCCCCTCCTTTATTCTCCTTAGATTATATAATAATTACCTTAACAATGCTAGCCACTGTCTTTGGAGTGTTTACTATGTGCCAATTTGTTCCTCGTCCCATTAATCATTTCAGTAAGGTAGGTATCCTCATTATCCCCCGTTTTATATATGATGCAACCAGGCACAGAGAGTTTAAGTGACCTGCCCAAAGTCACACAGCAAGAAAGTGGTGGAGCTGGCTTTGAACTTAGATGGTCTGACTCCAGAGCTCATATTCCCTTTGGCTCCAAGCCCTCCTGCTGCTATTGTAACTTATTTTTTCCAATACTGTTTCTCTGGGAGGTAACAATTCACTGGGGACTCACAGGTATTGTGTAGCTTCTTACAGACAAGGGACAGATGCCGAGTGAGGGCCGCTGGGTCCTGGTTCTCTGGCTGGCAGTTGCTGCTTCTATCTGTACCCTTCTGGCCAGGGGGCTGCCGTCATACCCATCTGCCTATGGGAATGCAGAATGCACACAGGGTCTGTTTTCCTTCTGTGGCTTCTCCAAACCGAAGACCCCAGAGGACGTGAGCAGGGGCGGAGGGAAGGAGCAGCAACCATGCTGCATGATGATTAGTAATAATGCCAGCGATGAGGCCCGCTGAACCTGTCCTCGCTGGCTCCCAGCTTCCCAGCTAGGCGGCTGCTGCTGCAATTGGAGCCTGAAGAGGGGGGGAAAAAAAAAGCCCGGAGCAGGGAGGGAAGAAGGAAGGAGGCAAGGAGAAAAGTCATGGTCGCCTTCATGCGGAGGGCTGACTCTGGGACAGAGCTGCAGAAATGAGGCTGCATAAAACTACGAGATATCAATGGATGCTTCTTCCGCTGTTGCCGGTGACCACATACCCTGCCCCTCATTGGACACCTGTGGCACTCACGGCCTGTGGCAATATGACACAGAAACAATGGGGCCACCTTCTTGGATGTGGACTTCCAAAGGCTCTGGTCTGATAAAAGGCCTAGAAGAATGTGAGCTCAGAGATGGGATTTGTCCCCGCCCCGCCTCAGGCAAAGCACCGTTCGGCACTGAAGCCCCAGACGTTGGTGGAACCCGGGGGGCCGGGGAGACCCTGCCCCTTTCCCAAGCCGAGTCTGGGAAAATGGACATGACCCTGAGTCCCCCTCCCAGCCCTGCCCGCTGTCTACGCAGCACAAACGGAACACACTCCGCTAGCCTGTGTGTCTTTGTTAGGAGGCCGATCCTCGTTTCTCCATGTGGAGTCTGGCAAGGAGAGGAACCTTCCCACTGTGCTCAAGAGGGGCGTGGCCCACCATGCCCCCAAATGCAGGCAAACGTTGGTTGTAGGCTGGGGGCCTTAGCTATGACCTGGATGGTGGCGTGGGCACAGGATGCTCAGGAACCAGCACATCATGGGGGCTGCCTGCCCGGAGAGGTGGTAGGCTGCATGTCGGAGGTCGAGCGCACCCCACACCTCAATGCTTCATAAACCCCTGGAAGAATATTCAGGCCATGCTGAGGAGATGGGGGTATTCTGAGTGTATTGAGATTTCATTTCTGCCCCCAAGAAGAATAGGAATTTGAAATAGAAGTTCAACAATTTGGGCGCCTGGGTGGCTCAGTTGGTTAAGCGACTGCCTTCGGCTCAGGTCATGAGCCTGGAGTCCCTGGATCGAGTCCCGCATCGGGCTCCCTGCTCAGCGGGGGGTCTGCTTCTCCCTCTGACCCTCCCCCTCTCATGCTCTCTCACTCTCTCTCATTCTCGCTCTCAAATAAATAAATAAAATCTTTAAAAAAAAAAAAAAAGAAGTTCAACAATTTACGAAATTAGCGAAGTAGCCCCTCTGGCACACCAGAGGAAGTGGCCTGAACTCCTCAGCTGTCTGTAAGACAGCCCTCATCGTACCCCTGTCTCTGCCCTCTCCTCCATTTTATGCGTTAGCAAACAGAGTCAGAACCGTGAGATGATCTGCCCAAGGTCACAAAACTGGAGACAGCTGGAGAGTCAGGGTTTGAACCCCCTTCTGTCTGTCTTCAAAGCCCATGCTGTTACCCACCCAGGAAAGAGAAGGAAGTGGCGGGGAGGGGGGAGATCAGGACAGTTCCATGAAGAACAGGTGGGGTGAGGGGGCTCTCTGCACTCACAGCCCCCTCAGATGGTGCCCCGGGTCAGAGGAGAGCGGCCGCGAGGACTCCACCATGGGTCACGGGCCACGTGCACTGAAGCTGGCACCCAGGTGGTCTGGCTCGAAGCTGGCAGGGCGGAGGGAAGGGTGATGAAGCACTTCCAAGAGCAGGTACACCAACCTTCCTCCGGAAGACCCCTGGGAGCCCCCTTCCTGAGAGGCCAGGCTGGCCTTCTCTTCCACTCTGTCTGTATGGAGGCTCCCTTCCTCGGAGGCCACGGGGCATTGCCTTGACCACAGTGGCACTTCAGCTGACTTCTGTGTCTGTTGTCCCTTCTTGCCCTGGCTGGCCCCTAGTGAGCGAGGGGTTGGGCCCTCTAGCAGGTGCTGGGGGAGCTAATTGACAGTCTGGGGCTCTCTTTCTCGGGGCTGGCATTTGCATGCTGCATTAGTATTCGTGCTCGCAGCTCAGGGCTGTTCTGGATGGAGGATGCTATGCAGATGAGCATCGAGCCTGGTGTGTGATGGGGACCTGATGCATTTTGCTAGGAATCAAGGCTGCCGAGTCAGAGGAGGCTGAGGGAGGTTGCAGATGAGACTGGGGCTCCTCGCCTGCTTCCCACACTGCCAGTCCCTGGAATCTTCCATCTATGATGTATGAGCTCCCAGCCAGTTCCTCCAGTGATTCGCCAGCATCACTGAGCCCCTGCTCTGCCCCAGCTGCCCTGTGGTGGTAGCAGAGATGCAGAGAGGCCTGAGGTGGGCTCGGTCCTGGCCCTAGGAAGCTCCTGTCCTATGGGGACAGAGTAACATACAAACCATTCACCGACTGGGGGATGGGCCTACAGCAATCAGCTGAGAGGCCACATCAGCTCAGAGAAGAGATGTCTAATTCAACCTGCGGGAAGAATGGGGGGAGGGCAGTCAGGCAGGGCTCTTCTGAACGGGAGATGCTGGAGCCGGGTCTTGAAAGACTAATACAAATCTGGCAGCCAAACATCACCGTAAACACATGCCTCGGTTCGGGGACCTTCTCCTAAGCAGCTCCATGGGAGCCACAGCCTCGTTCCCTCTCATGGGAGCTGGCCAGAGTGACAGCACACCACTGTGCCCATTTATGGATTCCCCAAACCTAGACTTGGACCGACTTTGGAGAAAGCAGGTCCAGGCACCATGTGACAGATAAACTTGTGATAGATGATGGAAGTGAGCAACTGAGTCATCCAGAAACATCTCCAGGGATGGAAGCTTCCTGGCTCCCGTATGCAACCTGCTCTAGCGTTTTATCGTGCCCAGAGCTAGGAAGCGCCTTCTAATGTCTCACTGGGCTGCTAAACTGAAGGGTACTTGCTCTTCATAGTCCCGAAAGCAGGGGATGGAATGCTTTGCTCAGGAGCTCTTTGTACAAACTGCCAGAGCCCCACAGAGCACTGACTACCCCAAGCTAAGCCCTCAGGTGGGAGGGAAAGCTCAGGTTGGTGCGTGTGTGTGTGTCGGCGGGGAGATACATGTGTTTTTTACAGCAAAACTGAATGGCTGGAGTGGGGGAGGGGGGCTAAGGGGCTTGACCTGCACCCTGGGCTCTAATTCTGAATGTGCACATCATTTCAAAAACTGATTCTCCCCAGAATAGTACCCTTTCTTAGAGTTATACAACTCAAAGCTGGAAAGGACTTTATATGCCACCTTACAGACGGCCAGGGGAGGGAAAGATGTTTGCTCAGGGAAATGTAGGGAGAACACAATAGAGCTAGGAGTATAACTCAGGGCTCTGGAAAGGGTCTTTCATGTTTGAAAGCACTAAAAGTTGTCCTCAGCTGTCACAACCTCTCCTCCAGAACCAGATCCGAATTTGCTCTTGGCTTTCTATGAAGCATAACTTTACAGGCACAGGAAATGTGTCCCAAATGGACCTCCCTCCCCTTTACTGAAATTCCCTCAAGATTAAGTAATATCAAGTTAAGTTTATACTACGGATCTCTGGAGGAAGTTGGCACTGACCTGGAATTCAGACTAAAGTTTGAATGGTTGGTATTATACTATCAGCTGGATTTGCTAGCAATCAGGAAGGTTAGCAATTAGGAAGAAGTAAGGGCACAGCAGAGTTGAACTGCATGGAGGAGTGGGGACTAGGAGAGTAGTCTGGGCCTGTAGTAAATCAGGGAGGTGGGTGTGTGTGTTTCAATAATAGTATGAGTCCTGGTGGAGAACCTCTGCATTAGGTAACTTTTTCTTTTCTTTTCCTTTCGTTTCATTGTTTTTCTTTTCTTTTTTTGTTTTACCACTGCTCAAATGCAGTCTTGTGTGATGCATCCATCCATCCATCCAGCCAGCCAGACATCTATCATTAATAAATATCCCCTACCCATCTGTGATACCTGCCCCTGTTGTAGGTATGGGGATATACCAGTGACCAAGATGGACATTTTTCCTGTTTTCTGTACCTTCCATTCTCATAGGGAAGGGAGGTCAGGATAATGAACAGCAGATAGGCAAACACATAAGGTCACATCTGTTGATAGGTACCACCTCCTGGTATCCTTATAGTGGGAGAGCTGAAGCGGACAACCTGAGAAAGAAGGCCTCACTGTGGGGGAGGGGGGGTGATTCTGAAATTTGAATGACCGGCAGGGGTTATTCGTGCTTAGGATTTAGGGTGAGAGAACCTGATGTGAAGACCCCACAGAGGGAGTGTGCTGGGCCGGCTCAAAGAATAGAGAACAGGGCAACAGGGCTGGGCCAAGCAGAACAAGGAGGAGGTTTCCAGAGCATGCTAGGGAGGCTAGGTTGCAGAGGGTCTGTCATCCTTGGTGCGGTTTGGATTTATGCTAAGAGCAAGGAGGGGCCTTAGGAAAATATATTTTCACTTTTTATTTTGAAAATATTATAGACTTACAAGAAACTAAAAAGATAGTACAGAAAGGTCTCCTGTACCCTTCATCCAGCATCCCCCAGTGTTAGCATCTTACATAACTACAGTCACATATCAAAACCAAGAGACTGGTGTTGGTGTAATCCACAGACCTTTTTCAGATGCGTACTCGTGTGTGTGTGTGTTCCTATGCCATTCTATCCCATCTGCAGATTGTTGTAACTGCCACCACAGTCAAGACACCAGACTGCTCCATCACCACAAAGGAACTCCCTTGTGCTCTCCCTTTATTGTCACCCTGCCCCGTGCCCCATCACCACGCAAGAATTTTAAGGAGGTGATGGGAGCGGGAAGATCTGAGAGCTGTCAGCTGGGGCAGGGACATGGCCTACCCACCTTTGGAGGCCCTCGAGGCCTCTCAACAAAGCAGGTTCACTGTGAATTCAGACTGTTTCAGCTGGCTTAACATTGCAGTTGAAGAGCAAGAACAGAAAGCCTAAGCAACTGGTACAAGGTCACACAGTACTCCTCATGGCTTGCTAGCTGCTCTTATTGAGATGATTCTGACAGCTCTCTGCAGAGCGTGGTGTGTTGGTCACTGCGGGGGTGGAGAAAAGAGGCCTCGCTCAAGGCTACCACTTCAAGGCCTCATTCCTCAATCTCTTGCACTTCCCTATCCCCATGGCGGAATGCTCTATCCCCTACCTGAAACAGACTCGGTAAGGGATTGGTTAGAAGATACTTGCAAAGTGCCAAGCATAAGGGAAAATCCTTTCTGCTGTCAACATGCCAACATTGACCCAAAAGTACTGAAGAGAAACCTCTGCCCTTCCTCGGCCCTTCCCTCCTGTTTCAGTGGTGATCAGTCCTCAGATCCTGTAGCTCAGCCCCTTCTTCCATCCATCCCGCTTGTAAGTCTCAGTTCATGCCCCCCCAGACAAGGCAGACACTCCAGGCCATCCACACATGCAGGAGGCCCCCAGCTCTCCAGCTGCTCTGCATGGGACCCAGTGGCCAAGCTCCTGAGGCTAGAAGATCTGCCCCATCCTCCAGTGTGACTCCCAGCAGCAACAGAGGGAAGACTTCACCGCATCCAAGCTCTCCATCTGTTTCTCCAGTGGGCCCTGGGAAGGGAGTGGGATTGATGGTAGCTTTAAACTCCCAAACCAAGCACGGCTCTGCACATAGAATCCCTGCCCCAAATAATGCCACACTTTTTTTTTTTTACCTTTTTATTGTTATGTTAATCACCATACATTACATCATCAGTTTTTGATGTAGTGTTCCATGATTCATTGTTTGTGTATAACACCCAGTGCTCCATGCAGAACGTGCCCTCTTTAATACCCATCACCAGGCTAACCCATCCCCG
>NC_138375.1:54711529-54727886 GCF_054177405.1 Leptonychotes weddellii | reverse complement strand
CCCTACCACTCTAGCAACCCTCAGTTTGTTTCCTGAGATTAAGAATTCCTCATATCAGTGAGGTCATATGATACATGTCTTTCTCTGATTGACTTATTTTGCTCAGCATAACACCCTCCAGTTCCATCCACGTTGTTGCAAATGGCAAGATCTCATCCCTTTTGATGGCTGCATAATATTCCATTGACTATATATACCACATCTTCTTTATCCATTCATCTGTCGATGGACATCTTGGCTCTTTCCACAGTTTGGCTATTGTGGACATTGCTGCTATAAACATCGGGGTGCATGTACCCCTTTGGATCCCTACATTTGTATCTTTGGGGTAAATACCCAGTAGTGCCACACTTTCATTTAGAGTGGTCTGCTCAGTACTGCCCAGGAATGCAGAGGTGTGGGAGCCGGGAGAGGACAGGGAGGAAGAGACCGGGTCCAGCAAGATGGGGAGAGGGGAAGGGCTGGGTGGCTCTGGGGCCTTCACAGGGTGCTGAGGGAGATTCAAAGGGCCAGCCCCAGGGCCTCCTGCACAAGGCCATGAGCCCAGGCTGCCACCCCCCTCCCCCATTCAGTCCTAGCCTGAGTTCCGTGGACCCTGACAGTCTTATTCCTTCTCTGTCCACAGGGGTGCAATCTTGACTTTCGGTAGCATGGCTTCTTCTGTCTCAAGGGGAATTTCTGTCCCTTCCTGGCAGACGTCCTCCATCTTGCAGGGTAAGTGCGGAGGGAAAGGATGGGGTTCTGCTCTCCCCCCACTTCAGTGCCAGGGGCTCCCAGGCTGCTCAATCACCACTGGGGGCCATGGGGTCACCCTCCTAGCCTGGCCTGCCTCCTGCCCTCAGGCCTCTGGGGGAGCAGGCACATCCTTCCTCTCTCTGACACTAATGAAATCTTCCTTCTGCTCAGGGCCCAGCGGGACTCAGGGTCAGTATTTTTACCCATTCACCTCTGTCCTGTGCTCCGGTTGGGGAATGACACCCCACACCTCATTACACACAGGCTGGCTCAGCACACTAGGCAGGTTTCTCTGCACCATTGCCCCCTGAGGCTAAAAAAAAGACCTCCCGGGGCCACAGGGACTGTTGATCCAAGTCCTTGTCCCGGCATCTGCTCACCTGGATGCTCTTTGCAACACACACACTAAGGACGCCCTTCTCAGGCCTCTATCCCATCCATTTGAATCCTATTCCCCACTCCAGACTTTGCTCATGTTGCACCTCTCCCAAGAAGCCTTCCCTGATTTACTATACCATATCCTCTACATTCAGAGACCTTTGATTCTCTCAGGGACTGCTTGCTTCCCTGAGTGCTGAGCACCAGGGGGCACTGGGCTCGGTTCCTTGTGGGTATGTAAAATAAATGGGGAGTGGATGAATGCATGAATGGATGGATGGGTATGCACTTACACATCTATTCTCCTCCTCTGACACTTAGCCATATGTTATTTGCCTTTGCTTTTTAACTGCTTCACAGAGAATGATGATGGCAAACCCGTGAAGGAAGTGACCTTTCCGTAAATGTAATTTATTCATCACCCAGGCACATCCAGTAAAGCTCCTACTCTGCACCAGGCATGAGGGCTTAGTGGAGCTGGTGAGCTTGTCTCCGCCCTCGAGAAGCTCTGCCTAATGTCATGGCTTCTGACTTCATGGGACCCTTTTGAAAATCTGATGAATCGGTAAACCCTCACCTCAGAAACACACACAAACACACCCACACCCAAGGCTATACCCACCCACAGATGTGTAAACTGTGGGGTCCATCTCAAAAACTCCTGAAATCCCCAGCCACAGTTTAAGAATGCCTGGTCTGATGAGAAAGAGAAACAAGTTAATATCTCTTGCTCAGGGCTCTGCCAGGAGCCACAGACAGCGTATACTGGCGATCACAGAAGATGGAGTGATTAACTCACTTTGAGTGGGATGAAGTGTCTCAGCGAGGTTGGAGTCAAGGAAGAGATTTCAGAAGGGCTGGCTTTTGAGCAATGAGTAGAAATTTGCTGGGTGGGCAAAGGGAGAGGAGGAGGAAGGTGAGCCAGCATGTGCAAAATACAGAAGCCGGTTTCCAGGAGCTGGAGGAGGGAGGAACCAGGGGTGACTGAGAGTCGGGTTTCTTTCTGAGGAAACAAAATGTTCTGTGATTGCATAGTGGTGACGGTTGCACAGCTCTGTGAATATGCTAAAAACCCCTCAGCTGTATGTTTTAAATGGGCTGATTTTATGATATGTGAATTGTGATGGTTAATTTTGTATACCAACTTGGCTAGGCCATGGTGCCTAGTTGCTTGATCAAACACCAGTCTAGATGTTGCCCTGAAGGCATTTCTAGATGAGAGTAACATTTGACTCAGTAGACTTTGAGTAAAGCCAATTCACTTCCATAATGTGGGTGGGCCTCATCTAATCGGTTGAAGGCCATAAAAGAGAGTGAGAGTCCCCTGGGGAAGAGAGATTTTTGCCTCCAGGCTTGAGCTGCAACATCCTGGAGACCCCTCCTTGGGTATCCAGGCTGCTGACCTGCCTTGCAAATTTCTGATTTGCCAGCCTCCATAATCACGGGACTCAATTCCTTGAAATAAATCTCTTTCCATATAAATATGGAGTATTATATACATGATGTATAATACTGTTATATATATGACCAATATATTAATACTATTGGTCCTGTTTTTCTGGAGAACACTGACTAACAAATGAATTATATCTCAACTTTAAAATGCTTGCTAGTGGGGAGCTGATTGAATCAATGATCGCACAACCAAAGCACACAAGTGGGCAAGCCTGAACCAGTGTGGCACACTTGGGGTGTAGCAGGCACAGGTAGGAAGAAGCTGGTCGGGGAAGGCTGGTGAGGCGCGGCCATAAATAGCCCTCATGATCACACTGTGGGTTTCTATTGCCTGTGGGATAGTGATATATTAGTTAGAGTTATTCTTGGTTGCAAGCAACAGAAACTGACTCTGGCCAACTTTAGCAGAAGGAAGAACTTATGAGAAGACTATGGGGACTCACACACCCAGACGATGCTTAACAACGAAATCCAGGAACTGCCAGGAACCAGGCTGGTTCCAGAAGTCGTGAGTATGGTTTCTTCAGGATAAATCCATCGCCACACTTTTTGTTCTAGGTTACTCTCCTTGAAATGCACAATCTCAGAAGGCAAAATGCACTCTTGAGTCCATATGCCCAACCTTTAAACTGGGAGGCCAAGGCAGGATCTCCCATTTGAACTCTCTGCCAATCGGGTGGTATCTGGGATGCATAGGCAGGGTGCTCCTGATGGACATCAGCAGGAGTGCATGGCGTGGACAATGCTGGGATCCTTGCCCAGTCAATGACCATGAGCTAGGGCCTGATGTTCTGAATTGAGTTGTTGGGTCTGCATTACAACAATGACACTGTCCCTACTCTCAGCTGGGTCAGGACCCCAGGACACCTGTTGCCAGGGAATAGAGCTATTTAGTGGGAAGACTGGAGCTGGACAGGCCTTGATGCTTCTAGCTGTGTGGACTTGCTCAAGTCACTTAGGCTCTCTGAAACTCAACATCCTTGTCATTTGGGGCAGGCCTCTGTACCAACCTCTAGACTTCTTAGGAAGGGTGAATGAGAAGACATATGGGACAAATCCTGGCTCAGGTTCTGACAATTCTAAGGGCTCTGTTCTTCCTTCCAGGGATGGTCACCAGTCTTGACGATGATGCTGAGTCTAGAAGAATGACACAGGGGATCCTGTCTGGTCAGTTTTCAGTTAAACTGAGACCAGCTGTGATCTGAGGCAGCCTGGGGCCAACAATGTGGGTCCTGGGGGCAGGGCTCAGCTGTTCTATCCTTGGGCTCCTTGCTTTCTCCTCCTTCATGTGCAGGCCAAGTGGCAGCCTAGAGGCTGCCTACCTTCCTCTGACACTGTGTCCCCAGTAGCCCTCCCTCTGCAGCCCCTTCAGGAAGGGAACAGAGGCTCAGCCCCTGAAAGGTGGAGGGTGGGTCCTGTGGAGACTCAGACCTGCCCCAGCTCCTTTGCAGATTCCCGGAGGTGGTTCCCAGAATAGTCCCTGCAAATCCACATGACCCTGAAGGTGGGATATGTGAGTGTGTGTGTGGAGCGGGGGGGCGGAGGGGGCATCAGCCACCCTCTTTGTCCAGACCCTGGGCCCAGGGCTGGGCTCTGTGGGTTTGAGTTTAGGATATGGAGGAAGAGGTGGTGAAGGAGGGAATAGAGTCACCAGCAGGAAGGAAGAAGGGATTCTGCCTAGGTCCAAGTCCAGAGGTCCTGCTTGGGCCAAGAGTTATGTAGGGGAGTGAAGATCAGCTCTCACTCCTGCTGGATATGGTTGGAGATGGGGTGATGGGGTGGGGGTGCAAATGGAGGCAGATATGGGAGAAGCTGGAAAGGGAGCCGGAGCGAGAGAGATGGAGTGAATCAAGGAGAGACAGAGGGAGGGGGAAGAAGGGGAGAGAGAGAGAGAGAAAGAGAGAGAGAGAGAATGGGCACTCTGGCCTTGGAGGGAGAGGTGGGGCTGAGTGAGGTTCTGTGAACCCGGATCTTGCCAGCCTCCCCAAGACATGCGTGTGGTGGAGGGGTGCGCGGGCTGGGAGTCCCCAGCCAGGGCCCCAGGAGGGGCGGCATGCCTGCTTAGCTTGTTAGCTTGTTTTCGCTCTCTGATATATGACATGCTCTAAATGATCTATTAAAGCAGAGTGAATTCTACAAATGCTTCCACCCACTGCCGCCCCCTAGGGAAACGTACTATATTTGTGAGGTGACTCATCTTGCTGCCACAACCCCGGGGATCTGATGCAGAATGCTTGTCAGGAGTTCACCTTGAAAAGGCCACAGGGACAGCAGGGACGCAAAGTGATGAGGTGGAAAATGGCTGCTCTCCTGGTTGCAGCTTCATCCCCATTTCACGCTGCCTTAGTACCACCCACCTCTAACTCGTTGCATTTCCCAGAGACACGATATTACACTCTTTGGTGAAGTATTCTCATTTTCATTACTGTTATGCCCAGTAGACTGACAGGTCCATGAGAGCCGGGATGGCGATGGGCTTGGTTTGATGTCCTCAGCATCATGGCGCCTTCTCAAGAAACACAGAATGAACAGACTCTAGTGTGCCTATTTTGGAATCTAGCAATGCTGAGATCTAATCCCACAGAGGTATCTTTTACAATCCTTTTGCAAATGAGGAAAATGAAACCCAGAGGCATGTAGTTGCTGACCTGGGAAGAGAAAGAGTGGGGATTTAACTCAGGACTATCTGATTCCGGGGTCATCCTAACCATCACTCTGGAACCTGCAGCCCCACGCAAATCATCACTGACAGACACGTGCCTGATTTTTCTGTGATTCGTACTTTCGTCTTGCATGCTAACTCCAAAAAGCAATGTTGCTGTCTTTAAAGAAAGAGAAGCAAGAGGGATGGCAGCAGACAGGAGAGGCAGTCTTAAAATGGAGAGGTTGGATCAGCACATTTTAAGGAGACTCAGAAGCTTACGTTAGGCAGATCTGAGCAATATCCCAGTGATGATCCCAAGACAGCACAAAAGTTGCATTTCCTCCTGGAGTGCCTTCTGACTTTCATCTTTTCAGTCAGATGGTCCCTCGCCTTGGCTCAGCTGGGTTATTTCCCCCACCACCCAGCTGGCTCCCACCCCACAGTCACCTATAATTTCTGCACCCAGGTAAGCATAGCTCTAAATAAATACCCATCTCAACAGCCTGCAAATGAACATTCTCACTGCCCTAACCGTCCAGACTTTCAGGCACAAGACCGACTTTTGACCCCATTCATCCTTGGAAACCAGGTGGAACAAAAGTGAAGAAAAGCCATTTCTCCCATCAGATATTTTAAATATAGAATTTAGGCTTAAGTCTGCCAGGGGTCACATGGAGTCTAGCCATTGCCTACTTGAAATACCGTAGGACCCGATAAAACCTTTCAGGACAAAGAGATTGGGAGTGCAATAGCAAAATGCTTCTTCTGATAAGTATCCCAAGTATATGGCTATGAGTGTCACCAGGGCTGTGTCAGTGGAGGGAGAAATTGTTGACAGAGGGCTTTGGAAGTTATTATGATTTTGGAGTTAATAAATCTCTCTCTCGCTCACCTGCTCCTCCCTCTATCTCTCTCTCTTTCTGACAGCCTTGGCCTTGAACATTACTTGACTCCCATAGCATACTAGATACAATCTTCTATAATTCTGTCAGGATTCTGTGGACTTTTAAAATACCAACGCTGGAGCCCCAGTGAAGACAAATTACATCAGGATCTTGGGGGGCTATGGCTTTCGTCAGCAGGCATGGTTCCTCAAAACAGCTTCTGAGCTCTGCCAGTAATCAGCTGTGAGTCCTTGAGAAATTGCTTCGGTTACCTGATCCTTGGTTTCTTCAAAGGTAAAATGAAGCAAATAATTGCACAAACTTCATGGGACTGTTACGAGGATTTTATAATAACTGTAATGAGCCTCATACTGTGCCTGGCACTCGGTAGAGATTCAAAAGTTGGCCGTTGTTGTAATTTTTGTTGTTGTTGCTATACTGACTAATCCTTGGCTAAAAGTCCACCCTTCCTTGGCCTCCAGAGAAAGGACATAAACTTGACCTAAAACATCCAGAGTGATGGCAGGTAGATGGAGCAATGTCGGAGGAAGATGAATGGCATCGTGCAGGACGTCTCTTGTGCTCTCTCAATGGTAGATCTCTTCTCCGAGTGGATTCCAAGCAGACAGTGTCTTTTCCTGCTAACAACTCTTTTAAAAAGCATTAACATCTTCTATGTTCTCAATTGGCCTAACACACCACCGCCAGAGGGAATGCCAATACACCACGCTTGGTGGAAGACAGAGATTGCAAAGCATCCAATCGCTGCAGCCAACATTCTGTTAACCATGTCGGAGGGAAGCAAAATGCTTTAGCAGTTGATAAAAGACTGGGATTCAGAAATTCACTTTACTATATCCATAAACAAAGACTCAGACTCCGAAAGAAGGGCTCAGAAGCGAGCAGTGACAATTGCACTTCGCATATGACCCTGTGGGCCACTCAGAAAAAAAAGCCCAGCATGGATTAGGCCTTTTCCCTATAAAACCAACCATAAATAGCCATCATTATGGAAGGTGTGTGAGGTTATTCTCAACATTTCTGTCTGTCATGGTAATAAATCCCCAATAAATAAACCCCTTTACATATGGATAGATGTAAGCCATTCATTAAAGTGGACTTGACCTTACTTCTACATTCTTTAATCAACTGACTACAGATTAATGAAAAAGATTAAACATTTTATGTCTATTTATTTTATGAATATAAGACAAAAGAGAAGTGAGGCACCATTTACAGCTTGGACGAGAGGTTAAATATGTCATTGAGAAAATTTATTTGAAGCTTTTCTGTCAGAGAACATAACTGAGCAATGCTACAGTTAAATTGGAAGCACTAACATGAACTCCCCGACTTTAAACATTTTCCCACTTCTGTCACTTGAAGTGAGCACAGTAACAGTGGCATTTCTATCCAGCCACCAACTCTCATGTGCCCCCTGATGCTCAGATTTTGTCTCTAATACTGGTCTCCACCGCAAGAAATAGGGATCTTTGGAGGGTAACCTTTGGAGGTAGGAAGGAAGTTCCTTTTGTGCAGAGAAAGCAAGGATGCTCTTTAGGATGTCGCCTGGGAGCTCTGAAAGGACCAAAAAGCTAGAGTAAAGAGGTTTCCACTCGTCAGGCTCTGACAATTTGAGTATCAAATGAGATTGATAGCTATAATTAATTTAAGCACATGGAATCTGTGAAGGGCCATAAGTTCCTAATGAAGCTCCAAAGAGAAAAGTTGATATAAATTGTACCAAAAATGGTGAACATGATACAGTTTCATTTTATTCTATTTTAACTAGCTGCCTATGTGGGAGATCTTGTTTCTACTATTAAATATATGTTGGTTTAGGGGCGCCTGGGTGGCTCAGTTGGTTAAGCGACTGCCTTCGGCTCAGGTCATGATCCTGGAGTCCCGGGATCGAGTCCCACATCAGGCTCCCTGCTCGGCAGGGAGTCTGCTTCTCCCTCTGACCCTCTCATGCTCTATCTCATTCTCTGTCTCAAATAAATAAATAAAATCTTAAAAAATAAATAAATAAATATATGTTGGTTTATTAAGCACATAGGCATTTTTCTCTACCCTTGTAAGGAAGAAAGAGTGGATTTTGAATACATTGAATAGTCATGCAGAAAAAATAGAAATTAGTAGTCATGCACAAGAACAGGAGGGAAGCAATGATGTGATAGGAGACGCTGAGTTGGCTACATGTCTTCATGAAGACAGCAAACTGCTGATTTTCGATCCCTGGTTTTGCGGGAGATGAAACATCACTTTGAGAAAAACTTCTGGTCACAGACAAGAAGCTCTACATGAAAGGCATGGACTTTCACATTCTTAGTGAGGCCACATTTAATAATGTGTTAATAATAAACACAGTAATGTTGGAAGACCCTTTATTGGTGTCCCAAATAAGAAACAGTAACCCCCAGACTGCTGGCCTTGACATAATATTATTTTTCTTTGGTTTTAGAAGAAATCTGCAATCCTAGCCAAAAATACATTTTTTGCCCTTATCCCAGAAACTCTCATATTAATTCTAAGAAAGTAACACTGAGAAAGTGTAAATATAAAAATAATGAAAAATTCAATATTTATCCACGATCCTTATACTTTGTAACCAGTTTAAGAGCAACTCTAAGTATATGTTTTTCAGTCATGGTGACGTTTTGTGTACATTTCGGCTGATGTTTTTAGGTGCCTGAAGCATTTAGGAGAGTCTGACACATTAAACTTATGGTTTTAATGAAAAATTTTGCACAATGTGGGTAAATGATTTTATGACCAATGTTTATAAGTTTGGGAAATTCTAATTGGTTCCATTTTTAATAAGTTTTGATTTATCAATTATGTAAATAGTGCTTGAATGTCAAGGAAAAATTGTTGAATAGATTCATGAGGTTGGGAAGTTGGATATTACACAAAGTGCATATAGGTGTGCATGTTGCTCCCTCCTGATGACACATGTCCCACAGGCATAGAAGGTCCTGTCCATGCATCACAGCCCGAGTTCCAGAGCCCCTGAGAGGGCCAAAAAAAGAGGTAGCATCCTCACGGAGCTGCACTAAGATCAGAAGGAACTGAAGATTATTTTTGCCTTGGGACATACCATGATGTGCTTGCGTTTTCATGTGGGGATTCTTAAAAGTGGAGAAGTCTTCATGTCTCAAAGGAATTGATCAAATGGAGCTTTTCTGGGTCCTCTGCAGAAGGTGAGAAGGGGCTCTCTGGGGCAAGAGTCCTAACCTCTCACCCAATTGTCTCCAGTGCTCTGTCAGCCCCTCCCCTGGGGTTGCTATTATTATAATGATATTATATTATATATATTATAATATATGATATTATCTGGTATTATTATTATTATATTTAGAAAAGCAGTATTTTATCATATAGGAAACAATAGGTCATCGCCTGTTCAGTGCCTCCAGCTGGTGACTTCTTCAAAATACCCCCAGGCAACAAGCCCCAGTTTTCTAAGCAACCAATCGCAAGGGGTCCTCTCCGAAGCCCTGCCCCTGGATGGCCACACCACACAGTTTGGATTCCTCTGGTTTGATGCTTCTTTGACAGGTAACTTGCAATCCCACTTTTCAAAGTCCAAAGAAAACAGGATTGAAACACCTGGGGGCAAACTCTCTGAAAATACTCTTGACCCTTTGCTTTCCTTTCCTTTTCATTGACCATCTCAAGAGTCAGGCATAAAACTCAGATCCATATTGCTGTTTCATTTGTAGGAAGTGTTCAGCCGTCTGTGTCATTTTTATTCACCCTAAGCACCTTGAAAATCCCACTGCACTGGAATCTTGAAAGCTAACAGCTTGCAAGAACCTTTTCTTTTTTTACTTTACAAGTGTGTCCTATTTAAAAGGAACCCAAGATGCCAAAATTCTCACCTAGAAACTTAGACATGCGGGGAATTGTTCTGACAATGCAGAGCTGGGCTTGACAGGAGAATGGTTCTCCCAGGAAAGCGAGCATGGAAAATTGACCTTGGAGTTGCATGGTCTTGCAGAAACCCTCAGGCATGGGCTGAGTTTGGAGTCCTCAGGATCAGATCGCGAGTGCCCAGGGGGTAAGACCCCCCTTGTGAGAACAGCAGAGGAGGCATCCCACAGGCCCGAGGGATCCGGACCCTCATCAGGACCTTTGTCAGCAGCAGTTACTCTCCTGGGACTTGAAGGCCAGAAAAGCTTTTCCTCCTACCCTGAGTGCGTTGCTCCTTCTCGTCCATTGCAAAAGCCAAATTAAGGAGCTCCTATTCTTTGCCTGCGTCTATGATCTTTTTCTGACCATCACACCCACCAAACTTCAGGACAATGGTGTAATAACTAAGCGAGGAACTTAATAAAGATACCAAATGAATATGATTACCAGAAAGTCTATTTGGATAAAGCCCCAGTTTTACCGGGCTTGCCGAGCCATTCATCTTCAACCCCCACTGCCCTTCTAGATACTCCCCCTGACTCACCCTCTGCACTGAAAGATGTAGGCTCCAGGATTCAACCTGTGGCTTCCAGTCTCCGGGAGGCACTAAGATCCAAGGGACACTTTTTCTCTGAAGCCCTCCCTGACACCTCCCACCACAAGCTGACTTGTTCCTATCCTCCTTGAATGCATGACCACTGGAATTTTTGTCATACTCTATGGCAAATGTGAATTTACAGATCTCTGGAGATGTGAATTCTGAGGACAGGGTCATGTTGGATTCATCCCTTTCTCTGCAGGGGCCTGGAAGAGGGCCCACGAAGCAGCCTTCAGACACATTTGTTCAATGAATGAACAATGCTAATAGCCACTAATGACTCTAAACCAGGCTATTAGGCAAATAGTTAAGAGCCAGCCCATGAATAAACAGGTGGTTGTCTTAGACCTGTAAAACGAAATATTTACTTTCTGATAGGTAGAAAATCCCCGAGTTATGGGAGTTATGGGTCCAAGTAACATATAGGAAATGTCCTCGTCTGTGGGCCCAAGGGAAGGCCATTTATAACAAAACACTTTGCATTTCAAAACTGTCTTTGTGCTTCGTAATTTATGTTGAGGCATTACTGCTAGGACGTGGTTAGAATATTTTCATTTTTCTTGAATGTGAGGAATTTGAGGCTCTTGGTTACAGAGTAGGGAGTGATGTGTTAGCTTGTGGGATAACAATGCTTTTTCTGAGAACAGCTCTCCAAAAGCAGAAGTCAGCAGAAAACCAGGTAATTTTATTTACCAAAATTTGCTCTAAAATCAAAATTTCAGGCTATTAACCATTTCAGTGAGTCATACCACTGTCCCAAGACTATAATTTAGAAACAAGCCATTTATTGAAAGGTCAAAATTCAAGACAAATTACAACATGTCTATTTTTTTAAGGCTAACCCAGAATCTTCTCTATTCATTCTGTTATCAGCAGTATGCCTTTAACTGTGGGCCATGAAGAGGGAAATAAAGACCCAGATTGGAACAGAGACAGTCTGCCTTCTAAGGTGGGGACACTAAGACAGTTGAGTCAATCTGCGGAGAAACAGAATGTGTCGGCTCCTGCAGGAAGTGAGAGGGCAGCTCTACGTTTTGACATTTCATCATCTACTGTTGTAATTAATCAGAGAATGAGCACCTAAAAATCTGGAACTGCAAATTAGAAACAAATTTAACCCCCAACCAACCCAATAATCATGAAATCATCTCCCTGACCCCAGAAAGCATGGGCCACAGCCACCCCTGAACCCATCATTGGAAAGAGGGCATACTGGATCATTCAGGATTTCACCCTGAGCCAAGGGTAGGGTCAGCTTCCCTGGGGGACAGATTTGTGAACAAAACTTGGTCTGTAGCAAGGAAAGAGGAAAGGAGGGAGGAAGTGGTGTGCATAACCAGTGTCTGCTCCAGCATTCTTCAAGGGCCCTTGAAACTAGAGATGAAAACTTCCCATAGGGGCCCTTACCCCAGTTGTGTTAGGAGTTGTATCCAGAACAGAAAGATATTTTGAGAGTTCTTGTAACTTTATGACTTTCTCTTTTTGTTTTGTTATTTTTATCCCCTCTGTTTCCTTGTTTTACCAGAAGAGAGCATCCTTAACTTAGAACAACCTAAGAAAAGCTGCCTGCTCGCTCCTGGGACAGCAGCGTGGGAGAGACTGCCTCTCTGGCTCTGAGGTGGAGGCAGGGAGGCTCCTCCCCGCAGAGACCCTCCCCTTCCTGGGCAGAATGGAGCAGACTAGGTAAGGACAGACTGTTCAAACAGCACTCAGCCGGTGTGCGGCACGTAGTAGGTGCCCAGAGGGAGGCTGGGATGAGTGTGTGGAAGCAGATACGATGCAGAGGGAAGCAGAGCGGCGGGGGAGAAAGGCTCTGAGTTTGGTCAGAGCTGGGTTTGAGTCCCAGCATTGCTAGGAATGCTGTCCAGGTGGCACGAACCTGGCTGTGTGAACTGGGGCAGGCCACTTACACTCTCTGGGCCTGTTTCTTCATCAGCAAAATGGAAGTAATACTGATGACCCCAGAGGAGTCTTGTGAGAATCAGAAATCATTGCATGTAAAGCTTCTAGTAGGATGGGGCCTGGCACTTAATGCTGATAGAGGCCTAGCCCTGAATCAGCTCTACCAACACCACCTGTCTCCCTGCTCACCTCCTGGTGGGGGGGAGGGTCGTCAGAGAATTGGCAACGTCGCCAGGACCACGTTGCTATTGTGGGATTTGTGGATGAGATGGCAGGAGTAGAATCCATCTCACTTGTAAGCATCACACGTGTGCCCACACCCTCCAACATCAAGCTGCCAGGGACCCTGGTTCTCAGCTAACGTCTGCATTCCCCTGAGCTTTAAGGTGAGGTCACCCTGATTATAAAAGTTCCTGGCCTCTCCCGTTCCTCCCTGGGCATTGACCTCAAATCTGGCTCCACCATCAACTAGTTCTGTAGCTTTGGAAATATTGCATTTGCCTCCCTTTGCCTCTGTTTTCTCACCTGGTAAAATAGGGATACTACTAGTCCCAACTTTATAATCCTAGTACCAGCTAGGGCTGTTGTGAGAATTTTGCAAACTGTGCACATAAAGCCCTCAGCACAAGGCCTGGAATAGGTCGACTGTGCCTGTGACTATGGAGGACCTGCAATTTCACCCCAGCCCTTCCCCAGGTGAGCTGGTTCATAGGCCAGTGAGGACAAGCATCATCATGGCCAGCTTCCACCACCTGTAGGTTTGCCTCCATCGGTCTGTTGGGGTGGCCTCTCATTCCAGGATCTTGCTTCTGACTCTCACAATGGCTCTGTTGGGTTTGGACCAAAAATATTCCCATTTTGCAGATGAGTAAGTTGAGGCCCGGGGAGACTATATATAGGTCTCCCCCACTTTAGGAAAGTTTGTGTTATGTTACTTCACTTTTACAGAAGACCTACATTAGTACCTAATTTCCCTAAATGAAAGAAATCCAAAGAAGATCTTTGCCTTTGCAAACAAAGGTGAAAAAGCGAAAATGGTCTGCGGTGTGGGTTTTGCCGGGAGCCGCTATAGAGGCAGGGCAGCCCCCAAGCAGAGCAGCGACAGCGACAGCGGCCACACCGAGCTCCTTCCCCGGGAGCCGCACTCAGCATCTCAGCATCAGGACGCGACAGCTCTGAACTGTGCCTGGGAGCATCTGTACTTTATCCAGATTTGTTTTGTGCATCTATTAGCAAGATGTGGCCTAAGATGTCAAAAAATCCTAAGAGAGGTGATTTTTTGGGCCTGGGAACGCTCAGAGTTTCTTCCATGTAAGTGATTGCTTCTGGGCTTTATGCCATTTGGGCTTAGGAAAAGTGTCATAGGCGCACTCTACTTTCAAGGAGTGGGGAGATCCGTGATCCTGGCAGAAGCAGGACTTAGTCCCAGGCCTCCCGACTCCGTGTCTGGTGCTCTCTCCACCCCACCCCTCCGGTATGAAGAGTAAAGGCTGAGGCCTGGTGGAGAAAGGGTCAGGGACTCGGTCCCCTCGTCTCAGCTCCTACAAGGCCAGAAAGGGCTTTGACCCTGCCCTCCCCACAGTCCCCACTCGCCCCATCTGGCTGCCAGGAGGCCTCTAGTGGAGAAGTGAAAAATGAGCCACTAAATGTATTATGACTTGTGAGGCTGTCTTAATAATTAAGTTTTATTAAAACGAACACTGAGAAATTTCCTGACACGGCTTGCCTGGCAGAGCTCATCAAAAGGTGATAAATGAGTAGGTTTGGAGGAAAGAGAGATGTAGAGCGGGAAGCAGGGAGAGCGGGAGGGACTCAGGCCAGGGAAGCAGGAGGAAGGAGGCCGGAGCACCCTGCCACAGGCCGCACACAGGGCCAGGCCTCCTGCACCCCTGCTTCTGCAGGGGCCACGACCCGGCCGGGGACTTGCACAGTGGCCTGGTGAGGGCGGCTGCTTTTTCAGAGCAGATCTCGAAGCCTGCTGGGCCACTGCTGGCTGTGATGGCTTGCCTTCCTGAGCCTCCCCCTCTCCCTGAGCTGTAAAAGAGACATGAGAATTTTCTTCGTCTGAAGAGGGCTGAGCAGCCCTCCATGGTAGGAAAGTTGGCCGTTCCTTCTGCAGACATTTACCAAGCTACTCACCAAACCAATAGCGGCTTCTTCTGGAAAAGACGCTGGGACTGGGAGATGAGCTTACTTAGAGCACTTCTGTTATCTGGATCTCCTCTTCTACAATAATCAGGTGTAGCTTTTGTACAGAAAACCAACAGATACCTCCAGCCCACACACATCCGAAAGTGCTGGGCTGAGGGGCAGGGCGAGGTGGAGGGCACAAGTGAATCCAGACCCGGGCCTTGCCCCCAGGAGACTCACGGTGCTCTGGGGAGAGGGGTGTGGGGCCGGGAGGGATGTCGTTCGTGGTGAGTCTGTGCCAGAGGCTGCGGCAGAGGTAAACCCAGGCCAGCAGCACCGGGAGGAGCCTTCGGAGAGGTTTACCGGACAAGGGGACACCTGAGCTGAGTTTTGAAGACCTGGTCTGTTTAGTCGAAGAAAGGAGGAAGTGGAGGAGGGAAGGACCCGAGGGAAAGCCCAGAGGCATGAACAAGGGCTAGGAATTCAAAGTCTTGCAGCTCCTTCTGTAAGGATATGGGGTACAATCTCTGATGGGTTCTTCAGTTCCCACACAATGGTGTCAATTCTACCATCTGCTGATAGCGCAGCCCTCAGTCAATAGCCCAGAGTAATGGCATTCTGGACCTCACTGGAAAATAGAGTCTCCGACCACTGTTATCCCCATCTCTTATTAAGAAAGAAAGAGAAAAGCCTGTGGAAGGAATTGTTATTTATGGAGGAGTGAGCGAAGGACATTTGCGCCCTGGAAGTCTAGGTTTTATCCTTAAATCAAGTCAGGCCATCAGAAAACGTGTACCCAAGGAAAGAGAGATCAATGGGACAGAGTGGAAATGCCAGAAATAAGCCCTAATGCCAATGGGAATTCAGGGCCAGGTAAAGGTGGCTTTGCAATTCAGAGAGGAAAGGATGGTTCAGTCAGGGGACCCTGGAGGAGGGCTGAGTGGGCTTTGGGAATAAAACAAAGCTGAAGGCTCATGCCTCACACCCAAACATGGATCAAACATTTACATGCACAGAAGGAAAAAAAAAAGAGAGAATACAAGATATAGGAAGGAACATGGATAAGATTTTTGTAATATTAGAGTAGGAAAAAAATCATTCTGAGAAAAACAATGAATCTCAAAAGCCACAAAAGACTGACTTATTTGATTACAAAAACATAAAAGTGTCTATATGCTGAAAAAAAGTCAAAAGAAAAATAATTGTGTGGGAAAGAGACTTTCAATGGGAAGGCGCTAAGGGGTTTTCAGCAAAGGATTGTGGGGAAGTGGATGGAGTGGGGGATGAGTCGTCATAGTTAAGTTTAGATTTTGAAAAAACAAACCCACAAACCCTCTCTGGCCGTAAGTGGGGGAGGTAGAATGTGGAGAGAGGGTGCGGGGATCCAGAGGAGGCTGTTGCCATCGGCCAGATAGGAGGTGATGGTGGCTTGGGGCAGGCTGCAGGTGGGATAGCCAGGGGCAGGAGCGGACACCCGCGGTGGGCTTGGTGGCACCATGGATAAAGGGCTGGACGGTAGCTCTGCCATCCACTGAAACAGGAAAGACAAGAAGGGACAGATTTGGTGGCTGGGTGGGGGTGTATGCTTCTTTCTAGGCTTGAATTTGCGATGCCTTTTTTTTTTTTTTAAAGATTTTTATTTTATTTTATTTATTTGAGAGAGAGAGTGAGAGAGAGAGAGAGAGCACGTGAGAGGGGGGAGGGTCAGAGGGAGAA
>NC_138375.1:54686879-54711029 GCF_054177405.1 Leptonychotes weddellii | reverse complement strand
TCCCCTCTCTCCCATGACATCATCCTTGCCTGATTTTCATCTCTCCTTCCTGGCTACTCCTCTGCCTCGTCTGCTATAAGACTTGGTCGTAAATCATTTACTCTTCTCACTCTTCACTCTTTCCTTGGGCGATTTCATCCATTCTTTTGACTTCAGTCACCATCGCTTCACGGATGAGGTTTGTATCTTTACTCCAGACCAGTCCTCTAAGCCCCAGCCCTACATCCCTGCTTTCTCATTGGACATATCCCCTCGGATAGGTAGCACAGCTTGAACTCATGCCCTATCGCCTGCCAGCCATGTCTTCCTCTTGGGTTCACCTTTCCATGAATGACACCACTATTCATCCTGTTATGCACTGCAGATTTGGGTGGCATGCTTGCCTTTGCCTTTCCTCTCCAGCTTCATACCGCATCTATCACCATGTCCTGTCCATTTTTAACTCATAAATATCTTTTAACCTTCCCACTTGTCTCCATCTCAATTTGGAACACCCTAGTGCCAGCTAAGCTTTATTTCTTTCCTGGACCATTCATTGCAAGAGCCTACTCACTGTCTCCCACATCTGTCCTGCACACCCCCTCACTTGTCCTCCAAACCACAGTTCACGAACATAAGGCTAATCACTCTATTCATCCCTTCAAAGACCCTTCAGTGGTTAAATGGGGCTAGTAAGGTAGAGTTTAAGGTTCACAATGTGGCCTTCCTGATCCCCCCCTGCCTGATTGTCCTGCTACTCCCCCTGACTCCCTGAGTCCCAGAGAAACTGGTCTTTCAGTGGCAGGAATGGACCATTTCCTTCCCTCTTGGGACCTTGCATCTCTTCTAGAATGCTCTTCCGATGTGCTCTCATACCTGTCTGATGGGCAAATTCCTACTCACTTCTTAGGTCCCAGTTCAGAAAGCCTTCTCTGCCCTTTGGTTTGGATGACATTCAGAGCAGTATCTCCATGTCTAATAATGTATGTATCAGTATGCTACTCTGATCAAAGTCTTTCTTTCCCAGTGAACTATAAGCCCCTTGAGGTCAGAGACCTTGGACAAGTAACTGAAGCCTCCATTGTCTCATCTGTGCAATGGGAATAATAATGCATGCTGGGGAGGGGAATTCCAGGCAGAGGGAGCAACATGTGCTGAGACCTAGAGTTTGGGAATTCAGGGAATGGTAGGAAGGCTGGAATAGCTGAACATAGCCGAAGTGAAGGGAGTCAGGCAAGTCATGCAGGGGCACGTGAAGCTGGGCTTTATCTTGAGATCAAGGAAGAGCAGGGCAGTGACATGGCCAGATATAGTCCAACAGTTTAGCAGATATTGAGTGTCTACCATGTGCCAGGTACTTGGGATAAATCAATGAACAAAATAGATTTAAAAATTCCTTGTCCCGTGGAGGTTATATTCAAGTAGAAGGAGATAGACAATAAATAGACTCAATAAATTAATTAGTTAAAGGGAAGATTGATAAATATTATGGTAAAAGTATAAATAGAGCAAGGAAAGGGAAACTGGGAGTTACTGGGGAGTGATGAGGAAGGTGGGTACAAGTTATAATTTCAAATGGTGTCCTCAGAGTGAGGCCTTCTTGAGAAGTTGACTTTTGAGCAAAAACTTAGAAAAAGCAAGGGATGAGGCACATAGTTATTTGAGGAAGACATGGTCCAGGCAGAGGGAAGAGTTAATGCAAATGTCCTGAGGCTGGAATATGCCTGATGTGTTGCGGGGAGAGCAAGGAGCTCAGTGTAGCTGGAATGAAGCACACGAAGAAGAGAGTGGAAAGAGATGATGCAGAGGTAAAAGGGTCAGATCAGCATAGCTATTATAACGAATTAACTTTGGGGTGAAATGGGGAGGGATTGGAGGATTTTGAGCAGCGGCGGGACACAATCTGCTTTATGTATGTATGTTTTAATTACACTGGCGAGGCCAGAGAGGAGACTGAAAGTGGGCGGTTGGAGACAGGGTAATCATTGGAGATTTTAGAGATAGCTAATTCATGTTTTTATATAACAGACTTACTGAGATAAAATTTACATACTATATAATTCACCTATTTAGAGTGTATAATTCAGTGTTTTTTGGTATACTCACAGAGTTCTGTGACCATTAACACAATCACTTTTAGAGCATTTTTATCACTTCCAAAAGAAATTTGTTCCCACTAGTAGTCACTGCTCATTTTCTCCCAAGCCCCATCTGTAGTCCTCGGTAACCACTAAATATACTTTCTGTCACTACAGATTTCCCTATTCTAGGCGTTTCACATAAACGGAATTATATAAGAGGTAGTTTTTTGTTGAAAAAAGTCTGTACCCTCTTTTTCACTTAGCTTAATATTTGTAAGAGTCATCTATGTTTTGGCAAGCATCGGTACTTCATTTCTTTCTATGGATGAATTATCTTCCATTGAATGGATACCTAACACTTGTTTATCCACTCATCATTTGATGGATGTTTGAGCCGTTCACACCTGTTGGCCATAGTGCACAGCGTTGCTGTGAATATTCATGCGCAAGTTTTTGTTGGAACACTTGTTTTCCAGTCTCTTGGGGATATACCCAGGAGTGGAGTTGCTGGGTCATGTGGAAAATTCTATATTTAACTTACTGTGGAAGCACCAAACTGTTTTCTACAATGACTGCATCATCGTACATTCCCAGCAGCAGTGCGTGAGGGTTCCAGGTTCTCCACGTCGTGCTGCCGATCCTGAAGTAGATCTCTGGGATAGCTAATCTTTATTAAATTACATGTCAGGCACTATTCTTTTTTTTTTTAAAGATTTATTTATTTAGTTGAGAGAGTGAGAATGAGAGAGAGTACATGAGAGGGGAGAGAGTCAGAGGGAGAAGCAAACTCCCCGCTGAGCAGGGAGCCCAATGCGGGACTCGATCCTGGGACTCCAGGATCATGACCTGAGCTGAAGGCAGTCGCCCAACTGACTGAGCCACCCAGGTGCCCCCATGTCAGGCACTATTCTAAGCACTTTTCTCAACTGTCTCCTTTAATCCTCATAATCACTTGATGAGGTTGTACTATTATCACCCTGTTTTAAAAACTGAGAAAACTGAGGCTCAGAGAGTTGCAGAGATTTGCCCAAGGTCACATAACAGGTAAGTAGTAGAGGTGAGAGAGATGAAGATGCTGTGGACTTAGGTGAAACAGATGCACATGACTTAATAGAAGTTACTCCACGGTGGACTCCCCCCCCCCGCATTTCCCTGTTCCAGTCATCATCCCTAAAACTAGTGGCTTAAAACAAAACCATTTATTTTCTTCTTGCTCATCATCTCGGTGGGTGAGGAATTCAGGAAAGGCTTGTTTGGGTGTTGGCTCAGTTTCTCATGCAAGTGCAGCCAGGTGGTGGCTGGAGCTGGGGCCTGGCTGACCATCCAGCTCACCTCAGGGAGCCTTAGGGTCTTTTTACGTAGTCTATGTGAGTGGACAGGTTTGGACCTCCTTACAGCCTGGTGGCCTCAGGACAGGCATACTGCTTACGGATCAGCTGAAGGTCTTAAGAGAGCGTTCCAGTAAGCAAGGTGGAAGCTGAGTTGCCTTGGATGATCTAGCCTTAGTGGGGTCATTTGATCACATGGGGTCATTTCTGCTGAACTGTATTGGTCAGTCAAGTACCATGCAGATTTCAAGGGAGGGTACACACACCCCAGCTTCAATGGAAGGATTGTCCAGATGACACTGTAGATGATACTGTGGGATGCAGTCATCCTGGGAAATAGTCTGCCGTGCCCGCCCTTGGAGGAGGAGGGACCCAAGCCCAGCTTGTGATGACTGAGTCCTCTGTGACCCTGCACTCTAGGATTTCCTCTGCTCACCTCCTGCCACCCCCAATCCTAGCCTAGGGTCTGAGGTCCTGAGCCAGGTCTCTCTCTGAAGGCCAAGGCCTAGCGTTGGCCTAAGCTGCTTTACATGGGGCTAGCATCTAGGCAGGGATTTTTAGGTTGGCTCTACCCTGGGGACTGGACCCGGGGCCAAGAGACACTAAATGGAGCTGCAGGTGTTGGCCAAGTAGAATTCCACTGGCTAATGAACATCAGGAGAGAAAACTGATGGACATGATCCTCTTGGTGAAAGGGATCTCCACAGTGAGATCCAGCTTGGACTCGATAGTGGTTATGGGGGACGGAGTGGCTGAGAGACGCACACTTATGGACATCATTTGTGCACCAGGCACAGCCAAAGCACACCACAGGCATTTTCATCTCAAGTCACCATCCCACCATCCCAGCAACTCTATGGGGTGGGTACTATGTCCTTGTAGAAAGGGGAATACAGAGGCTCAGAGAGGTGAAATAATATGCTCAGAGTCACACAGCTGATAGGAGGTTGTGCCAGGACTGCAAGGAAATTCTCCTAACTCCAAATTCTGTTAGAGTGCTCTTCAAGAGATGTGCCCCAAAGTTACTCTTAGATCCATTAAAAAGTAAATTGGTTCCAGGGGTGAAGTTCCATTCCTAGAGGGTGCGTGGCAGGGGACCTGCTGTCAGAGGGTGGCATGGTGGCCACGGACGTCTGCGGGCTGCCTTCCCCAGCCCTTCAGCACGAAGCCAGCATGTTGAGAGACACGACAAAGACCATTGTATTGAAATGGGGGCTACTTCCCCAAGTACAGTAACTTTCCTTTAAAGTTAAATTGAGAAACTAAATGATGGGGTGATACCGTTTTAATAGCGGCTGGGCGTAAATGCATTTTGAGGGCAAATGGTCCTTCAGAAAAGAGCATTTCTAATGTTCTTTCAAACTGTCAATTTGGAGGGTGAAAGGAAATGTGATTAGAAGACCGAAATAACACGAATTTTGAGACCAGCAAAAAACGTTGACGGCACGAATGTGTAATTTAAACTGCCAAAGTGCTAGCACATTTTTGATGCCAAATATACTTAATCAGTAATAATCCTATCCCTCAAGAAGGCTCCTAATTTGCTTTATTGCCTTTTTAGATTTGTCCCCTTTCATTTTCGAAAATATAATCATAGTTCAGCGACTCCATCTGTGAGTGCTCCGGCGACGAATTCTGGGTGGTAATGATGTACAGCCAGCGAATAACAATTCCTTAATCACGCTGTTTCCTCTACTGTCGCCTCATTTGAATTCATGGTTTTCAGAAAATTCAATTCTATTTGCAATTTCATCCAGAAATTACTCAGATAAATAACCGACAGAGTAAGAGTTCATTTGTTTGCTAGGAACGAAGCGAAGGGGAGGGGCGAGCGAGAAAAGAAACGGCAAATGACAAATTTGATGAAAAGCATCACAGAGAAGTTTTACTTTTCTGAGCGGCGAGGGGAAGGGTGGCAATTTTACACCTGCCCGTGTCAGCCCCACCCGTGGATGGGATGCGCCGGGGGCCCCTGAATGAGACTGCCTCCTAGATCGGGCTGGGCCTAATGGCCCTCTCCGGAGCTTTTACTGGCCTTCGCTGACATTGGCGATGCTCTGGCTCTCGTTCCAGGTAGAAATTTATGATGGGACATTTGTGACCCCCATTGCCCTCTTTATCATCTGAGTTTCGTATTGGATTTTTGCAGCCACACAGGCCAGGTGCTTTCTGGCTGCAGAGGAGAGACCTTACCTGGGCTTTAATCTTGCCCATTAAGATTCTCCGAGTTTCTACAAAGAAAATGAATCATCATTCACAAGGCAGACTGACATCTGTTGGCCTTCTGCCTCTGTTAGGGAGATTCGGCCCATTATGCACCCCCTGTCAGAGAAGATCCAGTCACCACATAATATGTCTCTGATAGGCACTCAGCACCCAAATCTGTTCTGTTCTCAGTCCCAGGTGCTATCGACCAGGCATCCTCCGAGATGTTTCCATAGGGAGCAGGACTGGGGTAGAAATGGAGCCACGATGGTGTCCACTGGATGGCAGTGTCACCAGGCATTTCTGAGGATGGCCTTGCAGACAGTCACCAACCTATGACAATAGCCACCAGCTCAGGCTTTATACAGGGAAGCTCCTAGGACAGACACCGTCTGCCCCATGCTCCCCAGGAAGCAGATGTCATTATCCAATGATGACACTCAGTTTTTCAAGAAATGTTAGTTGATGTTCTTCCAGGGTAGACATACCCAGTCGCACAGACAGCCAGGACGTCCACAGTGGAGGGGAAGCTGAGGCAACTCTCTGGAACGCAGAATGATACCCAAGGTACTCTGCTCTATAACGCAAGCTCCCTATCAGAACTATATTTCTCACCAGTAATTAGTTTGCAGATATTTTAAAATTAAGGTTTCTTTTAACAAATTCAGGGTGACAGGAGCTAAATGATATCAATGCCCTTTAACCAAAGGCCTCCGGGGACACACTTTAGTTGAAGAGAGTTGGGTTTCTTGACTCTGTGGTGAGAGGGAATGTGCATCATGGAGGATGGTGAAGGCCTGAGCAGGAGGGTGTGAGGAAAGACTCATCCAAGGATTTAGGCTTGTGCCAGGTGAGTCTAAGGGAGTGCTCAAGGAAGTGGGGCTGTGCTCTGGGTTGGATGTTGTCAGCCTGCGAGGGTAACTCTATCATTGTGGATCTTTATAAATTCTATTGGTAAGGCAGAAGGAATGATACTGTCATGGGTAAATAAGTAACCGTTACCCAGCTTAGCTAGAAAAGGGGGACGTTGGTCATTTTTATGGTTTGGACAATGTTCCATTTTTGTCTGTGCTCAGACATGACTACAAAGTGGTCTTATTTGTGACTTGCTCCATCCTGGTCCATGTAGCCCTGCCTGATGTCTATGTTCTGTGAAATCATTTACATTCAACAAGTCAACACCAGGGCCCAGCTGTGAGTGCCAGGCCAGCTCCCACCTATGATAAGCTTCTTCAAGGTCATGAACACCTTCTTCATATTTAGGTTCTCAGTAATTTCACACATTCTAAATATTTTCAAGCACCCCCTCCTCCCCTACTGCAGGTGTCAGGTTCCGGGACACAGCTCAGCCCTCTCTGGTCCTGCAGAAGCAACAATTACAATGGAGTGTGGCGAGTGCCCTGCTTGAGCTACACAAGGATGTTATCAACTACAGAATGCAAGGCATGCGGCATGGCCAGGGGACTTCTGCAAGAACTGAGCCTTCAAAACAAAGAGGAGTTGGCCAGAGAAAGAGAAAAAAAAAGTGTTTCTAGTGGGGGGAACCACTGGGTCAAAGCTTAGATCCTTAAGATCTGAGAGCTACAGGGCGTTTGGTGAGGTGAAGCTGGACAGTTGGCAGGGACTAGACCAGGGGAGGCCTCACAAATTTTCCAGGGGTGTCTGGGCAGAGTCTAGCCTTACAGAGAGTCATGGAAGGGTTTTCAGCTGGGAGAGACATGATCCCACATAAGTTTTAGCTGAAGAGATGCTCACAGAATGGGAGAAAGGAAGATAGCCCTCGATGGCCGGAATGGACATCTGGATTTGTGAGTAGAGACCCCAGGACCGCACAACTGCTTCTGGGTATCCAAGCAGAGAAGAACTTTTATGGGGAGCTGGGACTGAAGGTGAAGTTGAGAGCACTGACCCATTACTGAGCCCTGGGCCCCGCTGCTACTCCTTCCAGGGTTGGCTGACATTGACTGGGCACTCAGCAAACCCAGGGCGTTGTTCAAAGCCCTGTACAGGATCATTTTATTTTATTTTATCCTCACAATGGTGCTATGGAGAAGGTGCTTTTTTTTTTTTTTTTTTTTAAGCTCTGAGTTCTAGGGAGGAAACTGAAGCACAGGGACCTTAAGCAATTTGCTCAAGATTATCCAGCTAAGTGGGGGAGCTGGGGTTCAACCCCAAGTAGCCAGTTCAGGACCTGTGTTACTTTCCTCTGTGCTCCCCCCAGCCCTCCAGGTGCCACGCTCCACTCTAGCTCTTTATGTGCTGTGGCTCCTGCGCACCTCACAAAACTGAGTGTGGGGCTCAAGGTGGCAAAGTCAGGGCCCAAAGTGCAGTCTGGAAAGGAAAGGCTACTTTCAGGAGGAGAATAAAGGGCTGGAAGCTCAGCATTTATGGAGAAGCCTTTTTAACTTAGCAAGCGTGCCAAGTGCCCCACACACAGCTTGCTGGTTTTGCACTAGAAGTTTGAGATTATTATGTATGTATGAACGGATGTATGAATAGATAAATGAACCAACTAACTGCCTATCTTTGAAATAAATGACAATAGAACACGGTGCAGATAAGACAGGAGAGAGCTGGAGTCTCATGCCTGAGAAAGCTTTCTCATGAAGGTACTCTGACAATGGTAACCACGTGGGGAGAATTTGCTGCCTTGTGCACTAAGTGCAAAGGGAAATGCTGCCCCTGCGCTTCCCAGCTGTGCAACCCTAGACCGGTCATTTAAACTCTATGACTCTCAGTTTTCTCATCTGTAAGATGGGAATAATCAGGCTCACTTTATAGGGTTGTTTCCAGAATTAGAAAATACATTTTAAACGTCTGTTAGGGTACGTGGCACATAATGGGTACTGGGTAAATAGATGGTAAATATTAAAAACTCTAATTTTATACCAGTGTTATAGATCATTGAAAAGCAGAACTGCCTTTCTCTGTAATGGGAGTGGAGGAGGAGTGAGGAACAGGCCTGGCATGGGGTCCAGACCAGCTCATGCACTATTATTTGTTTGCAGTGTCTTTTCATTTGTGGCTTTATGTCTAACCCAGTTTTGAAAATGGTTAAACAAATGGATGCTTCTTTGGTAATTGTTCCCTTTGGTGGTCAGTGTTTCTCAAGCAACTCTCTATTACCGAGTCACCATGGCAACCTGCCCACTAAAGAGGCTTGCGCGGCTAGCCCATGTTTCTCCCAGGGAGCAAGCCGCCACTCCTCCAAGTGCCTAGGGCCTCTGGGACTGGGCTAAGAAAAAGGACAGTGCCCAGTGTAAGTGCATCTACCTGAAGGATCTGAAATGTGGGCGGGAAGAGGGAAGGAAGAGATCTGGTACACAGAGGGCACATGAGAAATGCTGGTGGAAGTGGAATGAGACGGCACTATTGTGGGGAAGAGTTCTAGAACAGGGCAATTGCCCTGAATCCAAAAATTTAAAATGCTCTATGCAGCCAGGAAGTGATGGTGGGAGCTCTACTGGGGATTGTTCTGGCCTGGGATAGTTTCATTCATTCATTCATTCATTCAACAATATTAATAGGCCAGGTGCTATTATACAATGAAATAGATACAGTGTCTATCCTCATATAACTCACAGAGTAGTGAGGGAGACACAGAAATGAACAGATAAGATCCAGAGGGCAGGTGCTGCCAGGAGGGACTCACAGAGTGCAGGACCCCAGACTTGGGGTAACCTGGGAGGTTTCTCAGAGGAAGAGCCATCAAACCTGGCACTTGGGATGGGTAAGTACGAGTCATCCGGAAGAACAGGGGTGTGGATGACTGCTCCAGGTGGAAGAAATGGCATGTGTGGATGACTCCAATTGGAAACTCAAGACCATCTGTTTCATTCAGGGTCTTATTTGTAAATGACAAATGCTAAGCCTGGCTTATCTGCACAGAAAGGGGATTGATTAAGTGACATTAGCTGGCTCACTGAATCTCTGAGAGACCAAAATCAACTTGAGGCCGTGAGCCAGGAGCAAGCTCCGAAACGACATTTAAGAACTGGCCCTGTGAAGACTCCCCACCCTGGCAGCTGGCACTGAGACTAAATTCCAGATGCTGCCCCTGGAAACTAGATATGGTGGTTTCCCTACCACTCCCTTCACAACAGATTCCATGTGGTTCCTCATTCTTCAAGTCACAGCTTCCAGTTCAAACTTCGGGGCAGGAGAATTTGGTTGATTTGGCCTAGGACATTCATGTTCACCATAGCTGCAAGGGAGGCTGGGGTGGAGGGTATTTGGCATTCCCAACTTTATGGAGGGAGGTGGGATCTGCCTCATCAGGTGAGTGTTTTTCCAAATATAGTATGGAGGGATAAGCAACAGCAGTGAACTAACACGGAGAGCACCATCATGGAAGACACTGGGCCCACAGAGGTAAATAAGACATGACAATTGCCTTCAACCTAATGAAGTGGCAGTACTCTCCATAACGCAAGAGGATAGAGAAAGTGCAGGGAGGAGATCGGTGCTGAAGATGGGCAAGGAATAGAAGGCTCAACATCAAGGCTCCAAGTTGGAATCTTGGGATTGTGATGTGGTAGGAACCACTTTGACACCCCATATGAATAGTGCTGACCTTGAGCCATTCTGCCTGTGAGGTCTGTCTGAGTCAGTGGGACCAGGAGAATATAATGGCATCTTCCAAACATCTGGTTACCCTTCATCTGTCATTAATCTAACCCTTCCTGAAACAATTTTTGTTCAAATTGTAATGACATGTATTATTGGATACTTGAACTTGCAGGGCTATAATTTCACACCTGAGTTCCCCCAAAACATCCCCTCAAATCTTTTGGACTGTTGCCTAATAAATATTGCATAACTCCTCCAAAGTCCTGATGGGTTTGGGTGGTCTTCAACCTTCTGAGAACAGGAGAAAGTGCTGAGGGAGTCTAAGAAGGCAAACCTTAACATTTCAATAGAACTGGAAGCTATAATGGAGGCCCCGCTGAAGAAGGGAGCATTTGGATTCTAATCTCTTTGGACTGGATCTCTGCTCTCCAGGATCATTCACATCAAATCCCTTTAAGCCCTTTATCTCTTAAACAGGACTACAGGGGGACATCTGTATTTCTTTTTGTCCTAGAATGTTTTTGTTTCACCTTTCAGATAATTTTTATTATTATGTATTTATGTAATTCTGCTGTTCTTCTAACTTGCTAATGCTGGACAGACATCATTGAGGAAGTCTATAGTCACCTAGAATTCTCAGCACTGTGGTCAGTAGAATAACGGCCACCCCAAATACATCCATGTCCTAATCCCTGGAACCAGTGAATATATTATGTTACATGGCAAGGGAGAATTAAAGTTGCTGATGGAGTTAAAGCAGCTAATTAGCCGACTTTAAGATGAGGAAATTATTCTGTATTATTCAGGAGGACCCGATGTAATCACAAGGTCCTTTAAATGTGGAAGAGGGGGCCAGAAAAGTGAGACTCAAGGAGAGATTTAAATATTCTCTGTTGGCCTTGAAGATGGAGGAAGGCAGTCACAAGCCAAAGAATGCAGGTAACCTCTAGAGGACGAAAAAGGCAAGGGAATGGATTCTCCCTTAGAACTTCCAGAAGGAACCCAGCTCTGCTGAAACCTTCTTTGTGGCATGATGAGACCCATTTTGGACTTCCGACCTCCAGAACTCTAAGATAACAAATCCGTTTCAAGCCACCAAATGAACGTTAATTTATTACAGCAGCAAAAGAAATAGATAGAGTGCTCATTGTCAGGGCCTCACTACCAGGCAAGAAGCTACCAAGAAGAATGAAGGTCCAAGACCCTTGAGGGTGTGGGGTTCTGAACAGAGAACAAATGCCATTTTATGTACACTCGCTCCTGATAAATAATGATCCCAATTTCCTGTCATGGGAGATTTGGTTGTTATGGTGATAGGAAGTTAGTCTGAGCTGAAAGGAACTATTTACCTTATGTGGGGAGCCTAACCCTAAAAATATGCTCCTTTGAACAAATCCTGACATGCTGCATTACCTGTTAGCCATCTTGGCATCAAAAGATTCCTGAGATTTTGTCAGCCAGATAGGTTTCCGTTTTCGGTTCTTGAGGGGTCATATCTCCTGGTGGTGGTAACAGAATTGATGAGCATGGGGGATAGAGGTGAGTTAATGGGGGAAGGAGGACGTTTCAAAACCTAATGGAATATTGGGGTGCACTGCAGCTTGTTGGGAGTGGTGTGGCTCCTGCTACTACAGGGGCTACTCCCAACGTGGTCCTGTAGGCTGAGAACAGAAGAGGATGGAACTCAGAGGTTAAAATAGATACTAAGTGAAAATGCAGGACAATTTCAAGTAAGGAACCCATTTCTAGGTATTTGATAACTGAATTGATAGTAAAGTGAAACCAATGAGACTGGGGCAGATATCTTGATTTTCTTGCATGTCAAATGTCTGTTATTTCCCTTTCTGCTAAGAAATATTTCCCCCATCCCCCTTTAAGAAACTATCCCTCCCCGACTCAATCTTTTTGGCTAAACTGGGGTTACACACATCTGCTAACTCGAGGGTGAGCATAACCTAGAACTGGCCAATCACAGCGTTACATTCCTCTGCCACAGTGATTGGCTCATGGTTGGGCACGTGGCCCAAGCTGGCCAATGAGCGCCCTCCTCATGACCGTTGGGATTGCCAAATGGATGGAAGTAGTTTGGGTGCTGCTGAAGACTAGCTTATTAAGCGAGAGGAGAGTCTCTGGGGTTGGTGGAAACAGCACGGCAGAAAGCGGCCGTAAGGAAAGGAAAACCTCTTGAGGACGTGGTCTGAACATGCAGGTCCAGCCGCGCCCGAGGCCCCCTTATTCAGTCATTTGTGTCGATGAATGCCCCCCCTTAGTCTAGCAGGCGGCAGGGTCACCTTGGGGGCGGTGGGAAGCTCCCCAGCTTGGAGCCCAGCTGGGAATGCAACACCAGTTTCTACCCTGTGTGCCAGGCGCTGAGCCAGGCACGGTGGGTCTTCACCCGGACCTCAAGGGGGTGTAACAAACAATGGGAGACAGGGACATCTAGAGAATAAAACTACATCTAACGTACACCACTGGTTAAGGCAGGAACGCCTATTATGCGTTGGGCACCCGAGAACGGAAACTATTCAGTCAGGGCCTGGAGGGGGTTCCTGTGTTCCCAGGATCCCCGGGGAGGGATGTGAAGGTCCAGCTGGACCGCTTGGTAGAGGGTTAAGGACAAGAAATGCAGATTAGGGCGGGCGTGTCGCAGGTCCTGTCTGGCTTACAACAGGGCTAAGGTAGAAGTGGGAGAGGAGAGGTGGAGTGTCAGGAGCTGCATCCCCAGACCCGTTGCGGTTTCCTGGCAGTCAGGTCAAAGGCTAGAACCCAGGTAACTCGCAGCAAGACTTGAGCTCAGAGACAAGATGTCATTGCCTGAGTTCACACAGCCCATGGGAGAGTTCACTAACTCCAAACCCAGGGCTCTGTGCCCTACTCCACAGCAGCCATCAGAAATGGATTATTCCAGTCCGAGTTCCCTAAACCTCAGCAAGCGAAACAGAAGGGGAGAAAATCCCCGGTCCTCCATCCCCTGGCTGCCTGTAAAGGTACCAGCTGACGCCAGCCGAACTGCGGGGACGCTTGCTGGGCGTACTGGAACGGCTGCTCGCACTCAGAGCCTGTTGAAGGGTAATAAAGGAAGAGGCAGGAGCTGCTCAATATATTTTAAACTGTCAGTCTCTCTAGATTCTGCGGCACGCTTATGAAGGATTGAACAGAACAGATGGCGGGTGGCAATTTCCCTGGTCTTGGCGCAGACTTCCTGGAAGCTGCACAAATCAAGCGCTTCTGTCTTTGCTCAGGGAAAGTAGCAGAGAGTGATCAAGAGAACTGAGGAGTAAAGGACTTGAACTTGAGGTATTGCCCCAACCCCGCCCTTTCACCTTCTTCAGCCCCCACCAGCGTAGCCTGACCTTGAGGCCCCCGTGATTCAGACTCCCTGAGATCTCAGGGAAAGCAGCAGGGTGTAGGGGGAGGAGAGAGGCTGATGGCTGCCGGATGGGATCTGGGGAGACCATATATGTACCTGTGAGGGAAGGAGACAGGCTGTTCTCCTCGGTGAGAGTTCAGGTTCAAACCCCAGCTCTGACTCTTACCTACTATGTGGTCTTAGGCAAGTTTCTCCTTAGTAAGTCTGCTTCTTCGTTTGTAAAGAGGGAATGATAATGTCAACACATAAGGTGGCTGTGTGGATTAATAAATTCCAGGAAAGCCTCTGTAAGCAGGAGCGGGAATCCATCCCAGAGCTCCTCTACGACCTCTTCCCACGTTCTCTCTCCCAGCCATGGTAACACACTCAGCCAGGTCTCCTTTTGTCTTGCTCTCTGCTTTTTCGGTTGACCCGATACAGTCATTAACTGTCAGGGAGGGCTTTTCATTCATTCAACAAACATTTACTGAGCATCTACTATGTGTTCAAGGCTTAGGGAAAGACAAGAGTGAGTGAGAGAGGCAAGGGCCCTGTCTTCATAATGGGGCTTTTTGCTGCTCATGAGATTGATAAGAAAACTGAGGCCCAGAGGGAGGAAGGCCCCGGCCCCCAGTGACTAAGCTAGCCAATGAGGTTAGGACCCATGTATTTACCACCTCTGTGTCTGCAGCTTCAAGCACTAGGCCTGGCAAGAGTGGATGCTAAATCAATATTGGCTCAACTGGTGAGTACATAAATCGATAACTCCCAGTCTACTGCCCTTTCTATGGCCTGTCCCCAAATAATTGGGCAGAGAGCAAGTGTATGGAGGGATAAGGGTTAGTACTTTCCACTGTGTGGCCCCAATCCCCTTCTCCCTCTGTAAAGGGTGGGCCAAGAGAGTCGGAGGGGCTTTCATCTCTCCTCTCAGGACATTGCCAAAGTAACGTAATAATGTCATTCGGAAATGTGGAGCTCATGCCCAGGCCTGCAAATTGTGTCAGGTACATAGCCCTGAGGTCTGAAAGAAATCAGACTCTGAGGAGAATTGTATTTTTTTTTTTAAAGATTTTATTTATTTATTTGAGACAGAGAGAATGAGAGACAGAGAGCACATGAGAGGGGGGAGGGTCAGAGGCAGAAGCAGACTCCCCGCCGAGCAGGGAGCCCGACGCGGGACTCGATCCCGGGACTCCAGGATCATGACCTGAGCCGAAGGCAGTCGCTTAACCAACTGAGCCACCCAGACGCCCCGAGAATTGTATTTTTTAAAAGTGATTGTCAGGCACTAATATTATCCTTTCAGGACTCAACAAATTATACCTCAAACTTTTGTAGGGCTTGGGACAAGAATGCAATGGAAACTGTGATGGGCACAACAATAGCCCTCCAAAGATGTCCTCATCCTAATCCCCGGAACCTGTGGATGATACCTTACCTGACAGAGTTTGCAGATGAAATTCAAGTTGCTAATCACCTGACTGCAAGATGGGGAGATTATCGTGGGTTGTGTGGGGGTGCTCAAGTAATCCTTGGGGTCTAAGTGGAGGACAGAGGCAGGAGAGAGAGAGCCAGCCAGAGAGATGGCAGTGTGAGAAAGATTCAGCGGGCCATTGCTGGCTTTGAAGAGGGAGGAAGGGGCCTCAGGCCAGGGAATGCAGGCAGCTTTAGAAGCTGGAAAAGGGAAGAACATGGATTCCCTCTAGAGCCTCCAGAAGGAACATGGCCCTGCTGGCACCATGATTTTAGCCCCGTGAGACCCAGTTCGAACCTCTAGGACTGTCGGATTATGTATTTCTGTTGTTTTAAGCCACTTAGTTTGTGGTAATTTGTTGCAGTAGCAATAGGAAACAAATGTAGAGGCCCACTTACCCTATGTCTAAATATTTAAAGTTATATATCAAGTCAGTTACGTGCTAAATAAAATGTGTTCTGGCTTCCTACGTTAACAAAGATAGCTTCTTAGCTGCTTGAGTTTGCGGCTTTTTAGCCGCCTCGGAGTTCCTCAGGAGAACATGGCAGTGCAGGGAAAGTAAGCCCTAGCTCCCACTCTGGGCCCATGGCCTGACCCCTTTCTCCTTCCGCTCCTCACCCCTCCCGGAAGAGGCTGCTGCACATGCCTGTGGGCCCCCAGCCTGCTGTGGAAGCCCATCCACAGCTCCTGCAAACAGCTGCTTCTCAGGAGGACAGAGCCAGCAAACTGGCCCGGGCAGAGGCCCTGGAAGCAGTCTCAGGGCTATGAGGACTGGGAATCCTGGGGTCCTGGCACCCAGAGTATGGTCTAGATAGAAGGAGGAGATGGGTTCCTGGTGGGCCTGTCTCCTCGCCTGTGGGGAGGGCATAGCTGGAGGAGGACCACAGGGGCTCAACTAAGCAGGGGTCCCATATAGGAAAATCGCCCTTCCTCCTAGGTATCCCCTTTACTTTCACACAGAACACCTCACTTCTGGTCACCAAACATGTTGGGGTTTCCCTGCACCCAGCAATTTTCTGTGACACCCGCTGGCTGTCCTATAACTCACTCAGGTCTAATGCTGCCCGCCCGGAGCTAGCGTCCGATCCCATAGGCGGAGGGCTCAGTCCTACTAGACTGCCCCCACCCCACTTCAGATGCCAACCACAAGTTGAGGCTCTCCTGTGTTTCTGACCAACCAGCTATAAATCTGAGGTTCTCACGACCTCCTCCTCAGGTTCGAACAATTTGCTAGAGAGGCTCACAGAACTCAGGGAAGCACTTACTTCTATTCACCAGTTTACTAAAGGATGTGCCGAAGGATACAGATGAACAGCCAGAAGAAGAGATACATAGGGTGACGTCTGGGAGGGTCCTGAGGGCAGGTGCATCCCCCTCTGGGTGTGGGTGTGTTTGCCAACTTACAAGCTCTCTGAGCCCCGTACTATTGGGATTTTTATGGGGGCTTCTTCATGTAGGCACGATTGGTCATGTACTCCATTTTGAGCCCCTCTCCTGTCTCAAGAGAACGAGGATGGGCTGAAAATGCCCAGCTTCTAATCAGGGCTTGGTCTTTCTGGAGACCAGCCCCCCTCCGGGAGCCACCCGGGAGCCCACCCAGAAGCACCTTATTGGAACAAGAGCTACTCCTGTCACCTAGGAAATTACAGGGGTTTCAGGAGCCTTGTGTCAGCAACTGGGGTCAAAGACCAAATATTAGAACAAAAGATGCTCCTGGCGCTCTTATCACTCAGGAAATTCTGGATGAGGGTTTCACAAGCTCTCTGTAGGAACTGGGGGTAGAGACCCATATGTATGTATTTCCTATTATCTCATAGTTCCAAGACAGACACGCCTCTTGTCCAGACCTAAGGGTGGTCCTCATCACCAATAAACCTTTGTAAGCCCAGAGAAAGTTGAGTGATAAGTTGATGGGCAGCTGGGTTTTGTAGCCACAGGAAAGTGCCTCAACTTTTTGCCCACTTCCTTTAATCGACAGAGTAAATCTTGCTGAACCAAAGCCTGCTATTTCACATTAGGTGAATAGCTACAGTTCAAATCCATGATGAGGCCTCAAAAACCAAAGTGTCATGGGAAAGAGAACTGCAGAGTCCAAGGTCAGGACCAACCCAGAAAAGTGGGAAGAAAGCAGAACTGACCTCAACCTTTCACTGTTCAAGAGACTGCCCTATAAAGTAGTGGACCTCCTGTGGAAGGGAGTATTCAAGAGCAGGTCAAATGCTTATATCTCTGGGTTTTGTAGAAGGGACTCCTGCACACAAAGGCACAGGTTTCTGTGTCCCCTGGAATATAGTCACATCAGAAAACCTAACAGATCGAAGCCCTGCTTCTTTCTACTCGCCTCCTGTGTTCTGGGTTCTTTTCTGTTATGAAACATGCCTGGGCTGGCAACATTATTCTGTAAATGCACCCCTCCACCCTGCCCTGAGCCAGAAAGATCTCCACCCTAGAAGGGGTTGTTGAGGATGTCAAGTGACTCAAATATGGAGATGTCATTTCCAGAATCACTTGGCAGAAACGACACTGTCCTGAGCGTAGAGACAGAATGCTTTGAGAGGCACACGCGGCTCCTGCAGCCAGACTCAGCGAGGCTGATGGGAGGGGTTTCCCTTGGAGACACTCCTCCTTATACTAAGTGAGGACCCATCTCCAGTTAACCCAGGGCAGAGGCCCAAGGACAGGCCGGATCCTAGGTCAGGTCCAGAGCCCTTTGCAGATGAGCACACACGGAGCCGAGATTGGGGCAGGGACCTGACCATGCACACATCTAATTAGAGCCAAAGTCCCTAGTAAGGCTCCAGGGACCCTGTGGAGCTGGCCCTGCAGGCCTCTCCCGCTTCTCAGAGGCTCAGCCACATGGCCTCCTTTCTGTCCCTAAAAGGACCCTGCTTACTCAGCCCCCAGAGTCTTTGCAATGCTGTCTCCTCCACAAGGAACTGACAGAAGGGGAGGCAACTTACCAAAGGTCACAGAGCTCGTCACTGGCCCACCTGAGATGTGACTCAAGCACCTACCCCACTACACAGGCCTGCAAGGGGACAGAGCTAAAGTTTTGGGGAATGCACAGCCCTGAGCACCAACCCCGGCGCCAGCTCTGATCCCTTGCTTCCTCTGCTAGAGCAGCAGCTGGGCTTACTGTAGTAGACCGTGTCGGTGCTTGCTCATAAAGAGCTGCTCCTGTTCCCCCAAGAACCAGGCACTATGATGGGTCCCAGAGACCCCAGGCCAGAGCAGGCTCTGGGCCTGCAGACACATCTTGTTTCCTGCACTCCTCTTTCTCCCAGCCCGGTCCCCGGCTGGGAAGGGAAGCACACAGAGGTGCCAAGTGCATGCGCAGATGTGCACAACTCATGCACTGGGTGCAGAGACCCCCGTCCCGGTCCAGGTTGGGGGGTGTGAGTGCAGGCTCTGAGGTGTCTCTTCCCAGAGGGCATTCCTTTGTCCTAGGCTCCCTGGAGCTAGCTCTGTTACCTGAATCACAAACCCTCACTAAAATGGCCCCATAATCCCTCTGCTTCCAACCCGATAGATTCTGTTGCATGTCACTGGCTTCAGATGAACAAGAGGGGTCTCGAGGTCTGATCACATCACTGCAGACGTTCTGCAGTCCTCTGACAGGGCCTCTGCAGGCCGGGGATGGTGCCCGGAGGATCCACATTCATGCAAACTGAAAATAAAGTTGACTTACAACATACAAGGGAAGTCACATTCTTGCACACCCGAGGCGGCAGACTTGAGATACATCCTGGTCACACACACTCAGACTGATTGCTGATGAGGAGGGACAAGGCAGGTGGAGAGAGGGATGAGAGAGCAGAGGCACAGAAAGGACGGACATGAACGGGTGCTGGGCTGGGACAGAGATTCGGCACTGGGGCGAGAGGGAGAGGATGCACAAAGCCAGCAGCCCTGCCTGCCCTCGAGGGATGGAACCTCAGCCTGGCAGACACATAGCCTCAGCTCTGAAAGTCTGCCTACTCCTGCTATCTCCATGGCCACCATGCTTTCTCAAACCACCTGATGTTCTTTGGCCAAAATTCCATTCACATTTCTCTGCAGCCCCATTTCTGCCCAAAACTCAGGGGCCAAAGCCATTGCTGCCCCCACTGGAGTCCCCACTGAGCTCCTACCCCTGGGAGAGACCAGGGTAGCCAGGGGCTGAGGTCCTGGCCGAGGCAGGGGACAGAGAAACCGGGAACTCTGCCCCAAGTGTCTAAGCCCCAGGGCACTGACCACTGGGTCCCCGGTACTGTCCTGGGCAGGGGCTTCATCGGGGCTAAGTCCTCTTGTCCATCATCATTTTAGAGTTGACAGAGGTTTGCGTATCACGCAGTCAGCCCGTCCTGCCACCTCTCCTGTGAGGTAGGTACTGTTAATTTCTCCACTTTAGAGATGAGCAAGATGAGGCCCGAGGCCACATCACGGATCTGTGGTTTCGGCTTGATTTGAACTCTGGACCTCTCTGATCTTTTCATTCTGCCACCAAGCAGGATTACATATCATATTCCAGCCTGGCTTCTCCCCCCATTACTCAACAAAATAAACTCTAAAGTCATGGGTGACCTCTGTGGGGCTGAATACGACATACTAACGTGGCTCTTGTTTTGTTGGCTTCTCAGCTGCGTGAAACATTCTTGGTCACTTCCTCGTCCCAGAAACATTCTCCTCTTGGGCTTCCACGATACTGCGCCGGGGTTGGTTTTTCTCCATTTCCCCTCTCCCCTGTCCATTTTCTGCCCTTTCCTGCCCGGCTCTGTCCCCCTGGTCTGCGTCAGCCTGGCTTCCTCGCCCTCTGGCTCAGGCTGGGTTTGGGCAAGGAGAGAGGTGTCAGCAGACTGTAGAGTGGGGAGAGGGGAGGTCAGGGACTTGTTGCTCCAACCGCCTCCTATCCTTCTGCAGGTGTGGTGGTGGCTGGTCCCTGAGGCCAGAGCCCCATGCTGCACTCCATCCCAGCTGCGTCAGGCCCGGGCTTGCTGGTCCCTGGGTGAGCGGCCATCCTGGGGTTTCTCTGACACCACCATACCTCTACGCACAGTCCCTCCTTGACGTCTCTTCCTTTAGACCCCCCGAGTGTGCCAGATTTCTCCTGTGGGGACCCCGAATTGTACAAGATGCTCCCAGTTTTCCTTCTAGTTCTCTGGCCTTTCCTGTTTTGCCTTCTTGTGAGGCTTGCATCCTTTATCTGACAGTCAAACACTGACGCTCCTCAAGCATTGGTCCAAGATGCTCTTTTTGTGTGTGCGATTCCATACATCACCCTGGGTGATCTTCTCTGCCCCCGGGGTTGTCATTGCCATCCTTCCAGGTGACTCCTCAAGGCCTCTTTCCAGTTCAGTCTTGTCTGTGTCTTCCAGAGCTTTCTCTTTCCTAAGGAATGATGACCTACATGTATAAGGCCACAACCCAGAGGTCATCCTTGACCCCTCCCTGATGCTCCCCTCCCACACCCAATCCATCACCTCGTTCCGCCCATCTCTCTCTCTCTCCTCCTCCACACACAGCTGTCCAGGCTACTACCAAATTGTGTCTTGGCGCTTGGCCTTCCCACACTCTTGCTGCTTCTCCCAGCTCTCTGCAGCTGCTCTTTGCAAGGGAGTCAGAGAGATCTTTCCACAGCGCGGAATTTGTCACCCCACCCCACCACTTCAAACCTTCAGTGGCTCCTGGTTGCCCTTGGTGCTTGCGTGGCCTATCATCTCTACCAGCCTCTTCAGCATGCCATGCCTCACTCATCCTTAACCTGCCCCCTCCAGAAACATCAACCCTGCGCTCCTGGTCACCTGGTACCTCCCCTCTGCCCTGGAGTCTTCACGTGTCCTTCCTCACCCCTGCCCTCTTGAGCTCTTAACTTTTAATTTCTGCTCATCCTAAAGCTCTCAGCTTGATGGTCACAGCCTCAAACTGCTTCTCCGGCCCCCCTACCAGGCCGAACTCCTACTACACTGGGCACCCCTCCTGTGTCACTTTGGACAGTTTCAGTTTTACACTTGTTTGTATGTTTCATAAACACCTGCCTCCCCACTACATGAGCACGGGGCCACCTGCCCATCCTTCTTGTTGAGCCATCTCTGTCCTTGTCATCACCCAGCCCCGTGCCGGGCACAAAGTAGGAACTCAGTGCTTGTGGAATGCTTTGCATTGAGACCTCTGGGCCAACCACGGGTGTCTGCCTCCTGGGAACCATCCCTGCCTCTTACTGCGGCAGCCCTGCGTGTGTGCGTGTCATTGTCTTCTCCCCCCATATCTGTTGCCAGGGGTGGCCACGTGGTCCAGGCCCAGAGCCAGTTGTGTGTCTCACTTCCCTGGCCTCAGTAATTAGTTCAGGGCTGGACACGCAACATAAACTATTTGATCATCAAGAAGCCCGGGGAAGTTTTCAGGAGATGCTGCCAAAGACTCTGGCTCTTTCCCGTGGGACTCAGGCCTGATGGGATGTGAGGCTAGAGCTGAGAGGCCAGTTTGTCATCTGGAAGAAGAGACCATCAGGAGCCACCATGTGGAAAAGAAGCCCACACAGGAAGCAGAGCCAAGCAATGGAGAGAAACCAATCCTATTCATATCACTGGATCCAGCAGTGCCTGAATTCCTCCTACCCCTGAATTTGTTAATTATGTGAATCATGGAATCTCCACATTATTTATGTCATCTTGAGCTGGAGTTTCTGTCACTTAATAAGACAGAGTCCTCACTGAACCACCTCTGCCTGTCCGGTCAGCATCCCGATACCTCCAGAAACTTCCCAAGTTCTCATAGGAAAGCGTCAGTCAAGGCTCTCACCTGAAATCACTTTGCTGTGGTTCTACTTCGACGCTGATTTGCCATGTGACTAGGAACATCCCTTTCCTTAAGGTCCTCAGTTTTCTGATCCGTGAAATAACTGGGTCCCTGCTCTGGGCCCCATGGCACCCCATGCTTTTCCTGCCAGGCCATATCATAATTTTCTGTTTCATTATCTGAGCCCCTCTTGCGTCCTGTGGGTGGCCAGGCAAAGCCCTGGTGGTCTGAGAGCAAGGATGGACCACTCCTTTGGGCTCTGAGTCCTCTAAGGTCTGTAGGCCCATCTGCTCTCAGGAGGTCCCAAGTGGTCCGCCCCCAGTGGGCGAAAATGGCCACACACATGCCATCCCATGACTGAACTGGGGTGGGGGCTGCCAGGCCTGGGAAGGAGAATAGCTCCACCAGTCTTAAGGGCTCACCGGGCCCTGACCTGCTGTCTCAGCCTAGAAATACCAGGGTGGAATGGAAGCTTCCCCAGGCTAAATCTTCTTGCCCAAGGCTAACTCAGCAGGGCCCTGCAAAGTGCAGGAACCCACCCACCCTCTCCTTCCCCGAGCAAGCATCCAGTCTTCTTACTGAGAGGCAGTGGAAAGCAACAGGGAGACAGATGCTAAGCTCACACCCCTCCCTCCCACCATGCTCGGCTCTCCTGACACATTTGAGGAACGAGCTGCCGCAGCAGGTGGTGGTGGGACTTCCTGGAAGGCAGCCCGGGGCCCTGGCACCCAGCCGAGCCCGCGCGCGTATTCCTCACCTGTGCCTGCCTGCCAGTTAGCCTGATGAGCTTTGAAAGTGCTGCAATTTGTGGGATGAAAATTCTCTTCTTATTTGCATCTGGCAACGTGGTGGCCGGGAGCAGAGGAAGGGGCAGGTGGGGGCTAAAGGCTTCTGGTTGGTTCCTGGGCCTGTAGAGGAGCTGCTAAATTACACGGACCCCCTCCTGCCCACCCGACTGCAGGGACAGGGAGCATCTGTGGTCCAGGAGGTTCCTCCAAGGGACAGAGGCAGGGATGGACACAGGTGACAGAAGGGGGCTGAGAGGTACAGATGGCAGTGACTGGGGCGGCAGCGGGAGGAGGCCGAGTGTGACAGATGACCGCAAGTCCCTCCTCGTTGCTTTAAGGCTTGCTCCCCCATCCATCCTCATGCGGCAGGCTGGAGGCAAATTCCGCCAAGACTCTGCCTTTGTCCTAGGTCAGGCTTCCAGAAGCAGACCCGGAGAACAGAAGTTGTGTGGGCGAGATGGATCAAGGAATTGCTTCCAGGAGCGACCAGCAGGGGTGGGGAAGAAGAAACGGAAGAGGAAGGCCAGAGGCCACGTGAGGCTGTGATCTCCGGTGTGATCGTGTTGGACCTCATGAAGGCTGCTTGCACTCAGGGTTAGTCCTGCCTCTGGGCCAGGGAGCAGGGCTGTCCTACTCCCAACATGGGCTAAGGGCATAGGGAGGGGATGAAGGAGCCTGAGACAAACTCCCAGGCACTTTGGTCTCTGGGCAATTGAAAAGACGACTGCAGTCACCTGGGGACAGATTTTGGAAGGGTGTGACAGTTAACACGCTCGATGGGACTAATACCCACCCAGAATGGCAGGAGGAGCTTGGTCTGATGCTGAAAGGCAGACCTAGAATTTGAACACAGGACTCTTGGCTCCTATGACCAAAGGGGCTGGAAGGCAAAGCTCAGGGCCAGCCGAGGGAGGAGGTAAGGGGTTAGGATGGCAGGGAGAAGCTGGCCAGGGTGGGGCTGGGGGGAGCTGAAGGGCCTGAGCCACACCCAGAAAAGCCCGAGGAGTCACACTCTTCTTGGGTGTCCCGTGAGCCTACTGGGGACCTGTTGGTTGAGCCGATATGCCCGCATTTCTAGAAACACTGAGGCTGGTGCCAAGGACAGCAGAGGCTTCATGGACGGACCAAGGCCAGGGGTGACATAATGGTGTGAAGCCAGGACATCCGCCTCAGAGCAAACTCTGGGAAGGGGCTTCTTTCAATGGTCCAGGAGCTGACAGTACAGGGCTGAGGGATCAGGGAATCCACCACGGTGTGCCTCTGAAGACGGCCAAGGCTCAGAGTTAAGAAACAGCCTGAATGTTTTTAGATCTTTACATAGTTCCACTTAAGAGTGTGAGGAGGTAAGAGAAAGAGAGCATGGGGCAGTGGTGGGAGGACTGCCTTCCTGCCATGCCCTCTTCCACCCCAGGGGCTGCTGAGGACCAGGGGACGGAGCCCAGCTTTGAAGGGGAGGCTCCAGGTCTGCTTCTTACTCAGTGTCTCCTCTGTGCACTTGCTGATACACTCACCCTGTGCTGGGTTCCAAGCCTCCTTCCCAGCCCAGACGCCCGGGTTTGAATCATGGCTTGCTTCCTCGGGCAGTTGCTTCATCTCTCTGAGA
>NC_138375.1:54655724-54686379 GCF_054177405.1 Leptonychotes weddellii | reverse complement strand
GGGGTAGGGGTTTTATCTGTGACATCACAGAGGTGAAGTGGCTGGTCCAGAATCACATCATGGGTCAGGATTAACCACAGTCCTGTCCTGTTTTGGAGTCTGTGCCTTCGGCACCATCTTGTACCTCTTCCTCCTGGGAGAGAAAGTCAAGGACATGGCTCAGTGCTTGGCACAGAGTGAGCTTACAAAAAAGACAGCTTAACAAAATGACCCCTTCCAATCTCACTTTACAGATGAGGAAGCTGAAGCTCTGAAGGGTGAGCTGTCTGGACTGACAGATGCTGGGACGCTCTGCTCTGGAGCCAGCATTTAAGGGCTTACTCCCTCTTTGCAGCAAAACTTCTACGCAGGCTAAGAGAATCCAGAAGACCTTGGACTTGGGGGAGATCAGACAAGAGAGGCCCCCTAGCCTTCAGGGAACGGGAAGGAGGGAGACACCAAATCCAAGAGGCCAGACTCAGTAGTGAAACCTTGCTAGGAAAGAGCTGGGCTCTGTGGCTGTGGTCTGTGCCGCCCTCTGCTGGTCATGGGCGCTACTGCTCACAGGGGCCTGGGCCCGCTGTTGGGGCTGTTTGCGGCTCAAGCTAGGTCACCAAGTGGGATTGTCTGACACCAGACTCTGGCCAGTTCCATTCCAGCTCAGGCAGTCTCACATCAGCAGCATCCAAGGCCATGTGCCGGCAGCTGGCTGAGCCACGCACTCCCTTCTATTCTGTTCTTGGAGGAGGTGTGACAGTCACTTCTCCCTCCCTGTCAACCCACGTCCCTGGGGCCAGCAAAGGTAGCAGCTTCCATGGTGCACATCCTGCCTGAGCCAGAATTCCTGCGTCCTCCCCAGACTGCCCATCCTGGTTTCCAGGGAGGGCTTGACCCTATCTAGGATGCCCCCCGATTTGGGGGTTTGGAAAGTAAGAGCCCCAGGTTTCCTCTCAGAACTCCAGCTCCTGGAATAATATTAACAGTGCCTGACATTAACTGAACACTGACTATATTCCAGTCACTTTTCTAAATATAATGAATACATAATAAATATATACATACGAAGTTCTCACAACAAACTTAGGAGGGAGGTACTAATAGGATCCCCATGTTGTAGAAGACAAAAACTGAGACTCAATGACATCTCACCAATAGTTTGAGATGCCACAGCCAGTGAGCAGGAGAACAGGATTTGAATCCAGGATTTGGACCGAGGATTTGGTTCCTCAGTCCTTGTTCTTTGACCATGGCACTGCCCAGCTCAAGATGGGCATAATCCATAGAACCCTCTCTGTGGCCAGCCAAGCAATGCAGCCCAAGCTGAGGCATTCAGGCCAGGAAACGGTGCTGAGGTGAGAAGGAGACAGCTCTGATGGATGGAGATGCAGAAGTCAGGGGGAAGGAACGCAATCTCTCAGCCAGGTGGGCCGGGGGAGGATCCCAGTGCTGCCCCTGGAGAGCTGCGAGACTCTGGTAAATTCCCTGCTCTGAGCCTCAGTGTCCTTATCTGTAAAATAATAATAACATTCCTTTCTCTGAGGCTTTTCTTAAATGTTAAATGGAATAAATAATGTGACACTCAGTAAGCCCTCAACAGAGGCGGGTTTCCCTCCTTCCTTTGGCGTTGGACTTAAGCCAGCAGGCCATCTGGAGGAGGCCGGGGTAGTAATGATGATGGAGATGTCGAAAATCCCACCTGCTTACAGTTAGGGAACATCTACTCTGTTTAGCCGGATCACTGTGAATGGCTATTGTCTGTGAGTGCATTAGCTTTGGACTTACTTTTTGCTCCATTTCCATGGTTCATCTATGAAGCTTTTAAAAACACCGGTAGCCGGGTCCTACTGGTTTAACTGGACTGGCACACAGTACATCCAGGATCATGGCTCCCCAAGTGGTTCATGTTGTGCATCCGGGATTGAGAACCACCGAGGATATCCCCTCCTGCCTGCTCTTATCCCATTTAACACCTACTCAGCATCAGAGCTCGGCTCAGGTGTCACCTCTTTCAAGAAATGTTCCCTGACCACCTAGACCAGGCCCATTTTCTTTGTTTCATGCTGTTGTATATTCCTTTCCCTCAGAGAGAATTTATCTTATTTATATTTATTTTTGTGGCCGTTTCAACATCTGTCTCTTTCAGTAGACAATTTTCTCATCTGTAAAATGGGGAAATAAGTTCCTACCTCACAGGGTTCCTGTGGGGATCTAATAACAAACTACAGGTAAAGAGCTTGGGGGTCTTCTAGGTGGTTCCCGGGAATGGCGACTCAGTCCTTGTCACCCCAGGGCCCTTGGGCTAACGCATCGCTGTCTTCTAATTTCCTAAAATAAACACCTGGCAGCATCAAGCATGGGCCTGGCGTTAGTCCGTCTGGATTTAGGCATGAGGCGATCCTCAGGTCATCTGGACTTCCCTGATGGGGGGCCTCATATCATAGACCCTACACTGTGGAATCCTGAGCCCCCAAGTGCCAGCTCCGAGCTAGTATTCTTATTTTGTGTGCCCAGCTTATCTGTCTTTTTGATAATCAGATTATTCACTCAACAAATATTTAACTAAGGCCCAGTTAGGTGCCAGGCTCCGTCCCAAATGCTTTACACGTATTATCTTATTTAAGCAGTTCTGTTTAAATAAAGCCGGTCCCCCTATTGCTAGTTAAAACCTAAGATAAATATCTATAGGGACAGGAGTTGATATAAATGGGTTCAGGGAGGGTTTTATTTGGGGGAGGGGGGATGGTGGGAGGAGTGGTCCTTTAGCTGCTGGAATCTCAGGCCTTATGGAAAAACTCTGCTCTTGAGCATCATCTAATTGTTTCTGCACAAGCCCAGACCTGCCAGATTGCCCTACTTTTAAAGAGAAACCAGCAGCCTGCATTTTTATATGGAAACTTCAGCTTTTAGAAAATGGCTCAATTTGGGAAAAAAAAAAAAGAAGGCATAACACTGTTGAGGCTAACCCAAACTCAGCTGTAAGATGGAATCTGCCCTTGAGCAGCTCTAAGCTTTTGAGGAGAGAGGGTGGGATGTCCTGGAGCCAAGCAGGGACAGGAGCAAGAGAAAGCTCGGGGGAAAAGAGGGAAAAAAGAGACTCGTCTCCTTAAGTCCAGAAAGAAGTTGAGCACGTGGGGAGGTGGTAGAGCCTTGTTGGATGCGATGGTTCATTCCACATGCCAGCTTGCCGGGGCTAAGGGATGCCTAGATAGCTGATAAAACATCATTTTTGGATGTGTGTGTGTGAGGGTGTTCCCAGAAGAGTTTAGACTGAGTACTTTGTCAGTGTGAGTGGGTATCATCCAATCCCTTGATGTCCTCAATTGAACAAAAGGCGGAGGACGGGTGGATTTCCTCTCTCTGCTTGAGCTGGAATGTCCTCTTCTCCCGGCCTCCTCGGACATCACATTGGGTGCCCCTGGTCCTTGCGCCGTCAGACTCTGACTCGGACTAGCACTGTTGGCCCCCAATTCTCAGATCTTCGGAGTCAGACTGAGTTTTCTGGTTGTCCAGCCTGCAGATGGCAGACTGTAGGACCTCTTGAACTTCACAAGCACATAAGCCAACTCCTATAATAAATGTCCTCTGATGTATATCTATATACATCCTATTGGTTCTTTGTCTGTCCTGGAGAACCCTGAGGAATCCAGTGGGAGTGCCTGGCTCCCTGTGTACCAGGTCTGGAACGCCCAGTTTCAGCAGAGACTTGGTGCCCCACTGACCCCAAGTAGCAGAACCTTGGACTTGCAGGACCGTGGGGATCTCAGTTTACGGACTGGAGCCCTTTCCCTGTTTTTGCTTTTTTTTTTTTTTTTTTTTTTCCGCACCACCTAAAGTCTTCTTGTGTGAGGCTAGAGAAGGGGGAGAGTGAATCATGAGAGAGGAGATGCCACACCTGCCCCGGGTCTGATACTGGGTTTCAAGAACAAACAACAAACAAATGGCTGGACATGTCTTCCACTGCCGAATGCTCCTTGGTCCCCCGACGAACAGTTGTCGAGTCAATGACGGGCAGTGGCTCAGCCTGGGAAGATGAGCAGTGAGGCCGGCTGGTTTCTGTCAAGCCTGTAAACTTTAATGCTCACTTCAATTCACAACCCAATTGTCTGTAAATTGAGGCCACTTTCAGCAGGTCCCTTAATTAGAATCTGTTTCTCTAACTCAGAGGCAAGAGGCTGAACCTGCTTTGCCAGCATCTATTGATGGAGGGAGATGGGAGAATCTGCCCTGCAGGAGGGGAAGGATGGGGAGGGACGGGGGGTGGGGGAGGGACGGGAGCCAACTTGGATGTGTCCAGCTGCACGAGGAAGACAGACCAGGGAGCAAATTCTGGGATTGGGGAGGCAGTTTGGCCCCCTTCATTTTGGAACTAGTGAGGATGTTAGTTAAAGAAAGAGCCGAGAGCCAGTAATGACACCAGCAGTGACAACAGTCATAGTCCCAGCCACCATTTCTGGGTCACTTCTTAGGGGCCAGGAAACTGCACATCACCTCACAGAATCCCCATGACAGTTCTCTTGCAGTTCTGTCTTCTGATGCTTCCTGACAGGGGACAAGGGCTCCCAAGGTGAGCCTTTGCTTTAGGCAAGCATCTGCTGAGTTCTTTCTTTAGGCACAGGGCTGCAAAGGTGCCTGATAGGACCTTCCAGTCCTCGGGTAGAGATGAGTATTTAGGAAAGTCACCAAGCACCAAACAATGCTAAGTGCTGCATTAGCCATACAGGGTATTGATAGAGCCAAGGAAGTAACAATGTAACCTCCTTCAGGTGGAATAGTTGCCCTGGCAGGGAGGGTACACATGAACTGGGCTTTGAAGGGTGTGTAGGAGTTTGCCAACCGGAGAAGGTAGAAGGAAATGCTGGGCAAATAGAACATCTTGAATAAAAGCATGAAGGTGCTGGGGGGAGTGACAAGAGCTTCAGTGTGCTTTTACCTGCGGTATAAGAATATACGTGTTAGAGGGATGATCATAAAGAAGAGAGGCCAGGCTAGAGTGGGACTGTGGCAAGGCTCACGCCATGCCATGAAGCTGGATTTTATTCCCTAGACACTGGGGACTCGCTGAAGGCTTTTAGCAAGGAGAATGATTTATCCAGTCCAGCTCTGTGGTCTAAAATGTCCCGTTGGTGCCAGCTGTGGGGACAGGCTGCTGAAGGAAGACGCATGTGGTGGAACCAGGGCAATGGAAAGTTACCGGGAAATCGCCTTGGGTTCATGGAAGCAACTGCCTAGCGCATCAAGCTGCCACGAGATGAAAGGGTGGTGTCCAGAAGTAGCAAGTTCCCCGTCAGTGGAGGGATCCAAGCAGAGGGGAGGCCTCCTTCAGTTCCTTCTCTTCCCGAGACTCCCATAACTGATGGATGTGAGAAGGACCTCTGCAGCTGCGGCGCGGTGGAGAAGGCCCCTCCATGCTCGCTCCCCCAAGCCCTGCCTTGCCGCGGGGCTGCCCCGCTGCTGCTCGCTCACTCTGCAGCCGCGCCTGTGCCCTTGAAGGCAGAGTCCGACTCTCAGGACAGGGCCGGCACACCCCAGATCCTTGGCCACACTCCCAGCAGGTGCGCAGGGGCATAGAATCGAAGCCGGATCAAGGAGGCATTGAGAAGAGGACTATTTTATTTTCGTCCCCACATGAAGGCCGGAAGTGAAGGAGACACACACTTTTCTGTCCGTCTGACATTGGGTGGAGTGGGTCGTACGAGGCTGTGACGCCCGCAGCGCACTGACCAGCCTGTGACTGTGACAGGACAGCAGAGGGTGGGATGGAGCTGCTGAGGCAAACGCCCTAAAGTTGCCGACACCCTGAGCCTTTGCTCGGGAAGACGATACCTATCAGGGAGTAAGCCATTTTAAAGTCAGATGCTATGTTTCCTGCTGCTATATTCAGTCAGTCAGGAATATTGTTTTCACAAAAAACAAGATGCAATTAAACACAGGCCCAGCTCCGAGAACACTGGTAAGCCGTGTAGGCTTTGACTTAAGTTGTTGTGGGGAGATGGAGGAGGGCATTGCACCCTACATTTTGCATTTTGGGAAAACGCCTTCACCCTTTCTGCCCTTTCTCTCAAGGTCAGGTGCTTGCCGGCCTCTTCCCAGCTCTCAACGTCCTTCTCAGCCTTTTTCCTTATGTGGAGCAATTTAGATTTTCCTCAGCTTCTTCACTAAGGAAAAGAGAGGTTCTCTCTCGGATGCATCCACAAGGGAGGAAACCGGAGGGGAGGGGCCACCTGAGCATGGCTTTGCAGCATGAGTAGGAGTTCTCCAAGTAGAAGAGGGAAGAGGGCATTCTGGACATAGGGAACTGCGTTTGTAAGTCTCACAAACTGTTTTCTTTCTATCATAACGTTGCAAATGCTAAATTTGAAGTCAACCCCTGGGCCTCGTGTGGGAGGCTCTGGGCAGCTTGCTGAGCCTGGGGTTGGAGATCAGACCCAGATGCTACCGAGAGTGTGAGCAGAAGAGATATCTCTGGGTCTTGGCAGCCTGACAGCACACTGTCCTTGGTTGGAAGCGGCGGGGTGGGGAGGGTGGGGGAGCCCACTCTCAGGAGGAAGATGAAGGTGGCAGACGCCCTGGCATGGGGCTGGCGGCAGGCTGGTGAGGTGCAGCGCTGGCGCGGGGGGGTGCCCTGGCCGGGAACTCAGGGCTCCTGGGCAGGAGTTCCCTTCCCCACCCCACGTGCTTGGCCGGGCTGGTGGGGGCCAGGTCTTGCCACCTACTGGCTGTGGGAGCCCGGGGAAGTAGTCACTTCCTCTCTCTGCACCCTTCTCACACCCGGGGCAACAAGAATGCCCACGGAGGCAGGATTAAGTACAGTGCTTGTGGGTCTCCTGCACCTGGCCGGACTCCAGAAGAGGGTGGCCACGCCGCATGCATGCCTGGCTCCCGGTCTCACGCCCTTTCCTGGGCCCTAGTGTTAGCTCCCAGCAGGAGGCACGGCGAGAGAGGGGCAAGCTTCTAAACTGAGCTGGGACATTAAACAGGACGTGTGCGTTATTGACAGGTTATTAACAGGTGGGTTATTATTAACAGCTGCCTCCTTGGGTAATGTGCCTGACAATGACGAGACAGCACGTGCGTGTGTGCGTGCGGATCTGTAAAGCCCTTCTAATCGCAAACACCTCACGAGCTCCCCCTCCGGTGCCAGGGCAGCCCTGGGACAGACGGTGCGACAGGGCCACAGAGAACCTGTCTCCAGCCCCTGCCCTGCCCGCAGAGAGCTGCCATGGGAGCAGGAAGGTGGCTTCTGCCTTCCAAAGCTCTCTCAAGCCTATCTGCTTGGTGTCCAGGGTCTGGGCTCCACGAGGTCTGGGGACAGTGGTCTGGCCTCCACTGCAGAGCAAGGGGCACTTGCAGGAGGGAGGGTGGGGCTGGAGCCAAGTCAGGGACTGTGGCTGAGTCTCTGGCCCTCAGAATGGGGTGTCTAAAGCCTGGCCAGTACCCGCAACCTGCCTCATGTTCTATTTCCTCTTTAAACTCAACCTTGCAGAGATGGGGACACTGGTTGTCCCTCCTTCCTGTGAATACAGGGAACCCCAGAGGGTCTGCTGGATTTTCTTCACCAACTCTCTGCTTCCTCCGTGACTGATACCACCTACAAGGGTGGGATACCTACAGGAAGTCATCAGAGCAGGTGATGACTGGCTTTCAGATTCAAATTCTCTCTTTCTGGGGCCCAGGTTAGGGTTACCCCAGTCTAGATGCAGGGGAAATGGATGTGGCGTTAATTCATTTATTGAATTAATATTTATGGGGCACCTTCTTTGTTTCAGACACTACTCTAGGGCTGGGGAAACAGTGGTGAATAGCTCAGACATCTCTCACGTAGCCTACTTTCTAGTGAATCAGACTATAATAAGCAAGTCAAGAAATTGAGGGAGGAATAAGTGCTTCAAAGTAAATGGCACAGAGCTGCATACTGGCGAGAGTCTAGGGGAGAGCATCTTGCAATGGAGGGTGCAGTGAGGGCCTTGCTGGGGAGGTGACTTTGAACTGAGGTTTGACTGACAGATCGGAGTCTGCCACGGGAAGATCTAGAGCATGTGCAAAGGTCCTGGGGCAGGCAAGAGGCAAAGGCAACTGAGGCCCAGAAAGAAGCCAGGATGTCTGGACAGAGGAGAGTGGTAGGGAAGAGCAAGCCAATGTTGGCAGCTGTCGTCTCACACAGGGCCTTGAGGGCCCTGGGGGGAGGTTGGGCTTTATTCTGAGAGTGGTGGGAAGCCACTGGCGGGTTTTAAACAGGAGAATGGCATGGTCTGATTTACACTTTAAAAAAATGACTGAGGCAAGTGCGTGAATGATGGATTGAAGTGGGCAAGAATGAAGGCACCGAGGCTGGCAGGGGGCCGGCAGGGGGCCGGCATGGTGAACCGCTGAGAGATGGCAGAAACTTAGGTCAGGATGCCGGCCCAGGAAATGAAGTTCAGATCAGAATCTCTGTTCCTCTCCCACCTCCCAGCCCCAGCTCAAATGAGTCCCTGGTTCTTTGAGTCCTGCTCTGGCCTCCGTTGGTCTCATCATTGTCAAAAGGCATGAGGTGTGTGGAGTTTGGGGGGTGGGGTGATGTGCCCTTTGCTCTCGGGCAGACTCGTGGTGTGCCAAGGCTCAGCCAGACCTGGGTTCAAATACGGGCCCCATGACTTACTGTGGGACCTTGGGCAGGTTACTTCATTGCCATAGGCCTCAGTGTTCACATCTATAAAATAGGAACAATAATGCCTTCTTGTGATGAAATGTGAGAAGCCAGCCCGATGGCCCACACACAGTACAGGGCCTCCAGAAATGTCCGCCTAGTGCTCACCATACAGTGCACATCCTTTCACTACCCAGCATGCGGGTGGGGAGGGGGGAGCCCAAATGGCCTGTCTAGAAAGGCCCCCAGTAATGAAAATGTCAGCAGCTGAAGAAACGGAGCCAAGCTCTGCTCTGACGGTGGCGGAGGCGGCAGTGAATGATTTATGTCCAGCGTAATGGTTACATAAGCAGCTGTTACATTTTAAAAGCATCATGCAAACAATATGAAACATTTATTTAAGTGGTTCTGCACTATGGGGAATTTGATTTAATCAGCCTGTATTTCTGTTCTCATTAGAATGAAGTCTGGCAACTCTAGTAGACAGCCCTACCTCCATTTGGTAGCTTCCAGCTACTGAAAGCAAATATTTTTACTGTGTCACAATTAAACATTTATACAGCACCCGGCTCCCCATCTGGCCTGAGGATGGGTGGGGAGGTGCAGGGAATTCATACCACGGAAGTCTCGCACGGAATGAAGCAAGAGGTACCCCCACATCTAACGGAATTAATAAAGCATATGAAGAGCCCATTTGAGAATGAGAAAGTTCACTGATTCATAACATTTTTCGGATGCGCTGTAAGCTGTACGTAGGTAATCTGAGGATTCTCTCGGTGGGCTTTTTTATCTTTGTTGTTCTGGCCCAAGTGGGATATTTTGTTTTTGTTTTTAATTCTAAGACCATCACGACTTACAGACCATGGAAGATGCTAAGAGGAGCCTCTGAGGATGGTGGGATTTACTTGAAATTCCACCAGGATTTCCACGAATTATGTCACCAGATTTAGGAGAGAGACTGGGGGCGGGGGATGGTTATACAAGGTGTTTTTTTATGGAATTGGCACTGCTTTATTTCTTAAGCGGGTGATGACAACATGGATATCTTGTATAATTCTGTAGGTTTTTTGTATGTGTATAATACCAATAGAAAAAAAGAAAAAAGAATTTGCTGGGTAAAAAAAAAAAAAAATGAAATTCTAATCTTGGCTCTGCCACTATCTTTGTGAATCTTAGACTCCCCTCCTGCCTTTTCTGGGCCTCAGTTTCCCTGTCTATGCAATGGCAGAGTTGGACCAGAGCAGTGTTTCTCAAAGTTCGTTCTCTGGATCACTTCTCAAGTGATGTACCTTAAAAAAAATAGTTCCCTAATTAAATAAGTCTGGGAAATGCTGTGTACTGTCTGCTCTCTGGGAAATCAGAGAATGTTAGAGGTTCTGAGAAGTCCTGTGGCAAAGAGGTCTGTTTTGTTAAAGACCCATTTAACCATCATGAGGTACCAGTGTTCTGTAAAATAGTCTTTGAGATTTGTTATTCTGGATTAGTTCAAAGATCCTATTCAAGTCTATATTCTTGAAGTTAATAATTTAAGCCAGCTTCCTGCCCCGAGCAGGATAATCTCTATCCCTGGAATAGAGAATGAGGACATCCCAGCTCATCACTTTTCTCTAGGTTAGCCAACTGAGCATCCCTCCTTCCTGCCACACATTCACTTCCTGCACCTGGGCTCATGCCATCCCACTGGTGGGAAACTCTTCCCCAGCCACTCACTGAAATTCCTACATGTCTTTCCTTTCTCCTTGGCTCCCCACCCTGTAAGTGTAAATGGCCCAGATTGTCTCTTGCTTAGTGTGAGATGACAAAGCTGAGGACCAGAGAGGTTGTGTGACTGAGACATGGTCACAAAGCCAGGGAGTGTCAGGGCTGAAACCAGAACGAAGTTCCCTTCTTATTCCCCTCAAATACTTGCTTTATATCCAATTTACATCCCGCTTAGTGTTGCAGCTGAAGGACAATTTCAGTCCTCACGTACTATCATGATGCTGTTCTTCTTGTTATCGTGTAGCTGTGGTGGTTTTGTATGGCTCCCCTGGGAAGACTCTAATCTCCTTAAAGGTGCACGTCATGTGGGCGTCTGTGCAAAACCCAACACTATCCCGAGGACTGCAAGGTGCTGACAGCATTGTCAGGACCAGGTCCGCGAATGCCCCACCTGCTTCTTCCTCTGCTGGCCGAGCCATCGTGCTGTCAAGCACTCCTCTCTGGAGTGATGTAGTGATGTGATTTTATTCATACAAAGCCATGTTTAAGACTCCCCCTCAACTGTGGGGTAATTCAGAGGTCTGGAATCACATCAGCTCTCATCATAGGCTCTTAATCAATTATTCACATAGGGAAAACCCTGATGAACTGAAATCCTTGTGTGACTACACCTGATCTGAGTGAGAAAGGTCCAACTTGGAAGAAACCAGGCTTTTACCATGGATTAAAAGAGAAATTGTATATTTTCTGGGGAGAAGCCCTTTATACAATCATACAGTGAAATTAAGTGTGAAAAAAAGGAACTCTGTCTTTTTGAAGGATCGTTTTAAACATATCCTGGAAAACAGTATCATTTTCTGCCAAATCCTTATGCAACTAGGAAACAAAAATGAACCCCGGCTTTGGTTCGCCGCATGTTGACTTGAATTTGCTCCATGACTGCATATCTGCCCTGAGGACCAACTCCGAAATGACACCCTCCCCCCCCCCCAGTGGTGCTTTTGGGGGAGCTAGTCCTGAGGACGATTTTATTGGATGCAGCTAGTTTTGTTGGAGATGGTTTTTCAGGAGAGGAGCATCTGTCCACTAGATGGCAGTATGTCTGCGGCCAGACCTCAGCAGGCCTGTCATGGGGGGCGGCACCCACGGAAGGGTATCCACCACCACATGGGGCTCTTGAGCCCTTGAAGGGTGGCTAGTCCGAATTGGGGTATGCTCTCTGGGGGGAGGGATTACAATATCTTATGGATAACTGTTTTCTATTGATTACATCAAATGACACTATGTTGAATATATTGGGTTAAATAAAATATGATATTAAAACTGATTTCACCTGTTTTTGTTTGCTTTTTAATGTGGCTACTAGAAAATGTAAAATGACATGTGTGACCTCATTATATTTTTGTTGGCAGAGAAGAGAGAACAGAGTGGGTGGGGAAGGTGGTGAGGGGAGAGCTGGGCAGAGGCAGCATGAGGTCGTGTGCAAAATGGAAGCATGCGGGCTTTGGCAGATGACCAGCTGGGCTTGAGTTGTGGCTCTCCTCATTTATTCTGGACTCAGGGCTCAGTCACTTTAGGCCTTGTTTTCCCCATCTGTAAATGGGCCCACAAATGTTACCTGTTCATATGAATGTTGAGAGGCTTACTTGTAGGATAGCCAAAAGCTGTGGTTCACTCAAACCTGCATCCCAGGGCAACATTAACAGCACCCCTTTCAGTCCCAGAACTGTCCCAGTTAAAGCAATACATGATACGGTCTCCCTAGTTAAGTGAGATTATGAATATTGAGCACCTGGCACATTTTGAGCACATAGTTTTATATACAAAAGATTTTACAACTCAGATATGAGAGATGCTGATCTCTGTAACTCCACGCAATTCTAACTTCGAGCCCTACTTCTGCTTACAGCATAAAACTCAGCCTAGTCATTTCCAGGTAAATTCGGTTATTTCAGAATTATATCCAAATCCAGAGTTCTGCCTGTTTCCTTTCTTCCAATGGTAGCATCTCTGTTGGGTGGAGGTCATGCAGGAAGAGGGGATTTGGGCATTTACTTGTTTCCTCCACTGGATGTTATTCCTCCAGCTCTCTGGTCACTGGTTCCGTGGCTGATGGAGTCACGGCCCACGTATCTCATCCGCTGTGCCACCCCCAGCTCCCTTCCCCGGGATCTCTGTCTCCGCACCTTCCTAGGGCCTGGCTGTGGTTTGTTTTTGCAGGGGTCAGTACCGGAGGCTGAGTCTGTCCATCCCTCTGTAAGCTCCCTCCTTCCTCACTCAGTGACTTCACACTGTATAGCAGGAAGACCCATTCATTCAGTAACCACAGAGCCTTTGTACCTACTTAGACTGAGACCCTTGGCTGAGCTCATGGGATACAGAGATAAAAAATGTCACCAGCCTCAAGGACAGCACAGTCTTAACCCAGATACTCACCCAAGTACCAAGTGCAAAAGAATCACTTCCTGGAAAGAAGTATAACTAGGTCAGGACTTTGGAATGGGCTACTTATGGGAAAGAAAACCATGTGGGGATAAGCTTTGTTGAACAGCCTTTGAGGAACTCTTGGAAGGTGGTGGGGTGGTGATCCAGCAGAGGACCCAGCATGAGCAAAGACTTGGGGATATAAAGACCCAGCGGTTCAGTTTGTACGAAGGCCTTTGGGTGGAAGTTTGAGGCATTTGGGTTTGGTCATCTTGGCCCTGGGTTTTGAGTGGACGAGTAGAGAGGACCAGAACCATATTTCAAGGACCCTTTGCCAGAAGTCACACATAACACAGACTGAGGAGGGGAGGTGCGGAGGAGACCTGGATGAGGGAGTGAACTGGAAAAATGGTGTGAAGGGGTTGTTTGAAAGACATTGCTGAGGTCGACTTCACAGTCTTTGGGCACTGAAAGGATGTGACAAATTAAAGAGGGGCAGATAAAGATGGTTTGAGGTTGGGAGCGGGTGGGGAGTGAAAGGGAAAAGAAGAGAGAATTCGGTTTGGGAAATTAATGTTGAAGTCCTGTGATGGGCATGAGTGTTACGGGTTCTCTGGTTGTCCAAATGAAGATGTCTGGTGGGCAAGACCAGCTATCAGGAGAGAAAGTCAATTTGGACAGGTCAACTGGAGAGTCATTTTATTTTAGGGAATTGGGACCGAGGGGAAGAAGGAAAAGCAAATAGGGTAAGTGTATCAGTCAGAGTCTCAACCAGAAACAGATGCCATACTAAATTGTGGTGATATGAGGAGAGTTTATTTACAAAAGGACTAATGACAAAGGTGTCAGTGGGGTTTAGAGACAGCACAGGGAGAGCTGGGCAACCTCTCTCTCTCCTCTCCCTGCACGGTGGAGCAGGGTCGGGGGGGGGGGTCACCAGCACCCAGGAGACGGTAGGCTGTGTAGAGTCAGATACCTTGAAAGTGGCTCTCTGTCCAAGTGACCTCACAGAGAGGGAGCCACCCTGGTCTCGTGTTCTCCCCTCCTCTGATCACCTGCCTCGTCTCCCTATTGGCCAAGAGCAGATCCTGGGAGGTAAACAGAAGGTTCCAGCAAAGGAACTGTAGCCCTGATTGTCAGAGAAGGTGTTAATTCGCCAGGAGAGAATGATTTCCAGCTGCTTATTCTTTTATCCAGTACATTTTATTGGGTTTCTTTCTTATTACGAATGTAGTACCTATTCATTGTAGGAAAATTAGAGACTATAGACCAGCAAAAAGAAGAAATTAAAAATCATTAGCAATCCCATTGTTCAAATCAAATCACTGTTTATATAAATGCAATTTTTCTGGACTTTTCTATTAAATATGTAGTGTAGACATCTTTCCATGTTGGTACATATGAATAATGTCATTATGAACAGCTCCTTTTATATGGAGGAACCACAACTTATTTAAATAACCCCTCTTAATGGAGATGCAGGTTGTGTTCTACATGTTAAACAATACTGCATCTCTGCCACTGAATCTTTATACCTCCTTAGGCTCAGGATATTACATACTCCTAAGCATGGAATGGCTGATGTAAAAGGCATATTCATTTTAAAAGATAATGTGCCATATAATGGCATTAGTTTAAAAAAGAGAATGTAATTTAAGGCTTAGAGTGGGGACTTCCTGACCAAACCTGATTTAGAATCCTTAGTGAATCTGGGGAAATTGATTAATTTCTCTGAGCCTCAGTTTCCACATCTGTAAAATGGGGAAATTGATAGTGTGGACCTCACCGTTTTGCTGTGAGGACTCAGTGAGTTATTATGCATGATATGCTTAGAATAGAGCCTAGAATATGGTAAATATTCAAAACAAAGTGAGCTGTTCTTATTACCCAAAGTCTTCCGGTGCGGGAGATACTGAGTAGACTAAAGTCTTCATATTAAATGCAGAAATGCAGCTTTTTTCTCATAGACCTTCCATACCAGGCCAGCCACAGTGTTGCAGCACACAATGGGGAAAGCAGCGCTGGGAGGGTGGAGTTAGCACAACCCAAGGGCTCCAGGATGGCTTTACTGGGCACAATGAGCCTCTTCACTGTTCTTTCCTACCTAACACTTCTTCAAGCTGATTTTTGCGAGGAGCTGCAAGCAGAGAATCCAGGCCTCCCTTGCCTGGGCTTGGATCTGGGGTTTCCTGCATAGCGTAAGGGCAGGCCCACCCCAGTGCACAGGGGGGCCAGCTTTTGCTGAGAGAGGAACTGCCCCAGCAGCTTTGCCTCCTGGATGGAAGGACCTTCTCCCCCAACCCTGAGATGTGGCTCAGGGGTCACGTCAGCTCTTGCTTCAGCCTCAAGAGTTCAAACCAGATTTAGGGATCCTCCCCAACCCTGCCCATTGTGAGGCTGGGAACAGGGAGAGAGAAGAAAGAGACAGGAGTCCAGGGGCAGACTTTGGAGGCATCTAGGGGGTCTCCAAAGGGCTTGCTGTCACTCTTAGAATAAAGTCTGCACTCCTCAGCTTGGCCTCACAGGCCTACTGATCAGGCTACGTTTTGGCTCTTGGTCCTGCTCCTCCTGTCACCCGCACCCCGGCCCGCCAGCAACTTCCACATGCCAAGCCCATCCCAGCCTATGGGCTTTGCAAAGGCTGTTCCCACTGCCAGGAATGCTTTTCCTCAAACTTCCTATGGCTGGCAGCTTCATATCCTAGAGATTTCACCTCCACAGAGAGCCTTCCCCAAGCATTTCCTCCTTGCCTTCATCCATTCAACAACATTTGTTGAGAACCTACTAAGTATTGGGCACTTCTAAACCCTGGGATAGAGACATAGTCAAGATAGAAAAGGCCCCTCATGGAACCCACATTCTAGTAGAGAGAGGCAGACAACCAACCAACAAACATGTGCCTGGAAATGATCAGAGAGAATGTGCTTTGCAGAGAAATGAAGCCCTGTGAGGGGATGGTGAGCTCTGAGGCTGGTTTGGACCAAGTGGTCACAAGGCTCTCTGAGGGGGGTGACATGAATGCTGAAATCTCTCAGAAAGAAAGCAGCCATGTTCCCGGGGGTGGGGGTGATAGCAGTAGTCCTCCACCTGGGAGGACTGGACAGTCCTCCACGATAGTATCAGTAGAGCTGAGCTTGAGAGGCCAGAGATCTAGGATTAGGTACCCAAGGATGAGGAACATATGAGGGGAAATAAGAGGGAGAGACAGATGGCAAACAAGCAAATACGGAAGTGGGGACACATAGCAGGAGACTCCCTCCCTCTTTCCTCCATCCAGCGCCTCCTCTCACTCAGAAAAACGACGGACCAATGCCCACATGGGTGATCCCAACTGGCCCATCATGTTTGCTCATAGAGAAAGAACAATTTGACAGGAGATAACATTTTCTATTGAAATTCAGCGAAAGTGACAACATTTCTGAAGCATTAAAAAATACACAGAAACTGAGTTCATCATTCAAAACTCATTCCATGAATATCTGCCGAGTGCCTACTATGTCATTCGAGACCTTACCAGTACGTGGAAGAAGTTCCTCCCCACTTTCACCTGCCTCTTTTCGTGCTACACACAGAAGCAGGAAGCAGCCAGAGTGGGAGAGTCTGGATAGATTCTAAACATTTATTTATGCTCCAAAGAATTCTTATCAAATTTTTGGTTGAAGAACACAGGTTTTGATAGAGAAGGGATAGCAAATAATTTTCTTCACACATACACACACACACACACGCACACACACACATACACATTTTATAAGTTTGAAACCTGGATCCATCCAATAATCAACATCTACATTTAATATTTAATGTAGACTTTTTCCAGAAAAGCTGTCATTAAGTTGATTACATGTCTCAAAATAGATGTGGCTAGATATAAGAAGGGATAATTGTATATGACATTTCCGCGTCAGCCTCCCCTCCCTTGCCTGAGGCAGACATTGCTAATTGATTGCTGCACGCTTGACTGGACGTGTGGAGCTATGGACCCAGCTCTTCCTAATGCAGCACGCAGGCACTCAGAGCCAGTAAATCTAAGTTCCCATGAAGATGAAATATTTTTGCCTTCTATGCTGACTATGTTTTGCATCGTCTCATTTCTTCCCCATCCTCAACTTGTGCAGCTGCTTTTGTTTTTTAAATGTTAGCTCAGGAGTGGTCACAGACACAGTTAGACAAGATTAGGGAAACAGTCAGGAGGCATAAATGGCCGTGGTGTGTTGATTTCCCCACAGGAAAGAGAGATGACTGGTTCTGAGTTGGTTGATGGCTTTTGCTCCTGCTTGCTGTGACGGCAGGTCCGAGGGGAGGGCTGGGCCGGCGAATGGGGGCCTAGAGTCTGTGATGACACAGAACCTCAGTCAGAAGACTACTTTTATATAGGGCTGGGCCAGGCAGAACTGGGAGGCCTGGGGCTGAGGGCAGATCAGACGTGAGTTCTGAGTTGAACGCTGCCAGGAGACACTGAATGATATGGAATCACCCCGTCCCCCTATTCAGGGCCAGCTCCTGGCTCCTGCACAGGATGGTGCTGGGGCCTAAAGCCTGCAAGTAGGGCTGGACACTCTCTTGCACAGACCACTCCTCTGCCCCTTCCCCATCCCTTGCCAAGCGCGACCTGTCACCGTCCTTGCACTTTAGATAAATTACTCCCTTTAATGGAGCTCAGGCCCTGAGCCATATCTCCCTTCTGACTCTTTCCTCACCATTTTCCAGGCACAATCACAGAACGAAATAAATGCCAACCAAATACTGAGTAGGTTTTACTCCCCCAGGAAATTCTGAAACAGTTCAGATCTCTGCTTGCACTCAGACCCTGCCGACAAAGAAAATGAGCTCCAAGTACCACCACTCACCACTTACACCGGGATTCTGGAATGGGGAGAACTCAGAAGGTGTTCCCCCCTCCGTCTGTGCCCGCACACCATTCTCCCTTTCTTTTCACTGCTGCCAAATATGCCCTCGTTCTTAAATGAAACGTGGTAAGATCTGTCCTCATTCATAAGACAGTCACGTAACATTGGGTTATCTGTGTGGTGCTTTTCAATTTATAAAAATCTCTCATCTCGGGGCTCTCTCTCTCTCACTCTCTGACAAATAAATAAATAAAATCTTTTAAAAGCCTCTCATCTCGGTTCCTTCCTTGATCTTCACACCACCCGTGACATAGCTACTGTTATTATTCCCGCCTCACAGACAAGGAAACTGAGGCTCAGAGAAATGAAGGGTCTTGTCCAAGAGAGATACGGGTAAATATCTGGGATGTGAGTCCAAGGGTTCTGACGTAAGTTCTGACTTAAGGCCTTTCCAGTACAACACAGCTGCAGTGTAAGTGCTGTGACATCTTAATTGAGTGTGGCTATGTTTAGAAAGACTTCATCACGACAGGAAATGGCCAAAGCCAGGCATAATTAATGTGGAAGTGTCCATTGCACTTCTGACCCCAGTCGGTAGGGCACTGAGGTACTCAGGCCATCCTCTACCTGCAAGACCCAAGTAGCAAGGCACTGCCCTGACCTGCTCCCTGGTGCTCAAGCTGATGTCACGTGTGAGCCACATATGCACAGATCCACCCACCCATCATTCATTCACTCATTCACTCATTCACTCACTCATTCACTCATTCAACCAATCTTCACTGGGTACTTCGCGGGCGCCAGGCGCTGCCCCAGCACCGAGCATACAACAGACAACCACCTCTACCCGTGTGCGGTTTCATGCTGCGGGCGTGTGGGTAGGGGATGGTGGATATAAGTCCAACAGGGACTAGGTCAGATGGTAGCAGGTGCTGGGAGACAGGTAGAGCAGGGGGCGCGGGGGGCAGGTGTTTGGTTTTAACGGGGGTGGTCAGGGAAGGTGTCACTAAGAAGGAGGCATTTAGGCGGAGATGGGAAGGAGTCATGTCACTGGACGGAAGAGAAGCATTGCAGGCAGAGGGAAGAGCAGGTGCGCAGGTCCTGAGGGGAGGGGCAGGAGAGGGAAAACGGGGAGCAGATGCTGGTGCAGCCGGCCCGCTCTGCATTCCGGCCCTGGAGGGAGCTACGTCGCAGAGTTCTCTGTCCCAGAAGGCACTGCAAGGATCTCCAGAAACTGTTGTTTCCCTCGTGTGTTCAGTGACCTCCTTGGGCAGATGTCCAGAAACCAAAATTCTAGATCAAAGGGTTTGCCCATTTGAAATGGGAGGAGCCACTTCCTGAAGCCTTCTCTTATAGCATGTTTCTTCTTTTCTTTCCCCACCTTAGTACATTTTACTTTCAGACCCACATTAATCTTCTCCCAAATTGTTTACCTCCTGCTACTTGAATGTTCAGAGATCTCAGTGGTCACCGCTTGCCCAAGGGAAAGGGCTAAACTTTGTGGCCTGGCATTCAAGGCTTCCTCCATTGGCTTCCAGCCACGCCTTTTCTCCTGCTGCTCTCTTGCACAGTCTACTCACTGGTCCAACAGACAGGGCCTAGTGTGTGCCTGCTCCTGGAGAAACAGAAAGCCAGAAACTGAAGGAAGCCGATCTGGCTGGGGGGGGTCACAGTCAATTGAATGGCACTCGGTGGGTGGGCCGTGAGAGGCTCCGAGGCCAGCCGTCCCCACACCCCACAGTCCCTCAGTCACAACTTACCTCTCAGCTGTTTGTCTTTTATTGTCATGACCCAACATTTATTCATTCAGCAAGCACATATCATCACCTGCAAGAGGCAGGCTTTCCGCTGAGCACTCGGGACCCCCAAATGGATATGATTAAGGCCCAGTTCTGGTGCTTTTCCCATTTCTCTCTCTGAATTCCTCCACCCTACTAGGATCCCATCTACCCCAGGAATCCCCTTGACCACCCCAGAGCCCAGTCAGCTCCCTCCTCCCACCTAAATACAGCACCTGGGCTCTGCCTTTCATGTGGCACTTGGCATGAGTTTATTGACACTGTCACTAATCATTTTTTGATAGTTCTGTGTTCATCGCTCCACCTAGAATGGAGCCGGGAGAGAACAGGGGCTACATCTTGTTTTAGATCTTTGTAATGTTCTCTGTGCCTAATAGATTATCTGGCACATTGTACTTGCTTATTAAATATTGTTTGTTGAGGATTTGATTATGCTTCACCTCTGCTCAAAAAAACACTTGATAAGATCCAAATTCTTTAGCCTGGCCACTCAAGACCTTTCCTTTAAGACTTGACTAGACATCACCTCCTCCAGGAAGCCTTCCAGGAATGCTCATCTCAGGTTGCTGCATAGCGATGCCCTACACACACGCACGAATGCACATGTGTACACATACACACACACACACACACACACACACTTCTCTGCTGTCTTCCATCACAACAGCTGTCTGCAAGGTGGATGAAAACTTGGTCTTCAAAGGCATAAACCCCTGGGTTCTAGCCCCGGCTTTGCACATATTGGCTGTGTGGCTGTTCTCTTAGCTCTTAGAGTCTCAGCTTCCTCATCTGTAAAGTAGGCATCATAATCATCTTCGCCTTCTGGCAGGGATAGAGGGCCATATGCTGTGAGAAAAAGTGAGAAAATCCTGCCAAGGGGCTCCGGCACTGTGCGTGGAAAGCCACGGAAAATTAGCATCATCTTCTGGCCGGCCACATCATGTGTCTGCGTGCTCCCTGAGGGTAGTCCAGAGCCGGCTCTGTCCCCTTCTGAATGGCCAGTGCCCATCGAGGTCTGGGGCAGGGAAGATGCTTCATCAGTGCTCATTGGGTGGGTGACCACGTGTATTTGCCTGTCACCCCAGAAAAACAGAGCACGAGCCCGCTGATGGGGCACTGGGAACAGGGAGAAGGCCTAACTTGGGAGTGAACACGCCTCTCCGTGGGGCCCTATTTCATGGCTCTGCTAGGCTTCCTTGGGCCCCTGTGCTGAGCCAGCCTCGATATCCTTCTGACAGACTCACTCAGATTCATTTACACGCCACTGAGTTCCTCCTTTTCATCTTGATCCAAATAATGTATATTTTCCCATTATAATTTAATTTTCTCCCTTCTCCTAAACCAGAGCACTTTGCCCATAGAGATATGGGCCGCTGTCTGCATTTATAGCATCCTTATTAATCCTGCCCTGACCTCTGGGTTCACTGCTCAGCCTGGGGAACAACTTCAGTTCCCTTTTCTACAGGGCTTATTAAAATGTTTTTCTTTTAATTGGTCCAAAACGGAAGATGAGTTAAAAAAAAAAAAAAAGCCAGCTTTCCTTTTCCATTTCAGGCTGTAGGAAGGACACGGAGGTGTGCCTGCTTTGTGTTGGCAACGCCCTGTGTGGAGGATGCAGGGGACCTGCCAGGGGCAAGCTGATGAGGCAAGTGTCTGGTGGGGGCTCACGGACCCTCTGAAGGCTTTTCTGGGTTTCTGATGGTGACAATGGGGCTTAGAACAACAACAACAACAACAAAATGTAAAACTGGATAATACTGTGGATTCAAGTTTGGTCCTTTAAAAATGCTGGTCAGAGGTACCTGGGTGGCTCAGTGGGGTAAGCCTCAAACTCTTGGTTTCAGCTCAGGTCTTGATCTCAGGATCGTGAGATTGAGCCCCGCACTGGGCTCCATGTTCAGCACAGAGTCTGCATAAGACTCCCTCCCCCTTGCCCCCCCCGCCCCTGTGCATGCTCTCTCTATCTCTCTTTATCTCTAAAATAAATAAATAAATAAATAAATAAATAAATAAATAAATAAGTAAATAAATAAAGTCTTCAAATAAAATGCTTGTCAGATACTCTGGCTAATCTTTCAGATACTTAACTACATGCCTTGAGCACTTACTATGCTTTAGGCTCTGCTCGTAAATGCTTTCTGGGTGTTCATCCCGCAAACCCTCACACATTTGAGAAATACATTATTTTTTCCATTTTCAGGTGAACATACTGAGGCACAACGAAGGTATGCAGCTCACCCAAACAACCTAGCTCTAAACAGCAGACAGCCGTGGTTAGCGCACATGGCTCCCTTCTGGAACTCGTGTAAGACACCCTGTTCTCTGGGTGGTGGCCCTGTGGCCACGGCTTGGTGATAGGAGCACTGGGTGCCAGCCCCCCTTGCCATCTTGGACCGAAGCCCTTGCATAGGGTACAAACCACCATATTGGCTCTGGTGGCAGAAGTGGGATCTGAACCCAGACTGGCTCTGGAGTCTGTGTGCAAAACTCCACTACAACCCTGCCTCTGCTGAGCTGACTCATGGGGGCTCTTCTGTGCCTGAGTCACCGGAGCTGAGGGCATAGCTGGGGATGGAAAAGTAGCTCGGTCTTGTTGGTTTGCTAAGAGCAACTGGTAGGAGCGTTCATGAATGTGTTGAGGCCCCAGGACTAAGCCCCGAGAGCAAGTCTTTGGGATCTGAAGCTCCTGAAGGCAGGTCCTAGGCAAGTCTCTGTATGGATTTGTGTAGGTTAGGAACCCACTCTCAGACAATGGGGGTTATGGAAGGACGCTGTCAAGTTTGAGATTTCAGTTTCAGGAGATGACATGGCAGACAAGGAGAGGCACAGTGTTGAGCATCAGACAGACCAGGGTTTCTGTCCCAGACCCGCCTCTCACTGCCCTTGTGACTTTGGGTACATTACTCACCAGCCGTGCTCAGTCTGAGGATGAGCCGAGTTGTCCTTGTTGGGTGCCTAGAACAGAGTCTCCCTACTGTGCTCCCCCAGCTCTTCAGCTGTGAGGGTATCTCACTCTCTACAACCTGTCTGCCACACCAGCCATCCCTCCTGCCCCCCAGGCCTGCGGCCCCTCACCTGGAGAAACAGGTTCAGGTCTTGCTCCTGTGCACCCAGGGGAGTTGGTGCTGTTAGTGAGGAGAGGCTCCTGGCCTTCCAGAGCCCAGGTGCTCTGGGAATAAAACATTTCCAGAACTCTGCCCTATCACCTTCCCTTTTATGTAAAACACTCACGCGGAGACCCACAGGCTGAATGAATCTTTGCTCTGCTTCTCTTTTTCTGTGCTTATTTTTCTTTTCAACTGAGACTTTTGACAAGGGCTGTGGCAACAGCCAAGAAAACATTCTTCAATAAGCCAGAGAACATTTAAAATACCATTCCTTGTGCCCCAATAAGAACTACCAAAAATAAAACAAGACTCTTGGATTGTGACCACTTCCTCCTTGTCTGACACACATTGCCGAGGCTGGGGGAGCAGCTAGGGATACATGTAGTTCTGACAGGGTGTTCTCTACCCTCCAAGTTTAGGATGCAGGACAATTCTGCTCACACCCTCGCTTCTATGGAGTGACATCACAGGGAGCTCACTCACTCGGCACTTGACAAAAGCAGATTACAGACGAGGGTTTGGCAGAGGCCAGGAGATTCTCTGAGGAGTAAGGAATGCTCTCACACCTCAGAGCCCAAGAAGTACATCCCCTCTGATGGGCCTGGCCTCTCTCGTGGAGGCCCCCACAGGCCCATGACTCTTCTGTAAGCAGTTCTGCTCCAGCCAATAAAAATAATCTCCTTCCATCACCCAGTTTCCTCCTCTAGTGAATCCTGCCCACCATGGACTACTGGGGGATTTCATGATAACAAGTAAGGACAAAAGGACAACAACAGCTAGCCTTCAGTTCTTATCTCAGGAGTTGTTCTAAGTGCTCTACTCATATTACCTCCCTTAAGCAACCTCAGAAGCTAGAAACTGTAATTCTCCCCATTTACAGATGGGGAAATGGGGACTCAGAATGATTAAGCAACTTGCCTTAAGTCACACAGCTGAACAAAGTGTGATCAACAGAACCCACCCCTTTGAAGGGCTACCGCCCTGAGTCAGGTGCCACGGCAGGAAGTCACGCACCCTCCCCTGCCGAGGATGAGTGTTCCGAGCAGCCGTGTCATTTATATCCCCAATCCGCTGTTCCTGAGCAGGCATACGGCACCTGGGGGGAGTCGGCATGCAGCCTGTCAGCAAGCTCAGTGATGTACGCCCTGCCCTCAGGAAGCACGAGGTCTAGGTGAGATGGCAAGATTAGTAAATAGATGATAATGACAGAAATAACACAAGGGGGATCGTGAAATAGATTCCATCCATTATAAGTATCACTGAAAGGGAGTGCTTTCAAAGTGCATTTTATAGGACGTAGTTCCCCGTGAAGTGTTAATACATCTTCCAAAACATATTCAGGGCTCAGCTTTCATTTGTGAAGCAGTGGGCTAAGCAGTGCCAATACTGTTGCTTTACCACAGGACTTCTTGGGACTCTTCCTCTCCCAATCTGCACCAGGCTCTCCATGCTGCATTTCCTTGATCACAAGGTGCCATCAATTCTAAGATGAACCATTTATGCAATAACTATTTTCCTAGGAAATAAACACTTTCATATATGATATAAATCAAATGTAAGACATGTGCTCATTTCCAAAGTATTAATATGTGGAAATCAAAGAAATGTGTTATTAGGCAGGGTTTTCCCAAGACTTTGGGCCAAGGAAATACCTTATGTGGGACTGGTGTTCCTTAGAAAAGTCTTTGGACATCGTGGGATGGAGGAGAGGGTGCCTCAGAGCTCGGGTGGCCAAAGAGACATTGGGAGAAGCAACTGGGAAGTGCATCTTGAAATCTGGGCAAGGGGGGCGGAAAGAGAGGCAGGAGTCGGGTGGGGTGGGTGCTGGGACACAGAAAAGGGCTGCCTCCGGCCCCAGGGACTGTGTCCTGCCTGGCACCCCATTATGAAGGGGGCCTGCAGGGAACAGGTGGAGGATGTTCTTGGGACATATTTCCCCACTGCCATTCAGCCAAATGCTGAGGGCAGGGAGCAAGTGGTTGTGACCCCTGCCCTTGAGACCTCACAGTCTATCATGGAGACCTTAAAATCAGCAGTTTCAGCACAGGCCAGGCATGGCTATGGCAGAGGAAATATGGGTGCTATGAGAGCCCAGAAGAAGGTGGCCTTCCTGGCTGGGAAGTGGTCAGTGACGGCTTCCTGGAGGAAGTAGCTTTTAAGCCAAGGCCTGAAGGATAGAGGGAGGTGAACAAAATCAGTAATAGTAACCTAGATGTTGGGGTAGAGAATAGGGCATTGAAAAGGCCCAGGTCATGCAGGACCATGGGAGGACATATGGATCTCACCTTGCAGACAGTGGAGATGTGGTGTGGAGTTTAAGATCCAAGGCTCTGAAGAGGCCACACTGAGTCCATATCCCTGCCACAACCTTCCTGACTGTGTGACCTTGGGCAAGTTAGTCTCCAGAGCTAAACTCAGCTTTATTGTCTGTAAAATGGGAATAATCACAGTACCTATGGCAAAGTTGTTGTGGAGGTGGTAAAGGAAAGAGTAGAGTGCCTGGCATGGAGCACACTGTTAGGAAAGAGCCCTGGGTCAGGGTTGGATGGTGCGGATTCGGGTCTGGCTCTGTCACTTGTGAGCTGGAGGCCTCGTCACCTCATTGGACCTCTCTTTTCTACCTGTTCAAGGGAGATGATACCTGTCCAACCTCCTAGGTGGGATTTTTTTCTTTAATAATTTTTTGATTGCACTCATGAGTACAAGGAAAATGGAGGTATCAGTCATGCAGGTATCCGCTTACTTTCTTTCTAATTCCTACCCTTTCTTGGATCTATACATATTCCTCCCATTTGCACTGACTGTCCACCAGACATACCCTGAGACCCCAGGCTGCCCCTCAGCTTCAGCCCCTCAGCTTCATCTCCAGGCTCTACCCTGCTCTGAGGATTCTATCAACTGTTTGTTTCATAGGCTGGATATCTCATGAGCAAAAGGAGAGCAACATGGGCGTTTTGTCTTGAAAAGCTAACAAATGAATTATTTAAAATTGTGCTGAGGCTCAGGGGAATAAGTTGATGGCCTCACATCATTTGGGGTTTTTACTTGGGGTCTCCAGCCCTGAGATCTTCTGCTGTCGCTCCCTACAGAGGATCATGGCACAGGCTTGGGCATGTGGCCTTCTCTCCTTTCTGGCTTTGGACCTCAGCAATGAGGAAAGTCTGGGGTTTTCCAAGCTCTAGGCAGGGGGGAAGGTCCTTTCTGTGTCAGGATCCTTCTGGCTACAGTCCTCAGAAGATGGAAGGAGCCTAAGAGGGAGTGTGTCTTCTCCAAGCTGGGGCCAAGAGGAAGTAGAGAAAGATGCTATGGGAGGAGACAGAGGAGGCTTCTTTGGATATGAGGGCCACCTTGTTTGTCCTGGTCCCCACTGAACAAGTCCCAGCCAAGGCAACTTTGAATAAGCCACATGCCTCTTTGTGTCCAAATCACTTTTTTTTAAATCTCAGTATGTACAATTATTATTACTGCACTTATTACCCAAATCCTCACAATCACCCTTATGGATTATTATGTCTATTTTACAGATGGAAAACTAAGGCACAGAGAGACGAAATAATGTGGCTATGTTTACAGGGCCATGAATGGGTGGAGTGGAGATTGGAACCAGGGTTTGAACTCCAAGTCTGTGAGCTCACACATGATGCACACAGCCTCTCCAAACTACTCCTCCCTGCTTCATTCCAAAGGCCAGTCCCTTCGGGCTCCATGGAGCTCTTTCAACATCTAGACCCACCCATCTGTGATTTTCCATGAACATACCCCAAATCTCTCTTCCACCAATTCGCTGATCATGGTATCCAATATTTCCCGCAGATTATGCCATCCATTTCAGAAGTCTTCCATGTAGCTGTAAGTCTGTTATCTTAGAGGAAAGCATAGTCAACACAAACATAATCCTTTATCTGATCATTTGGTATTTTAAAAGCACAGGAACTGAGGAAATAGCAGAGGAGGCAAATAAGTTTTGAGGAAGTGGAAGAGGGTGTCCCCACTAGGAGGTTAAGCACAGGGAAATGGGGATGAGCCCTGAGTCTCCATCCGGAAGTGGGACCAACTTCAGTGTTGCCAGTCACGTGGGTTTCCATGAGGATCACCTGGAGTCACGGTTGAGCAAGGACTTTGCACGCAGCCATGGGAGGGGTTGCCATAGCCAGCCCAACACAGGAGCCTGTCTGGGGTCGCACCTGCTCCCCAGCTCAGGTGCAGGTGGTACAGATGGTTAGAATTACTGGTCCAGGAGACGTACAATCCAGGCTCTGACAGACAAGAGGTAAGAGATTGTAGGGATCTGAATTAGTTGTTGTCCACCCCAAGGCAGACCCTCAGACACTGACCACAGATGCTAACCTAACGTTGCCCAAGGAAGGCCCTGCCCAGCCTGTGCTTTATCCCAGCTCCCTGACCTAGTGCACCGGAAAGCAAGAAGATCCATGGGAAGCCAGGTGCCCACAGGAAGGCTGGCATACGGATTGCTGTTGAAAACCTGTCTTCTTGGGGTTGGAGGCATAACAGCACTTCTTTGCAGTATAACTGGACAGTATGTATCAATAATAAAAAAAAAAATTATCCTTTTTTGGCTCTATTTCTGGGAGCGTATTCCAAGGCAACAATCAAAATGACAGAAATAGGGGCGCCTGGGTGGCTCAGCCGTTAAGCGTCTGCCTTCGGCTCAGGTCATGATCTCGGGGTCCTGGGATCGAGCCCCACATTGGGCTCCCTGCTCAGAGGGAAGCCTGCTTCTCCCTCTCCCACTCCCCCTGCTTGTGTTCCCTCTCTTGCTGTATCTCTCTCTGTCAAACAAATAAATAAAATCTTTAAAAACAACAAAATGACAGAAATAGCTACCTGCATAAAGATGTTCTGTGCGGCCTTATTTATAACTGGAAGTAATCTTTATGTTCAACAGGTGGGAGACAGTTAAGTAAACTGTAGTCTATCCACCTTCTAACCATTATGCAGGCAGTAAAAATAATGTCATGAAGACTGTGTATTAATAAGAGAAGATGATTATAATACAATAATAAGTGAAAAAGCAGAAGAGTACAAAACTTTATATAATCATGGTAGGTTGCAAAAATGACCACAGTATTTTGTAGATTCCCCTACCATGAGGTCATCTTTCCTTCCTCTCTTGAATCTGGGTCAGGCTTGTGACCAGCTTGGACTAATAGAACATGGTGTAAGTGACATGGCACAAATGCCAAGCCTGGACCTTGGGAGGATTTGGAGCTTCTGCTTCTCTCACTGATCTTGGGACCAGCACCATGATAACAGGCTCATCTAGTCAGCTAAGAAACCCCTTGTCACCCTAGTCACCCCACGTCACCTTAGCTGATAGCCAGCAAATCACGGGACATGGGTGAGGCCTTCTAGGGCCAACTGAGTACATAAGTGGGCCCAGCTGAGGTCATGAACCATTGTTGCTAAATTTGGGGATGGTTTGTTACACAGCAGTGGATAACTGATACACCTGCCTATGAGTATCACTAGGTACAGAAAGGCCACTTACAATGGGGAAAAAAATCCTGGAGGAAAAGTTTCCAAAATGCAGAGACTAGATTGATTAAATGATGGGATTACAGATCATTTTTGAAAAGATTATTTGTTTCAAAATTTTAAGACTATTTTAAGCTATTTACAATGAAAAATTGCACATTTAAAAAATTTCACATTTAAAAAAGTGAAAATAGGAGATGAATTTCCTTCTCTGAAGAGTTCTAATTCAAATCTCTGGCATGTTCATGTTTTGAGAGGTGACCTCCTCAGTCTGTGTACCACAGATACGGGGGAGGGGGGTAGGCTTGAGCTGTGTCCTCCAGGTCAGGCCAGGATGGTGGGTTCTGGAGGACTGTTCCTGGGACTCGACCTCTCTCCCAGAGGCTCTGAAGTGGGAAGCGTGGGAACTGTTCTTGGTGTTTTCAGTAGCTCCCGTCCCTGAATCCCTAATGTGTTCACTGTCCATACAGGGCAGGCAGTCCCACACCCCTATTACTTTTTAACTGTTTCACTGTGTTTGGAGAGCTCCAGAACCAGAGCTGGCATAGGAGGTGAGCCTGGCATTTGGAAAATAAAGGCCTGGACCCAAATTACAGCTCTGCTCTCCCTGGCTCCTGCATCTATTCCTTGGCACTGACTGAACTTCAAGGCCTGAGCTAGGCCTGGACATTTAGAGATGAACCAGACATAGTCTCCTAGGGGAGTCCTTGGTCTTACGGGGACACCTACCCACTCAAACGCCGAAGTGCGGCCACATAACCTACTGTTTAAGCTGGGTTGTTTTTGAGAGTGAAGGGGTCTGACTGGAGTAAAGGGGAGCTGTAGTCACGCTACCTGGAGCCCATTCCCTCCCTCCCTAGACTACAGCAGCTGTAGTCTAGAAGTGTAATGCAGCAAACAAAAGAAATTCAAACAAATTAAAAAGAAAATCACTGCTTTCCTTTGAATGCATGAAAGTGAATAACACTCATTGTTCGCAGTTACACGTCTCCTATTTTTCCTTTGCTCCTGAATTTTTCCTAACTGAAGCTGCTCCAAAACCCCTCACATGTCAAACCGGAGAAAATTTTCTAGGACACCTGGCCCACGAGGATTTTCTCTCTTTCTGCCACCCCCTCCCATTCCAGCTCTCAGCTCTGTGTTATGTCTCTGCCTCCTCCCTCTCTAGAGCCCGCTCTCTCCCCCCATTCTCTAGAGGGACCGGCAGGAGGAGGGAAAGAGAATCTGAGAGCGGAGGACAAAGGACTGAATGCTCGGGGGTGAGGAAGGAACAGGGAGGCCCGTGTAGATAAATCTGATCAGTCTTATTCTTGGCACACACACAGATAAGTAACACGGTGTGCAAAGTTCAAAGTTAGAACAGGCCCACCTGAAGGAGGGGCACCTAATCCAGATGACCCTTAATAAATATTGACTGAATTATGACTTAAATGCTCTGTGACTTTAGTCAAATCAGTTAACTCTTCTGAGCATCAAATTCCTCTTCTGAAAAATAAGTGAAAGAATGAATTATATGAATGAGGAATAAGTGAATGAATGATCCTGTGGCAGTCACAGCCAGCTGACCAACAAAGTTTGATCCCCCACCCAATTCATGCTGAGACGTAGAGGCTCATCCAGGACTACATTTCCCAGACTCCCTTGCACCTGGGTGGGACCACAGGACTGGTCCTCACAAATGGAACGTGAAGGTAAGTCATGCCTGTCACTTCTAGGCCAGGGTGGTTAAGTATCAATCACTCTCATTTTCTCTCTGCACCCGCTCCCTCCTTCCAGTCTACTTGGCTAGATAATTCTGGGGTTATCTCAAGGCCACAAAACAGTGGAGCCATAAGATGAAGGAGCCTGATTCCACGCGCAACCACCTAGAGGGGAGCCACCTGACCAGAAGCATACATTCTGGACTCCCCACAAATGAGAACCGCACTGTTACTGGGGAGAGCCAATAAAATCTTGAGATTGTTGCAGCAGTCAATCCATCCTAATTCCCCTGCCTCTCAGCGTTGTCATGCAGACAAATAAGGTGGGTATTTAGTGGGGTCTCATCCCTGCCCACTCCCCCCTCCACCTGTCTGAGAAAAGATTTGTTCATGTCCAAATCCCTGGAACCTGTGAATCTGGCCTTATTAGAAAAAAAGGTCTTTGCAGATGTAATTAAGGATTTTGAGATCATCCCGGATTACCTGGGAGGGCTCCAAATCCAATGGTAACTGTCTTTGTAAGACAGACCAGGAGACACAGAAGAGGAGAAGACCGTGTGAAGACAGAGGCAGAGAGTGGAGTGACACAGCCACAAGCCCGGGAAGGCCCGGGGCCACCCAAAGCTGCGAGAGACAAGGAAGAATCCCCTCTGAGAAACTTCGTAGGGACCGTGGCCCTGGCAGCCTCTTGATTTCAGACCTCTGGCCTCCAGAACTGTGAGAGAATAAATTTCGATGGCTTTAAGCCACCCGGTTTGTGGCTTTAAGCCACCCTAGAAACCCTAGAAAACGAACAGTGAGGTATGTCCCGGGCCTAGCTAGGTGCCGGGCATGAAGAAGGCACTCAGTACAGGGTGAATTAAAAAATCACCCTGAGCGCTTCTACAGTTTGCTCCTTAGAGACAGGGTCTTCTGGGAGATTGTGTCCCCTGAGGGCAGAGACAGTTCAAATCTATCTTGTTAACTCCCAGAA
>NC_138375.1:54560050-54655624 GCF_054177405.1 Leptonychotes weddellii | reverse complement strand
CGGGTCCTGACTCAGACTGAGTCACAGACTTGGAGAGGAGTTTCAGGAAGGCCAGGCCGGGCTCCTCCCCGGGCTGAGGAGAGGCTGCAGGCCCGGAGAGTCTTTCCAGACTTGTGGAGAATAGCTGTGAGGTAGCCAAAGGCAAGGCAATGCGGGGCCAGCAGAGTGGCCAAATGGTTTATGGCTTTGTAGACTGTCCACCAGTCACGTGTGGCTGTTTAAGTTAATTAACATGAAATAAAATTTTAAAAATTCAGTTATCCACTCACATTAGCCACTTTTCAAGCTCTCAAAAGCCGCATGCCACTCATGGCTCCTGTATTTGGACAGCTCAAGTTTCCATCCTCACAGCCTGGAGGGGTGGGAGTCTCAGCTCCGTATGTCACCAGCACTGTGACCTTGGACAAGTCCGTCCACCTGGAAAACGAGGGCAATCACAGTACCTACTTCATAGGGTCAGGATCAAATGAGATGCTATGTTCCCAGTACTTAGCACAGTGCCTGCCACATGGTAGTGCCTGCGAGTTGAGAGCTCTAGTTACAGGTAGAGAAATCGTCTACAGAAGAGGAGTAGGGCGAGAACACTGCCTGGGGGTCAGTGGACATGGGCTCCAGCCTAGGTTCTGACACTCTGAGAGGCTGTAGGGAAGTGTCTGAATCCCAATCCCTGCACCATTAAAGCTGTGTGGCTTTGGGTAAGTCACTTCACCTCTCCGGGCTCAGATAGCTCACCAGTGGAAGGGGAGTTCGCATCTTATTGGATCCTATGCTTCCAGGAAAAGCAGATCTTATGCTTCTAGGAAAAGTGAGGGGGTTGAAGCCTTTAAAAGGCTAATATTCTTTGACTCTGATTCTTGCTTTTAGAAATCTATTGGAAGAAAAGAATCAGAGAGGTGAGCAAAGACTGATGTTCAGAGATTATCACTGGAGGATAGCTAATAATAACAAACCCTTGAATTCATACAGAATATTCCTAAATTTATTTTTAGAAAGCATTTGCATTTGTCTTTAGAATATATTCTAGGGGTGCCTGGGTGGCTCGGTCAGTTAAGCGTCCAACTCTTGATTTCGGCTCAGGTCTCGATCTCAGGGTGTGATATGGAGCCCTGCTCCAGCTCTACACTGGGCATGGAGTCTGCTTAAGATTCTCTCTCTCTCCCTGTGCCCTCCCTCTCTCTCTCTAATAATAATAATAAAAAAAGAATATATTCTAAACATCATTACTTTGACAGTGGTTTCCTTGGGATGTAGGACTTTGATTGCTTCCTTTTACTTTTCTGTGCTTATCAGATTCTCTACAACTTGCCTCTATTAGTTTGTGAATAGAAAACCTGACACACCAAGAAAACTGTCAACCTACATGATCTCTAAGGCCCTTGGAGGGATATTCTATGACTCAGCAAAGGAGTAGGACTACTCTGTTTGCAGCTTTGGAGTCCCCACCGCACAGGGAGGTGGAAGGGGGAGGGCAAGGGAATGTCGTTCAGTCCTTGGACCACCTCTGACAGGTACCACTAAGATCAGCTAATGCAGATTGGGGCCCTGAATCTTGCCAGAGTCAAACATGTCCAGAGCAAGGGCTTCTTGTTCACTCCTGATCACATACATTAGACATGCCATGAACACGCACTGAATGAGTTTAAGAATGAATGCTAAGCCAAGTGCTTCCTATGTGCCGGGCACGGTATGAATTGTTTTCATAGATTTTCTTCCTTTGAACTTTAAAAAAAAAATTGGGCACAGATAAAATATTTTGCACCTAAACATATGAAGAACTGTTCAATCCTTGCTGGTAATTTAAGCAAAGCAAATTAAAACTGGGACTGAATTTTTTTCATCTAGCCAATAGGTAACAATTCCTAAATTTGATCGAGTCCAGGACTGGTGAATATATGTGGAATCAGCCACTCTATATACAGGCCGTGGACACACATTTGTCAGTTGGTATCAATGTTATAGAAAAAAGTATCCAATAAGTATCAAAATCTGAAAAATGTAGAAATCCCTTGCTCTGGAAGTTTTGCTCAGCTGCCTGGTCTTTATTCTAGGGAAACGGAATGGGCAAAAATTGCAAGGAATATTTAATGCAGCACTGTTTATGTCACCCGAACTTTCTCAGCTCTCATCAGCTGGAGGCTACAAATGAGCAACATTTATTTTGATAGACAAACATTTGGGCTCAGAGGTACAGCTCACAGCTACACAGATATTTCTGGGGTTTGCAGAGATTCCCTCATGTGCTCAAGTGCCCTTTGCTCTGATCTGCTTGTTGGTTCTCCAGCCCAAAAGCCACCTCGAGGAGATGGACTCATATCTTCTTAGGTGTCCCCCCAGACCCACTCCCCACCTGGCTTTAGACTCTTCTCTGCAGGCTGACCATAAGGACTAGAGCAACAGGCTCCTCTCTACCAGTTGGATTCAGCGAATGGGGTTCAGGATACCAGAAGAAGGGTCCCTGGACAGTGAAGTCAGCTCTTCATTCCCCAGCTCAGCCACTGAGGGTCCCAGGCTGGAGGTACCCCCGCTCAAGGAGACTTTCTTTCTGATGCTAGACACAGCTCCCTTCCCTCATCCCTCAATCCAGCGTGGCTAGTCCCCTGGGTGCTCTGTCATTCCCTGTGCTTCCCTACAATCTGCCCACACCATTGTCAATAGTTCCTAAAGCCTCCTCGATTTTCCCAGTTTGAGTGTGCCCTCTACAGTGGTGTGCTGGGAAGCCGGCTCTCTAAAAGCAAAAGCCCCGATTTGCAGTGTTTGTAGGTTTCACTCCCCTTGTGGCCGATTTCGGGCTCGCAGGGATTTAACAACTGGCCGGCGTGCGCTCTCATGAAGCTGGTGTGAGCCAGCTCAGCACATCGCCAGCCCTGCCCTTCTTGCAAGACCCTGACTGGTGCAGGGATATGTCGGGCCGGGGCCTCTGCTGCAGTTGCCATAAGTGATGATGCAGATTCCCTTATTAGGGGTCTACTGCCCAGGGCCCCAGCATCACCGTGAGCCCTTTGTTCTCATCACCCCAGAGTCTGAGTCCCAAAGACTGTGGTGTGAAAACAGCTCCATCAGCCTGACCTATTCCCTCTGCCTTGTCTCTCTCTCTCTCCTCAAGGCTCAAATCAGTCCTGGACTGGGCTAGGAAACTATATTCTGCTGCCATCTTTCACTTCTATGGTTCTGTCATCTTCATCCCCAGGTTCTGGTCCCCAAACTGCGTCCTTATAAATCTAATTCCGCCATACCTGTCAGTTCCAGAACAATGATGGGTATGAGGGTGGGGATGGGTGGAACAGACCACCGACCAGCAGAGGAGACTCTGAGCTCCACTAATAAGCAAAGAAGCACCATTCTTAAATATTCAACAACATGGCTTCAGTTAAATATACTGCGGCTTACCCATATAAAACAGTACTGTGCAAACTTTTAAAAAATATTTTCTAGTATGGGGAAATGATTACAATGTTCTATTACATTAAGGAGCAAGAGGTTTTTTTCCGGTGAAATGGTACGACATGGATGAACCTTGAGGACATTATGCTGAGTGAAATAGCCTGACACGAAAGGGCTATTATGGTATGATTCTATTTATACGAGGCATCTAAAGTAGTCAGACCCAGAGAAACAGACAGTAGATGGTGGCTGCCAAGGAGGAAGGACAGATGGGGAGTTGTTGTTTAATGGGTACAGAGTTTCAGTTTTGCAAGATGACAAAGTTCTGGAGATCTGTTGAGCAACAGTGTCAATATAGTTACCACTCCCAAACTGTACACTTAAAAATGGGTAAGATGGTGAATATTTTTTAAAAAAGCAAAAGACTGTTTTTCAAACTAAACCACAAACCACAGCAAATCCCCAAGATTCTCTGTTTATCTAGAGATGTGACACTGAATAAGAACAGTTCTTGCCCCAGACCTCAGGGAGCTTACACTCCAGTGGGGAGACCCGTGAATGAGGAATGTACATGAATAAACATAATGTTACAAGAACAAGGAGTGTTCTGAAGGAGTTGCACACGGTGCTCTGAGAATGTTAAATCACAGCACTGACCTGGCCCAGGAGGCGAGGAGGTGAGGTGAGGACCCCAGGACCGAGTCCCAGGGAAGAGGAAGAGCTCCCTAGCAGGTGGGGACACAGGGAATTGCCCTCTGGACGGAGAGAATGCATGCATCCTCTTATGAGTGTCTGCAAGGACACCCACGCCCCCTGACCAGCAATTCCCTCCAAGTGGTGGGGTTATCACTGCGCCTCATCTTCTCCCTGCACTTGTCTGTGGTACAACTTTTCCACGGTGAGCATGGATGATTTTGCCGTTAGGAAGAGGCATAAGAAAATGATCTTACCGCACAGATGGATAGCAGTGCTCTTTATTTATTTATGCTCTTCTTTGTTTCAAAGAGGATTTGAAGCTGCTTACAATTATGTTAACAATACAGCAGGCTAAAATACCTTGTCACTAAGTAAGAAATATGAGGGGAAGCAAAACATGGCTGGAAGAGTCTGATGAGAAAGGTGGGAGGCTTCCCTTCACTCAAGAGGGGGCGGCCCTGTCGTGTTCCTCGTCACGTCCAGTCTTGCCATTTAATTCAAATATGGACATTTGTCTTCTCAACTGCATTGAAAAATCTTTCACAGTGATTTCCTCTGTCTTTTATGACTCTCTCTCCCTGAAAATACATCCTGTTATTTTTCCGTTGTGCCTATTTGTGGTTTTAAAAATCCACATCGTCCCTTCCCCACCGGGATCCACCGCAGCACAGGGACTTACTCAGAGCCCCTGCACGGTTGGTCTTCGAGTGTCTGTGAGCAAGTGGCTTCGTTGGGACAGAGGGCGACTCACACCCTCAGCCCGGGCTCAGGACACGGTTGCCAATTTGATTTATGGGACTTATTATCCCAAGTGGTGGCAGAGAGTAGATACTGATTCAAAAGGGTTTAAATAAATAAGTGGATGCACAATCCAGAAAGGGCTATAGACTGAGGAGGAGGGCTTGCACAGCCACTGAAGCAGACTCATGAAAAAACACTGGTTCTCTTGCAGACTGGGCCTCAGGGAGTCACGGGGGGACGGCGATGGGCTGTGGATTCAGCAAGCACAGGCTCCCAGCAGGCTCCATCGCATCACGTGACGGGGGAGCGACCTTGGGCAAATCACAGAAACAAGACCTTTTGTGAGGACGGCTGAGGGGAATGGATCTGTGTGTACGTTTGTGTATGCATACGTGTGTACGTGTACACACATACTTACCCATGTGTATGTGTAAGCGTGTATATTCACATGCGTGTGTATGCATGTGTGTACATTGTGTGCATGTGCATATACATAGGTGTGTGCATGCATGCGCCTGTAGATGCACACATACATGTGAATGCATGTGTATGCATGTGCACACATGTATATGTATGTATATGTGTCAGTGTACATGCATACCCGTATATGCCATACACATAGTGTATATACGTGCGTGCACATACATGTGTGCACTGTGTGTATGCATACGCGTGTACACACATGTATACATGCATATTGTATATGTATGCACGTATATATGTATATGTATTTACATATGGACGTGGCTCATGCCCTGGCACTTAGTAGTTGCTCGGTAAATGAAAATTCCCTCTTGTAACACTGTCCTTCTATTCCATTTGTGCAGCAGTGAGCAACCTGAGATAAGAATATAGAGAGCATTTCTTTTTTTTTTTTTTTAAGATTTTATTTATTTATTCATGAGAGACAGAGAGAGAGACAGAGGCAGAGGGAGAAGCAGGCTCCCAAGGAGCAGAGAGCCCGATGCGGGACTCGATCCCAGGATCCTGGGATCATGACCTGAGCCGAAGGCAGACGCTTAACCGACTGAGCCACCCAGGCGTCCCTATAGAGAGCATTTCTAAAGCTCCCCCATAACGCTCCATACAGCCATCTCCGGCTTTTTCATCCTCACTGGTTTAACACTACCCCAATCACCAGCAACAGTAAGTTTCACTTTTAAATCACTTACAGTGTATTCCAGTTACTGGGGCTGCATAACGAATTCCCTCAAAATATAGTGGCATACAACAACCATTTAATTTGCTCACGGATTTTGTAGATGGAGAATTCAGAGAGTGTGAGCAGGGTGGCTGGTCTCTGCTCCATGATGTCTGAGGTCTCGCTGGGGGCCGTGAAGGCGGGGGCTGGAGTCATCTGCAAGCTCCTTTCCTCACATGTCACTGGGGGATGCTGGTTGTTGGCTGAGAACCGAGCTGGGGCTGTCAGCTGGAGCACCTGCGTGTGGCCTCTTGGCTCCCACATGATATGGTGCCTGGCTCCGAGGGAAGTGTCGCGAGAGAGGGCGCCCAGTGAAAGCCGTATCACTGTTTATGAATTAGCTTTGGAAATCACACAGTGTCACTTCCACCACATTCTATTGGTAAGGTGGTCACAGAGCTCTGCCAAGGTCGAAGGACACAGATGCCCCTCTTGATGGAGGAGTGTTGATATCACACTGAAAGGCGAGCATGTGGATGGGATGCATGTTGGCGTGGCCAACTTTGGAAAATACAACTTGCCCATCTGCTTAGGTGATCTCTTATTTTTCAAAAACACTGAGGGGTTAGGTATAACTATCTCTATTCTAGAAAAAGACAGACTGAGATTCAGAGATACAATGTAACTTCCCTCGGGCACTTTATTTAACCTCTCTGAACCTCAGTTACTCCATCTATAAAATGGGTAGAAAAATCTCTACCTGAATAGGTTATTATGGGCCAGCAGTGCTTATTACGTTAGGGTGTTGAAAGTTTGGAGTTGGAAAGGTATTTGTGATTTCTAACAGCCCGTGTTAATGCAGAGCACTAATCTTTATTGTTGTAGCATTGTTATTTCCTTGCCCTTCACCTATCGCCCCACAGCCAGCTAGGGACCTGAGTTTTTCTCCACATCCCCTTGAGAACAGAGCTTGTCCCAGCATTTAGGAGGGGGGCTCACTTTTGTGCAGAAGAGCTTACAGTCCCCATTCCTTGCCTGTTTCTATCTTCCGAGAGGAAAAGTACCTTGTGAAGAATGCTAATGTTTGCTTATAAATTCTAAATGTGTAATCCTTAATCACTCATTCAGTCAATTATGAGCAAGGAGCCCTTTGGTCCTACTTAAAAATGCTTCTGTTTCGCACACAGTGTCTCTCTCCCCCAGGGGAGCGGGAGGAAAGACTGGCATTTTTGCATTAGTTCATGGTTCCCAGAAGGACTCTCTGGCTCCTGGATGGGCCAAGGACCATCTTGGAAAACCATTTCTCTGGGGACTCATTCCAGGCCCTGTGTCCCTCATTGTCGATCTACCTGCGAGGTCTAAGGCCTTAAGAGACCCCCTTGCTGCTCACTTGCCATATTGAGAGGAACAAATCTCTGCCCATGACCCCAAACTACTTCGACAGTCTCTGGGAGGCCGCTTGGCGGAGCAGGCTGTCCCTGGACCTGGCTGGCTGGAGCAGCTGTGGAGGCCTCCCTGCTTTTAGCTTCTGCTTGGCTGGGCTTTAAAAGGTGGGTTTCTCTTCCTCTGCCTCAAATCTCTGTTATCCCTAACACTCATCATTACCCTCAGCAAAATTAGTTTAAAAAAATCCCAATAACGTAGTTGAGAAAATTGAGGCTCAGAGAGGTGCTGTGACCTGCCCAGGGTCATACAGCATGTAAGTGCCAAAGGCTCAGGAGGGTTTGGATGCTCCTGTGGGAATATGCCAGCCCCCTAGTAGCTGATAAGCCCAACCCCTTGGAGCTCTAACTCCTCCTCCCTCCCTCGTGTCAACAAAAGGAAAATCATTTCCTATTCCTGGCTTCTCTGCCAGCCCAGAGAGACTGAGTGACGAAGAAATGTCTCTAATTGTACCAGGATGGTCTTTCCCGGCTTCTCAGTTTTGCTCAGTCTTTTGTTGTTCAAAATCTGTTCCCTACAGACCCTGGAAATTGCAGGTGTGGGGGCCTGGGGAACAGCTGCCCTTGTCTCCTGGGCTTGGAATCGACTTTCTGGAGTTTGTGTCCCGGGGCTGTGTGCTCAGACTTGACCATGTTTGGGCATGGAGGCTTGTCCCAGATGGGGACCAAAGGCCGCTTTCCCAGAGATGGGCTGGGAGCCCAAGCTTCCTGCTGCAGCTCAGGCAGCCTCTTTTGGGGTGGGGGCTGGGGGCCAGGCCAAAAGTCTCTGCCTGCTGAAGACTCCCCGGCACCAGAAACTGTGAGTACTGCGTCCAGAGCACTTGGGCAGTGGTTTCTCCAAAGCCTGGAGCTAGAGGGGAGATCTTGGAGGAGGGAAGCTGGCAGCGGGAACTCGCTTCCCAGGGAAGCCCATCACGATTCTGGGCTCCAGAGGGGCTCAGCCAAGACTAGACCTGCTGATGTTTGGGCCCGCGGTCTGGTAGCCTGCTCCATGGCTGGGTCACTCGAGTAGCTCAGTGTCCTCGCACTCAGGTCCCAGCTTCCAGAGCAGCCAGAGGGCAGCAGGCTGGACAGCAGGACCCAGTCCTGGCCCTTGTCCCCAGGGGACGGGTGGGACAAAAATAGGCTCAGCAAGAGCACTGGGGACTTCTGCTCCAAACCTTCGGGATTCCCTTTGTTAATAGTAACAGCCAATATTTACTGAGAGCTGGCGTTGGGCCAGACACAGGATCGATATGTGATATTTGGTATGTCACTTGATGTTTGTCAGAACTCTCTGAAGCACATACTATTATTCTCGTTTAACAGCCACACCGTTGCTATGTGGCGAAGTCAGGATTTGATCCCAGAACTGCTGACCTCAGAATCCTCCCTGCCCCACATTCTATCAAACCCTTGAACACTGTACTCTGTGCTCTGTCCTTCTAAGGAAAAGAATGTCAACCAAAATGCCAGGTCCTATCTTCTTTCACCTTTCTCCATCTTTCCTAAATCCACCCCAGATGCTGAGTGACTTTTCTAAACGGAAGATAAGAGCCAAAAAGTTCAGAGATACTCAGCAACTCTCAAAATCGAGAAGTTCTTCTTGGAGTCTAACTGAAATCCCTCCTATTAGGGCTACAATCCCTTTCTTCCTGTCCAGGCCTCAGGGGACATCAGCAGTGCGTACCCTTCCTCCTGCCTGAAGGCTCTCACTGTGGTTGTTAAATCCTATATCCATACCCATATCCTCACCCCATTCTTTTATCCTGTGAGGTTTTAGGAGCATTGATCATGACTCTGCAAAGCCACTCACTCGGTGTAGGCAACAATCTCCCCAGAGCATTACAGACAGGTGGGGTCTGAGCAAGCGGCAGGGTTCAGACTTCTCTGTGACAGGGGAACCTTTCCTCTCCTCCCCTCTCCTCTCCTCCCCTCTCCTCTCCTCCTGACTTCCCAGAGCTGGTCACATAGCACTCCTGCCTTCCCAGCATCTAGTGTGCCCGGGGCTGGGAGGACTGAGGGGCCTGAAAGGTAGGGCACATGCCAAGGGCAGCCCTCGGGTGCACCCCATGCTCCAGGAAAGAACTCAGCCCACTTAGCTGGATGGGGGCTCCACTGCCCCTTCTCTGCTTGCTGCCCCCAGCCCAGCCAGCCTAGCCTGAGGATTGTTTGTTAACTGGGAAATGCTCCAGGTTTTTCTGAGACGAGTGTCCTAGGAGAAAGTGCTCAGATGTCCCACCCCTACTGCCCACTGTATTCATTTATCTCCTGTATTCCTTTTCTATTGTTGCTGTAACAAATCACCACAAACTTGGGAGTCCCAGATAACAGAAATCTCCTCTCATGTAGTTCTGGAAGCCAGCGAGGTGTCGGTAGGGCTGAAATCAAGGTGTCGGCAGGGCTCACTCTATGCAGAGGCTGAGAGGACAATCCACTGTTCCTTGTCTCCTCTGGCTTCTGGTGGCGGCTCATACTTCCTGGCATGTGGCTACCTCGCTCCAGTCTCTCCTCCCTGGTCATATCACCTTCTCCTCTTTTGTGTCTCATCATCTCCCTTTGCCTCATTCTTGTAAGGACCCTTGTGATCACATTTAGGGTCTACATGGATAATCCAGGATAATCTCCCCATCTCAGGATCCTTAAATTGAGGTCTTTGCCATGTAAAGTACACTCACAGATTCCAGGGCTGAGAATATGGACCTCTTGGGGGCCATTACTGAACCTATCACATACTGTGTGGCTTGGAGAAGTCACGCTACCTCTCTGAACCACACATCCTTCAACTGTAGAATGGGGATGATAACACTTGCCTCTCAGAGTTGATGGGAGGTTTACATGGGGTCAAAAAGCCCTCGGAAGTTGCAAAGCTCCAGAGCAAACTAGAGGTGACGTTGATCACTGAGCACCCTCCCCTCTTACCTGTCCCCCCTTCTGTGGGTTACTCGTCGCCTGTGCTGATCTTCTGTCTGTTCACCTCTGTGGCTCTAGAAATGACCACAGCTTGCAGTGGACATGGGGAAGAAGCTGGTGATGGCCCAGAAGCGGGGAGAGACCCGGGCCCTTTGCCTGGGTGTGGCCATGGTGCTGTGCGCCGTCATCGCCTACTATATCCTGGGCACGACCATGCTGCCCCTCTACCAGAAAAGGTACGGAACTCTCCCCCCTGCCCCCATCCTCCAGCCACTCTCCTACGGGTCTGGTCTACCAGGAACCCCAGCCTTCTTCCTACCCCTCCCCTTGACTTCACACCAGGCAGGAAGGGCTGGACATCATTCTGAGGGTGAAGGGTTCGAGTGCCTGACTGGACGCCGCTCACCTGGGTTTCTGGGGCTTGGGGGTAGCAGACGTAGGAGGCCCTTCTCACAAGAAGCAGCAAAGGATCAGAGCAAATGCCCCAGTGTGAGTTTGATCCCAGGAGAAATTGGAGGCTATAGATTTTCATAGCTTGTCTGCACAGTTGGACTTCCCCTCTGAAACCTCGTGGCCAGGTGGGCGTCTAGCCTCCTGTTGAATATCTCAAGGGACGGGGAGCTCAGGACCTCATTGTATATACCATTTCATTTGGGGGCTTTTCTGAGAAGTAGGAAATGTCTACACTGAGTCAACACTGCTCCCGTGGAGCTCTTTTCTGGAATCTCAGAGAATGTTTCTTGCTCCCTGACAGTCAACCACTTGAGCTTTTGAAGGGAAAGCTGTGACGTTCCTGATCCATTCTCTATTTGGAGCAAATGTGCTCAGTTCTCTCAACCTGTTTTTTGAGAAGTCTCCGACCCTCGCCTCGGGGCTTGTTCCAGCTGCTGACAGCCCCTCCATCTGCCACTGTGTGTCCTGCCTGATAGATGCGAGATGAGTCACAATTGATTTGCTGATGTGTTGATGAGCCTGTTAGCCTCTCCTGGGCCTGCTTCTTCCTCACTTTTTATAACCCTGGAGTGATTCCAGGTTGGAATCTTACCCAAGGGAGGCTCTGTTCAGAGCTGCTGTATGCCTGTGACCCGTTATCTGCTGGTTACGCACCATCCCCACCCACTTCCCTACCCTGGCACAAATCAAGCCCCTTCTGCATCTACTCTTTTTGGGGGAAAAGACACAGATTCTGAAGCTCATCAGACCTGCTCTCAGGTCCTGTGTGCCTTCAGAGAAGTCACTTGAGCTCTCTGAGCTTTTCCTCCCACCCCCTGCAAGGTGAGGATGGTATGGATAAGGGGTCTCAGGGTCGGGCTATTTAGCAGAACCAAGGCAGGGAGCTTTTAAGAACATATCAGGGCCTGAGCATTGCCCACCTTAGAAATTCTGATTCAACCCTTCTGGGGTGTGGCTTGGACATGGGAACCTTTTCAAAAGTTCCCCAGGGTTTTGGGTCAGCAGCCAGTGTGAGAACCATTTATGTAGATGATGTCTAAGAGGCTAATAAGCATTGATATTCTGATTCTATGATTCTTTTCTTGGGTCCAGCGGCTCTGGGGTCGTACTCCTTCAGTGCTGGATGCTTATGGCAAGATGAGGGTCCCAGCCCTAGGTCTCTCTAAAGGGGTTGAAACCTGGTGCTCTGTGCCGCCCAGGTTCTGAGATATGTATGTGTATGCATGCTCTCCCCAGCGTGTGGACCCAGAAATCCATGTGCCATCTGATTGAGACCAACATCAGGGAGCAGCAAGAACTGGAGGGCAAGAAGGTACCCCAGTACCCGTGCCTGTGGGTCAACGTGTCAGCTGTGGGCCGGTGGGCTGTGCTGTACCACACAGAGGACACTCGGGACCAGAACCAGCAGGTACTGACTGGGGGTGGGGGGGATGGGCACGTGTCCCCTTGGCCCTGGCAGGTGTGTGGGCCTCTTCCCAACTGAATCCCCATCCCTGCTCTGGGGAGTGGAGGCTGAGAAAACCGAACCTACTTGACCAGGGTCCACAGCTGGTATGAGGTCCAGCCAGACTCAGCAGCTCTGGGTTGGAGTCAGAGAGACCTGGGTTTGAATCCCCACTGTGCCACTAAGTGTTGTATGACCCGGATGCCACCTTTGCCGAAGTGCTCTGATGGACTCAGAGGCTGTGTGGTGTGCTGGGCTCCATGTCAGGTGGATGGCAGGCACTTCTATAGGGTGAGTCAAATGAGAGGCCAGACCCAGAGCTGACCCCACGGAGAAGAATCCCTTAGACTGGCCCCCCCTCAGTGAAACCAGAGGCTTGGGGCTGAAGCAATCTCTGGAGGCCAGTGCTTGGGAGATTTTCCCATCACTACCTCTCCACACCACACCCCCAGACCCCCATCCTGTCCTTTCTTCCAGAAAATACAAGTTGGCCGTATCCATTCCCTCATTTACTTATTCATCCAGTAGTCACTGAGCACGTCCTGTGTGAGGAGCTCTGGACTCAGGAGGAGAGAGCTCATGTGGGAAATAATATCTAGTGGGGAGGGATCAGTGCCACAGAGAGGAACAGACAAAATCATGCGGTTAAAGGCGGGAGTGACTTTTTCCAGCCAACAGCCAGGTGAGGGTGTCCGAAAAGCGTTTGGGTCAGGCTTTGTTAGATACCCAGAAACACGAGGGCTGCCTGCCTGGTGAGGGGAGGGCAGAGACCCGGGCGCGGCGGGAGGAAGGGCCTAGAAGAGACGGGATTGGGCGGGGTGCTTCCGTCACCAACACAGGGTGCAGTGGGGCGCAGGGAGGCTGCACAGGTGGGCTCCACACGACCCAATTATGGAAGCAGAAAGCTTTTGGTCCGTGGTAGGTTTTTGTTTGTTTTTCTGAGAGAAGCAAAACCTTAACGAAGAATGCTACAAGTTATGGATAATAATTCACTCCCATATTTAAGAAAAAAGATTGTAGCAAACACTTTACAGATTTTTTTTGCTCAAACAATAGTCTTTAAGGATGTCTGAATGAGACAGCAGACACAATGCAGTAGGCCAGGAGAAGTATGTGTTGAATCCCAGGGCAAAACACAGCCCAGCACCGTGAGGGAAGCAGGTGGAGGAAGCCGTCCCACAAAGCATGGAGTTAGGCGTTCCTGTTCAATCGGAATTTTTTTTAAAGCTTTGAAAGTCCAGCACGAGGAAGGGAATTGGGGGAAGGGCTAAGCTTATCTACAACCACCGTTTTACCAAAAGCCACACTGGTTCAACCTCATGAGAAGTGGGGGTGATCTGCCTGAGCAGCAAGCGTAGGAAGAGCGAACGCCAAGGCAGTCAGCACTCTCTGATCCCACCAGGACGGGTCTCTCACCAACCTGGGCTCGGAACACTCGAAGTTCCTTTGCGATTCCATCAGAAGGCCAGAGCTTTATCTGGAACAAGTTCACTCCGAAGAATGCTCATGGTGCTGATTGTAGCAGGGAGTCAAGTCATAAGTGGCTCCTAACTGATCCACCATTTCCCACAGCATTTCCCCCAGGGGAAGGTTCTACTGGATCCCAGGAATTTAAATTCAAGGAGACCATAAAGAGCCGTAAAGAAGGGAAGTGCTAATGATATTCTGGCAACGTACGAGCTGTGTTCCCGTCATCTCTGCAAGGAACTACCGAATTATGGAATTAAAATGTGACTGGGCAAGCTAGCCCTGCTCAACTCTGGCCATGCACTGGAACCATCTGGGGACTGAACAAAACTGGGTTTCTACACCATCTCTGGACTTTCCAGGGGAGTCTGAGGTTTAGAATTACTTCTGTGAGCAACCAGTGTTTAAAGGGTCTGTGGGCCTGGTGCATGATCAGAGTGGTACAGAGGAGTGTGAAGTTCAGTGGCTGGGCAGAGAGGGCTGGAGCCATGGCCAACAGCCAGGATGGAGACTGGGCCTGCAGTAGGGATGGTTGCCGACGGTCAGTTTGGTAGCTGATGGGATGGGAAGGGCAAGGTGCCGCGGGTGCACATTGGGATTACTGACGGTGTTGGGGGGGGTCACAGAGAAGTGGGTTTGGACAGTGCAAGGGGGCCAGACCTGTTCTGTCAACACTAGCATGACTCAGCCCCACCAGATGGGGGTAGAGCCCCCAAATCCCCCTGAATCAGCTCCTACCAGGTCTCCTGCTTCTTCTTTGGCATTTGATGGCTGCTGATTTCTCCCGAGGAGCAAGAAGTAAATTTCCAAAGTCAAGCCGAAGCGATCACTGGTGTGATAGGGACCGGGAGCGGGCTGGCTTGCAGGCTGCCTGCCTGACCCTGAGGTTGCTAGCGTCTCCCTGCTGCACTGCACCCCGGGTCAGCTTCTGCAGCGCACCTTCCAGTCCCGTTTCCATGACAAGTCATCCGGGTAGCTACCCTCACAGACCTAATTTATAAGACTCAGAGAGGTGGTGGCACCCACCAAAGTCACACAACTTGGACCTGGTGGCTGAGTCCAGGTCTCCCTGGCTCCACAGCCACACCTTTGCTCAATGGGGTCGGTTACCCAAGGTCATAGTCAGAGGCATTGGGGAGATAGGCGAGGTCCTCTCCGCACGGAATTCTGAATTCAGCTGCTCCTGGGACCCTGCAGTGCCCAACAACTTTGAATGTCAGATTCCTTGGAGGCAGCTCTCCCCAGCCTCGGCTGCTCCCTGGCTGGCTGGGAACCGGCTCTGGACACAGCTCCCCCATCCCCAGGCTGTCAGGACCGTGATGCAACCATCTTCTTTACTGCTGGATGAGTACTGTCAGGGCAGGCCGCCTGGGGACAGGGTCTCTTTCAAATCCAGGGAGTAACCGAGGCCTGGGGAGAAGCCGGCTCAACACTCCACATTTTGATCTCGGACATGACTGTCCCAGGCCAGTGGTCTCAAACTACTATGCATGAAGGAGTCACTTGTTTGCTGGGTCCACCCTCAACAATTCAGAGTGAGTAGGAACCCATGCTCTGGCCAGCCCTCCAGCTAGTCTGCTGCAGGTGCTGTGGGGGACCCACCTTGTAGAACCTTCCAGAGCCTCACATAAAAACCTTCAGACCTCCCGGCACAGAACAGAGATAAAACCAGGGTCTCCCCACTGTGCAGAGTTTTCCTCTGCAGAGCTTTCTAACTGGACCTCACCTGACCAAGCCAGAGGCTCCCAATAACAACAATCGGTGTGCGAATTAAGTGTGTTCTATGCTTTACCTGTGTAAGTTCTTTCAAACGTGTTCTCTCCTTCCTTTGAATCCCAGTGTCAAATACTGGCTTGCCAATATCTTTTGTTTCACTCACACAGAGCTAGACCTCAAAGGGTTTGCAATTCACATTTTTGCCAATATTTTAAAATTGTGGGAGTTCACCTTAAAATTTGGCTTTCTGGCTTTTCTTGAAATGTCGGAGGCCTGGCTACAGTAGGTCTCCTGGATTGCATGGCATCCATCGTCTAGATGGAGTGAAGATTGCCAGTCTGGATGCTTCTGGCTCTCTCCATTTCACCAGACGCCCCCCAGTCCCTGACTGTCCTCCATGGCACAAGGCGAGTGTCAGCTGGCTCTTACCATCTTCTTCCTTCACCCACTTTACCTGTGGACATTATGTGCACACGCCCTGTGGGAAACTGAGGGTATGACCTCTGCCCCGAATCCGAATATGGAGCCTACTTGGTCTGTGTCACCCATTGGTTAGTTAAGTTTGAAGTCCATCTTTAATAACATCCTTTGAAAGACATACTGCTCTTAACCCTTTCAAGAGAGAAGATAGCAAGGATGAGAAAGGTAAGTAAGCAATTTGCCCGAGGTTCTATAGCCAGAACTCCAGCTGGGCCCCTGCCTCCGGGTGAGCAGCTCCTGGGCCACCCGCCTCACACGTGACACTGTGAAGGAACCCTCTAGAACCAGGCAGTGCGCAGCCTGCCAAGCTTTCAACAGACCTCACTCCCACCTGGAAGCCCAACTCCAAAGCCAACACTTTTCTTTACTTCATGCCAGCCCCTCATTTCTCCCAGAGAAACCAGGATTTCCAACTTCATGGGTGCTCTTGCCTTCCCCCCGCAGTGCTCCTACATCCCAGGCAGCCTGGAGAACTACCAAGCGGCCCGGGCTGATGTGGAGAACGTCAGGGCCACATTCCACAAGAAACCGATTTTCTACTGCTTCTCAACAAGTCGGGAGAATGAGACCAGTGTCCTGTACCAGCGCCTCTATGGGCCCCAGACCCTCCTCTTCTCTCTCTTCTGGCCCACCTTCCTGCTGACCGGAGGTCTCCTCATTATCGCCATGGTGAAGATCAACCAGTCCCTTTCCATCCTGGCGGCTCAGAAGTAGACCTATCCTTGCCACAGAGATGCAGGGGCCGCAGGGGACTGGGTGGGCCCCCAGCTGGCTCCCTACTTGGGTACCCCTGCCCCCTCCCCCTGCCTTCTCACTGTTCTGCTCCGTCCCATAACAACCTCTGCTACCTGCATGGGCTTTGGGAAGTCCCTTTGTCATGTCATTCCTGACTAAGAATGTACACGGGTTCCCTGGTGCTTCAGAGAGCTCAAGGCTCGCTGGTGACCGCTTCCCATTACCTGTCCCCACTCAGCTGACTGAAACCCACTTCCTGCTGCGCCCCCACCAGCCCACAGACGACAAGGATGCTTGTCTCCGTGCCGGCATTCTTGTGGTCGGCTCGAAGGCCTAGCTTTGTCATCCTTGGCAGACCTCACTTCCTTCTTTGAATTCCATAATGAAAACCACAGCAGCTTCCATGTATAGAGAACATTTAGAATTTGCTTGTAGGACACTAGGTGCTATGTACGTTTTTATTCCAATATTAACAAATATAGGTACAAACTTCCAGTTGCAAAATACTGAAGTCCTGGGGATATAAGGGACAGCATGGTGACGATAGTTAGCTGTACTGTATTGCATAGTTGAAAGTGGCTAAGAGAGTAAATCTTAAAGGTTCTCATCCCAAGAAAAGAAATTTGTAACTGTGTATGGTGGCAAATGTTAACTAGACTTACCGTGGTGATCATTTTGCAATATATATATGAATATCAAATTATTATGCTGTACACCTGAAACTAATGTAATGTTATATATCAGTATCTCAATAAAAATATATATGTGTGTATATATATGTGTGTATATATATATCACAAGAGGCTATAAGAAAATACACTAAAAAAAAAAGAAAATACACTAAAATATATCAAAATATTAACAGTGGGATTGAGGATTGGGATGGTGGTTAATTTTAATTTTCTTTCTCATCCCTCTTTTTACCTTTGGTACTTTTCTAAATTTTCAGCAGTAGGAAGATGTGGTTTCATTGTTCGTTTTTTTTTTTAAACAAATATGCTTCTCTTCATTTTTTTTTAAAGATTTTATTTATTTATTTGAGAGAGAGAGAGTGAGCACGAGCTGGGGTGGGGGTAGGGGCAGAGGGAGAGGGAGTAGCAGGCTCCCCGCTGAGCAGGGAGCTCGACATGGGGCTCCATCCCAGGACCCTGGGATCATAACCTGAGCCAAAGGCAGACGATTAACCGACTAAGCCACCCAGGTGCCCCTCATTGGGTTTGTTTTTAATCACAAAAGCAATGATAGATGTTATTTTGGAAGGATTTGGAAGGGTGAGCCTCACGTCACCAAGCCCTGGAAGTGGGCTGGGGAGGGCTTGGGCTCCAATCAGAGGCAGGCTTTTGAGAATATAGAATTTTAAGAACCCTCTATGGAAGGAAGGGAACCATATAGATGGGGATTTATAATTTACAATGCAGGTCAGTATATGGCACTGGCCCTGCAAGGGAAGCCTGTCTCACACTTGAAAAGGTCACAAGTGGAGCATGCCATCATCTCTGCCATTACTACTCCAAGAAGTCTTCCCAGAGCAGCGGTTCTCAAAGTATGGTTCCTGGTGCAGCGAAATCAGCATTCTGTGGAGTCTTGGGAGAAATGTACATTCTCAGGCCCTGGCTCCAGCCCTTCCTAGTCAGAAACCGCAAAGGGGTGGGATGGGGTGGGGTGGGTGGCAGACGGAGGAGGGGACAGCACTCTGTGTTTTAACAATGGCCACAGGGGCTTCTGACGTGCCCTCAATCGTGAGAACCACTGGTATAGAGAACCAGTGCCCTGTCATTGGGCTTTTCAGAACAGATAAATGACTACTTGACAGGGCAAGTATGTGAAGTTAGGCTGGTGTCTCCAAAGTTCCTTCAGGAGCTGTGATTCTAGCCACAGCCCTTGGGTAGGAATCTTGTCTCTGCTTCTGCCCGATTTCATCTCACTGATTCTCAGTTGTTTCATCTATAAAAAAGTGACTCCTCCTTTAGGGTAGTTGGGGGTGCCGAATAACAGTTTGGCACATGGTAGGTGGCCAGAATGCAAGTAATTGAATACTCAGAAACTTCCAGAAGCAATGATACCAGTGATAATGTTAGCTAGCATTTATTGGTGCTTATGTATTACATGCCGGGCACTGTGCTAAGCAGTCTGCCTTGTAACAATTCAGTGAGGTACTACTGAGCCTACCTCAGAGAGGAGGAGAAGCAACACAGGACAGTGATTAACTATGTGAACTTGAATGAGGACAGCCTGGCTTCAAATACCTGACCCTGCCATTCCCTAGTTGGTAACTTTGGGCAAATAACCTCTCAGTGCCTCAATTTTCTCCTTTGCAAAATAGGAACTAACAGTGTCTCCCTTTTAGGATTGTTGGCATTAAATTGGTTATTCTATAAGCTTCCTAGAATAGTAACTGCCACACGGTAAGTGCTATATGATATTATGAAAAACTGAAGCTCATCCATATAGCTGGTGAGGCGCTAAGAATCAAGCCCTAGGCTGTGTGATTCCAGAGTGGACTGTCAACCACAGTACCTGAGCAGACTCAGCTGAAGGGCTGAGGGCCCCAGGCCTCCAAAGCCCTAGGGGCCAGGTAAGGAACCTTGTTGGGTCCCTGGAACCCAATGGTGCCCTCATACAAGTCAGGGATGTGAAGGGGGAGCGTCTATAATCTGCCTGAACATCTCTCACTTCCAACCAGGGAGCCCTGATGTATCCCTATGCCCTCCAGGTTCTCACTTGGTGGGAATATCCCTTCCAAGGGGAGACAATACACCATACCCCAGAGTTTCTCCTTTCTGGGGTCAGGGAAGTCTCAAGAGTCCTCCGAGTCTTTTAAGAAAACTTCAGTGGTGACATTGTACTATGGTAATGGTACTGATCAAAGACATTACCTTTGGGGGGAAATTAGGCAAAGGGTACAATGGGATCTCTCTGTATTATTTCTTCCAACTCCATGGGAATCTGCAAGTATCTCAAAAACGTAAGTTAATTTAAATAATAATAAGAAAAAAGTCCCCACCGTAAGTCTTGCTGTGTGAGTCCCTCTGAAAGGAACTTCTTGGCATATGGTTTCCATGTACCTGCATTTGGGGCTAAAATACACAGAAACTCAGAATATCCAAACAGCCCCTGCTAGGGGAAAGGCCATGTGGCTCTAGGAAAATCACCCAGCCCCCACTGGACCATGCATTATTGATGATGACCTTCATTGGCCTGGGACAACTGCCCTCCTCCTGTCAATAAGACTGGCTTCCATCTTCCTGCTGCTCACCGAACTCCCTGGACAGGATGAGCATGAAATAATGGGCATTTAAGCATGATAAGTTAGACACTCAGGAAAGATGTTCTTTGGAATAATGGCTGTCTAGGAGCAGGAAGCCCTCATCAGTTCTTAATAAATCACTGCTAATGAGCATCTCATGTTTCCACAGTTTTGGCTTCTCATCTCATAGTGACTCACACCTGGAGAGATGCACCTGGCATGCTCTCCCGCATCCCTCCCCTGGAACTTGGCCCATGCTGTGGGGCTCAGAGACAGGGGATGGGGAGGGTAGAGATGAATCAGACCCAGTGCCTGCCTTCAAGGAGCTTTCTGTTCTTGCCGCTCCTCCTATCCCCTCCCCCACCATTATCAAGGGCTCCCTTCTTCACAGTGAAGAGCCTAACTTACACAAATTCGGAATAGTGCAATATAAAATATTAATAAAATCTTTTTTGTGACATTGAAATGATTCCAGCCCCACCCCATCAACAATTTATCCAAAATTTATCCTAATTTTAGAACTCCTTTCTCAAGTGAATGGATCGTAAACTGCATTCATTCTATTGCTAATTGACAACACAGGCTGGTACATAAAAATATCTCATCTTTCGGATTAGAATTGCATTTAGGGAATTTTAAGTTATATGAAATATTTGGGAATGTACTGTTTGAACAAAGTGTAGCTATCGTGTATCTCATCAGTGGCTGCCTTTTCACATGGGGGGAAAAGGGAAAGATTGAAGCAAGATCAGAAAGACAGGGAGAAATTCACCCCAATCTAGCGTAGCGGTTCTCAGAGAGGAGGCTTGAAAGGTCAAAACTGTTCAGATAATATTGAGATGCTCAGTTTCTTTCTAGATTTCCATAACTCCCCCTTCCCACTCATAGAAAGCAGATGATCCTCAGTCAACTTCCTTAAAGATTTGAGAGATGGGGAAGGGCTGGATATAGATGCAAAGCCTACAGCTTCCAGATGACCAGTGGACAAAGTTGGGGATTTATCCAAAGGCTTGCACCTCCTCCTGCAGTTGCAGCATCTTTAATCTCCCATAATCTCCATCCCCCCACACTGAGCTCCCTCTTTTCTGACATGTATAAACTAAACACAGGGGCTTGCTAAGTACATGCAGCTTCAAGACATGCCTTGTCTCCCCACTTCCAGTGAGACGCTTGTGAGGGTCTGAGCCCTCCTGTGTCAGTTCTGGAGCCCCTGCTCGTTGACTCCCCTTATTCCAATACAAACTCATGTTCTCTGAAGGTCAGTGGTTCTTTAAGATCCTCTAGTGCTGGGTGCCTTGGGGGCTCCATCAGTGAAGCGGCTGACTCTGGATTTCGGCTCAGGTCGTGATCCCGGGGTCCTGGGATCGAGCCCCAGGGCTCTGCGCTCAGTAGGGAGTCTGCTTGAGGATTCTCTCTGCCTCTGCCTTTCCCCGGCGCTCATGCTCTCTCTCTCTAAAATAAATAATTTTTTTTTTTTTAAAGATCATCTAGTGCTTCCCCTCTTTCTAATCTGGTGCTTGGATCCTCCCTACAACAGTCCTCTTTGGTGACAATTTACATTAACATCCTTTTGATGAATAACTCATTGTACTGGGAGGCAGCCACTTCCATTGGGGATATGTTTAGCAAAGGTCTCCCTGTTTGAGAATGTGTCATCCCTAATAGTAGGAAGAGCTAACACGTGTTGAGCAATTGTCGGCCAGGCTCTGGGCTGAGCTTCTATGTGCACAGCTCATTTCACCCTAACAATACCCTTTAGGTTATTATTCCTGTCTTCACTGTCTAAATGAGGCAACTGAGGCAGAGGGGAGGGACTTAACTTGCCGCAGATCAGAAGTTAGTCAAATGCAGAGCTGGCATTCAAACCTGGACAGCATGGCTTCAGACCATACTCTCAAAGCTCTATGATTCCTGCCCCGCAGTCTCTGCTCTGTGTCCAAAATGGAAAATGCTGAGCAGAGAGCGCAGTCAGGACTGGGAGTCTATCGGATGCTTCCATATACCTTCCCACAGAGCCCCGGCTTTCAGCTGGCTCCCTGGAACCACGCTTCTGAAGAGTGAACAGAGGGGGGTTGAGGTCCAAACATATGTATCCAAGAAAGCCCCGCCAAGGTTCTGATGTGGGCACTACAAAGACAGACAGGGGCCAGGCAGCACAATCTGCCTGACTCTGCCACCGCCCAGCCTACAGCCCATCAAACACTGGGCAGGAACCAGGCACGCCCCAGGCCACAACAGTCCCTGAATTGGTCTATTAAAAAGCAGAAGAAGGGCACCTGGGTGGCTCAGTTGGTTAAGCGACTGCCTTCGGCTCAGGTCATGATCCTGGAGTCCCTGGATTGAGTCCCGCATCGGGCTCCCTGCTTGGCAGGGAGCCTGCTTCTCCCTCTGACCCTCCCCCCTCTCATGTGCTCTCTCTCATTCTCTCTGTCTCAAATAAATAAATAAAATCTTTAAAAAAATAAAATAAAAAAAATAAAAAGCAGAAGAAGATGGAAGAGAGGCTGGTCTGACATGACTCTTTCTTGAGGACCCCATGCTTCTCTCAGTGATCCCTGTTTTCTTTCCCACTTGTTCCCAAACCATTGGTCTAATAGTCCACTTGGTCACCCTAGAATTTATCCAGGAGTTGACAGCATGCTTATTTATGCATAACTTTAGAGTCTTCTCTTACTATCATTAGTGACTCTTCTTGCGATTTAAGTAATTTTTCTAGGACTCTGTTGGCCACTCAAGTAGTCATATTCTTAGAAACGTCTTGTAGACGTGTGTCTTTAAATCCTGTTTGATACACCCTCCACTGAAATTCCCTGAGCCACAAGCCAGAACTTCATTGATTTGGAGCAGTCTGAGCCCTCTGAGCTCCTGGCCTCACGTGAGCCTCTTAGCCATCCTGGGTCATCACTCCCAGTCCTCAGATCTCACTCCTTGTGGAGGAGATAGGAACAAACCCAAACAGGTGGGCGTTGCTTGTCTCTCCATCAGATTATTTGCTCCGAGTAGACTCAGCCATCAGCTAGTTTCACTCTCTCTCAGAACATGTTCTAAAAGCTTTTTTCTCATTCTTACATTTTTGGGAAGTAAGTTTCAGCTTCGTGTGACCATATTATTCTCATGGCTCCGAGTTACGTGTTTTATTTGGTTTTAGAGAGGGAACCTGTAGGGAAGAAAGCTCAGGAAAGTGAGATCTGGAATCTGGTTGGCCTGGGACCTTGGGTAGTTTATTTAATCTCCCCGAGTCTCGGTTTCCTTAATTGGAAAATGAGCCTAACATTGTTCGTCGTATAGTTTGCTTGTGACGAACACATAAAAGATGCTCCACGGATGCTCACTCTCTCTTTGAGCAAACATGTCTCTTTCCTCTGATTATACAGATTCTTCTCTGTTTGAGCCCAGAGAACTTCCTACTGTCCCCTTTCCTTGCTAGCAACTTCCCACTTCTCTTTCTCATCAGTGCCGCTGAGGACCACTTTGCCTCTCTGTCCCTCCCAATCCATTTCTAGCTCTACTCCATCTTAAAACTTTCAGCCACAAACAGACTGCCAGCCTTTGTGTTGATCTTTCTTGAATCTATTTGCATAAACTTGGTTCCTGAGGAAAAGCAGGGCCTGCACACAAGGGCCACATCCCCGAGGGGCCACATCCCCGAGGGACCACATCCCTGCCTGGCCGAACCATCCAAGGGCCACGGGCCAGTTTCCGTGAAAGTCCTCTTCTTGGGAGAACCATCATCATTGACAACAATAGATCTGGCTGGAATAATCCTCCAAGTGTGAGGCAGGCAAATCCCTTGGCCCAGAAATCAGGCTTAATTGGAAATTAAATTGCATTTCCATGCCAACTGCAGGACGCCTATATCCACAGCTAATTTATCAAGGTGATGCCTCATCTCCACGAAGCCCAGGGGAATAGAGTGGCTGCATCAGCAAAATTACAAGCTTGCACCTGATGAGAAGAACTTTCTTAAAAGCGCAACCTGAGCCCTTCAAGTTCCTCATTTGGGATTTTGTGCACTTCTTGGCGGCCTCCTCGGCACAGGACGCACAGACACTGTGCCAAGACTTGGAGTGCGGACGCTGGTGGGAACCGTACTGCGTTCTGGCTGCTCTGGGCCAGAGGCAGGAAGAGAGTCACGTAAGCAAAAGCTTTCCAAGCCCCAGCACTTCACTCAGTTAACCAAGGGTCGAGTTGCTTTGGGAAGTAGAAGGTATCATGGATAACATCACCGTTCAGAATCTGATTTCTATATTTAACACTGGTACTAACAGTTCACGATGCTCAAGTGTGTGCCAGACTCTTCAGCAAGCCCTTTGCGCACATTTATTCCATCCTCCAGGCAACTGTAGGATGGAAATGCACGATGATTTTCATTATCCTCATTTTACCAACAAAGAAACTGAGACCTAGAAAGTAAGCAACTTGCTTCAGGTCACTGCTGCCCTATTAGTAGAACTGGGATTTAAACTCAGCTTATTTCAAAGCAGAGCCTATACCTTTAAGTATGACATTACACTGCTCCTTTATTTTCCCCCACTTTTAATTTTAAAAGTGTCCAACTATAAAAGCATTGCAAAATTAGTCCTGGGAGCATGTACTTGGCTCACAAACTGTTGTCAATATTTTGCTGTATTTGCATTCCTTCTCTTTGTCTGTCTGTCTCTCTTTATGTGTGTGTGTGTGTGTTTGTTTTTCTGAATCATCGGAGTGGAGCCTGGGTGGCTCAGTCGGTTAAGCGTCTGCCTTCGGCTCCGGTCATGATCCCAGGGTCCTGGGATCGAGCCCCGCATCGGGCTCCCTGCTCAGCGGGGAGTCTGCTTCTCCCTCTCCCTCTGCTCCTCCCCGCTGCTCGTGCTCGGTCTCTCTCTCTCTCTCTCTCAAATAAATAAATAAATAATCTTTAAATAAAATGAATCATTGGAGAGTTAGGTTCAGGGACATAAAACACAAGTCTGACTTAGAAACCATGTGGGAACCAGTCTGGCTGGAGGAGAATGCGGATGGAGGCGGGGAGCCACGAGCAGCAGGTGGGCTGAGGCCATGGCCGTGACAGCCAGGCCGAGAAGCTCAGGGCGTGCTCCAGAAGGATAGGAAGGCTGTGTACTGAGGTAGGGAAAGCACAGCTCTCACTGAAGGTCTCGAGAAGAAGGAAAAACCTGCAGATGTATATTCAGCAAATGATTTCCTTATGGTCTGATTAAATATACATGCTTGTTGAAGACAACGTAGATGATACAGATAAGTATCAAGAAGAACTTTAAAATATAGCCCTTAAGTCCAACTGAAACCCATGTTAATACATCAGTTTATTTCTTTTCTATTTCACTTTTCTGTACACATATCTATTCACAGATTGGACCCTCATTGTACGTACAGTTTTGTATCCTGATTTTTTTTTTTTTACCTAATATTATGTTAAGAGCATTTCTGCTTGTTTTTAAGTAGTCCTCAAAATAATTTTTCAAAGAGTTAATATTGCTCCATCAGATAGATGAGCCCAAAAAACCCCACTCTTTTTGGACTAGAGTCCAGCTGGTCTCGATTGTTCACTATTACAATGTAGTAACCATGGTGAGCACCCCTGCATACCAGTCTCTGTGCACATCCCTGATCACCTGCTTAGAACAGATTTTGAGATGTCGGCTCCTGGGTGGAAGGGCTGGCTGGACCCTGGCTCTGTCTGGCCGTGGTGTGGAGGGGGCAGGAGAGGGAGAAACAGGAGGAAGCGCAGGCTGCAGGCCTCAGCAGCACAGCACTGGGACACGGTGATGGTGTGGACTTCAGGGACAGCACTGAGAATGGGAAGACAGTGACAGGAGAAACGCCGGCCAGAAACGATCAATAGGACTTAGCGAGATAACTTCAGGGTGTGAGACTGGGGACACAGAGAAACAGAGAGAAGGTGAGCGAGAGGTCTGCTTTGCTTTTATAAGGGTTGAGTGGAGGCACAGGAAGACACTCATAAAGAAGTGTTTATGATCTCTCCCTCCCTTCCTCCTTTCCTTCCTTTTTTTCTTCTTCCATCCTTTGAGCCCCTACTCTGTGCCAGGCCTTGTGCTGGATGCTGGGCATTCTTAAATAACTAAGATATGGCCCCTGTCCCCCATGAGCTCGTAGTTCAGCTGGGGAGTCTCCTGCAGGCCTAGAAACTTAAGAGACAAGCCAGGGCAAGGGAGCGAGACTTGGGAGGCCCTGCTAGAGAAGAAGGCACAAGGTCAAGAGAAGAAGGCACAAGGTCACAGCCAGAGAGATGAGGGGCCTTGCTCTGTCTCAAGTGAAGAGCCATCTGCTGGGTGGCCACACCTCTGTGCGGAGCTGGCTCTCTCTTCATCCTGGTGCCCCCGGCTGCCAGCCCCTAGCCCCCAGTCTCTGCCTCAAGGTACCTACTTCAAGAGTGTTCCTCACTCTGGCCTCAGTTTCCCCACCTGCACACAGAAGAGGTTGGGGGTGGAGTGTTAAGAGTCTCATGCTGGTCATTTGCCTGAGTGGCCTTGACTTCCCTTCACATGCTGGCCACCATCAGGCTCTCAGCAGCTCGCTGGGGAAGATGGCAAAGTCCAAGGTATGACGCACAGGGGCTGGTTAGTGCTGGGGAGCCCCATGCCTGCTTTCTACACCACAGTCCCCGGTGAGACACGTCCCCTGTATGTTGCTAAATGTCCTGCCAGAGCCCACCTGCCCTGAGGCTTTCAGATTTGGGGCTCAGCTTCCCACCTCCAGGGTAGAGGCATTCTTGGGGGAGACAGACCCAGGCCACAAGAGATGTTGTAACACTCAGGTTTTAGGCTTATAAAGCTAAGGTTTCACTTCCATACTTCCTATTTTTCACCAGGCGGAGACTGTTCACTGTGAATGGGCAGGGCCTGGTGAGGCACTGGACTGAATGGGTTGTTTTTTTTTTTTAGATTTTATTTATTTATTTGAGACAGAGAGAGAGTGTGTGAGAGAGAGAGCATGAGCGGGGGGGCAGGGGCAGAGGGAGAGGGAAAAGCAGACTCCTCGCTGAGCAGGGAGCCCGACATGGGGCTCCATCCCAGGACCCCAGGATCATGACCCGAGCTGAAGGCAGATGCTTAACTGGCTGAGCCACCCAGGTGCCCCATGGACTGAATGGATTTTGAAGGCTCTGGATGCTAAGCTCATTCTCGAATGGAATGCTAGCCCTCCTATCCCATCTGCCTAGAATAAGACTTTCTGCCACTGATACTCCGATTCTAGGTAGGGAAAGGGAAGGTGAAAAGCATGCTGGAGAAGTCTTGGATGCTCTTCTGATTTCGGTCAACCAGCCATTTTCTGAAACCCAGGAGGTTTGACTAGTATACAGAGGAGAGGAGAGAGGAGACATAACCTTGGTTCTTATAAACAGCAATAACCCATAAAAGTAAAAACAGGCCATAATTTGTTGAGCTCTTTATATGAACAGCATTGCCCTGAACACTTGAGTGCATTACTTCAATAAACCCGCAAGACTGATACTATTGTGTACACTTCCCAGCAGAAAGCAAAACTCAAAGAAGTGATGGGACTTCCAAAGTTCAAACAGCTTCCAGAGGGTAATGGTTGGCTTTGGAGTCTAAGGAGATCCAAAAATCATGGTCCCAGAAGGTCCTGGGCCCCCAAGGGCTGGAGCACGGGCAGGGGAGTCAGCTGTGTCTGCAGCCCCAGAGGCCTCTGCCCAGGCCTGGTCACTTCACACACTCACAGAGGAGCCTCCCGGCTGAATGGACAGAGGGCAAAAAGGAAAACAACACCAGTCCTTTCCCTGCGGCAATGCCACTCTCTTCCCATGGGAAGAATACATCAAAGATGAACTAAATGGCCCATCGCTGCAGTGACAGGAAGGGGCAGCTCTCAGGATGGAGGGCTAAGGAGCCAGACAGATGGCTCAAGCCCTTATTCCCTATTGCAGGATCACTGGTGGCTTTGCTAAAGGGTAAGTGTGGATGGACAGACAGACATGGGAAGGTGGAATAGAGAACCAGGGCCTTTAACAGGAAGGTAGAGCAGAGCCTCTGGGGAAAGGGAAGAGGATTCGGAGGCCCAGATTCAAGGCCAGTTTTGCTGCCTGCTTACTGGGTGGTCTTCCCTGGGCCTTAGGCTTCTCACCTGCCTTGTCGACCCCTCAGCCTCCACTGAGTCCTGCCTATGTGCCGGGCCCTGCACCGACTGCTGAGAAAGCGGTGACGGTCATCACAGTCCCTGCCCTCACGGGACTGAACCCTTGGGGGGCGAGCCAGACCAGAAATAGGTGAATCAATGGGTAATGTCCTTGCACGAGCAGTAAGTGCTATGTGGAAGAACAAGGCCACATTCGTGGAGAGAAAGTGCCTGATGTGTGTATGTTGGGGGGCTGTAGGGAGGGCATGTGCCAGACAGAGCCAGGCGAGATCTGACACAGTGTCCGGGGGAGGTAATAGTAACTGTGAGGCCAGCAGGAGCCGCAGGGCCTGGTGGCTGGGGCGCAGCACAGCGAGACAAGAGGTGGAGGATGCTAATGCAGACGGCAGATCGAGCAAAGCCTGGAGGCCCCGAGAAAAGCCTGCATTTGACCCCAGATGTGTCAAGAAACCACCGGCGGCAGAGCTGTGAACAAAGGGATAATAGGATCCCTTTTGTATGTTCAAAATATGGGAATGGATGAACAGCAGTGCATGAATAGGTAAAAGAAATGATGGTCTGTCCATGCATGGAATATTATTCAGCCTTCAAAAGGAAGGAAATTCTGACACATACATGGATAAGCCTGGGGAAAATTGCTAAGTGAAAGAAGCCAGACACAAAAGGACAACTACTGTATGATTCCATGACACGCAGCACCTAGAACAGGTCGATTTGTACAGATAGAAAGGAGAGTGGTGGTTGCCAGGGGCCAGGGGAGACGAGAACGGGGAGTTGGTGTTTACTGAGGACACAGTTTCAGTTTGCGATGCTGAGAAGTTCTGGAGATGGACAGAGTGGGTGATGGCACAGGAGTGCGAGTGTGCTTCCTGGCACTGAACTGTACACCTCAAAATGGTAAAAATGGTAAATGTCATGTTATGTACATTTACTACAATAAAAAATACGGGAAAGGATGCTATGTAGAGGGGATGTTACTTATCAAGGGCTGCCAATAACACGATGCCACAGACTGGGTGACTTCACAGAAATTTATTTTTTTGTGGTTCTGGAGGCTGGAAATCCAAGATCAAAGTGCTGGCACGGTTGAGACCTCTCTGGTGAGACCTCACTCCTCTGCGGGCAGATGACCCCTGTGACCTCACGTGGCCTTTTCTCTATGTGTGCCTTTCTTCTTACAAGGACACCAGTCCTATCTGATCACGGCCCCCCCCCTCGTGAGCTCATTTAACCTTAATTACCTCTTTTAAGGTGCTATCTCCAAATACAATCACACTGGGAGTGAGGGCTCCAACAAATGAACTGGGGAGGTGGCACTGTTCATTCCATGCCAGGGAGGGGGGGGTTGTGACAGCGCTGAGGTTTTCGACCAAGAGGGTGTTCCCTTAGTACTGTATGGAACCTTGGGTCCCCGTTTGGCTCTGTGACCTTGGGAAGTTATTCAACCTCTCCCATCCTCAGGTGGGAAAAGTGAGAGTCCGGAACACACAGGGCTAAGGCTGAACTGAATGTAGGGATCCCCAGAAAGCCCCAGCCAATAAAGAGCACTCAAGGGACTGTGGCAATTATTCTTCTTTGCACGGTGCCTGTTGAGCCTGGCATGACAGGCTGCTGTTTCTGGGCTTGGGAGGCACGGGCATGAGTAACCGGCACAAGGATGCCAGAGCCTTCTGCGGCCAGTGGGCCTCCTGTTGTCCCAGGCTCTGAATGACAGCCGGTTCCCAGCTGATGCTTGCAGAGAGTGTGCGGCAAGCCTGGGCTTGGCTCTGCCTGCCAAGTGTAGATGGTTTGAAAAATGCCACCCAAACTGGCCCAGGGTTAATCAAAAGATTACAGAAAGAAAATTAGGGCAGGCTACCCCCGGCCTCCCAGACACAAGCATCAAAATCACATCTCCCTCCCTGACGCCCCACCCGCCCAGTTCTCTGCCTCTGCTCCCAACCCACCTCCTTCCAGCAAGAAGTGGAAACTGGTCAGGCTGACATTATAGAGGGAAGGCTTGCACGGTGCTCTTTCTTTCTTTCTTTTTTTTTTTAAAGATTTTATTTATTTATTTGACAGAGAGAAAGACAGCGAGAGAGGGAACACAAGCAGGAGGAGTGGGAGAGGGAGAAGCAGGCTCCCCGCCGAGCAGGGAGCCCCATGCGGGGCTCGATCCCAGGACCCTGGGACCATGACCTGAGCCGAAGGCAGACGCTTAACGACTGAGCCACGCAGGCACCCGGTGCTCTTTCTTTCTTGTCCTTGCAGGCTGGGCTGTCCAGCCAGTTCTCCCCTATTTTCTGTTGTTCGGCTGGAAAAGATAGCGTGCGGTGGTGGTTTGCGGTGTGGACGGGGGACTTGGATCTCAGGGGGATTCTCCAGAATTGTGCTGGTTGAGTCAGAACGAGGCCTTGACACCTTCATTTCTGAAAGAGCACGCTTGGCCTCTTGGCCAAACTGGGGAGGCATCAGCTTTGTCCTCATTGCTTTCCTCTCTCGGATCTGAGTTTTAGAAATGGAGGGTGTGAAATGAGGGAGCCAAAGCCGGAACATGGAGACCGACAGCCTGGCTTCCATGTCTGGCTCTGTCCCATGTTGGCTGTGTGGCTCAGAGCCAGGCCCTTCCCTCTCCGAAGCTCCAAATTTCTCATCTCTAAGTGGCGCGGCTAGAGCGCCCCACCTTCTCGTGCTTTTGCGCATGCGCCGAGCTTAGAGCGGTGCCGGGCCCGGAGCAGGTGACGTGAGGAGTGCTGCAATTTTGGGTATTGAGTCCTAAAACTCTAAAACTGGACAGGACCTTCAAAATCAGCAACTCCCTCATTTTAGACATGAAGAAACTGAGGCCCAGAGAAGGAAGCCACCCCCTCAGTGAGCAAATGTGAAGATTTGGATTTGAACTCAGGTTTGGCTTCAAAGCTGTTACTTGTTGTAGGTCTAAGAACACAGACTGGTCATGTGGTGGCTTCAACCAGAGCGGACCCGGGCTGGCTTTGTGTTCATGGCCTTCCTGCCCTCATCCCAACAGGAGGAAGGCTTTCTTTTGCCTCCAGACTGGGGATCTGTGAGGAATATAGGGAGGGTAGTCAATGGAGGGGGTAAACCCTTCCCTCACATCTTTTCCTGGGGTCCTGGCCTCCTTTCCTTCCTGTTGGCCCTGGGGAGCCTCTGCTATCTCATCTCCTGCTTCCTCTCCTCTCCCCAACGCTCTGCCATTCTGTAGGGTCCTCAGAGCCTGGGTCCTCCCTCCTGCCCTCCTGGACAGGATGGACACTGAGGGGACACTGATCAGCCATGGCGGACAGCCCGTGTGGGCCTGCCATTGAGGGGCCAATCTCGCAGAACACGGGAAAACTGGAATGGAAGAGTGGCCAAGTGGCCCCAAAGAAGGACAGGTTTGACAGGTGGCAGGAGGCTGCTATGGGACTGTGGGGACCCCAGAGAGCACCTGGCCAGTGAAATGGGTGAGGGAGTGATGTGCGTGGTATAGGGAGGCAAGGATGAGAGACAGGTAAGCTGGGATGAGAGCCAGTGGGCCTGGGGAGAGCCCAGGCGAGCTTGGTCCCCGCACTGGCTGGTGCTGGCTGTGACTGGAGAGGCAACAGTGGACCAGAACCCCCAGTGACTGAACTTTCTGCCTGTGACAAGGCACAAGCCCTCAGAGGTTCCTGGATGCAACCAGGGAGTGGGGCTGTCCTAACATGACCCAGTGCTGGCCTGAGCTGCCAGGACAGTGAGCTAGCTGGGACCCGGGGTGGCGGGCAAGTGCACACAAGCTGATCTGCTCACGGGACAGGTGGTTCCTCCTTTTGGCAGAGGGCTTTGTCACATCTCATAGGCCCCAAGGTTCCCAGGGTCAAGGCTATTGTTTTCCCAGAGAATTCTAGTGAATAGTCCGTCTCTCAATTCTAGAATGCCTGGTGCCTAAAACTTTGTGTATTTTCCCACTGACATGACCTCTCCCTCCTCACACTTGCCCTATAAGAAGGGAGAGTGGTGGGGAGGGTCCCTCATGGACTTGGAGCCCATTCAATGTCTGGCAGGTGCCCTGGCCCCAATGTACCTATCTGGGAGGTGACAGTGATTTTGGAAGAGTATGTATGTGGCTGTCTTTCTGATCTTGGCCTGCAGAGTGTTCTATTCCCCATAAACCTTATTCCTTAACCCAGGCCATGCCACATTAAGGAATTTGTCACAACCCTTTGGAAGACAGAAAGAGCCCCAGCCGGTGTAACAGTTCTTGACAAACCCACCTACACAATTAGTGGGAAGCTGGGGCACTCTTTGCTAATGACAAGGTGGGGAGCAATCCCCTCAGGGGTGTGTTCTCTAGCCCCATGGAGTAGAGAGGCAAGTGCCTAGTCCTGGCCCCCTTAGGACTTGGGTTCTAATCCCCACTCTGCCACTTACTGCCAGTTGGGCCACCTGGTCAGTTTCCTTATCTGGTAAAATGGTGATTGCCACCCCTACTCCTAAGGTCAGGACTGGGACAAGATGGGAGAGGTGCCTAGGGCACAGCGCAAGGAGGGACCCACCGCTAGCCCGACTAGCTGCAGCCTGCCATTCGCGTCATCCTCACTGAGTTACAAAACAACCTTTGCACTACGTGTTGTTATTACCTCCAATTAAAAGGGATGAGCCTTGGCTTAGGGAGGTTGTGTACCTCCCCCAAGCTCACACAGCTGTTAGATAACGGAGCTGGGACTCAAGCTGGGCCTGCCTGAAGGCAGAGCCAAGTTCAAGGTCAGTTCCCCCAGAAGAGGAGGCAAGAGGAACAGTGTGTCTGTGATGGGTCCGAAGCACAGAGAGAAAGCCGGGGTGGGGGAGGGGAGTCGGGGCTCCAGGGCATTGTCCTTGAGATAAATCTTACAAGGTCAGCCCTTCTACCCCCTCCCCACCCTACAGCCATGCGGGTGGCCTTGACAGCTAGAAGCTCTCCCGGATTGAATTCTTCCCTCCTGCTGGCTTTGGCTTCGCCATCTGTGTCTGGGGTGACAGATGGGTTCCCAAAGTGCAGAAGGAGATGGGTTTAAACCTCCGCAACCACAGTAGAGCCTGCACGACTTGGGTTCCCACCCGCGGCCCCAGGGTCTGTGAAGTGGCTAGGGAGCTGGCTGTGTAGGAAGAGAACCGGGCAGGTTCCCCAGACCCTGGGGTTAACCGGGGTTCTCAGCCAGGAGCTGGGCTGCTGCTTAGTTAAAGAGCCGGGGAGGACCTGGCTCTGGGAGTCATGCTATTAACTCCTAATAAGGGAATAAGGTGTGGGAAAGGGCTCAAAGGTCAAACTTAGCACTAGGTGGGACCTTAGGAAAGCAAGTTCTGGAGAGGGGAATAGAATATTCTAGAGAGGCCACTCTCAGAGTCTGGGTCAGCTCTGAAGAAACCAGCAGTTAGTGAGATGGAGTGCCTGCCCTGAGGCACTCATGGTCCTGGGGATCAGCTAATAACTGCAGTCGTATCAACAAACATTTCCCAAGTACTTAATATGCAGGGAGCTCTCTTGTTTAATCCTATAAGGAGGGCATTGTGATTCCATTTTCTAGATTAGGTAACTGAGGCCGGAGAGGTGAGGGACCCTGCAGAAGACTTCCTGGCCAGCGTGCAGTGGACCTGAGAATGTCCCAGGCTGGCAACCCGCCGTCCTTTCTACTGCATAAGTGGTTTACGAACTTTGTTTTGTTTTGTTTTTTAAATCAAGAGAAACTCATTCTTTAAATTTTGGAGAAATTCTGTACATGGAACAAATCAGGGTCAAGCTGAAGGAGCTGGAATGGTGCGCCAGATCTCCCCCACCCAGCCTCCCTTCTTGGGGGACAAGTAAATGCCCTTCCTGAGACACCGAGAAAGCTCAGGCACAGTTCTGAACCATTTGGCTGGAGGCTCACCCTCGGCCACTTGCAGCTGGACAGAGTTCAGAGAGTGTTTACTGAGCACCTCCAGGACAGGGGCTTGCATGGTGCATCCTGGAAAGCTCCCACTCTACACTACCTCTCAGGACCCCTGGCGGACGTCTGCGCCCTGAGGTGCTGCTTCGATCATTTCATGCTGTCGGCAAAGCAGCCACTCCGGGCCCGGCACTGGCCAAGCAGCTCTGGGCGCAGTGACGAGGAAAAGCCCATGGGATCTCTGCCCTCACAGAGCTCAAGTCCGGTGGGGAAGACAGCCTTTAGCAAACATGTTTTTAAAAGGAACATGGATCACAGATTGTGATCAGAGCTATGGAGGAAAAGCTCAAGGTCAAGGACATGTGTGAGCAGGAGGACCTGATCAGTTCATCTCTGAAAAGGGCATTGGTGAGAAAAGTCTGGGCCACCCGCAGCTTAGACCAGTGGGAGAGGGGATTGCTAAAATCAGGGGGAGGTGGCTGTGGTCTGTCCGGGAATGGAAGGACAGGGAGGGGTGGTCTTGGGCTCTCCCCATTCTCCGGGTGTTCCCTGGGCAGGTAAGAAATAACGAATTGCCCCCACAACCAGCAGGAGATGCCTGGTCCTGTAGAATCTTTACATTCCTCAATTCTGAAAGGGACAAAGAAAAATCTGTCTAAAGGTTGGATTATTCCAATTCGAGGACCCTGTGCAATGAGTAATGAGTAAGTGAAATCACAATTAAACCCAGCAATCATTAAACTCCTGTAATGTGTCCATGTAGGATCTAATCTATAGTAACCTAGGGATGGCCTATGCATAAAAAAGACCTTTTTTGCTCCCTGTTCCGGTCCTGGCCCTGCTCCCATGGTCATTTATTTAACAAATATTTAGCAAACACCTGGGCTGGGCAGAACACCGGTTTCCCAGCACGTGCCTGGCACAGACAGACCCAGGGCCGTGTAAACACTTGGTGCTCTCTGCAGAGTGGAGAGACACGATCCTGCCCCGGCGCCCACTGAGGGCCACCTCCCTGAGCCCTGGCTATAGGAAACTGAGTACAGATGCAGGTCGGAGGAAGGCCCGGTGGCCACTAGGTCCCCCGTGCTGGTCCCTTTCTGTGTCCCATGGATCCTAAGTCTCTGGGATTCTGAGGGGAGAGAGGTGCCATCCTGACCTGTGGTCTGGTTTCTCTGCAGAGGTTATGACTCCAGGGCTTCTCCCTCTGCTAGTGCCAACCTGCCCCCTCCTGCCCAGTCCGCCCCCCTTCTCATCTCAGCTGACGCCACTTTTGGAGGAGCCTCTGGATCTGCCTCAGGCTTCTCTTTGGCCCCCCGCCTCCTTCCATCTCTGCGCTCAGCGTGCTGTCCAGGTGGTGTCTGGTGTTCAGCCTGTGCCCCACCAGAGTGCACGTCTTGATGGAGGACTTGTGTCATATTCTCCACGCGTCTAGTGTCCAGCAGTTAGCGTGGCACAGGGCAGGTGCTCAGTAAATAAATCTTAAGCAAATGATTGTAGGCAAATATGCAAAAGACAGTATCTTCCTGCTCATTTATTCAAAGAGCCATCTATCCTCTCTCTCTCTCTCTCTCTCTCTCTCTCTCACACACACACACACACACACCTCTGCACATTCTCTCTCTCCCTGACTGACTCATTTTCTCACACTTAACTCTATTGCTCTGGTCTCTCCCCTCTGGAGCTGCCTGGAGTGCACAGACCCACCTGCAGCCAGCTACACTGAAGGCCTTTGACCCTGTTCTTGCAGATGGCATGGCCTAGGTCACCCTCTCCAGACCCATGCCCACCTCAGTCCCTGACAGCTCCCTCGCATCTGGTCACTGCAACACAGTCCGTACAGGGATCCCGTGTCTCAGCCTCCCTGGAGCCTTTCAACAAAGCTGGAAGGTAAACCGGTTGCAGGTAATGGACTCATTTTACAGATGAAGAAACTGAGGCTCAGAGAGGCTGAGGCCAGCACAGGGAGCAAAGCCAGAGTTGAGACCTCAGTTTCCCGAGTGTGGGCCAAAGCTCTTTCTGCTAAACCTCTGGGAAGCAAAGGCTGAGGCTCACCCCACGTCCCCTGAGACCCTGGAGCCCGTGACGTGGGAAGAAAATCCTGTTTGGAAGGACTGAATTGCGGGGAGGACTCTGCGGCACCTCTAATCCTGGCTCTCAGCTCCTCACCTCTGTCCATCCCACATGGGCCCCAGGAAATCTGCCCACAGCCTGACCCTCAGCATTGGGCTATTCGTCTCCCTGGGCATCCTGGAGGCGCAGCACCCCGTTTGAGGAGTGTCGTGCAGGCAGAACAGGGGTGATGACAGGGCTGAGAAAGGAGCTGGCAGACCTCACCGTCCCTCCCCCGCCCCACAGTGGTTGTTCAGTTTGCCCCAGGCCAGACCTCCTGGGCCCGGAACACCAGTGCTCCAGCCATCACAGCGGCCAACGCAGCCTTTATCTTCCCTCCTTGTCATTTAAAAAAAGCCTGGCCAAGGTTTTGTGGCCCTGCCTCCTTCCCTGAATACCCGGCCCCGCTGCTTCCAGTGCATCTCCCCCGAACACTCTTTCCTCCTGAAAGAGGGCATGAATATTTAAAGGCTTTTTTTCAGCCAGTGAAACCGCATCATGCTGCTGCTCTCTCTCCAAATTTGATCTCCAAAAAGTTTGCCAGAGTCTCTCGAATGCCTCGCCCTCCCTGGCACAGTGTCATGGGGGGTTCCAGAGATAGGAGCTGCCCCGAGGAGAAGTCAGCCTCCCTTCGCATCCTGGGGCTGACTTGCGTGTACACAGTCCTAAGTCTGGTTCCCAACCACCCTTTCTGCTGCCTGGGGAGCTGCACCTACCCACCCCCTGCCGCCCCAGTTCTTGGAGGAGTAGAGAAGACGGACATTGACACAGGCAGGATCCGCAGAGGAACAGGGGTGCAAGAGAGCAGAGTGATGAACAAGGCCCCAGAAATGCAGGACCCGGCGAGAGAAAGCCCTTGGCTCATCAGCCCCCCAGGCGGATAGGAATCCCGCGTTCACGCGTGCGTGGTGGACTCCCGTGCGGCCGCCACCTCCAGCTGGCCTCCTCAAGCGGCTCCGTTCTGCGGAATTACTCACAGCCCACCGCATCAAATCTCTCTTTTATCAACAAGACACAACACTCCCTGGATAACTTCTTGAAACTCCAGTCACGCGAAGCAGCTTCCAGTGCCCTGGGAAGGCTTGTGTCCCTGTGCCCGCCTGTGACCAATCGGCCACACACCACCAAATCCATTTCCAAAGTTCCAGGCAATTATGGCCGGCTGAGCTCCCTGGCGGGGTGCCCGCCCGCTCAGAGCCAGGACCCAGGTTGTCGGCAACCCCGACTCCCAGCCACCCATTCGCCCCGCCCTCCCCTGAGACCCCGGCACACCAGAGCAGTCGCAGATGCCACGCCAAGGCACTTGCCACCTTGGCCAGCCAGACCACATTAAGACAGAAAACGAGGGTCAAGGCCAGGCTCCCTACCTTTGCTGAGGGTCCCAGTGATGAGCTTAAAGACAGTCTGGGCACATTTCACGAACCCCAGCTTGCAGGTTTTGGAGCAGCCGCTCATGGTGGTAGAGGGAAGCTAGGCTCTGCTGTCGGCGCCCGAAAGGGAAAGCAGCCACCTCGCGTGGCCCTGGAACTTGGAGGCCGCCTGGGCAAACCCTGAGAGGCGGAGGTACCCCAGAAGCTCTGGGAACAGCACAGCTGCCTCTGCAGCGAGCCCGGCTTCTGCATCCAGAAAGCCTGCAGGGCACGAGGCTTGCTCCCTTCCTCCCTCCCTCCCTCCACCCCTCCTGCTGTCCACTCAAGTCCTCACCACGGGAGGCCCTCAGGACACAGGGGGCCGGCCTGGGGACGTCCTGCCAGGGCACAAGGCGCTCCGAGGGAACCAAGGAGGAGTGAGGCTGAGCGGAGCAGGGAGGGAGGAGCTGGTTTCTCCCAGGCTTTGCCGACTGTCTTTCTTACATGGCAGTGGTAATGTAGCAATTAATACTCGAGTCAGAAGGGAGGGACTGCTACGCAAAAACACTCCACTCAGCAGCCTCCTGCTTGCTCTCCCGCTCTTTCCTTCCTGGTGAATCTAATAGATCAATTCTCCCTGCCCTGTCGGGATGTGGGAGAAGTCCCCACAGAGCTGAAAGCGGCTGGTCGGCACTCGGGGGAAAGTTTGCAGGCAGCAGCTGAGCGGCCTGGTTTGCATCACGAAGTCGGGCTGGGTGGGAGCCCCAGGGGAGCAGGCCTGTGAGCCCCCCCCCGCTCCGCACCAGCAGCAGGGGCTCCCTGCCTCCAGGACTGGGAAGGCCAATGCCTCTGACCACCTCCAGCTCCAAGCGCTCCGACTCAGAGTCGGCCAAAAGTCTGCGCTCTCATCGGGATAGAAGTGCGATTCGTGCTTTCCTCGATGAAGAAAGTATTCCTCAGAAATGCCAGAATAGAATTCAATTTGATTACAGTACAATACTCTTGAGAAGTAAACCCGCAGGCAGTATGCAAATATGAAACCCAGGATACAAATATGAAACCCAGTATGCAAATAGGCTTAATAAAAAATCTGGTTGTTGTTCAGTACCACAGACTGTGCAGGTCAGAAGGGACCTCGGCGGACAGCTCATCCCACCCCCTACACAGGGCATGAACCTCTCCCATGACATCCGCACTTTACTTTCCTTGGTGATTCAAAAGGTCCTCCTGGGGCCATCAGCATCACAGTGAGGCCCTGTAGCCACACGAATAGCAGAAGCGAAATCCCCCAATAGCTGAACTAAGCCAAACCCTGGGAAAGTCTTTCTCTTCCTCTCCATCTCATCTTTCTCCTCCTCTCTTGTCTCCCTGTCATCTGCTTCTCTGGGATGTTTGAGAAGAATAGATTGCTTAAGAGCCAGAGAATGGGCTACCAGTTGATAAAATGCCAGATAAGTGGAATTCATGCTCCACGTCTGGTTTCTTCCCCATCTTCCATGAGTCATGTGGAAGTGAATCTTGAAACAAATCTCAGCCCTTCTGGGGGGTCACCATCAAATTTCAGCTCTAAGACCAGACTCTGGAGACAGCCCACAAACACAGAGCACCTTGACTCACCGGCGTGGTATGAGTCACAACATATACAGAGAGAGGAGTCCTGATGGAAAATATCCCATTGTGTTTGATGTCTTAGGGCTTGAATTGCCCCTTTATTCACTCTTTTTTTCTTAAAGGATGGAAGGTCCCAGTTAAAATGCACATGGTATCTGGGAATGTTAATGGCGCTTAGTCTTTGGTTCACTTATTTGCGTGAATATTTACCGAGGTCCGAGGATGTACAAAACACTGGGCCAGGCAAACTAGACACACAGGGTCAGTGCCTTCCCAACTTTATGGTGGAGTGGATTCATCATGAACCTTTTTCACCTTTCGCCATCTTAGTGGGATGGAGACACGGGCAGGTAGATGTGAAGAAGGGGAGGAAAGAACTTGACCGGGCAACACACCTGGTGGGCAAGGAGCAGACAAAGAGCATCACCACCTGGCTCCAGGGAGGAGGAGAGAGTTGAGAGAAAGACTGAGGGAGGCGATGCTAGCCACCTGACCATTTGCCATGGAGAGTACCACCCTCTGAACTCTGCAGGACGGAACTCTCAGCTAGACCCTGCTGCCTCTCTCTTCCCTCCCACACGAGGCAGGGACACGGAAGATCGCGAAGCCAGAAGAAACAATGGCTGTGACTTCAGGGGCATTAGCCGACTTCAAACCTTGCCAGGAACCTGCAGGAGGAGGGGCTCCCAGAAGGCTGTGGGCAGCATCTGTTTTGGGATGACAGGAGAGGTCCGGGGGGCCTTGTGTTTTGGGCTCCAGCTCCGGAATCTGGAGTCCTGTCATTTGAAACGTAGGGGGAAAGAGACACAGCACTGTGGTCTGAGGGAGCTGGCAAATCCCAAGAACGAGTCTCCCCTCCCTGCTCCAGGCAAGACAGGTGATGGTTAAGAGCATGGCCCTTTGCCCCCGGCGTTTAACCGCCCGCCTGTTCACTCCGTACATACGAATGTTGAAGACAGACTATCTGGGCCTCGGCTCCAGGTGCTGAGCAGACAATGGGGAACAAAACAGAGTCTCTGGGCTTACTGGGGTCACATTCCTGTGGTGCAAGGACAGATAGACAGTGTGTCTACATACAGGACTGTGCTTTGAAGGAAAAGAGAGCTAAGTGGGTGGATAGGGACAGGAGCTCCTAAGGTTACAGAGTCACTGAGAAAAGCTTGTCTCCATTAAATGACATTTAAGGAAGACCCGAACCAGCCACACAGCTCTGTGGGGGGTAATAACTGTTCCAACTGAGAGAACAGCAAGTGCAAAGGCCAAAGACAGGCCTGAGATGCTAAGGTCTGCAGTCTAGCTGCTGCTGCGCAAGCAGAAGAGCCTCAGCTTTTCCTTCTGGAAAATGGGAATAATAATCTTTACCTCATCTGGGGAGGCTTTGATGAAATCAATGGGCTTAATATAGTGCCTGGCATAGTAAAGCCACTCTGTCTGTGCACGGGTCATTATCACTGTCCACTTGCTGCCACTGTCGGGTGCCACCACTCCTGCCCCTGGTCCCTAAAACCACTCCATAAAAGTAGAGCCTGTATAGGGAAACCTTTGTGATTATGGGAAATCCTGGGGCCAGGCTCCAATTTTTAATCTCCCCTCGTAGTAACTCAAACACGAAACATTTCAGATTCTCCTCCGATCTCAGCAAGGATCAAATGTTTGAACTCTCCATGTTAGAGAAACGACTCAGGCCCAGAGAGGGTCAGGAGCACCCAAAATATCACACAGCAGAACCTCCAGCAATGTGGGCAAGGTGTTTAGTGTGCCAAGAACATTCCCAGCAAAGGAAGGCCGGTGAATTCATAATAGAAGAGTACAGGAAAAAATCGTTCTCTGCTCTAGGAACACGCTATTCTGCAAATACGGCATAGAAAGGGACACACAGTAATGGAGCATTCAGGGGGCACCAGGGAAATTAGATCATCAGTAGGTTTGTAATTAGCCAGACTCCCTGTCACAGATGCGCATTAGCCAAAGGAACTTGGGAAGGCAGAGTTCTTACTCCTGATACTGTTCACAAGAACCTTCACATGGCATTTCCAGGGGGCAGGAGGAGAAGCCAATGGGGGCTCCTGATGTCGTCTATGCCCACGAGAGTATGCTGACTTCTCTGAGAGCAAGGCTAAGAGAGGGCAGACATGCTATCCTTTAGAAGGTCGAAAGCCTGTCCACATGACCATGACATTCACGGCAACACTCGCTGAGAGCCTTCTACACGCAGGCAACAACTCCAAGTACTTCCCTTCACATACGTACTCCTTACAACCCTATGACGGAAGTATTATTATGCTACCCATTCTATAGAGGAGGAAACAGGCCCAGAGAGGGAAAGTAACTTGTTGAAGGCCACACAACTGAGGCAGGATTTGAGCCTAAGGCCATTTGACATTTGACTCTAAAATTCATGGAAATTTATTTCGTATCTCACCAGGGCTCAAGATTAAAGCAGCTGGGAGTTTGAGTGAGACATATTTTGCCTTGACTTGAAAGAGACAAGCAGCTGCCTGTTATAATCATAAACCCTCGTTCTTGGATGCATCATGGAGTGAGTTGAGACCAACGTCCTTGGAAGGAATTCCTTCCATGACCATGGCTGTGGGGATGGGAGAGATGGAGACGGGCAAGGCTAGGCGCAGGGGCAGCCTCAGGCAGCCAGGGACACAGCCACACCAACTATGCTGACAGCAAGAATTTCATATAAAGACTTGGTATATGCGTACTGGAGGACTGACAAGGGCAGAAGGGGACACTGAGGAATCGCGGAGGCGGTAACTGTAGGAAGCAGCGGCCAGCCCTAGCGCTGGGTGGGAGGTAGACAAGGAAAGGACTGGGATTCCCAGAACCTAGGAGCCTGGAGGAGGGGTTCCCTGAGGCTGAGACCCGGTCCTCTGAGGATGGGGTGCTGGCTGGCTAATGCTGGTGTCTCTGAAGGAGAGTTTTGAGGTTGACTCTGGGAGTTCAAAACCTATGTATCAGAAACTAACCAATTGCTGCCACCAGAACCTGATGCCATTGCTAGTTGTCCTGGGGCCACAGGTGGGAGCGGGAAGCTGCCTGGAAGGACCATGGCCCCCTGCTCCCTGTCCCCCCTACTGGCAGAGCCGATCTTGGGGCTGCTGGCAAAGCAGAAATGTGGCTTGCAGAGTCCCAGCTCAGCAGCACCAAGCAGGACAGAGAAGAGAGCCCTGGAAGCTGGGGGTCGGTAGTTTAATAACCAGCCAGGCCAGGTGTCTTTCCTTCCAAAACTGTAGAATCCCACCTTGTGCCAGGTATTGAGGATACACCAGTAAATAAGACAGCATCCCTTCCCTTGCGGAAATTGCATTTTAGAGGTGGAGTGTGGTAGGTGTGCTCAGACTATAAACAAGCAGACAAATGTATAAAGTTAAGAACTTAAAAGCATGCAAATACTTGAAGCAAATAGTGACCAGTGTTTTCTAATCAGCAGAGCTCACTGAACAGTTCATGATAGAATAACCATGAAGATGAGGAGGAGATTCCATGGGGGTCATGGTCATTATAAAAATAATCATCATGATTTGTAGGTGTGTTACCAGACACTTGTGCTGGGTGTTGTGTTTGGATTATCTGGGTCTTATAACACCTGAAGTCAGTATTACTATTATACCCATTTTACAGATGAGAAAGTGGAGACTCTGTCAGATTTGATGATTTGCCCCAAGGGAGAGGGTTGAGTCAATGGGACTGGTGACTGATTGGAGGAAGTCTGGGGAACAGGAGGGGGTCAAAAGCCACCAGCAGTTCTAGAAACAAAATCAGGAAAGGTATAAAGAGGATCTGGTCTGGGGAGGGAGATGGTTACAGATTTCATGTGTCTTGCGGAGAGCTGCATCCAGCTGGTAGGTGCAAATGAAGATGAGGAACTCAGGAGAGAGGGTGGGGAGTCTAGAATTCTCATAAATAAATGATTTTTTGTTACTGCTCAGGAAAAAATACTAAATGTTGCCTCCCAACAGGCCAAACATATTAGCATTTAAATACAGGCTTACACAGGTGGGTAGAAAGGCAATTTCCTAAGAATTAAGTCAGATTTTATTTTTCCTCTAAGTCTCAGAAAAAAATAAATCCCTTCTGCAGAAGTGGGTCCTCAGAGAGGGATTTGCCTTGCTCTAGGGGCATGGCAGCTCCATGTCCTCAGTGGGACCTGGTGTCTTCTCCCTGCTCTAACTATGGGAAAATGAGGCCTAAGAGCTGATGGAAATTCATCAGCACTGTTGGCTGGAGGGCCTCAGGATCATTTGTGTGGAGGGCAGGACAGCTCATTTCGGGGTCCAGTGGCCTCTACACTCAACCATGTCAGCGGGTCTGCAGGGCCCAGCTGCGAGCTGGAGGAACCACAATTTGCAGCAGAACTGGCGGGAAGGGGGAGTGAGCAGCTGCAGCTGCTTCCAGGCAAAGATGGGAAGAGACCACGTTGGTCCTTGAAGCCACCCCTTTTCCCTCTATGTCACCAACTGCTATCCCATTGCTGCCTGTCGACACGTCCTGCCCATCGCTGTCTTCTCTTGCCCCAACAGCACGCTACGCTTACAACTGGACTCAGTCCTGGACCGCCACGGGGACACCTTTATTTTGTGATCATGGAAAGAGCAGAACCAGTTGAAGCTGGACACCAAAGGCCACAGGTGTGGGCATGGTTGCTCCCGGCTGACCACCAGAGAGCCCTCTAAGACAAGCCAACTAACCTGTCAGGGCTGCTTCCCCGTCTGCCTCCCAGGGTCACTGAAAGCAGGACACAGCCCCCAAAGTGTAGAGATCAGGGCTGGGGTCCCAATTCCTAGATACAATGGGTTCTAGATGCCTCTGCTCACCTGCTTTCTCACCTGTCCTATGTCCCCAGGTCCTACTCTTTGCAAATAGCCCGGATGGCGTCTCTGACATTCTGTAGCTCGACAAACCACATTGTCAGCCTCTAGAACACCTGGGCTGTAACACTGGGAATCGTTCTTGACTCTCCCCCATCCTCTTCCACTTGGCATCAGTTTCCTGTGGCAGCTGTAACAAATCACCTTGTACTGAGGGGCTTAAGGCAGCAAGGATCTCATCTCTCACCGTTCTGGAGGTCAGGAGTCAGAGATCAAGGGTCAGTAGGGTTGGCTCTGGGGAGAAACTATCCATCTATGGCAACGAGGTGGGGGGTCGGTAATAGTAAAGGGGCAATCTGTCATGGGTGCCCAGTCCCTTTTTCTGTGATTCTTCCTCCCTTCCCCCACAGGTCAGGGTCCTGTCTGGCCAGGTCCCCTGCAGAATAGGGGAGCTGACCTTAATGTTCACAGTTAGGCCAGAATGACTGGTCCCCTCTACCTTTAAGGCCCCATACCAAGAAAGAGGGAAGAACGGTCACATGACCTTTCACAAGGCCAAACCTCAGGCAGCTCAGGGTCTAAGTCAGAACAGTCCTTCTAGAATCCATCCAGACACAGTGATGGAGGGAATTTGGAGAGGAAGCATTTACCGGTTAAATAAGAGTCCCTTTAAATATTCATCCTCTTGTTGGTAATTACGTCGGTGCCCAGAAGGGCTGGCAGGATCCTGGGTGGCTAATGGACAGGCAGGAGACAGTGGGGCATTTTCATAGGGCGCATAGTGGGGTGCTGAGTATTCCCATACTCTGGTGCGATGCTCACTGCGGAGCTGAGATAACTTGTCTCTGTGCCCAGTGCCTCAGATGGCAAAACCAACTCAACTCTTAGAGGAATTAAAGCCAGCGCCAAGCTGGTGTGTTCCGGGAAGAGCAAGAGGCAATAGGCATGCCAGAGGTCACCCTCAGCCTTTTCGGGTGGTTTGTGTCATTTTTCTCCATCTAGCATGTAGGCTTGCTCATGGCAGGGAAGGTGTCTGTCACTCCTTTCATAGACACCCCCTCCGCCCCTGTCCTCAGTGATCTCTCTGCTGCAAAGTCAATACCCCTTCCTTCTGCATCACCCTCACGTTCCTATGAGCAAAGGGAAGGCGGACAGACCCCTGTATCTGTGCAAGCCTCAGTTTCTTGTCTGTGCTACAGTTGTCAAAGAGCTTCCGGGTTGTGCGTTCCCAGATGGGGAGAAATGAAATAATACAGGAGAATTTCATTTCTAAATTGCAAACTGTACACAAGCATTAAATGGCACCATGTGGTGGTTAAAAGCCCGGTTCCTACACCTCCTACCTGTGTGACTTTAGACAAAGGAACCCTTGAAGCCTCCGCCCCCCCATCGGTAAAATGAGGGTAATCACAGTACTCACATCATATGGTTATCGTATCCCGTGAAAGGTGTGTGTGGGATCTGGCATGTAATACATGCTCAAAAAATGGCAGCCATTATCATTTGCAGTCGGTGCTGGTATTGTTGTTATTATAATAACCACAGTGCCCACTACACACATGAAGAACCTGAGATCCATCACTGGCCCATCCAGGGTGTTCTGATCTCACATGGAATTATCTGGAATCCGGAATTACTACAAGTCTTGCCTCCTTACCACTCATAGCTCTTGTCTCTGTCTCCAGCCAGGAGTCTGAGAGCAAGGTATCCTTGGGCTTCAAAGGTACCAGAGCAGGAAGACAAAGGACTAGACATAATGTGAGTTTCCTGGGCCCCCTTCTTTATGTGGCTTCAGCTTAGGTTGGAAAGGGTATGGGTCCTGCATCCCCCGCGGTGTCAGCGGACCACGCCCTCACAGGACACACCTTTACTACGACCCTGTCATGTAGATGGAACAATGCTTGAGTTTGAGTCCCGGACTTCCACTTGGGGAGCTAGGACCCTGCGAAAGTAACTGTGCAGCAGAACAAGGAGAGGCCTTGGAACCCCTCCCTGGGGCCTTCCACATCCCCAGCCCCGCGGCAGCGTCCTGTCAGCCCTCCTTCTCTCCAGCCTCTGGCCCACATGGATGGGGAGCCCAGAGATAAAGAAAAATGCAGTGGACAGAGAGGTTATTATCCCATCGGCTGGCACCTACATTCCTCTTAGGGAAGGAATTGTCTTTCTTGGGATGTGGGTCCTGAATATTGCGTTGATAAACAACGGTTGACAGAAGACACAGAAAGAAATACTTAAACGTCTCTATTGTAGGAACCGGCAGGAATTGGGGTCAGAGCACTGATGAGAGCTTAGGAAAGAGGAGAGGGAGGCTGACCTCAAGGTGCCAGAAGTAGCCAAAGGACATTTAGGAAGATGCATGTCTGACATTCACCTTTCAGTTTGTCTGTGTGGTTATGAGGTAAACTCCCTCTGTCTCCTATGAAGTTGGCAACCCACAGGGGACTTGTCAGATTTTTAAAAAATGAAAATTAGGAGAAGGGCTACATTACAAATTCAGATAGATTTCAGGTAGACTAGGACCAGGGCACATCGGAAACCAAGCAGGTCCCTAAAGTGGCCTAATTCAGTGGAAGCAAGTGCTCAGAGGTCTAGGTAATGGGGAAAAAACCCTAGCTTACCCATACCCTCCCATCTAAATAATAGGGAGAGTTTGGGAGAGGAAGGGGTCCACTATTTGGTGGTGGGACATTCAGACAAAACCCATTTGAGTCTTAAAAGATAAGGCATCTCACTTGACTTCTTTGTTTCAAACATAATAGAAATACTAATAACAGTTTGTGCATTATACTTCCCAGAATGCTTTCCCATATTTTGTCCCTTTTAACCTCAGTAGTTTGTTTTAATTTTCAGACAAGGAGACTGCAACCCTGAGAGGTCATGTGACCCCTTCCAAGTCATACTGGCCAGGGTCTGCTCCTCACTTCTGTTAGGACCTCTGCTGACTCAGCAGAGCCTAGGCATCTGGTTGCAATTGTTTGCTAATCATTAGGATGCTAAGTGGTTCCAAAAATACTGTGGGGTGGCTTCCAGGAGGCAAAGTTGAGCCTGGAAATGGGACTCAGGACCAATCTCTAGCCCGGTGGGGTGGTGATAAGCAAGCTGGGGTCAGGGGCAAGCCCAACCCAACAGGCCCAGCAGAAGAATCAGCATGTGCTCGGGGTGGTAAAGAGGTTGGTGAGGAGGCCACCTCCAGCGGGAGGCCTGTGGGGGGCTACCTGGGGCTAGACCCAGGGATCTCTATGTACACAGCTGGGGGAAGTTCAGGTTCAGAGGTAAGTACCTCAAAAGAGTGAGCATTCCAGACAGCTCTGCTGGGGAGTTGTTGCTGTCCTTGATAGCCACAGGAGGTGCCATTTTTGACCAGGACTCACTCAACCCCATCATCTTCTTGATGGGGAGGAAGTCCTGCAGAGGCGGCTTTTTGCCTAGGATGCCCGTGTTTTCTTGCACTGCCTCGGTGCCTCACTAGAGGGAGCCCAAGTTCTCAACCCCCTGCCTGCAGCCCACCTGGCCCGGTGTGGCCGCCCTTCTACCCCAGAGAGGGTGTGGATCTGGGGGCGTGGGGGAGGCAACAGACTTTGGAAAATGTTTTCAGGAATCATAGGCAGCAAAGGCTAGATTTGCCTACAAAATGAGTGCTGTTTCTCCTCACAGTTTGTGAGAACTTACGATCCCCACCCTGAACCTGGTGGTCTGTTGCCACCTGCCACCTACCTGTTCCCCCATCCCCAGATCAGGACTCTTCTCAGCAAGTGCCACCAAGTACAGTGTCCCGGGAGCCCAGAAACAGGACGGGGGATGGGAGGGGCTCGGCTGTGTGCTTGACCACGACGATAAGACCCATCACCTATCAAGGAGATAGTTCAGTGGTCAGACCTGTGGGCTCTGGAGTCAGATGATCCTGTTTCCAAATTTTCTCCACCTAGATGTGATTACCGAGAGACCAGGAGCATTGTCTGTCTCGTGGACCACAAAATCCCCGATGCCTGGAATAGAATCTGGCACACGGAGAGCGTCAATATTTTATGAATAAACCAGTGGCTCCGACCTTACTGCTTCTTTAACCTTGCGCCAGTTACCTCCTGTCTTTGAGCCTCAGTTTCCCCTTCTGTAAAACAGGACAAAAACGTAACTTACCAGACGGGTGGTGGTGAGGACTAAATGAGTGTGTGTGTAGGCTGTAGTAAACCTCCAGCAATAAATGGCAACTCCTAGCAGTTCTTACATGCCGGGCACTCTGCGAGGTACTGGGGATGCATCTATGTGCATTTGTGTGTGGACACGTGCTTGTGTGCGTGCACAATCTCATGCTATCCTCCAGGAGGACGGGTCTATTATTATCTTATGTTTACAGTTGAGGAGACTGAGGCATGGAAAGGTGCTGCATGTGGCCAAAGTTGTTCTGCTGGTAAGTGGTGGTGGAAGCAGATTTTTAAGCCCCATGAATCTGACTCCACAGCTTTGCTCTTATGCTTGGAAATTGCTTGCTTAGGGTCCTTCCACATCTCAGATTCTGCAAATGACAATGTACAATGATTCTGCAAATGACAATGTTTTGGGTCATTTTGTGCGGAGGACAAGGCAAGAGTCTCCAGCCATCCTTTTCTGCGTCTGACACCTCTAAGGCTTATGACCTTAGAAACCCAAGAGCTGATGAATTGAGTTGCCCAAGGACGAGATGATCAACTGTGGCATGCTAGTTAAGTGTTGAAGCCAGTGCCCACCCCCAGCTGGCAGAGGCTGATTCTGTACGTAGACTCTGGGGCCTGACTCTTTGGCAAGCTCTTTGGGTATTTCTGAGCAAGTGTTCTTTCTACTTTTGGAAATTTGAAAAGAAAAAAAAAAAAGATCTACGAAATGGGTATTCACTCAGGAGGGAAGGGATGAACTTTGGCTTTTCAAGAAAGAAGGGAAGGCCAAAGAGATATAAGTCTATGGGTATCCCCCCGCGCTCCCCCAGTGCCAGCCCCTATCCCCCCACCAGCCCCCAAGCACCATTCCCACGCCCTACCCTCCGAGGGAAGTGCTAAGTCGCCTCCAATGGGCAGAGAACATTAAGCCCAGATAAAGGGACAGGGTAGGGAGTCTGCGCTCCGTCCTTCATCCTGCTCTTCCACCTCCCTTTGCTTCCATTGGAAAAAAAATTGCCCAGTAATTGCTCCTCGACAAACCCCGCTGGTCCTTGGTCTTCTTTCTTGCTGAGATTATAATTAGGGAATCAGTAAATTTAAATAGAAAATCCATGAGCAGCACAGAGCCTTCATTTTTCAAGCGCAGTTTCGTGTACCTTGTAAGCGGCCCTTGTGCTTGGTGGCGGGCAGCGGTGGTAGGGGGAGGCCCCACGTCCGGTGGGGGCAGGAAGCCAGAGTGCACAGCCCCCTGGGCTCTTTGCAAAGGCATGGGAGCCAGGGCAGCGGCTCGGGGGAGGATTTGCTGTGTGCCGGAGGCTGGGCCGGGTGTTTCCCAAGCCTTGTTATAGCCACCCTTGGAGGTACCACTAGTTTTATTCCCATGTTACAGAAGAGGAATCTAAGGCTCAGAGGGATGATGACTTGCCTAAGGTCATATAGCTAGTGAGGGACAGAACAGAGACTTGAAGCCCCATGCATCTGAGCCCTTAGCCTATTCATCTATCCTGAAATTTGACTGTTTTTCCAACAGAGTTGGGGGGGCCTCCATCCCAGATTTGAGTAAATTCCAGGTATGTGGCCCTCTTCTTCCCCCGCCAAAGTCTGGATGCAGCCAGAGCCTGGCCTGGGCCTGTCTTATCCCTTGAGCCCCCAGGGTAAGGGGTCAAAGCCAGGCTCCTGGATGGGCTGAGACAGAGGAAGGGATTTGTGCCTGTCCGGTGAGCTGTGGTTTCTCCCTGGACTAGTAGTACGGCCTCCCTACCCTGGGTCCTCGAAACGGCCTGTCTGGGCAGGAGGAACCCTCCCATCACCTTCATCTCCATTTTAGAGATGAGGAATCTGAGGCCACAGAGAGATAAAATGACTTTGCCCAAGATGACTTAGCCAGCTACTGGCCGATAGATTTGGGACTGGGAGCCTCCCCACCCCCGCCAGGGCCGAGCTGCTTCTCCAGGGCTCTGCAGCTGTGTGGGGCCGGGCTCCGGTTGCAGGCAGTGGGCCTGTCCAAAGAGAAAACCAAAAAGGTGACAGGCAGGGCAAGGAGAGGAAGCTCACATTTCTTGGTCGCCGATGACGTGTTGGCTGCTAATGGGGAGGGGTTTCGGGGCCTCTCTCTGTCAACGGTAGCTTTTGGCTTTGCCTTTCTGTGTGTCACGTAACGAGTGAGGGTGTTTTGTGATCCTCACCTAGTGGATGATGTGAAACCAGCTGGGATCATGGATGTAAAGCCCAGACTCAGTACAGTGCTGAATGTATGGTGGTCATGTGTGGAAACCATGACCTATTTCCTTGCTAATAGTACACTAATATCATTAACAAGTCTTATAATAATGCTGTGAGATATTTTTTTTTTAAAGATTTTATTTATTTATTTGACAGAGAGAGACACAGCGAGAGAGGGAACATAAGCAGGGGGAGTGGGGGAGGGAGAAGCAGGCTTCCCGCCAAGCAGGGAGCCCGATGTGGGTCTCGATCCCAGGATCCTGGGATCATGACCTGAGCCGAAGGCAGACGCTTAACGACTGAGCCACCCAGGCGCCCCGCTGTGAGATATTAATATCCCCATTTTCCAGATGGGAAAACCAAGTCTCTGAGAGATTAGGTGATTTGGTTCAGATGTACAACTCCTAAGCTGCAGACCCAAGGTTCCAAGTGGGGGCTGTATGATCCCAGACCCACTGTCCCCCTCTATGACCTCATCTCCAGCTTGGGGACAGCAGTAAGATAGTAGGTCCCCAGCAGGGGACAAGGGCACATGAAGCACCCCAGACAGATCAACTCATGTCCTGGCCGCTAGGACAAGCTCTTGTGTCTGGTATTCTGTACTTCTCGGCCACCCTGCACCCCAGGAAAACGCCTTAAACCTACAAGTCATCCTATAGGACAGGAACAAAGGCCCTGGGGATCTTGCTGCTGCTTAACTGGTCCTGGTTCTTATAGGGTCGCCCTTTCCTGGGTCGCCAGTTACCTGCTATGGAGGTTTTTTATTTAGTAGTAGATAAGGAAAAAGCCCTCTTAAACCCTTTCTGCCCTCTTCAAATCTTATTAATGATTTTTAAAAATATTTAAGAACTGTATCACTTTTTTTCTTTCCCTTCACCCTTTTGATTTTTGGTCTTTCTGTCTCTGTGTCTTGCTCTGCCTCTCTCTTTCCCTCTTTGCTTCTTTCCCTGTTTCTTGGCTTGGGAGCATTGAGGAAGTTAGTCCCTGAAGTCAGAAGGAGCGTCAGACCTCCTCCTTTCTGACACTGCCCTCCCCAAGCCCTGCAGCCTCCTGAGCCTAGTACCAGCTCAGCACCTTGGTGAGGGCAAACCCTTTTATATATCGCTGTAATTTTCCCTGGCCTCAGAAACTCACAGCTAAGCCTCTTTCCTCATGTTCCTAAATGTAAATAAACATCATCCCCAGCTGGGTAGGGCAGGGTCATAAATTGGCTATGCTTCTGCAAAGTAGGACTTTTTAACCAGAAAAAGGCAGACTCTGGTCTTCCTGCCTGGAGGGGGGCAGAGAGGTGAGAGGCCAGAGGACCTAGAGGATGGGAGGAAAAGAGAAAGAACAAGCAAAAACAGGGGAGAGAGAGGGCAATGGAGGGGGGGAAGGAGGCTGCAGAAAGCCCACGAGAGTCACCCCTCTCTTTCTCACACCGTAGGTAAAGAGTTTAAAATTAGGTTTTCCATTTCACTGACTTGTAAACTGAGGCCGCAGAAACCTCGATGCAATAGGAGGAGGAGGCCGAGTTTTCTCCATGATTGACGGCGGCGCAGCAAGGACAGGGAGAAAGGGAGTTTTGGAGCTCCTGAAGCCCCAGGAACTGAAAAGCCACATTCAGCAGCCTCTTTCTTCCAGCGAACGGAACTGGCCCTGCGGTTCTGCTGATTTAGCTTTGCATGCCAAATGCATCTGGGGCTTCTGCAGTCTTCCAGAGAAACAGCACATTTCCTTGGGAGCGAGCACTGACATTGGATTCCTGTTCTTTTCAGGACATGAACAACGCCGCAACGCCACTTTGCTGAAAAGGTACAATCATAGCAGGAGGCAGTGGCCAGGCAGGATCTACACGGGGGCAAGGGTGCTGATGGAGGATTCGGGAGAGGCCTCACACCCTTCTCTCGGCCTCCCCATATAAGGGTTGGGGGAGACCCCAGGTGAGAGGCTTCAGCCCCCTGTACATTCCCGGGCTTCTCCTGGCACAGTCCACAGCACTGATGCCCAAAGCAGTAGCCTCGGGATCTTCCGAACACCTAGGCCAGCTGAGGGCTCAGGAGCTAATCAGGCTTGCAGCTTGCCACCCCCGGAGAAAGGCCACATTTTGGCTAAAGAGCATTTCCGGTAGCTGTGGACTGCGTGGGGGGCGGGGGTGGGGGAGGTGGTGGGAGAAGGGAGCCATGCCGCTCTGCCCTCTGCCGGGGTCAGCACAACCAATCTCAGTTAAGCCAAGGCCCGGGGAGCAGGCTCTCATGTTCCCTGGGTTTCAGGTTATCTAAGCGGAACCCTTGTGAGCTCGGTGCCTTGGGGGTGGAGGAAACGTTGAGACAGTGCCTGGCTAGTAAAGCAGAGGCCGTCGTGCAGTCTTGGCCCTGGGCTGGGAAAAGACGGTGACCAGAACTCAAACTCAAAACGGCCCCTGACACGTCCCCACCCTGGGCCGTATGCTACAAGACCTTATCTTTTCTGATAAACCCTCATTGACAACATCTGTTTTTCATGTTCCCTTTTCTCCTAAAAGGCAGGTGTAGGCGTCTGCCCCATCTCTGCGTTCTGTGAAGTGTCTTCTGTTTCCTGAATGACCATCTGGATTTCTCTTCTTCCTGTGGTCTGTCTGGCCAGTGCCATTTTGCCCTGACCTCTTGTCTGGGATGAATGGCTGGGCACCCACCCACCCTGAGCCTTTGTGACTGGGTTTCAGTCACCAGAATAGCCCTGTCGCAGCCGCGGAGTGGCCCTGGATGGAAGGGCTGCAGACAGAGCTGGTCCGCAGGGCAGCACTCACGAGCAGAGCTATGGATGCTTTTGGAGTCTGTTGGCTTTGCTTGGTTTGTCTCTCTCCTCTCTATCCCTCTCAAGGATGATAGATAGTCTGCAGGTGGATCACAAGAGCCGGGAAGCATCTTTTCACCAGAGCAAGGAAAACAGCAGAAGATGCCTGATCTAAGCCTTCCTGAAGACTCATCTTCCCCATCTTCAAAGAGCTGTGGAAACACCCCTCATGGATTCCGGGGGTCCCCTCCCCTCAGACCCCTTTCCCTTCCCATCACCATGATGCTTTCTGGAGAGAGGGCCCCTGACCCACTTCTTTGCTTCGTCTGAGCTGAGTTGAGGGGAGAGAAACTGCGGGAGCAACAGACCTCACCACATTCCCTCATGGACTGAGGGTGGGGGCGAGGACTGGGTGAAGGCAGCTCACAGGCAGGGTGGGAGCACGCCATGCAATTCTCATTGATTGTCTCCCCAAAGGCAGCAGCTCCTGAAGGGAAGTGTGAAAGCACCAGTAACTAGCTGTGGTGCCAGATAAGAATGGCCTTAGTTTCTCTTCCCATGCCTTCCCTTTGCACATGAATGTGAGCACACACATGCGCATCCTCGGCTTGCTTCCCACGGTGGAGCCCACCGGCTTAGTTCATAGCAGCCCCCTTTCCCGCGCTCCACCCACCATCTACACAGCACACCAGCGGCCCCAACCCCAGACCCAAGCCTCATCCGGGAGCATGGGCCTTTACCAGCAACAAGGGCATCCTTGCCCCTTGAGAGAGATGAGCAAAGGGACCGAGATCTTTCCAAGCCACTGTACAGACGTGGGAATTTCCCTCCGGGTCAGAACCACCTCTCCTTCTCAGCAACTCCTTTGACCCCAAGAGAGAGAGGGCAGTCTGATGCCCCCAGACAAAATGGAATTGCCTGTGACTCATACCCGGCCTTGCTGGTTGAGAAACCTACTTCCTGGGGTTGAGGGGTGGGGGAGCAGTGGGGAACTGGGACCAGGGTATGTTCATGTATGTATGTGTGTGCTCTCAGTTGGCCTCCTAGGAAAAGTTCTGGTGTAGCCCAAGGTCTGTTTGGACATTTTTGCCAGAAGAAAAAAAGAACTAAAGGAGAGCAAAAATACTTCAGCTGTGTGAAGCCAAATTACCTGCTCCGCTCTGGTTGGGAAGACACTTTATAAGGCAGGTTCAGGGGGCGGGTCCTGGAAGGCACAGTCTGATGCCGTTCCTGGAGCTCCCAGCTCTTGCCTCATCCTGGGCTGCTCAAGCCTCGGAGAGGCCACACTGCCTTCCTTTCTCCACCACTTTTTTCATGTGCAGTTCTGCTTTGGGGGCAATGGGATTGTCATGCTGGATCTTGAGGGAACAGGAAGTGAAGCTGTTTCGGTCTTTGCATTTTTTTTTGTTATTGTCACAAGCGGGAAATATCAGCCTGGATATAAACAAAATGGGGAACTGAGACACACTACAGGATTTTGCTATGTTCTCACTTTGGTAGAACAGGGGTGAAGCACGAACGTGCTTTCTAATGGTACAACTTAACTTTTAGGCAACAAGGCCATGGTTTGTTCAAAGTGAGAAAAGGAGAGCCAATCATGTTTGTTGAAACCTATTATTTTACCAAAATGTCTTATTTAATCTTTCCCCCAGACCCAGTGACTTAGGTACTTATGTCTCCATGTCGTGGTGGGGACACTGAGGCTGAGAGGTGAAGTGGCTTATCCAAGGGCATACATGTAGAGATGAATGCTAGAGAAAGGATTCAAAATCTGGGCCAACTATCACCAAACTTCTGTGTTTCCCGAGTTCTTACACCATCCCCAGCTCTTACTCCCTCCTCATCCCCATGCTTATGATTGCCCTTCTCCCAGGATCCCGAGGAACTACAAGAGAAACAGCCCTGGACCAGGAGCTAAAGGCTAGCCCTGGACTGTTTCCAGACAAGGCATCTCTCTGTCCTTTGTCCTGGTTCTGAGATGGGGCCAAAAGATTGTCCAACAGCCACCTGACTAGAGCTCAAAGAGAGACGACAAAGGTCGTCTCACCTGATACCATGTGTCAGAGGAGAGGACCTGGTGAAGGTGGTGCTGAGGGCTCAATGCAGGGACAAGCCATCGGCAGACTAAATTCAAAACCATGTACATGCATGATGTTTATGCATTCACTGAAACATTACTTCTGCGTCTAACTCAGAATGAGATCCAGATTCCTTTCCATGGACTGCAAGATGCTACATGATCTTATCTTGTCCCTGTGGACCTCTCCAACTGCCTCTCCAGCCTCTCCACCTGCTTACTCTGCTCTTTTCTGTTCCTCAAACATACAAAGCTCATTCCCAGATGAGGACTTTCTGCCACTCTGTGCTTGGTTGCTCCTTTACTACCATTTGGGGCTCACTACAAATGCCACCTTCTTATAAGGTGACCTAACCATGCCTTATAAAGCAACACCCTCTGCGACATCAATCTGGTTAATTCACTTTATAATAAATCTCGCTCACCTATTTTGCTTATTTGCTTCTTTTATTTCCATATTCTGTGCCCCCCACTAGGGTGTAGGGTTAGTGAGAGCAGGGCTTTCTCTCTCTTGTTATTCTCTATATCCACAGAGCCTGGAAAAATGGCTGATACATGGAGGATATTCAGAAATATTTGTTGTATGGATGAGTGAATGGATGGATGGATGGATGGATGGATGGATGGACGGACGGACAGGTAGATAGTTAGATGGATGGATGGACAGACAGATGGACAGATAGATATATGGATGGATGAATAACTTAATCAATGAACTGATGAATGGTTAGATAAAATGGATGGATAGATGGTATCTACTAAGTCCCAGGTCCCAGTGGGGGTATAGAGATGAATAAAATGCTGTCTCTCTGGTCAAAGAGTTGTCTCTCATAGTCAAGTAGATGTGACTAAGTAGAACAGATGTTCTGGGAGAATAAAGGAGCATATCTGAAGTAGAAAGGAGAAGGGATCCATTCTTGCTGGTGGATGATAGGGAGGTGACACTTCCAGCCATAAAGATAAATGGCAATTAGTCAGGTGATCAGTGAATTTAAGAGGTTTTCCTATAGCCCAGGAAAAGGCAAAGAGGCTGAACCCATCCTACATAGCCTAGAAACTGGGGTATGTAGGATGTTTGGTGTGGTGAAACATGGGATGTGTAAGATCTTATACTGTTCACTACTATGACTGCAGTGTTTAGCATCTAGTTACCCTACTATTGAGTATTGAGTACTCAAGAATCAGTACTCAAAAGTTATTTGTTGAAGAAAGGAACAAAAGGAGAGCATGGTGAGAAGTAAGCCTGGCAAGACTGACCAGACTAGAGAATTTAGACCTTGGCTGGAGGACAGTGGGAAGTCACAGAAAGATTGATTAGATGTGTATTTCTGATAATGGGCTACCCTGCTGTATCACAGGAAATGTGCTGGGGAAAGCCCATGCTGAGGCAGGAAAGAGGCAGACTATGGTAGTGGTCCAAGTGAGAGATGAGAGGTGGTCCAGGAGAGAAGAGGATCTGAACCATGAGAAGATGGTTTATATGAGGAGATAGAGAGATACCTCAGAGACATGAGGAAGAGAGATTTTATAAGATTGTATCCTTGATTCCTTATGGAAGAGGAAGGAAAGGGGGAGGGAATGGAAAGAGAGGAAGGCTCCCAGGTTTCCAACTAGAGTGACTACCTGCTGGTCACTGAAATACACAATGTATTGTGTGTGTGTGTATGTGGGGGGATTCATTATGAAGCTAGTGAAAGTTATGTGTCAGGCTCCCTCACTTTCATGGGCCACTTTCAAGACCCTGTACCTGATTTTGTATTCACTGTTTATTTTTCTCAAAGAACCTTTCTCTGTTCAATTTTGGAAGCTGCAGCCCTCACCAAGCCTGGAATTATAATGGAAATAATCTTGGGGAAAAGATTGTGAGTTCCATTTGGACCATGTTGAGTTTGAGGTGGATGAAAAATCTCCAGGTGGAGATGTTCTGCAAGGAGCATAGTGTAGTGGTTAGAGCATAGGTCAGAGTTTGGGTCCTGGCTTCAAGCCATGTGAATTTGGTGTTTGGGACTCTGTCTGTGCTCATCATGGGGCGATGATGTTAGTAGCACCTTGCTGGGGTTATTGTAAAGATCAGATGAGACAATGTATGTAAAATGTTTAAACAGTGCCAAGGGTATGGTTGGTCCTCACAATGCAGATCTGGGGGTCATCAAAGCGATGGAGGCCTTGGAAGGATCATGCAGGAAGAGCATGTAAGGGCATGATAAGAAGGCCAAGGACAGAGCTGTGATGTTTATTGGGGTGACCAGAGGAAGAGGAACCAGCAAGAGAGGCTGACAAGGATCAGCCAAATGGGTGAGGGGAGGAGAATGGGTCCCGGAAGCCAGAGGAAGAGAGACTATCCAGAAGGCACTCGGTCATGAGTGTCGCCTGCTGCTGAGAGTCAAGGCTCTGGTGTGGGCTTTGGAGGAAGTCATTGGTGAACTCGAAGGCTTCAGAGTGGAGTTGGACACTGAGAAATGAACATATGTGCAGACGGCAAGTGTAGACTGTCCTCCGGAGGACCCTGGCCATGGGAAAAAGAGAACAGAGGCAGAGAGAGAGAGAACTTCGGGGTGCTTGGTTTGTTTTGCTTTTGGAGGACACGAGTTGTTTAGAGATGAAACTCACAGGCTTTGGGGGCTGTGTAGAAAAGTTGGGGCAGAAGATTTGAAATTTGGGAAAACAATGAAATAAATGATGGGAAATGGGAATATCCCAGAAGGATTAGGAAGGGGAGGATCAAAGACAAGGTGAGGGGTCAACCCTGAATGGCTCTCTGAGTCTGGAAGGAAGGGGGCAAGTGTGGAGGTTATAAATAAGTGTGTATGTAGGAGGACAGGAAGTGGGGGGTTATGCTTGTTGGTCTCAATTTTTTTCTGTGAAGTGGGATGTTGGGTTGTCTGCGGAAATAGATAAATATATAGCATCTCCCCAACTGCAGGGCATTTAGGAGAAATTGTGATTAAGAAACTTAAAATCTCGAGGAGAAAACCAGGGCTGTGGAAACCAAAGTTGACGATGAAGCTATTAATATCCTTAAAAATTATTTTATATCAAGTAATACAAAGCAGTGAACACAGCATACCAAGAGGACAACCTCAGAGGCAACCTGCACATCTTTATTAGTACAACGCAGCTCACTGTAATTCACAATCCTTTGTTTGCTTGCTAGCTGCTGGATGCTTTTCAGGCCCTTCCTACCCTGCAGTTTAAATGAAATGCTTACAAGTTCATTTTTTAAAATTATGAATAGCTTGAAACACACAACAAAGTTGAAAGAATTTTATAGTGCATACCAATGATTCTACCATTAACATTTTACTAAGCTTGTTTGTTTATTTATTTTAAAGATTTATTTATTTGAGAGAGAGAGAGAGCACACAAGCGGGAGGGGCAGGGAGAGGGAGAGAAAGAATCTCAAGCAGACTCACACTAAGCATGTGGACCCCGACATGGGGCTCAATCTCAGGACCCTGAGATCACGACCTGAGCTGAAATCAAGAGTTGGATGCTTAACCGACTGCACCACTCAGGTGCCCCTAAGCTAGTTTATATAAATAAACTTTTAATTTTAGAGTAGTTTTGGATTTTCAGAACATTTGAAGATTGTGCAGAGTTTCCATGTCCCATGTGCCATTTTCCTGTATCATTAACATCATAAAATAATATAGTGCATTTATCACAATTAATGAACTAATATCAATGTATTATTATTATTATTATTATTAAAAGAGAGAGAGAGGGTACGTGTGGGAGGGGCAGAGGGATAGAGAGAATCTTAAGCAGGCTCCAGGCCTAGTGCGGAGCCTGACAATGGGCTCCATCTCACGACCCTGACAAGATCATGACCTGAGCGGAAATCAAGAGTAGGACGCTTAACTGACTGAGTCACCCAGGTGCCCCTATTGATGTATTATTATTAGTGAAATAAAAATAGGTTTTTCAAATTTCCTTAGTTTTTCAGACTTCCTTAGTTTTTGCCTAATGTCCTTTTTCTGTTCCAGGATCCCCTCCAGGATTCCGCATTACATTCTGTTGTCCTGTTTCCTTAGGCTTCTTTTGGCTGTGACATTTCTTAGGCTTTCCTTGTTGTTAATGACCTTGACAGTGTGAGAAATAATGGTCAGGTGTTTTGTAGAATGTCCCTCAATTGGGATTTGCCTGATGAATTTCCTCTTTTTTTAAAATTAATTGATAATTTTTCCCAGCTTTGTTGAGATATAATTGACATAAAACATTGTGTGAGTTTAAGGTGTACAGTCTGTTGAGTTGATACCATGAAATGGTCACCACAACTGAGTTAACCCCTCCATCACCTCACATATTTAGCATTTTTTTAATGGTTAGAACACTTAAGATCTACTTACTTAGCAACTTTCAAGTATATAATACAGTATTGTTAACTATTACCACCAAGCTGTGACCAACATCTCCGTGATTTTCCCCATCCCCTAGCTTCTGGCAACCACCAATCTCTGTTTCTCTGAATTCAGTCTTTTTAGATTCCACATGTAAGCGAGATCACACAGTATGTGGCTTTCTCTGCCTGCCTTATCTCACTCCACATGATGCCCAGCATATTATCAGAAATGGCAGGAATTCCTTCTTTCTCATGGCTGTGTAATTTTCCAGTGTGTGTGTGTGTGTGTGTGTATCTATGTGTGTGCGCACCACATTTTCTTTATTCATTTGTCTATCTATGGACTCTTAGCTTGTTTTCGTACTCGCCTGATATGATGATTTTCTCATGATTACACTGGGAGTATGGGTTTGGGGAAGAAAAACCACAGAGGTAAAATGCCATTCACATCACATCATATCAAGGGTACACACCATTGGCATGATTAATCACTGTGGATGTTGGCCTTGATCACCTGGCTGAGTTATTGTTTGCCAGATTTCTCTAGTGTAAGCTTAGCCTTCTTCCTCTCTTTTCATGTGTCTCCATTGGAAGGAAGTCACTGTGTGCAGCCCACAGGTGAAGGGCTGGGAGTTGGCTCCACCTCACCGAGGGCTTAAATTTCTTTTTTTCACCCACCAGTTAGCCATCCCTCCATCCATTAATCCATATTCTTTTTCTAAACATATCTCAAAATAAATTTGCAAATTTATTTTATTTTGTTGCAGGTGATGCACACGTGAAGGGATATTGTTTCTGTGCCTTGTCTGGTCCTAATCCCAAGTTTCAATTGTATTACCTTCTGGGTTCTGTCTTCTGGCTCCCACCAGGATCCCGAGATCACAAAATATTGTTTAATCCATTTGTTTGCATACCAAGTAGACATTTCTCAAGGCAACTGCCAGTCTCTGAGATTATGGGTCTTGGCTCTGCCATGGCAACATCTTACGCAGAATGCATGGACGGTACCTGCACCCTGGCTGTCTCTGGCCTGTTCTTCTATCGCTTCTAGGGCTTCAGTGCAATCAATAAAGAGAAATAAATAAAAAGAATAAATAAACCTCTGCGGACCTTCTGGTTCCATTCTCATGTCCTAGTTCCCTCTTTTGCTAATTATCCCCATCGAGAGGGACGCTAGATTCACACACTGAAACTGAAATTCTCAATTCCTGGTACAGTTGCATACATTAGACTTGCATTTCACATAAAGTGAACTTGGAGTTGAAGACAGATATGTTGTGTTTTATAAGGGATATACGACATAACACAACTACTGCATATTTTGCAAATATGCAAAATTAGGTATTTTCTGCCAAAGTGCAAATAGCTGTGTGAGTGCAGCCTAATGGGAAGAGTAATTGAAAGCTGTTGGATTTTATAAGAATCTGGCAAATTCCTGTTTAAGTGGAAACTACTTCAGGAACTTTTCTTTTAGCCATCAACATACTTCTTTGTTGATATTCATCACACTTTGTCACATTTTCTGTGTCTTCCATCATCTAGATCATATTGTATATCCCATGAGCCCTGGATGTGTGCTGGTCAGAACAACCCAGAATGATTGGCTGGTTGGCTGGATGAATGTAATTTCTAGATATTTTCTAAGAAATGCCTGATCTTTGGCTTATACCATCTGGTCTTCCTGCTTCAATTCAGAAGTATTAGTAGTGATGGTTGACAGCCTTCAAAGTATATGGTTACTTCGGGATTTAAAAAATTCTATGTTTTAAATTAACACACAGTAATACTGACTTTTTTATGTGTGTAGTTCTATGAACTTTAAGATCGAGGTGTGTGACAGCCATCACAATCAGGATACAGAACAGGTTCTAACACCCCAGCAAGCTCCCTTCTGCTACCCCTTTGTATTCTTACCCCCCGGCCCCCACATCCCTAAGACCCTGGCAATCACTGATACTTCTCTATCACTGTTATGTCTTTTTGACAATATCATATGTATGGAATCTCATAGTATGTGATCCCTTGAGACCGACTTTTTTCACTCAGAATAATACCTTTGAGATGATGCATGTATCAATGGTTGGCTCGTCTTCTTGCAGAGTAGCGTCCCGTGGTATAGACCTACTGCCGTTTTTCTACCCATCCACCAGTTGCAAGAGGTCCAGCTTGTTTACATTTCTTGACAACTATAAACAACTGCTATAAACATTAATGTACAGGTATGTGTGAACAGAAGTTCTCATTTCCCTAGGGCAAATACCTAAGAATGGAAATGCTAGTCCCCATGGTAAGGGACTATTTAACTGTATCAGAAATGGCCAAACTATTTTCCAGTGTGGCTGTACCATTTTGCGTTCTCACCAACAATAAGAGAGCTCCAGTTGCTTTGCTATCCAGTCCCCAATCACAGAGCAGGCCTTGGAGCTGGGACCTCATTTTGCTCCATGCTCGACCAGCAGTGCCTGTCCCTGGACTGAAGCCAGCCTTAGCAGTGTGCCTCTGGGCATCTGACAGCTTACAGTGCTCTGGCCCTGGCTTCCTTCCCTCGCGGATGCATGTTCTCTTCCAGAAGCCCAGCATGCTCCCTCTTGCTTCAGGATTTCTTTTAACTTTTGCATGCACTTTGAGTTTTGATTTGTATTTGCATTATTTGTATTATTTGACTGCTACTTTTTGAGACCTTCTCTATGGCAAGCACTTTGCTGAAGACTGTCTTATTCTTAATTACTATTGTTAAATATTTCCAACACAATATATGATGATAAATCCCAATGTATCCCTCACTCCATATTTTGCCCATTTTGCTTCGGATCCTTTCATTTTAAAAATTAAAACTTTACAAATATATTGGCGTCTCCCTTCCCCAAACCCATTTCTCCCTCCCTTTATATAATCAGTAAAACCTCAACTCACCTCTATCATTTGCTCATTACAACCAGACGGAAAAGCCTATTTGTCAGCCCAGGCTTGGTTTTGGTGGTACTTCCAGATAAAGGATAGAGGGCCAACGGCAAATAGAAGCTTAAAGATCATCCATCACAAGCGAAGAGGTGGTACCTGGATTCACATCCAGTACCAGAATTTGGCCTGAGATGCTCCCCAGAGGTTCTTCCCATGCTCCTGGAGTCTTGAATTTCAGACTTCCCTGTCTCACTTATCATGGTTTTTATTTTCTCTAAGATTAACCACCATTACTTCTATTTATTATTTTATTTTAATTTAATTAATTATTTTAACTTTACAAAATCTTTTCCTTTTTCTGAACAACACCCGCGAAATCATGAGTTAGATGAGCTCAGGGTATTTTCCTCACACATGGCAGTATGCGTGTGAGCACTGCATGCTATACTTACATTTGTCAAACCTATGTTCCTCTGTGTCCTAAATCACAGTGATTCGTGCACCACACCAGTAGAACTCTGCTCAATACCACTGTACCTTTGTGGGGGCGGGGGGGCTGGATTTGGGCCCCCTGAATGCACAACTCAGGAAATAAGCCAGGGTGCAGGCCTTGGTGAGGAAATCCAACCAAAGAGTCACACTCTTATTAGGTACCACGGCTCCCTGTCCAGCCTAGTAGCTCAGGCTGCACTAGGCATTTCTTGAGACATGAGCTCTCCAAGAGAGGAGCTTTTTGCAAAAGACCTATAACACAGAGCTCAATTTCCTTTTGTGTAAACTGGGGTCAAAAACCCAGACTCTTAAGAACAGAGAACAAATTGGTGGTTGCCAGAGGGGAAGTAGGTGGGGGGTTGGGGAAGATAGAGGGGATCAAGAGTACACTTACCGTGATGAGCATTGAGTAACATGTAGAATTATTGAATCACTATATTGTCCACCTGAAACGAATGTAACACCATATGTTAATTATACTTCAATAAAAAAATAAAAATTAAAAATTAAAAAATACAATAAAAAAAAACGAGGGAAAAGGATCTCGGGAGATCAGATTAGGGTTTTAGTTGTAAGCAGCAGAAACAGATGTTGCCTGGACCAACAACTGACATGCATCGAACAACTGAGGGGGCTGGAGGCTCAGAGAACTGGAAGGGATGCAAATGGGGCCGGGAAATGGGCAGTAGCCTGGTGACCCCAGAGGGCCAGGCGGCTCCCCCACACCGCAGTCTCCCACCTCGGGAGCCAGGGGATGCTTGCACAGGGCTCCGGACGTTCCAGCTAAACCTATGTCGCTCTTCGCACCCCCAGCTCAGAGCTCAAAACCCTGGCACAGAGTGTCTGATGGGCCACGTCAGTAGGGGACCGGGATAGGGAAAACTGGCCCATAACACACACCCCTTCCATTGTGACTGCCCTGATGGGAGCATTCCCCAAGGGATGCGCAAAGCATGCATCGGAAGCAGGGTGGGGACCCTGGGCAGCCCAAAGTGGCAACTGGCTCAAATTGCTTGGAGAATTTGAAATAATTTGTATAAGGTGACTGACAGAGTGCCTAGTACCTGAACAATTAATTCCATGGCCTGTGCAGTTTTACGGAAACCCGTAAAGAGAGGTAAAGATAAGAACAATAACAAAACAAAATGAAACGAAACTAAAATAAACTAAACTAAATGAAAACAGCAGTTACCTTCCTGGGAGGACTTGAAAGAGCCAGTGTAGAACTGTACTTAAAAACTCCCTCTTTTCCAGACTAAGCCATCGGTTATGAACACCGCGGTTTCTAACACACGGCTTCTGCAGACAGGGCCAGGGGGAGGCAGCACTTATATTGCCAAAGGACATTGCAATCCCTCCGGAATGATGGTGTCCTCAGGGATGGAGGTGGAGCCCTGGGCCATGCTGCTCAGCCAGCACTCTGAACCAGAAGGCACACTTCCCAGGGCCCCTGAGACATGGGACTAGGATGGAAAGAAAAATATAACATCACAAGAGAAGGTCTAAAACTAAGGGCTGATCTTTGTTCAAAGATCCAAGACCATGTTCTCTTCTGGATATAGTATAGATGACACTTTGGTGAGTGTTTTTACCATAATGAAATAAAAATGGCATCCTTTTTTTACAAGTCTCCAAATATTGAGTTTATGGTCACCTTCTAGCATTTCCAATGCCAGTTTACAGTTGGGGGCCCAGCTAGGTCTAAGGATTAGCTGGGAGTTTGCTAATGAGACAGACCTCTGGGACCCACCTGAGCTGGGGCGTTCACTGAGACCCCAGGATCTGCATTTTGCCAAGGGTACCAGACAAGGAGTCTTTGACTTGGTGTCTAAGCCCCAGTTAGCTTTTCCTTTGCCGTGGAGAAGGCTTGCTAGGAAAAGCTTTATGAAAATAGGGTCTGTTAAGCCAAATAAAATTTCACAGGGATTGTCAAGAAACACTGAATGACAAAACAGAATATAGTAAATATTTAAGGAAATTAACTCATTAAGGGCATCTCTTCTCATGAGAATAGTTGCTACATTAGTTAGAAATCATTCTTAACAGTTTAACAGGTCTCTTAAGGGCCTCAACTGAACAGTTTATTATATTGGCTCAAATTATTATGCCTATTTAATAGTAGTTCCAGCTACTAAGGGCTGAAGCCTCACTTGGTACTCTGTGCTGTGGGTTTTAAACACCTGATTACATTTAATTCCTAACTAAACACATCAGGGTGTGATATTATGATTCCATTTCATTTTTTTTAAAGATTTTATTTATTTATTTTTGTATGTGTGAGAGAGAGAGGGAGAGAGAGAGCACGAGCGGGGGTGGGGGGGGCAGAGGGAGAAGCTGGCTTCCCGCTGAGCAGGGAGCCCGATGTGGGACTCGATCCCAGGACCCTAAGATCATGACCTGAAGCCGAAGGCTTAACTGACTGAGCCACCCAGGTGCCCTATGATTTCACTTCACAGCTGAGAAAACTGAGGCTCAGTACTGTCTTGCCCCAAGTCAAAGTCAAGATTCAAACCCAAATTTGTGTGATCCCAGATTCTATTAACCTCTGTGCTATGTTTGATAGGACCATCATGGAATTTTTAAAGATATTTATTTATTTATTTATTTGAGAGAAAGAGAGAGAGCAGGTGAGTGGAGGGGAGGGGCAGAGGGAAAGAGAATATTAAGCAGCTCCACGCCCAGCGCACAGCCCCCCATCATGGCATTTTAAAAATCATTGTTTTGGGGTGCCTGGGTGGCACAGTTGGTTAAGCATCTGACTCTTGGTTTTGGCTCAGGTCATGATCTCAAGGTCCTGGGATCGAGTCCCACATCGGGCTCCCTGCTCGGCGGAAGGTTGTGAGATCAGGCTCCACATTCAGCATGGAGCCTGCTTAAGGTTCTCTCTCCCTCTCCCTCTGCCCCTCCTCCCCATGAACTCTCTGTCTCTCTCTAAAAACAAAACAAAACAAAACAAAAACAGCAACAAAAATATAAAATCATTGTTTCAAATGTGATGCTGATATTCTCACCAGCCGTCCTTGGCATAAACCAGATTATTGATGTTTCTCTGGGGCTTTTCCCAGGTGGGTCCTGTGGCCAACTGCAAGGCCCTCTATCTACCTTCCCAGTGAAAACAGACTGAACACCAAAGGCAGCCCTGGCAGGATATGAAATGGCACGAAGCGACAATACATACCCTTCCACCCTGCTGTCAGAAGACAAATTTAAAGCTTTCTCAGTGGAGAGCAGTGGGTGAGGTGTAACAAAAGTATAAAAGTTCCTATCTTCCCCCTAAGCAAGTCTACATCTAGCAATTTATCCTAAAGAAATAATTATGGCTATGTGTAGTAGTTTAGTTGAAAGAATGTTCATTTCTGAGTTGATTATAATAGTGAACTTTGGAACCAACTTAAGTATCCAACCAAGGGAAATTATTGAAATAAATTTTAGTACCTGCATATCGCAGGACATGCTGCAGCCATTTGAAAAGCTGCTTTGGGACGATATTCAACCATATGGAAAGTTGCTCACAATATGTTGCATATATTTAAAAAAAAGCCAAAGAGGTTATAAAGAACTGTATGAAGAGTGTGATCCCATTTTCACAGTATGAATTTTTTTTTTAAAAAAGGAAATAATAAAATTTTAAGTGTTTAATGTTTATTATTCTTGTTTCTTGCTTGTATTTTCTCAAAGGAGGTGATGTTCAACATTGACAGGGAAGAGAATTATGAAGGGGGCACTTTACACATTCTCATAGAGGGGACAGGATGATGCTCTCAATTTGCATCGAGTCATCTGAAGTGATTCTGCGGGTAACTTCCAGTAAGTGGGTTCTGGGGGCTTTGAGTCTGGTCATGGGGCCTTAGAGCCCTGGCCAGGGGACCAGACAAGAGTTAAGAAGAACCAGGAGGGGTCTACAAGCCGGGTGGGCGAAGGGAGGGAAACCAAACTCAAAGTGAAACATCGGTTCCACCAAGCCTCCATCTGAAGGGAACTGGGCAGAGAGGGAGAATGGAGGTGTGTGTGGCGGGGACAGAGCAGGGTGGGCGTAGCAGAGGCTGAGAGGCATGCATCTTGGAGAAAGGCCCCCAGGGGGAGCTCAAGGGAGCTGTTGCTGTTGGCTCTCTCCACTGTTAATGTTGCTTTAAGCTTCCTCAGCCTCTGGTGCCAGGAGGAGAAAAATCTGTTAGGCAACCCAACCAAAGAAAAGAGGGGCAAGAATAGAAGAGCTGTTTGACATTAAACCTGACAGGGGAGATGGAATATACTACTTAACAAAGAAGGACTGGTGATGAGAGGGAAAGACACCCCCACGTAGTTAGCTGTTAAGGAGACCTGCACCACCTTGTGATTTCCCCAAGGTCAGCCATGCACCTCCCCACCCTCCCGATGGCCTGTTCCAACCCATGGCCCCTTCCCAACCTGGCCCCCACTTTCCAGTGACATGGTTCTTCCTCGCTGTGTCTGGTATCCACCAGCATGAGGTCACCTTCCTCAAGCACACAATCAAGAAGACCCCTGCATTATGCTCTCTCACACACTGGCTTGTTTCCGCATGTCCCCAGCAATCATCCCTCCTGAAAACGGGCTTCCTGCTGCATTCACTGTTTTCTCTCCCATTGTGCTCTGAGGGCAGGACCCTGTCTGTCTTGTGCATCACCATAATCTCACCCTTAGAACAGTACCTGGTACATAGTATGGCTTGATATAAAACTGCTGAATGAATGAATGAATGAATGATAAATGAATGAATGGTGATTGTGTTTGGGGGGAAAGAAAACAAGCTCCAGAATCAGACACGGACAGGCCCAGGATTGAACCCAAGTCCGCCACTTATGCATGGAGTAATCTCTGATCCCAGGGTTCCAATTTGTAAAATGGGCTAGGCAAGGATTGTGGATTTGCAAAGGGCTAATATAGTGTAAGTGCTAAAAGGTAGCTATTTAATTTTATTAACATGATAAAGAATAAGGAAGAATTTTGCTGTTATACCAGAGATGGGATGGGTAAGAGTGTAGAATGGCCAGCAGGCAAGCTGCATGGGTCAGGAAGGGAAAGCAGGAAGGGGAAGATGGAATGACCTGCTCTAAGTCCCCTCTAGGCCATCAAACCGCGGGAAGGAAAGGCTGAGCTGACAGGTCTCTCAGCGATCAAGAGCAGGCTGAGTGTGGTTTCTCTGGACAATCCCTGGGCAGAAACCAGAGCAAACTCATGACCCACCATCATTGCTCAGAAGCACGGATGTTTCTGGGGAGCATGCTTAGCCACCTGAGCTGCCCCGGCCACACTCCCCCATCATGGCCCAGCCATGGGGCCCTATCTGTGCACCTTACTGTGTAGACTGCCCCTCTAGAGAAACCAGGTTGGACATCTTGGCATCCTGTTGTGTTACTTTCACATGACATAGATGACTATCCAGATATTGCTGTTGGGCCAGGCCTGCAGAAAAAGGGAAAGTTAGCCAAATAGAAGAACACAGTCTGGAAGAAAAGGGGGAAGTAAGGAAAAACACAGCTGGGTCACGGGAAAAGCGGTAACTGAATTGAGAGAAAAATGTCCATCAAGAGCTCCGAGAACAAAGGGAAAGCTGTATGGGGTAGTGGAGAGCTGGAGAGAGTCCGGAGCCAGGGGAGGGAGGCCTGGGGCTCCAATACAGGCTCTGTCCTTAACTGCCGTGTGGGTTTAGGCCAATGGCTTCCCCTTTCTGAGCTTCAGTTTTCTCAATGACCACGTGTTCTCATTCCTTCCCTATATCATTCACTCATTGATTCACTGATTCAAAAATATTTCTCAAGCACCTAGTTTGTGCCAGGGACTGCTGTAAGCACTGGGGATTCAGTAATGAGCAGAGCTGACAAAAATCTCTAGCCTCACATTACTGCCCACAGTAAACAAAACCAGGAAAATATGCTGTATCTTATTTTGGGATGAGTGCTAAGGAGAAAAAACAGTAGGGAAGGGTGACAGGGAGCCTTTTCCGAAAGGGTGACTTCAGTCAATGGTGAGTCAAGACCTAAAGAAGTAAGGGAGTGAGCCAGGATGTCATCTGGGCAAAGGGGGTTCCAGGCAGAGGGGACAGCCAGTGGGCAGAGCTGCCTTGAATATGCAACTTTCTCATCTCCACTCCTTTCAATGCTCCCAGCTAGTTTGCTGGCTGCAGCAGCTTCCTAAGGGCCTCCCTGCCCCCACTCCTGCCTCTACAGTCCTCTCTCCACCCATGATCCTGGTGACCCTTTAAAAAGTAAGTCAGTCCCCATCACTTCTCTGCTCAAAACTGGCCAGGTACCCCTACCACACGTGGAGCAAATGGCGGTCCTTCACTATCGGTTGAGCCTGGCTTTCTCCTCTCTCCCTGGTTCACTCCTTCCCCGCTACTCTGGCCAAGCTGCTGCTTCTGCAGCCTTAGGGGTTTTACCCATGTCCTCCGCCGAGATATCCTTCCCTGGTTACCCACGTCTCTCTTCCTTCAGAGAACCTCCTTCACCAACCTGTCCCACACAAGCAGCACCCTCTGTCCCCTCCCTGTGCTTTATCTGTTTTCATAGCATTCATCACTCCCCTCATTTTATATATTCACAGTAGTAGATGTAATTGATCAGACGGTTACTACATGTTGGACACTGTTCTAAACATCCAAGAATTAATTTATCTTCGCTCAGTCTCCCTGAAGATGGCATTATTATTAACTACATGCTCTAGATCAATAACCTGAGTTACAAAGAGGTTAAGAAATGTGCTCAAAGCTCCCAGCTGGAGAGTGTCAGGGAAGATTCAAATCCTGGAGCTTCCATTATTAACCACAACACTCTAGACCAGCACTACCCAAAACCACTCTGTGATGACAGAAGTGTTCTGTGTCCGTATGGTAGCCACTGGCCGCAAGTGCCTGTTGAGTGCTTGAAATGTGTGTGACCAAGGAATTAAAATTTTAATTTTATTTCATTTTATTTTTGATTTAAATAGCCACATGTGGCTAGTGGCTACTATGTGGGACAGTGGAACCCTAGAGCCTCTTATTTGTTCTTTTTTAATGTCTGTCTCCCACAGAAAGAGGGAACCTCTCTGTGTCTCAGTTTTCTTATTTTTATAGTGATATAAATATTTTACAGGACTGTTGTGAGCATGGGTGTATATATATATATATATGTATATATAATATTATATAATTTTATTACATTATATATCTATATAGACCTGTATATCTATAGATCTCTATACTTGTATATGGCATATAAAGGACTTAGGACATAGCCTGGCACAGAGTATATACTCAATGCTTATTAATTATCATAATCTTCATGATCACTGTCATTCTTATTATCATTGTGAGGCTCCATAAATCCAAGGACTTTGTTTACTGATGAATCCCATTACCTGGAACATTCTTAGCACATAGTAGGTGCTCAATAAATATTTTTTGAATGAATAAGTGAACTGAATTGACTGTGGGACTTGAACAAAAATCAATTGCCACAAACTCAAACTCTTTGGGGGCCTTGGCAGGGCATGTAAATGAGTGAAGGGGACCTGTCTAAGATAGTCGAGGAGGATTAGGGACTGTGGTGAACTGAAGAGAATGCGCTCCAGGTCAAGGCTTTTAAGATCATTTTCTGGGGGTGGGGGCAGCAGAGAGCACTGTGGTCCCAACAGAACACCCATAGATAAAGGCAGCCAGGAGCTGCCACTTTGGGGGACTTTGCTACTCCATAATTACAAGTGTCTGGTTCTCTTTCCCAGAGGTTCAACTCTGGTCTTGATAGGTGTTCTTTGCATGTAAAGCAACCCCAGACCCAGGGCTCAGAAAACCAATGCTGTAGATGGTGCTGAAAGAAGACATATTTGTTCAGAAATTACATGTGAAGAAAGAAAGAAGGAAAGAAAGAAAGAAAGAAAGAAAGAAAGAAAGAAAGAAAGAAAGAAAGAAAAAGAAAGGGGAAGGAAGGAAGGAAGGAAGAAAGGAAGGAAGGAAGGACGAAGGAAGGAAATGTGAATGGCTGGCAAAACAGGAACATCAGTCTGGGAAGTGGCAGCCAAGTTGAAAACAATGACAAGGAAAGGATCCGACACAATGCCTTGTGTCTAGAAAGAAGTCTTTTTTTGGAAAGGATTTGAGTTCTGAAAACAGTGCCTTTGGTTGGCCTTCCGGAGCTCACCGGGGCATTTATTTTTTGTTGTTGAATAGAACAGTCGGCAAAATGGCCTCCACCATTTGAATGGCTCGTTCTTTCTCTCTCCCAGCCGTGTACAGTTATGTGGATGTAGGGCATAAGCACGTATGACACACTTGAATGCTATTCTAGGAATCCACACCCCTAGTATGAGTCACTATGGTGTGATCTTGGGCACCTCTCAGACACTGACTGGGTCATCAGGTACTTCGAAATAAGAAGTGATACATCATTCAGTGATTCTAAATCAGAAGTGGCTCGTAGGTACTCTACAGCCAACAGCTGTGGGTTGTTTGGCCCATATGTTTTTTTAATATTTTATTTATTCATTTGACAGAGAGAGAGCACAAGCAGGGGAAGCGGCAGGCAGAGGGAGAGGGAGAAGCAGGCTCCCCGGGGGCCGGGCAGGGAGCCCAATACACAGGGGCTCGACCCTAGGATCCTGGGATCGTGACCTGAGCCGAAGGCTGACTGAGCCACCCAGGCGCCCCACCCACATGGTTTTTTAAAAGTTAGTCAGCATATTACTTTTCTACTGCTGCTGTGAAAAATTTTCACAAATTTAGTGACTCAAAACAATACAAACTCATTCTTACATTTCTGGAAGTAAAAGCTGACACAGGTCTCACTAGGTTAAAAAAGGGCTGTGTTCCTTCTCGAAGGATCTAGTAGAGAATCTCTTTTCCAGCCTTACCCAGCTACCGCTCACATTCCCTGGCTTGTGGCCTCCTTCCTCCATTTCAAAACCTCCTTCCTCCATTTTCAAAACCACATCTCTCTGTGCCTTTCCTCCATAGTCACATCTCCACGGACTCTTCTTCTGCCTCCCTCTGCCATTTTTAAGGACCCTTGTGATGACATTGGGCCCACCCAGATATTCTGGGATTCTGAGATTTCAAAGCCAGCTGATTAGCAACATGAATTTCTCTTCGCCACGTAACTGAACGTATTCATGGATTCCAGGATTAGGACATTGATCGCATTTCCTTTTTTGACATAAAATCCAGTTTTCTAGTTTCCTTTGGGTAAATATCTGCTGACTGGTGACCCTGGGTCCCAATCGTGCACGGGCAGGCCCTCATTACAATATGGCAACAATTAGCCTGACCTGAGCTCTGCCGTTTGCCCCAGACTTCACCCCTCCTTATCATCTTTCTGACTAATGCCCAGAGTAAGTTGCCATTTGTTATTTCACTGGGCTACTGTTTTTCCTATGAAGCTTTCTTCACTCACTTGCATGTCCCCCTGGCCTTATCAGCCTGTGAGCCTGCCCCACAGGTCCTTAATGCTTAAATATTCGGAAAGTTCAACTCTGTTGCTTCTGCTATCTGTCTCCATCAGAAATATTACAGAGTAATGTATGCAATCGATCCCCACCCACATATGATAAGGGGAGTCTGGGGTTACATGCAACCTAGGGAACTCACAGCAATGGAAAACTAACTGCCCCGAGGGGCGGATGCCTGGGGAGGGCTGAGAGAGGCTGCTGAGTTCCCAATGGTGCACAGTACCAGCAAGGATCACCACATACATGTACGGTGTGCCAGGCACTGCAGTCTGTGCTTGTGATTTTCTTTCGCTGAATCCTCCCAACTGCTCACTGAGGTGGACGTTATTATTTAGCTTTCCCCGTCCCCTTGTGAAAACTGTGACACAGAGAAGTTAAGTAAGTTGCGCAGTGTCACAGAGCTGCAGAGGAAGAGTTGGGGTTCAGAGATGTTATTCTGATTCCAGAATCTGAGTCTTGACACCTATAGCTTCTGTCATTAGAGAGAAAATTGGTATGTGATTTTAAGCTTTTGAGGGGCTGGACTTAGGAAGACAAGCTGGACCCCAGGGATCATTCTAGCAGGTCTCGAGAATGGACTTGAGTCCCTCTGAGTTCCTAGGTTCACACAGGAAACCCCTGAAACAGGAACAAAGGCCCTCGGTCAGAGGAGGCTGCAGCTCAGCAGAATTTGGGCCTTGAAGTTGTTTTGGCGAGACTTCCTAAATCGTCAGCCTTGTAGTCTGGGAGTCCGAGATGTTTGTGAGAGGCCATGAACTCTGTGAGGAATTGACAGGGGACACTGGTAGAGTGGGGGAAGGAAGAGGGAAGCTTGTGAAAATCTAGCACTTCTGTTCGCTTTTCGCACATTAAATTTAGAGCTGTGAACTTGGTAGTTTCCCGATTTAAAGCGAGTGGCCGGCCCCTGCAGGTCTAGTAAGGGCCCATTAAAGCAGTGCTTTGAGGAGCCCCCTCGAACAGCTGGGCAGTGACAGGCGCTGGGCTCGGGGCCATATGCTTGGACATGCCTCCACCCAAATTATATTCTGCCTGTGACGAAGGCAGAGGGAATTCTGTTTGACAAGGGCAGATGAGACTCATAGAAGACTGGCCAAACCTGGCCAAGGCACCAGGACAGCCGCATGATGACTGAGTAGGGCGCCTGTTTGCAGGAATGGCCCCAGACCACGCCTCCTCCTGTCATGGAATAGTTTTGATAGCATCCCTTGTGCTTTCCAAAAGTCCCAGTTTAGCTGATAATAGAGATGATCATCCTCTGATGATCCTCTGTGAACGCTTTTCAAAATAAATCCCCTGTATCAGGTTATTGGTATCTTTTTTGTTTCTGTCTCCAAAGAGAAATGGACAGAAAATTAATCAGCTATTGAGAAGCATCATGGAAAATGAGAGCTGCAACAAAGCTCTAGAAATTGTCTGGGGAAAGGGAACAAAGGTATGGCATCTCTATTACAGGCCAGACAGAGTTCAGACACGTAACACGAGCAACTTCATTTCTCACAAAAGTGCCAAGAGGAATGTTAAGTATTATTAGCCTTTTTAAAAGATGAGGAACCTGTAAAAAGGACTCAAGGACAGACACCTGGTTGAGGGCACTACTGCAATTAGAATTCAAGCCCAGGACCTCCCCACCTCCCAATCCATGGCTTCCATCCTTACCCCAGGTCACCTCTTTTTCTTCCCCTTGACATTATTTTTTGGCCAAATTAAAGAGGAACGGTCCATGTATCCTGGGACAGTTAGGGATTTTGTATTGTGCTATGACCTAAATATTTGTGTCAAATTCCTATATTGAAATCCTAATGCCCAATGGGATGGTATTAAAAGGCAGGGCTTTTAGGAGGTGCTTAGGTCGTGAGGATGGAGCCCTCCTGAATGGGATTAGGGCCCTGGTAGGAGAGATTCCACAGAGCTCTCTAACCTGTCCTACCACATGAGGACACAGCAAGAAGGTGCAGGCTATGTCCCGGGAAGAGGGCTCCCACCTGAACATGACCATGCTGGCACCTTGATCTTGGACTTCTGGCCTCCAGAACTGTGGGAAATAAATTTATGTTGTTTATAAGCTACCCAGTCTGTGATGGATATTTTGTTACAGCAGCCAGAATTGGACTAGCCACAGAGCCCAACTCTGTGCAACAAGGTAACTTATTAGAAGGAGACAAGGTATTCACATATTTATAAGGATTTTTTTAAAAGATTTTATTTATTTATTTGACAGAGAGAAACACAGCGAGAGAAGGAACACAAGCAGGGGGAGTGGGAGAGGGAGAAACAGGCTTCCCGCGGAGCAGGGAGCCCGATGCAGGGTTCGATCCCAGGACCCTGGGATCATGACCTGAGCCGAAAGCAGACGCTTAATGACTGAGCCACGCAGGGGCCCCTATAAGGATGGTTTTAAGAACATGAAGAAGCCAGACAATTCCTGGGGGTCTCCCCAACAGGACAATGCAGGCTTCCTCAGGATTCCAGCTCGAATGAATGTGGACAGTCACTCTCCTCCCTTACGTCACTCTTCTCCTCCAGTGCCTCCCCTCCCATCCCCCACTCAGCATGACCCAGCTGAGCTGTGGCCCCACATGCACATCTCCCTACATGCAGGGTACATTTGAGGGGCTTTGTGAGCCCCAGCATTAGAATTGCCAAGCTTGCATCTTTTTTTGATTAGAGAAAAATATATGCAAACCAAGATCCATTATTTTAGGAGCACTCAAAGACAGAATAATCTTTCTTTCATAGCCTAATAAATATGGTTGGCATGACCTGTTCTGGGTAAATAGTAACTATTCACCTAGTAAACTTTCATGCTTGGAAACTGCATCTTTCAGTGGAAAGAGTCTTAGCGTCAGATTGGTCTAGTTTCAACTCCCAGATTCCATGTCGGATCAATAGGCATCTGTTCTCCACAAGCCTTTCTCTGCAATCTGTAAAATGGTTATGTATCCTCTCCCTCCCTTTCCTGAAGAGCACTCACAAGGATCACATGCTATAATACATATAAGATTCTAGCATTCCTTTCCCCAAAACCCTTGCTGTCTAGTGGAAGGGTTGGATAGACATAGCATGTGTTTCCTAGAGGCTCTTCTCCCCAAACCCCTAACCCACTCCTTCTAAGGGACCCACTGTCCGTTCCAGGAACATGCTCACAGGAAGGCTCTGACACTCATGTGCAGTACGGTGGGAAGGACTGAAAAGGCCTACCAACATGTGTTGGAAGATGTGCTCTGTCTGGGTCAAAATCCTGGGAGGTCAGATAGAAACTGGTGTTCAGGGCACTGATATTTTCAAGGCAGGTAACGAAGCCACATCAGGAGCTCCAGAAATAGTGAGGGGGGCCACAAGAACCAAGGCCACAGGTGAGACAGGAAAATCCAGACTGAAAGTCAACAGCTAAGTGACTGACTGAGACTGAAGGGACAAGTTGTACATGTAGGACAAAGGATGGAAATCCGCCCAGGCCTGGGCTGGCATTCTTGCTCTGCATTTACTAGCTCTGGGAATGTGGGCAAAAGAATTTTGGTCTCTCAGCATCTGTAAAATGGGAGCATTGCCATCTAGTCAGAAGGCTTTTGTAAGATCAAAAGGGCCAAGAGCTATAAGGAATTTGATCCATGCTGGGCTGATGGGCTTGCTTGTTGCAAATCTTTGCTTCCTCCCAGGGCACGTATGTGTTTCCTGGGCCACCACTCTTCCTTGGGAATAAACAGCTGGAGGAGGCCACATCTACCCTTTCTGGGCTGTGGGTAAAACTGCTTTTGCTTTTCTTGCACTCATCCCACCTCTTCCCCCAACTCTGCCTCTCTACAGCTTGCCTGAGGAGGGGGGCAGCGCCTTTTCTCTTTTATCGAGATGAGAAGCCTGCCTTCCCCTCTCCTGCCCCTGCCCACATCCCACCCACCCTTGCGGCCACTTGGGGAGTTTCCCTTGGTGGCAGAGCTATCTGGGGATAGGCTGCCGAAGTCAAAAATAGGGCAGACAAGAAAGGGAGGCTTGACAGGAAGTCCAAATAAGCACTTCCTCCCACCCACTTTCAAACTTCTGAGGTACCTCCTTTAACACGGCAAAGAGAGCGAGAAGATGAAAAAGACATGCATTTTTTTTTAAAAAAAAGAATGAACTTGTCAGCTTTGAGGAAGTGGAAAATATTGCTCCTCATTGTCTCGCATGTAGCCGCTGATTCCTGCTCTCCTCGTGTGTATCCCAGGATGGGGGAGGTGAGGACTGTGTCCAGTCTGGGGTGGCAGGTGTGTCTCGAGGGCGGTTGGGACAGAGTACAGCATGGCCCGAGGAAGGGCTGCTGTGGGCTGGCACCAGCGTCTCCCCATCTTCCCCACCCTGCAGCCTCCAGGAGCTCTGGTGAGCATGGCCCCTGTACCTCCCAGGATGGTTGCATGGAAAGCCTGTCTCCCCCCCAAGCCCCCGGTACACCCATTCTGAGGCAGGGTCACCATATTCTGTGTCTTCGTGTATGGCCGCCGAGTGTGTGGAACTGCCCTGCCCAGGGCAGGGGCCAGGGCCCCTCTGGGCTTTCCTGCTCTACCTCTTATGTGGGTGGAGCCCTTTGCCATCCAGAAGGATTCCACACAGATGGCGCTTCCATTACCGACCTCTGAGGATGGAGGGGAAAACTGTCTCCTCCTTGTGAAGGTCACAGCTGTGGTTCTTGTTCCCTCTGTAGGCAAACCCACCCAGGCTCTAAAGAAAGTTCAACAGCAATTCACTCCAGCAGTAGCTCACCTCGAGTGGTACATGCAGCCATAAAATGTTGGTGGCGGTGAGGCTGGGGTCACCCCACGCGAGGGCATTTGTCTCCATCGCCCACAGTGCCCCATGTCGTCACCCTCTCCATGTCACATACCACCACTTTTGTCTCTCTCCCCAGCCAAGAGCCTCGGTACAAATCAAATCCAAATAAGCACGTCATCTTACCCACCTTCTAATGCCTTACGGGCCTCTCCTAGGAAGTCAACACACTCTCCCCCCCAAAAGCCTACTTCCCATTCTCTCTTGGGGTCCCATGACAAGTCCCCAGACCCTGCCCCCGCCCCACATGCAAAAGCTGCAGCTTCCAAGTCTCTTCTAATGAATTGCTTATCTTTCTCACCCCTCAAATTAGCTGTGAAGAAAACAGTTATCTCCCCACCTCATTCTGCAGTGGGTCAGCGGGAAGAGAGGGGGCTTCAAGTCCAGATGGGGTGGGGTGAGGCGGGGGAAAGGGGGGAGATCTCCCACTCTGGGTTGCAGTGTGCAATTCCTACATCTGCTTTTAATCCCTAAGATTGAAAACTCTGACACCTCACTCCCTCCAAGTGTCATTTTCTTGTCCACAAGCTCATTGATGCCACATGTAAAATTCCTATCCCGCGAGCCCCTATTCCCTATACCAGCGTGTCGTTCTTACTGTATGTTGAGACTTTGCCCCTTCCTAATCTGGAGATAATATCCCAAAGCCTGAGAAGGACTCTGCTAACATTTCCATTGACTCCTTCACAAGTCCTGGCTTTCTCCACCCGCTGAGGGAGAGGGCATTCCCACCGAGGCCATGGCTTTACATCACTGCACCTTACCTGCCCCTCTCTCTGTTCTGCTTCATGCTTGAAGCCAAGACTGATGCCCATAAGAGGATTGGTGTGAGCTGGCCTGGCCTTCATTGCTGCAGTGTCCCCTCTGCGGTGGGCTGTACCCAGGGGCTGCTATTACGACTCTCCATTTCATAGGCAAGGAGCCTGAGGCTGGGCCAAGAGAGCCGGCCTGCATAGGATCACTGTGGTCCTTCTGGCATCCTGAGCGTCTCTCGGAGATGAACTGGCCCTGCCCCCAGAACTTCTGGAACCCTGGGCCAGAGAGAGGAGATGTGAAATTCGTGAGTGTTGGGAAATCACCAAGGACTGAGGAAGGGAAAGTCTCCAGGCCTGAGGCAGCCCACTTCCCCTTGAGTCACCTGTTCTTGGCTGTTTAGCAGCCCTTCTGAGGAGTGGGCCTGTGGTCATATGGGGAGGGGGTGCCAAAGGCCTCATAGAAAGTGCTGGATCCTTTTTGTAACTTCTCCAGATTGCCAACCTCCCTTGCTCTTCATGGAAAGGAGGCTGACAGAGTAGGACAGAGCACAGGGTCTGGAGGCAGAGCTGGGTTTGAATCCCTACTCCACCTGGGTGATTGATGTAACATCTCAGAGCCTTGAGGTGACAGAGAGGGAAGGACCAGGGGCCCTGGACCCAGAGAGGGCGGGCGCCAGATGAGACCTGGTTGCACGACCTACTTTCTGGGTACAAGGCAGCAAGTAGTTTTACCTCTCTGAGCCTCAGCTTTCCCTTCTGTAAAATAGGAGAGGTGATAGTGCGAATAATTAAATAAGACAATTAGCGGCAAGTTTTTAGCATACTCCCTGGCACACGGGAAGGACTCTGGGGGTTTCACCCATGATGAGTCTTCTCTCCATCATCACCGTCATTCACATTTCTTACCTGCCGTGTCTCTCTTCTAAATGGGCTCCACGGATTGTCCATCTTGGCCACATTTGTTGGAGAGTTCTTTCAAAGGAACCTAATTTTTAGCTATACCTTAATTCAATTTCTGTGTTTCTGTAGATATTTATTCTCCTGAGTGGGAGTGAACATCATTAAAAAAAAATGCTTCTACTTGTAAGAATGATCTTAAATATTCCTTTCCACCGGTGCTGTGTGTTTTGTTTGCTCACAAAGTACGCGCCACACACACCCACAGCGCCAGAATGTCCTTCCTCTGCTTCATTTTCCAAGGCCCTGCTTCAATTCCAGCTCATTCCACATCTTCTTATTTTTTTTAAGCTTTTATTTATTTATTTATTTGAGAGAGAGAGAGAGAGCGAGCAGGGGCACGAACATAGAGTTGGGGCAGAGGGAGAGGGGGAAGCAGATTCCCCACTGAGCAGGGAGCCCAAGGCGATTCGGGGCTCGATACCAAGACCCTGAAATCATGACCTGAGCTGAAGGCAGATGCTCAACCCACTGAGCCACCCAGGCGCCCCCCGTGACATCTTCTTTGACTACCCTGCCCGGAAGTGATTTCTCTCTATCCTTCTCTTTTCAAATCGCTTTTTGTCATTGACCACTATTCCGGTGATTTGAAGCACCAAGTGACCTCTTCCCCCCAGTGGCAGAGCTTTTGAACAGCACAGTTAGTTACTGAGAGCTCCCAGGCCCTGGAGAGAGCGCTTGGCTGGGCGGCCTCGATTGGTGACTGGTGCCCCCAGCACCCCTGGTGCCACATTCTGTGGGCTGTTTCCCAGGTGCTGGGCCTGGAATGAAATGCAGAACCCCTACAGGCTGGAACAGTGTCAGTGGGGCTCCTTAGATTGTGCGTAAGATGGGAACTCTGCGTGGCCAAAGCTACCCTTGGAAAGGCTTCAAGAACTGACCTCCTCTGGGACCAAGGTTGTGTCACTTAGTAAGTGCAACAGAGCTTGATGCTTTCCTCAAGCATCAGAACTGAGGGCTGTGTGTGTATGCGGGCGCGCAGAGCATTAGCTGAAGTGGAGAACCTGTGTTTAGAGACTGCGACTTTGCACAAATGTATTTGCTTTTATACACTGGATTTGCCCTCTGCCAACGAGGTGCTCATACTGTGAGAAGTGCGAGGGTCTGAGACCAGCTCAGAGAGCAGCAGATGCCCATGTCCTGCCACAGGACCACTCCAGAGAATGTACTCTTCGGGCAGAAGCTATGGAGGAGTCAATGGGGACTAGAATCGATGGGGGAAACCACAGCGGATAGAGCCCATGGCAGCATCAACAGCAGTTGCTATTTGTGTGCTCTTGACTTTTTCTTTAAGTTTGTCTAGTTAACTGCATCTAAGGTTTGCGCATATACGAGACAATTCCTGTTCTCCTGTTTTATGGATATGGAAACTGAGACTCCTCCATTTTAAGCCCTCGTGTGAGGTTGCACAGGATGGAAACAATCGCATCAGAAGTGAAGCCGGGGTCTGCCCGATGCAGCCCCTTTCTCAGCCCTGGGTGCCCGGCTCACTCCCCGAGAATCCTCTGGTAACTCCACGGAGGCGGTGGCTAAGGGAACGTCAACTTTATCCTTTTGGGAGAGACTGAGAGATGATTGGAAAGCATTAAAAGGCTATACTCCTTACCCCACAGTTTGCTGATGTGGGAGCTTATGTGTATTTGAGGTCAACTGTCAAAATAGATTTTCATCTGCGAAGACCCAGCCAAGCAGGATGGCAGTATAAATATCTGGGTGCCAGGAGTTTTAATGGAAACACACTCGGGCTCACACTGGAGTCTAAGTCCCCTTCACTGTCCCTCCTGTGGGGCGGGGGTGGCCAGGACCAGGGGGAGATTACCAACTCCATCACTCTCTCTACCTCTCCAGCCCCCAGAGCTGGGCTTCCTTGTTTACATATTTAGAGCTGAGCAGAGGAAGTGGTAAAGGAAACTTGCTGAGTCGTTTTCTGAGAAGAGACCATATTTGTTCGCAGAGGAAGCCGTTGCTTTCTGGGATCTGGTTACAGCAAAAAAGACGTGTGCTCCAACAACGGGGTTCCAGAAGGTAACTTGGAGTTGGAAGAGCAAAGGACACCTCCACGCTGTGGATTTGGAGTTCTCTGTCCATGGGTGCAGCATCCATGCTCCGCTTGTGAGTTCTGTCCCGGGAGAGCAGCCATGGCATTGAAGAACGTGCCATTTCGCTCAGATGTCCTGGCCTGGGACCCCGACAGCCTGGCAGACTATTTCAGGAAGGTGAGCCTTGCTCTTTGTTGGTGGTGAGGCTGGCGACCCTCGGCGGGCTGGGCAGAGGCTTGAAGAAGGGGTCCGGGCAGAACACGAGAGGTATAAAGTAGAGCAGTGGACCTTCCAACCCCATGGCAGCCTTACCAATTAAGCGAGCGCTATGTAGATGCACATGCCTGAGTGTCCCTGGTGATGAGTTCTGGGGAGAAGGGAGGCCCTCAGATGGGTGTGCACCTACTAAGTGCCAGCACTCTAGTTTGCGCTGTGTAGGCATTGTCCCATTTAACACTCTCCAGTATCGCTGTCCTCTTGGCTCAGCTGCAAAGTAGGCTCCAGGAGGTTAAATGGCCCAAAGCCCCAGGGACTACATGCGACAGAGGCAGGATTCCAGTCACGCCTTTCTGGCTTCAAAGTCCATGCTCAGAGACTCAGAACTGATGTAACCACTAATGAGATCGAGGCTGCTTACTAGAAAGGGGTGAATGGAGTCCTGGGCGTGGGAGAAAGGAAAGGCAGGGCAGGAGGGCTGGAGAAGGCTAGGATGAATGTCTGGGCAGTCATTGCTTATGACCTGAAAAAGGGCTCCTCAAGCCCTTGCGGAGAACAGAGTCTTGCTGGAGCTTTAGGAGGGTCTTGTGAAGCAGGAGGGAGAACTGCTACAAGCTCCAGGTTGTGATTGGTTGAGACAGCTAGGTAAACTGAGGCCCCTAAGAGGAAGAGTTTTGCCAGCAGGGTCAGAGGCCAAGCTTGTGGCAGACCTGAGATGAGAGGGTCACTGTCCTTCCTTCCAGCCCTGGAGGGGCAGGGGCTGCTCAAGGACCCCGTGCTTGGTCATCTGCTGGGGGGACCACAGGTCACACATCTGCTTGGGCAGATCCCAAGCCACATGTCTCGGGGACTCTCCATCCCTGTTCAAGGGATAAGAAGCCTTGTAAGGGACATCTGATCTTCTAACAGCCCCATCCCTGGAGGCTGGGATGGAATTCAGTTGACACTCCAGATGGTTGTAAAGATGAGATTTTAAAGTCAAGACTTTAGAGGTCATTTAAGTCAACTTTCTGTTTTTCGTAGTGGTGGAATGGGGCTCCCTGGGACACATAGACATCTGGGGTCTACATAGTGCCTCACTGCTCCCCCTCCACCTAAAGAAGAGAGATGTGAAGATGTAGAATCGGGTGTGGCATGAAAAAGGCATAGCCCACAGATCCTGTTATTTGCTGCTTTGTGTGTATCTTGTTTTTGTTCTTCTTTCCTCCAAAAGGTCACAATAAACTTAGGTTTCAGCACTGTGGGTGCAAAGGTGGTTGGGACAACTGACTTTTGAAGTATTTTTCTTAAATGTAGACCAAATAAGTTAGGGCAAGAAGGTGAAATTTGCCAAGATGCTATAAAGTGGCATGTTAGCTCAATTAAAGGAAGGAGAAAATATTGAGAATTGGTGAGAGGATCCTGGGAACAGAATGAGAGGCCCAGACAGGCCCCATCTTCAGTGTGAGAAAAACTATACAACAACTATGCAACAGCAGAATCCATGGGCAAATCCCCCCTTAATGCAGGGAGATGGATGATGGGTCAAGGGTGATTCAGGAAAACGGCCATCTGCCTGAGCTGGGGGAAGGGAGAACCTCCTTCTTGGAGACCCCAGACCCTGGGACACATCTGCAGCACTGGGACAGGTTCCTTCTTTGGACATAGGAAGAAAGAAAGAAAGAGAGAAAGAAAGATAGAGAGAAAGAAAGAAAGAAAAAGAAAGAAAGAAAGAAGAAAGAAGAAAGAAAGAAAGAAAGAAAGAAAGAAAGAAAGAATGAAAAAGAAAAGGAAGAAAAACGATGGTAGGATGAGGAGATTAAAGGGAATCTGTGATCCAGAAAGTCCCATCCCCAACAGACTCAGATGGATGCCCTTCAAATCCTGGGCACCTTAATTTCCCCAGAGAGAAAATATCAAGTGAACTGACCATGGACCATGGAGTCATTTGGGGATGGATCTTAGTCATCAACTATCCTATTCAAAGGATCCATGGCCAGGTGCAATTTCTACTGAAGCAGAGAGGTTGGGGCCTCTTCAGAGACACCTCCCAGTCAGCTCTAGAGTCAGACACTTTGGTTGGAATCTTGGCTCTACCACCTGCTAGCTTGGTGACCTTCCCTTTGTTACTACAACCTCTCTGAGCCTCAGCTTCCTCATTAGTAAAATAGAGACGCTAACAGCAAATACCCTCATGGGATTGTTAAAAGAATTAAAGGAGATATGGTGTGTGCAGCATTCAGCAGCTTGAGGGGGACCAATTCATGTTTGACAGTCCCTTTTTCCTGCTCTGTTTACCGGGCCCTAGCTGGGGATGCCCACGCAGATTGGCAGGCTTTTGTGTCTTACTGTCTTAGATATGTGTAGCTCATCCTCTGTCTGGAAAGCTAGTCCCTGAGGACAGAGGTCATGTTTTGGATTTTTTAACCCCAATTTCTTTCTTTCTTTCTTTCTTTCTTTCTTTCTTTCTTTCTTTCTTTCTTTCTTTCTTTCTTTCTTTCTTTTCTCTTTCTTTTCTTTCTTTTTCTCTTTCTTTTCTTTTCTTTCTTTCTTTCTTTCTTTCTTTTTCTTTCTTTCTCCTTCCTTCCTTCCTTCCTTCCTCTCTTTCTTTTTCTTTCTTTCTTTTTAGATTTTCTTTATTTATTTGAGAGAGAGGAGAGCAGGGTGAGGGGTAGAGGGAGAGGCAGATGTGGGGCTTGATTCCAGGACCCTGGGATCATGGCCTGAGCTGAAGGCAGATACTTAACCGACTGAGCCACCCAGGCACCCCTAACCCTTCCAATTTCTTTTGACTTGGTGTAAGAGCATCCCTGGCCATGCCGTGGTGAGGCACTGGGTTAGAGCCATTTCTAATCCCTGCTATGCTCCCAACCCACTGTGTGACCTTAGGCCAATCCCTTCCCTTCTCTGGGCCTCAGTTGTCTCATCTATAACACCAAGTACCTGCTCTACACCACTGCCTACCAAAGCTGGGTGCTCATAGAATCCTCTATGTGCTTGCTAAAAATACAGATTCTAGCCCCCAGGCCCAGGTATTACGATCAGAATCAAACTTCTAGAGAGGCCTCAGTCCACAGGGCTATCTGTCTATGTAGAGTCAAAGTCAACAATCTGCAAAATCAGAGCTTTATCTTAAAATGATGACAGTGAATGATGAATTAAAGTCAGTTGGATATTCCAAGAACTACTTCTACCCCATTGCATGGAAATAGAAAGGATGCTCATGGTGCCTCAGATGTTGCTCATGTTCCACACTGACCTCGAAATCAGCTTTTTCTAAGTGTTTTAACATTTATCCCACCCTTTCAAGCCAAGAGACTACAACAATTATATTCACTTTTTAGATTGATTGACCATTAAAAAAAAAAGACCGTGATTTGCCCCCAAAAGAAGGCTGCCACAAATTGTGAGCCTCACACTTGTGATGAGAACCAAAGATTCTCCAGGACAAACATTTCACCTTAAATACTCCAGCCCAAAGTATCACATTTGGAGGTATTTCAAATGCAAGCTCTTAGGCTGTCGAAAATACGGTGAAACAGAAAAGTGATAAGATTGTCAATTGATGTGATTCTTTGGGAAAGCAACCAAGATCATTCCTGTTGATCTTATAACTTATTCTGAGAATCCAACTTAATTTATCTTAAATAGAGCAAAAAAACTGTGTGCAGAAGGATATCCATGATGTTCTTTCTATATTTTGATCTGGATGGTGTATTAAGGTACACTTAAATTTGTTTGCTTTACTTACTATAAGTTACCCTGTTACTAACAAAAAGGAGAACATTAAAGCCTTGTTCTGAAGCCCGATTGTCACCCCTGTCACCTGCTACCCATGGACCTCGTGTAAGTTACTTAACTTTCTGCACTTTTGACTCTCTCTGGAAGATGTGAAGATTAAAGACTTAAGATTGGTTAAAATACACAGAGGAGTGCCTGCCAGATAGCAAGCACTCAGTAATTATCAGCAGTTTCTATTACCACTATTGGAACAGCTGTTTGGTAAACAACCTAAATGATCAGCAATAAGGGAGTAATTAAAGAAAACAATGTTTAGAGTAAGTCGGTGATAACATGAGGCAATGCCTCTATTACCATTTTAAGGTAATTTTAAGAGAAAAAGTTAGGATAAGATTAAATATCTTATCCTGAGTGATAACCTCCATTATGTTTAGAGATGGCTCAGAATAAAGCACTACAGGAAACACATCGAATGTTCTCCAAGGTTGCCTTTTGGTGGTGACACAATGGTTGCTATTGATTTTCTTTTTCTCACCTCTTCTTTGAGTGTCTGAGAAGCATGTGGCCAGACTTTGTAGGCTTAAAGGTACTCTCTTTTTGTAGAGGTTGGCCCCAAAACTTTAGACGGAGGCAATTTCTCCATTTCAGAGAGTCCCAAGGGGCAAGTGAAAGCAGAGCTGAGGTAGGGATGGGGCCCGTCTGTTACAGTGGGGGGAAGGGGGGTAGGGGTCTGGCTAGCCACAAGTACCACAAATTGCTAAGCTTCTGGGGCAGGCAAGTGAGGGGAGCTAATGGCTTGCACCTGCCCACCACTGACAGCACCTTCTCCTTCCCTTTGCAGCTGAACTACAGGGACTGTGAGAAGGCAGTGAAAAAGCATCACATTGATGGGCAGCGGTTTTTGGTAAGTGCTGGCCAGTTTGACACATTAAGACCAAAGCTGTTCCACAAGTTAACCAATCCTGGCGGAGCCAACTGGTCTACCCTGTTCCTGGGGATACTCAGGGTCAATGCCCATCTTCAGGATCCCCACACAGCCCTTTGCCATCTTCTGAGGTTTTATATGGCCCCTGCTGTCATCACCTCTCAGGATCCTGCTATCCAGGATACCTCCCAGGCTTTCACTGATACCAAGGTACATTCTAAAGTCAAAGTGTAAGGAGGAATCCAAGTACAGCTCTCTCTCTCTCTCTCTCACACACACACACACCTTGAAAATCTTTTCAAATGCCAACCATACTTTGAGAAGCCTAAGGGGAAAAAAGACCATTTAGGAGAACAGAAGATTCTTTTTTCCCATCTCTCATGCTGGAGTACATGCTCACTGAATGGAATAAAATGTGAAATCTCCCTCATTATTCATTACATCCCTCTTTCTCTCTACCAAATTCACATAGTTTTTTGCCAGTTAAACACATGTGATAGGACTCTCTTTACTCCATTATATTGCAAAGAGCTTTAATATAATACTAAGAGGCAGTCGTATGTGAAGGACTAAGCCCTTGAATGGAAAGAGAGGCAGCTTTGAGAGACCATACCTAGTCATTGGACTAAAGCACACACTTAATTTACTTTAACACTGCATGAGTTTTTAACATTGTTATTTCTTCATACTGAGCCTTGAGCCTAGGGAATACCTGGAGCTTTGAGAGGTGGGAAGTGGCTGGGAGGTGGTCTGAGCATTTCCCCTGAAATGTCACCTTTGCCTATGGGTGAGACAGACCCCAGCTGTGCCAGTCTACCCCCTTCCCATCTCATGCTTCCTTGCCCTTCAAATGAAGTGGGGACAAGACTTCAAAAGTCTCATGGGTAGATGCTCCCAATTTGGATTAGGAGTGAGGAGGGCAAGGTAAGTTGTGTTTCCCTGCAAGGCGTGGTTAGCAGCAGTGAGGTCAGCAGCCACAAGACTTGGGGGTTAGAAGGAGCCAGAGAGGTTATGAGCTCTAGCTTTCTGCCCAGCACTCCAAACCATTTCCTATATTGCATCCCTGCCATTAACATCTGCTTGAATTCTTTTAGGGATGGTGTGCTCACTACCACACATATTCATCTGCCCCTTTCTAGGCAGCTCTTAAGTTTCATGCTGAGACCAAACTGTGCCCTACTGGTCTGAGCTTTACTTTCATGTGCCATGTAAGACACGTGTGTTCACTGTTTCACCTAAATCATGCATGAATTCACCCATCCATTCACCTCACAAGCATTTTCCTGGGCTCCCTTTACATACAGGACCATGCCACATCCTGGGAATATAGAGATGACTATGGTGTGATTTCTGCCTTCCAGAAGCCTGTTTTATGGCAAAAAAACTATCTTCAGGAAGGCTCCAACCACCCCATTTGCAACTGAGGAAATGTGTACAGAGGCTGATGTGAATTTTCTAAGTCCCATGCCTAGTCATTGGACTAAAGCACACACTTAATTTACTTTAACACTGCATGAGTTTTTAACAATGTTATTTCTTCATACTGAGCCTTGAGCCTAGGGAATACCTGGAATTTTGTTGCTGTTGATCTTGGCACCTTAGTACTAAATGTAAATATTTCCTTCTGGTGCCTTTACCACTGAGAACTGAGATCTGAGACTTATCGGTGCTGAGTGGACAGGGAGTAAGACCTCTTTGAGGATGGTCCTGCTTGCAGCCCTGATGCTCTGGGATCACCTTGAGCAAGCACTTGCCTTCTCTGAGCCTCTCTCTCTTCTCCTCCTGAGCAAGAGCACGTTGGATCGATGGGTGACAGTCCCTTCCAGTCCCCACAAGACTCCCTGTGTGAAGCTCAGGCATGCTAGGACCGGGTTGTTTCCGTGGCGGAGAGATGCTATCAGTCGCTGTCTCCTCTGCTCCTGTATCCAGGACCTATCAGTCCCTGGAGACTGCCACATATTATGCTTATCATGTGAGCGGGAGGAAATGGAAAGAAGGGCACTAGGAACCAGGAGAACAGGGAGCAGAACCCGGTATCTGGCCCCGCAACTGGGGTGTTTAAAGACAGCTTCTCCTGAAACCCACCGTCCACCCCAGGTGCTCTGGGTACAGCGTGAGCTCTGGGTGGAGCTCTAAATTCTCATCCGTCACTCCTGGTTTTGTAATATCAGGGACCATTCTGCTCCTGAAGGCAGCAGTGGAAGGCCGCATTCTCTCTGTCTCTGTCTCTCTGTCTCTCTTTTCGTTGTTGGGGCTAGTAGGTCCCTTGTATCTGTGCTGCTCCTATTTTGGTTTCCCAGTGAGAAGAGAAGAACCTCATCTGGTGGGGAAGGGGGTGCCATACTTACAGAAGGTTGAAAGAGAGGAAAAAAAGTGTTTGGAACTGTGTCAGTTAGGAAGGCATGTGGCTGCCTTTAACAGAAACCTGACCACAGTGGCTTAACCAAACAGGGGTTTATCTTTCTCAAGTGATAAGGAATCTAGAGCAGGCACTAGGGGCTGGTGAGCTGCTGAACGCAGTCATCGGGAACCCAGCCCCCCCAACCCATCTAGTCTGTGGAAAACGCCTGTGGCTTTTGTCGGAGAGTCTGCAGGTTGGCTATGCCACCTCCAGACCTCACATCCACATTCCACGCAGGAGGAAGGGGGCAGGGCAAAGAGTAAAAGGCACAAAATTGCATGGGGAATGCCTCCCCTCCTATTCAGGAAAGTAGTAACTTTTCCAGAAGTTCCATCCAGTAGACTTCAGGTTATATCTCACTGGGCGCAACTGAGTCCCATGACCTCCGCTATCTGCTGGGAAGTGTTTGTGGACATGGCACATTTACTGCCCCAAATGAAATCCAGGTCCAGGCAGAAAGGGAGCAAGGGAGAGTGGGTACTAGGTGGGCAGGCAGCAGCACCCATACGTCGCCTCCCCAGGCAGGGCCCATCTTGAGGACACACTCAGCACCTAATTGCGCTCCTGCAAAGGCACAAGGGATCATACGGGTACCCCCGAGTGGCTGGAGGTTTTAGAAGGAGGTAGAGAAGGGGTTACATTATGCGGCAGAACTCTCTGAAAATCCTGTTTAAACGTCTCTCGTCTTTCCTCTCCATTCCTGTCCTGTTCTAAAGGCCTTTCTCTTCCTTAACATCCTGCTCCTCTGCATCTCCAGCCATGTTCAAGTACACCTTCTCCTTCACACTCTTGCTCAGATTTCTTCAGCCCACATCCTCAATGAGGCCAAACAGAAGGCAGGCGCGCCAACCAGCCCCCAGATAGCCTGCACTCACCATGCCACTCTGAACATGAGTCTTGGCACATCCCTGAGAGGGGCTGGTGTTGGAGGAAGGAGAAGCTGCTGCTTAGAGACATTAAGAAGAATAAAAGAGAGGGGTGCCTGGGTGGCACAGTCCAACTCTCGGTTTCCACTCAGGTCGTGATCTCAGGGTCTTGAGCTCTGTGTTGGGCTCTGTGCTCAACGTGGCATCTACTTAAGACTCTCTTCCAGGGCACCTGGGTGGCTCAGTCGGTGAAGCATCTGACTTTGACTCGGGTCATGATCTCAGGGACCTGAGATTGAGCTCTATGTCAGGCTCCTCACTCTCCTTCTCCCTCCCCACCAACCTCCCGCCCCGAAATATAAATCTTAAAAAAAAATAAAAAATAAAAAAAGAGAGAGGTTAAGAAGCTTGACCAAAAGCCCGATTGTCTCAGGACTCTGGGCAAACTCCGGCCCCAACCCTGCTGCCAGGTCTGCTAAGGGGGCTGGGTCAGACACTGTGCCCAAGAGCTGCAGCAGGTGAGCCCAATGGACTCATTGCTAAGATGCCCCAGCCCCGGCACCACTGGGCTCAAAGGGGAGCATGCCCAGCTCTTTCCCGTAGGCAACCAACAACCTGCCAGGTGGCTCCCAGCCCAGAGCGGGAGCAGGGGCAAAAACTAACCTCTGAGAGACAGCCAGACCCCAGCTTATTATTATTTATTTTCATGTAAATTATTCACGTAAGGTTTATTATTCACAGAGGGTGTGCCAAGCACCGAGCCAAGCACACGACCCACTTCATCTCATTCAGTGCTCACAACCCCTGAAAGGTGGCCCTTATTAGTATTTTACAGATAAGGAAGCTGAGGCTCGGGGTGCTTAAGAGTATGCCCCAAATCAGACTGCTGTTCAATGGATGAACCAAGATCCCAACCCAGCCTGTCTGACTACAGAGCTTTCACCCTAACCACCTGTTTTCCAGCTTCGGTTAAAACATCAGTGGATCCCTCTCTGTGGCTCAGCATTCGTTCCATGGAAAGTGGGCTCACCTTCTTTTCTGTTTCTGCGATTGGCACCCTGCCTCTCCTGCTCTGGGACACCTCCTTGTCTTACCCTTCCCACCCTCTTCCCCTCCAGCATGGGTCACCATGTCCCTCAAAGGGATCAGATGTGGGAAGAGGGAAGTTTGCAGGAAGAAAACTGACCACGGATGCCACAGAGTCGGGCTCCAGCCCCAGTAACATCACCTACAAGCTGAAATTCCCTTAACATCCCAGAGCCTCAGCGTTCTCACCTGTAAAATGGGAACACTCATGGTTCCTAAATCCCAGGATTGACATGAGGGTTAATCAGGGTGTGAGTAAGGCAGAGCCCCAGAGTCAGTTCTTCACAGATATGGGTTTCTTTCTCCTCTCCCCTCTCTGTTCCCTCAGGAAAGCCTCTTTATTGTATCCCCACATCTAGAGAACGCTACCAATAACCCTGATGAGAGAGGCTTTGGGGTGTGATGGTGGCATAAGGACCCAGACCCCTTCTCCAGGCTGGCTTCTCATAGCTTCTCCATATGGAAACTGAGAGGGACCCTGAAGTCTGGGGTAAGAGCCTAGGGAAGAGGTCGCAGCGTGACCAAATTCAGCCCACAAAACAGGTTGTTTGGTTCTATAGTTTAGCTCTCATCATGTTTGTTTCTTATCGTAAAATTATTTGTCAAAACTTCAAACTCAGGAAATGTCACCTAAATCCAGATTTGGGGATTCCCTTTGAAAAAGTAGATCTGGCCGCATCAGGCCCACTGGTGTTTTATGCAACATCTAGAAGCTGTCGCTTTGGGTAGGTGTGGGGAGGTGGGCTCTTCAGTTTGCTGCAGTCCCCACTACTCCATTTCTCACCTCACTCTCCTCACCTGGGCCAGAGCCCTTCCTGTGTGGGTTGTAACCCGCCCGTGTGTCTTGATTTCAGAACCTGACAGAAAATGACATCCAGAAGTTCCCTAAGCTCCGGGTGCCGTAAGTACTCCCCCCAATTTCTTGTGTGTTGGGGAATGAGGCTGGGATGGGAAGTAGTCCAGGGAGCACTGAGACACTTAATCTGTGACTGTTGATTTGAACTAGGAGAGTGAGCAGGAAGGGGAGAGGCAAGGGCAGGGCACAGGAAAGAGAAGTTTCATGATAGGTTGAGAAAAAGAAGTAACAGATTCAGCCCAGCTGGTGTGTTGCCTGCTCTTGCCACAGACAAGCCTGGCTGGGGACCGGGTTTTCATTTCCTCTCTCCCAGTGGGGCGGCTTGGGCATGAGGGCATCACACCAGATCAGTGATTGCTTAAGCTTTCCCGACCTCAGTTTCCAGCTCAGTAAAATGACAGAGTTGGACTAGATGAAGAATGGCAGTGGACATCATTCTGGCTGTCAATACTCATTGCTTGAATGGCTGTCGAGGGCACCATCCTGAGAAGAATCGCGAGCAAGGGGGGCTGTGATGCACTACCGAGGCCCCACGTGGGTGCTGAAATGAGAGGTATCGTGCACCTCGTGTCGTGTATTTTCACCGCTCTAGTAAAGGTCTCACACACCCAAATGCTTACCGGAGCCAGGCGGGTGATACAAATGTGTAAAATGGGTCAGGTTGAAAAATACGAAGTCCTCTCAATTTCTCTTTCATTTAACACCTTTGGATAGACTATGGGTATGAAGAAATATTTCTCCACTATAAGAAATATAATAGTAAAGTATGATGAGAAAAGAGGTCATCAACACAAAGCCTCATTGTTGGTGAAAAACTAGGAAGTGCTAGAGACTGTGGCAAATCAGGATGATAGTTTCCATCCCAAGAGAGCTGCAACTACTCGGCTCCAGTCCATTTGGACCCAATGATGTTCAATCTTTGAACTTATCAAAAGTCCTTAGAAATATTGATTTTTGTAATATATTCTTAATATACATAATAAGCGTGTAATAAAATATATTTGTGTAATATATATGTACCTGGTCTTGAGCACATTTTGGTTTGCATCTCTTGGTTCCCATACAACACTAATACTTCATTCATTTAATGAACTGCTACTAGATGCCGATATAATGTGTCAGGCCTTTGTTAAGGGGCGGAATCCCCACCTCAGGACACACATTCTAGTGGGAGGGTCAGATATACAAAGCAATCCTACAACAATTATAATGGTGCTGTGGCGTATGCAGGTCCACATTCCGTGGGAGTAGGAAGGCAAAAGTCACTTTCCCCATGGCATTCAGGGAAGACTTTGGGGTGGCAGGGAAGCTAAGTGGGATCCTGACATATGCCAGGAGTGGTCAGATGAAGAATGGGTTGATACTCTAGGAATGGGGACTATCTTGCAAAGGCATGGGCACCAGGGAGTTGAATTGAACAGCAAGTGGGTCAGAGCAGCTAGGGGTACACCAAGCAAAGAGGCTGCAGAACTGGTCACAAATGAGAAGGGTCCTGTGAGCTGTCCTAAGGAGCCTAAGAGGGTTGGGGAGGTGAGGGCCACAGGGAGAACAGGGAGATAAAGCTGGTGTCTTGGCTTTCTCCAGGGCAATGTAAAAGATGACAGGCGAGGGCCCAGCTGAAGGCAGGGAAGGAAGCTAGCGGATGAGGGACATGACCCCACTCATGGGATAGGAGCCTCAGCGAGGACCATGGCCCTGAACATGCAGGGCAGAGGGGATTGAATCAGAGCAGTGGAAGGAAGGAGATAAGGAAGGCACTTTCAGCTCGGAAGATCTTTTTTTACCTTAAGGCTGGGCTCACTTGATGTCTGGAGCTATGCTGGAGTGTCTGGAGAAGGAGGCGGGTGAGAAGTGGTTGCTAGTTAGTGTGGAAGGCGGATTGTAAACACTCGTGTTGCGGGTGCGGTAGGGGTGGGGCATTTCTTTAGCCATTTGAAAACGGAAACAGAATCCCTGTCCAATGTGTGCATGTGTGCCCCAGACAAGCTAGGAAGCTGCCCATGGGGCATGAAGGTGAACGGGGAGTAGTAGGGGAGGCATCTAGGGAAGGTCCAGGCTGCCCTGATTCGATGACTCTCGAACAGTTACCGACCCTCTTGGTAGATGTGGATAACAAGCACCAATCCCAGCTCTGCTTACTAAGAGTTCTGTGCCTGGGATGAGTCCCTCGTCCACTCTCAGTTTCCCAAGTCTGTAAAATAAAAGATGACTGTGGAGGCTCGCTCTTCTAGGGGTTATAATTTTAGGTGTGAACAGGCAGACCGGAGAGCTTAGTGAGTGAAAGTATAAGCTCTGAGGTCAGAGTGCTTTAAACCCAATTCTCCCGTTCACTAGCTGTGAGTCTGTGGGCAAGTTGCCTGGGTTCCTTGAGCCTCAGATTCCTCATCTGTAAAATGGGGATAATAGCAGAACCTACCTCAGAGAGTCAGCAGGAAGGTTAGAGGAAATAATGGGGAAATAACAGTACACACTGAGCAAGTGTTAGCGGTTCCTGTTATTTTATGCAAAATCCCAATGAGTACAGTTCTAAGTTTTTCCTAATCATGCTATCCTGCCAAAGGGGGAGGATTGAAAGGCATGGGCTTCGGAGCAAGAGAGCCAAGTTCTAAAGCAGATGCTGTCTCCCACCAGCCGTGGAAACTTGGGGAAGTCTCATCAACCCTCTGAGCCTGTGTCCTCATCCGTAGAAGGGAAAAGAACTAACTATGGGGGAGTGCTGGATTTTAAAGGAGGCAGTCCACATGAGCTGCCTGATGCTGTCCTTGATGCGGATAGATATTCAATACTGATTTGTTCTGTTCCCTTGTACATAGGTTCATTGGCCATAATCATTACCCTAAGGGGCTACGGGAAAGAAATTATGTTAATGTACAGCAGACCAAAACAAGATTACACTCCTCTGAATATCGGGATTTTCTTCCCCCATGCTTAAAAAAAACCTCTATCAAATAGATTTGTAAGAAGGTAGATTCTGGTGAGGAAGATTTTGTCTGCAGATACAGGTACACTCTCGGACAGTTCCTCCTAGAGACACCCCAAATACTGTAATGGAGGAGAGTTTTTAAATAAAACAACTAAGCCTCCTTTATAGGGACGGGCTTAAAACCCATGGTATAGCTGAGCCTTATCTGGCTAAATCGGTAGAATACATGTTCAGGTCTGCTGATGCCAATTTGGAGTTTATTTTAAAAATGTGATGAGTTTTATGTTTAAATCCATAGTATAACTTAAAAAAAAAATAAGGAGAAGGGAGTGATGGGATGGTGGTGTAGGCAACAAATAGATGTTGGATGTGTCTATACCATGAGTCCCCATTGTGCCCCTTCCCGAGAGTGGAATTAGGCTAGGAAAAGCGAAGATCCCATCAGAGAGGGAATGCGGTAATAACTGGTTACTTGTCCATGCTCCTGCTGAAGCTGCAGGCCTCCTAACAGCAGAGTCATCCTGCCTGAGAAACAGCAGGGAAAGAAGGAGAGCGCGAGGACCAAGGGAGGGACCCAGAGGTGAGCAGGCCATTCCTGGGCCACTTAAAGAACGTGACCTAGCCTCCCCACAGAATTGCTAGAGTGACAGGTCTGTCTCCACCCTGCTCCTTCCCTCTCCCATCCATGGGCTGATCCCTGTCCAGGTAGCCGGTCTTCCCCACAGGAGAAATGCCTCCTCTCAACTGATGGCCACTCCTTCTCCCCGAAAGCAAGCCCGGAAAACCTGACTTCCCAGCTCAGCTCCACATTACACCCGCTCACGTGGCCTTTGGCAAGTCCCTCTCTTAGTGCCTTGGTGATAAACACGGGAATGATCTGTGTATCACAAAATAATTGTGAAGCACAAGTAAAATACTACGTGTAAAGTCATAGGGGGGTACAAGGCTGAGAAGCAGGGAGACCACGCTAGGCCCTCCTACAGATGGTTCTGCCCTGAGACCTGAGATGACAGTGAAAGGCACCTCCCTGGGTCCCAAGACCCACACCTGGCTTCTCACGTGACAAGGACAGAACTTCCAGAGGTCTGGCTCTTGGTTCAAGGAGGCTGACCCCTAGGGGTGGAGCCCTGTGTTCCTTTAAAGAAGGATGAAATCCATTTGCAATGACGTGGATGGAACTAGAGGGTATTATGTTAAGTGAAATAAGTCAATCAGAGAAAGACAATTATCATATGGTCTTACTCATAGGTGGAATTTAAGAAACAAAACTGGTGAACGTAGGGGTAGGGGAGGAAAAATAAAATAAGATGAAAACAGAGAGGGAGACAAAGCATAAGAGACTTAACTCTAGGGAACAAACTGAGGGTTGCTGGAGGGGAGGGGATAAGGGGATGGGGTAACTGGGTGAGGGGCACAGGGGAGGACACGTGATGTAATGAGCACTGGGTGTTGCGTGCAACTGATGAATCACTGACCCCTACCCCCGAAACTAATCAGTCAGTATATGTGAACTAACTAGAATTTCAATGAAACCTAAAAAAATAAGGTAAGTAAAATAAAATGAAGGAAGAAATGCAGAGCAAGAGCCGGAGCCAGAGTGAGAATGTCGCTGGGTGCCCGCGGGGCGGCAGAGAGGTGGACCGAGGACAGGTGGGCGGTGAGGAGGGCAGAGAGCTGGAGGTGCCCAGCTCAGCAAACAGACTTCGCCTCTTCTGGGCCTGGGAGCCTGTCGTCCTGGGAGGGAGCAGCCTGCCCTCTGAAATGCTAGTCAAGGCAGCAAGGCTCCCCTGCGCGCAGGAGGGCCTGGAAGAGGGGAAGAAGGAACGCTCTCTAAAGCTCTTACCTTGGGAGGTCTGGTGAGAAATGTGTTTACACTGTAAGCCCTTGAACAGACAGGAACACAGGCAACAACGTAGGCAACAAAGAGATGGCTCCTGGAGCAACCGACTCTTCCTGTGCTCTATGGG
>NC_138375.1:54502510-54559550 GCF_054177405.1 Leptonychotes weddellii | reverse complement strand
CTACTCCTCCATCGCCCCCTCCTCCCACATCTCCTTCTCTTCCCCCATCTCCTCTTTGTTTTCCTCCTCCTCCTCTCCTCCTTATCCTCCTCCTGAAAATTAAAAAAAAAGTCCAAGAATACTAAGAAAAACAAAATTGATTTCATAACCTTTTCAGACTATAGGAATCACCAGGAAACTGGTTGGTGTAACTGCCCCCAGGCCTCACCCCTGTAGGTTCTGATGGGTTAAGTCTACAGTGAGCCTGGTAATCTGTGTTTGTAACAAGTATACCCGTGTAATTCCAACAGTCAGGCTGGTCAGGGACTCCCTCAGCAGGGCTAACCCTCTTACTTTGCTGGTGAGGAATTGGAGCCTAGGGAGGGCAAACGTCCTACTGGAGGTCTACAGTAGGCACGGCTTACGGGGCAAGATGTCGCAGTCAGACTCAGGACAAGGACCCACACTGTGTCTGCCAGCAGTACCAAGAAGGGCCTGTGACTGAGCAGTCAGAGACCGGCCCCCAGCATGCAGCAGGCTAGGACTGCAACTGCACTGGACCCACCTTGCCACATGGCTTGACTTCCTGCCAGAGGCTTCAGCCCCAACTTGGGGCCCCGTTTATCTCTACGACAAGGCAAAGCAGACAGAGTTATGTCTACCTGCTGCCCAGCGCTGGTGCTGAGTGAGGCCTGGGGTTTGTGGGGAGGAGGAGGAGGAATGAGTCACCTCCGGCCACGCACTGTCACTTGGGTCTCTGTGGGTGTGAGAGTGGGGGACAACTCTGAAGGTTTGAAACCACTTCCCCGCCCCGTCCATCAGCAGTGCCCCCAGCAGGCCTAGAAGAGTTCTCTGAGGCTTGCCAAAACAGGAGGGCCCTGGGAGACCCCGTCTTGCGGCAAGCTGGCCTGGTGGGCCCTGCTCTGCATTCTGTCACCTCTCTGCTGCTCTTCTGTACAGCTTGCGGTTTGACATTTCCTTCCTTAGCCAGTTAGAGCCCCAGAAGCCTCCAGCCTGGCTGCTAAAGATACTGGTAAGAAGAGCCACCGCAGAGAGCAGGAGGTCTTTTCAGGATCAAAGCAGCTTTGTGAGCTGGTCAGAGCCAGCCAAGCTCTTTCGGATGGGCCCTTCCTCGGGGCACTGCTGAAATGTCATCTCTGTGCCCAGGCCCACTGGTTTCCAATCCCAACGGCACCCAACGCATGCGTTCCCGCCCCCGCCCCCACCTCCGTCGCATGTATGTATACACAACACTTACCTAGAATTTCACTTCCTGAAATGTTCATTGTGTACCTCTTTCCACTCGCGTGTAAGCTCCTTGAGATCAAGGGCCTTTGCTTTGTTCATTGAGGCATCCTGAGCTCTCGGCAGAGTTCCTGGCACTTTGAAGGCCCTTAAGGCACACTGTTGAGTGAAGGCATGCCTTCGTGGGAGGGACTGTGGCAGCCACCACGGCCTGACTCGGCCAAGATGTGGGCACCAACAGGGCTCCCTTGGCGGCTCTGAAGGATCCGTTCCCTCCCAAATGTCAGAGGAGGGAGGAGAGGGGCTCCCGTCGGCTTCTCAAAATAATCGCTTAAAGGAAACAAAAGAAGTGTGTCACAAGTGCTCTGGTGGTGTGATCAGGAGGCCGCTGCGAAGTCCCCACTCCTGATTTAAAGCAAATCCCAGCAGTGACATTACAGGGGAGGACTAAACCTTACCCTCCTTCCTTCTCCATCCCCTTAAGTCCCCAGTGTGTTTATAGAACGTGTCCTGTCATTCTAATGAGGAAGAAGGGCTCCAAGCCGCCCAGCGTTCCCTGGGACCATGGAGAAGTGAGGGGTTAGGAGCCTGGGGGGGAATGATGAGGGAAGCAGGGAGTAGTGGATGCTAAGGACCACCTTTGCCAACTAACAAGTTTGTTTTAGGCCAAAGTTGTTACCTTCACTGAAGGAATGTAGATCCTGGCTCATTGTCGGATGGGCCACGGGCTCAACTGCCTCAGCTCCCAGGAAGCTTGTAGCATAGAGGAAATTAACATGAGGCCCTGGTAATTAGGGAGCCTGGCTTCTGCGGGGGGTGTGTTTTGTGGGGTTCCTGGAGTTCCCTGATCACTAACCCACCCTGTGAGCCTCTGTAGCCTCATCTATAAAATGACATTGGGTTAGATCACCTTTGAGGATCCTCCCAGTTGTCTCCAAATCTCTAGGAAATACTGAGCTTGTGTACTAATGAGGGTTCCCTTGGTCTCAGCAGTGAGTGCTAATGAGGGCTGGAGTCTCCTGTCCTGGAGACTTGAGAGACCCCATGGATTGGACACTGACTGCTGGGGTGTGCTTGAGGTGTCATCCTGTTCGTGAAGGCCCTCCCTGTTCTGCGGTTTGAGGATTTGCTAGCTCACAGCACCCAAGGACTAAGAGTATCTCCAAGGGTCCTGGCCAAGGTTGGCCTCGGGACATGGGTGAATCAGGGAGTCTCCCACTCTGCGGGATGTGCCCTGATTGGGAATGCTTCTCCAAATTTTATAAAAATCCATGTCACCAAGGAGGAGGCAAGGGGGGAGGGGGGATGAAAGGAGATACAGACCAAAGGACAGCTCACCAGAGCTCCTGTCAAGCTCTGCAATGAACAGCTGATTCCTCTAGGTTTCAGAGATGGTCTGAGTGTTCCTGGAAGCCTGACATGACCACAGGGATGTTAAACCAAGAGTCAGGGGACCTCAGACCCAGGAGCAGTAAGACAATAAAATACACAGTGGTTGTATCCAGGTTGTAAGGCTCCAGAATTTCAGAGAAGGGGAGCCAGGTGAGAACGGGCAGGTCTTCACAGATGGTCTTTGAGCTTCACTGAGGAGGCTGAGCCAGCACAGAGGGCCTGCTGCACAGGAGCAGGGACCAGGGAGGGGATGAAGGTGGGAGGAGGTGAGGAGCAGACGCCCAGTGGAGGGGACTGGCTGGAGGCCAGAGGAGGAAGCTGGTCTAGGTCGGCCCAGATGCCCAAGGTTACGCAGATCAGGGAACTCCAGGACTAATGGGAAGGTTGGACTCGGGGAGAGATGATGGTTTTGTCACCTTATCTGTCTTTTATCTCGTAGGATTCTCAGTAAGTTGAGTCAAGAAATCAACAAGAATGAAGAGAGAAGGAGCATCTTCACACGCAAGTGAGTGGGGGAGCCAAGAGTCCAGTGACACTGTAACGAAACTCAAAGAATTTTCAAACCCAAGTTGAACCTTCAATGGGAGGCACAGGACTGTTTTTGCCCCAGTTTTTGACCTGCAGCACTCCTTCAGCCCCAGGGTCTTGAAGCTGGTGCCAAGGAGGGGAGGGAGAGTTCATTTTCTCTGCCCGGCATCCTACCCATGGGTCTGTGACTTCAGGGGAACTTCCCCTAGAGAGTCAGGCAGTCATGAGCTCCCAGTTATTCCACTAATGTGACTTTGATAATTTCCAGAATTTTCGGGCAGCCTGGCCCAAGGTGCTAATCAACAAGGACACCAGTCCTAGATGGTGAGATACACCCCCTACTGGGGGCTCCTCTCGCAGGGCTGGATTGAAGAAAGAGGGAGATGCCCCTAAGCCAGTAACACCATTAATGCAATGCTGTTTGCCTTTGCAGACCCCAAGTCCAGCGGTTTCCTGAAGAGACAGGTAAAGGTGTCAGGGGTGGGAGTGATTGCTTTCGGAGGTGACAGGTACTTCGATTCTTCTGTCTGCCGGTTCCTGGGGCTCCTGGGGTATTGTGCAGGTGACCTTATTCATCTGCCTGTCAGGCAGTTCTTTCCCAGAGAGAAGTTTGGGTCCAAGTTGAGAGCAGGAGAGGTGTTACTATGCCGGGCGCCTGGTTTACGGCCCCTACTTAGCTGGGAACCTCTACAGATCTGAAATGAGGAATGCTGTGGGGAAATGTGGGAGGATCCAGGCTTTGACTGAGCACCTGAGCAAAGCCAGTGCCCCTCCATCTGGGTCTTTAAATCTTTCAATAAGCTTTAGGGATAGGTCCCCAGTGTCTGTGTATTTTAAAGCCCTCTGGGTGACTGTTCTGTGGTGAAAGGTTGGGAACCACCTCTACCTTCAGGTAGAATGAGCTGCTCAGGTGGAAATTCTAGAGCTGATATGAAACCAACCCCCAGGTATGAGAAAGGTAGGATGAAGGCCTGGGATGGACAGTGGTGTGAGAGCACATCAGATGGGGTGCTGTTTTGACTTTTCTTCTAGAGGCTTCTTTTGGTACTGATGAGGGTGTGATCTTCTTCCACAGAAAGCCATGAAGAGGACAATGGGGGCTGGTCATCCTTTGTGAGTACGGTGTGGGCTCTCCTACCCTCACAGCGGTTTGCAGAGCACCTTTGTAATAAGGGACTAGCATGATGCCAGAAGGAGCAAGATGCCAGTATTACCCTCCCCTGGATGTCATCAAATGTGTTCTCTAAAGGTCAGGCAGTGAATATTTCCAGCTTTGCCACCCACACGGCCTCTAGCTCGTCCACTCACCTCTGCTTTTATAGCACCCTAGTAGCCACGGATGACAGCTGAACAATTGTGCTTGGCCGTGTGCCAATAAACCTTTATTTACAAAGACAGATGGTGGGCCGGATTTGTCCCACGGGCTGGAGTTTGCAGATCACACCATTAGTCACTATTATCACCCCCACAGCAGGGCCTTCCCAAACTCCCTCCCCTAGATGGTATACACTGAAGTAGCTTAAAATAGATTTTCTCATAGACTTAAGTCCCCACTGGTGACAGAGGGAAAGGGAGTTCAGAATCAACTATTAGCCCTGAAAAGACCTCAGGGAAAGTCCAGTCTAATTGGGTTTTTATGTTGGAGGGGTCACAGTGACCCCTTTGAGAGTCTGATGACCTCTGGATATCCTCTCCCCAGAAGACTGCATTCACAGGCACTATGCATGAAGCTGGACTCTGGCTAAGCACTCGGTTATGGCTCGGAGCCCAGCGTGCTCATTTTACAGATGAAGCAGCTGAGCCCACTGGAGAATGGGACTTCCGTACTAGTTAGAGGCAAGCCTGGGACCCAGGTGTCCCGATCCTCAGTCTAGTGGTCTTGCTGGTAAGCAGCCGCCTCAGTGCCTTTAGGAAGCAGGTAGAGCATCCCTCGTCTTAATGGGATTCTGGCAAAAGGAAGCATTGCATTTGAAAAATGCTAGCTAAGTCTGTGCTTTCTCTAAGAAGACAAAGGAATTGGACAGATTTATTTTGTACAAAAGGGAAAAGACCAGAGTTTCCCCCAAACTGTGTCCAGTTTTGCGCCGAAGCTGCATCTTTACCACTGCAAAGGGCCATGTGGTGTCTCCCTGCAGGAGCCCAGCCTGAGGCTAGTGTCCTTCACCCTCTCCACGAACACAGGCTTTCCATTAGCCCCTGCCTCTAACACTCGTGGGCTCCAGTGCATGCCCAGCCCTGCACAGGGCACTAGGCGAGCAGGGATGGAGACAAGGCACCCAACCCTGTGAGCATTTTACAGCATGGATAACACACGGCAGAATATGATTAAGAACAAATACATGCATGCAAATTTAGGAGCCAAATCATTGGGGAAGCCCATTGTTCGAGAAGTGGAGAGGAAAAGACTCTTGTTGAGAAGGGCTTCCAGGGTAAAGCCTGGTAGAAAGCAGGAGCAATGGGGCCTGGGTGTGCAGGCTGAGACAATCTAGGGATTCCTCTGTCAGTCAAGGGCAGTCAGTGGGACCACTAAGGAGACAGGTGGAGGCTACTATTCTCAAGGCCCCTGATTCAGAGGTTCCATCCCCTGCTCTCAAGTTATAGGAACACAAAAGACAGGATGAAGTCTTCTTTTTTTTTTTATAATAAGACTATCATTATTATTCTTTTTTTTCATTTTTTTCAAATATTTCATTTATTTATTTGACACAGAGAGAGATCGCAAGTAGGCAGAGCGGCAGGCAGAAGGAGAGGGAGAAGCAGGCTCCCCGCTGAGCAGGGAGCCCCATGCAGGACTCAATCCCAGGACCCTGGGACCATCACCTGTGCCGAAGGCAGCCGCTTAACTGCCTGAGCCGCGCAGGCACCCCCAGGATGAAGTCTTTCTCAGAGTTCAGGAAGACACTCAACCTCACTTTGCCTTCCAATATTTTAAAAAATGTTCCTCAAATCAAACATGAACACAGGAATCTTTCAATTGAACAACTTAGACAGTCTTGCTTAAGTCACCTAGCAAAGCTGTGAGGATTTCTAGGCTACCGGTACTCACTTTTCCTCGCCAAGATGCAACCTCCCACGGCTTCTTTCCATACTGCCCTTGACTTTAGAGAACTGCCCTGGGCTCATTTATTGCCCACCCGACTTTGGCACGAGAGTTATAAGGCGCTCGTCCCACGCGGCTGATGATGCCACCTCTGCTTGGGAAATCATTACTACGACTGTCCATTTTCATGAGCGGCCTCAAAGGCAGTCACTCATTCCCCAGGGCTCACTTTCCGAGAGACCCACAAAGAAGCACACATAAAATAAAACGCAACGCTTAAAATTTAGAAAGAGAGTCTCCTCCCAAAAAGCAGCTTTAAACTCAGTGTCAGATGTCATGAATAATAAGCTGTTGTTTCTCCACACTCAGCTCTCAGCAAAAAGGATCGCGTAGCCCTGACTCTCCCCTCTCCGACACAATTTAATCTGCCTTCTAATTAACAGGCTTTGGTTATCTGGTTTCCCCATTAGCATGGCCTTCCACACTGCACTAGGCTATAATGAGAAGAATGTTTTGAGCACAGGCACACCAAGAACAGAACTGACAATTAACTAGCGGCATCGCAAATGCTCCAGGCATTTAGTCTCCCTCTTGGTGATGCCTGGAATAAAAAACATGTTTACTCAAGACAGAGCTGGCTCTCCCACTCTTCTATTCCTGTGCCCTCCTCATTTCTTCTGCTTTTCTCTCTTGTGCAAAAAGGCGTAGAAGAAAATGCACTCGCCTCGTGGCCTAAAGGCCTTGATGGAGGTTCCAAGTCCTGTGCTTTTGCACTCCCCAACCTCAGTGTCCTCATCTGTGAAATGGGAGTGACCATCCTGCCGCTGCCACCTCCCTACCCCAGGACCCTGGCGAGGCTTGGCAGGGAGAGAATCTTGGCGGGCACCAGGGTGCCACGGAGCCTCTACAAACTGGTCTGTCCCCGTCACTGTGTTGGCAGGATGAAGATGACTATGAGAGCCCTATCGACGATCAGAACGAGGATGACAATGACGACTATGAGTCCCCCAACGAGGAGGAAGAGGCGCCCGTGGAAGATGATGCGGATTATGAGCCGCCGCCCTCCAACGATGAGGAGGCCCTGCAGAACTCTATCCTGCCTGCCAAGCCTTTCCCCAACTCCAACTCCACGTACATCGGTAAGGCCCTGGCCGCCTGCACCGGCCGTGCGGACCCACACGAGTCCAGTGCCCATGCAGCACCAGGGGGCCCGCTAACGCCAGCTCAGCGGCTTCCCGGCCGCGTGGCTCTGGGCAGGTGACTCCCCCTCTCTGGGCCTCAATTTCCTCATCTGTGAAATAGGATAATAAAAATGTAGACCGCAGAGCTTTGCTGGGAGGATGATAACTACTGCAGACAAATCATTGTCTGTGGTGGCTGATACCAACACTGAACTTCCACTTACGGGCATCTGGCAGTAATAACTCATTTTGTGTAGGACTTAGGGACTCAAGAGTACCTTCCTGTTTCTCCCCGTCTTCCGACCAACTCATGGTTACATGGCACTTTCACCCACACACTGCCACGGTAAACGTAACCATATTAAGGGGGTTTGACCATCACTTAAGAAAATTTAAACACTATTTAAGATTTTTACCGTCAGTCTGCTCCTATCAGCCTGTTTCTCCCTCATTCATTCATTTCTCCATTCAACAACAACGACCGGTCTCCTCTTGTGAGCCGGGCAGCATTCTGAATGCCGAAATGTGAACTCATCAGGAAAGAAGACAGAGCCCCCGCCTCGTGGGTCTTACCCGCTAGGAGTGGTGGTGACAGAAAACAGGCTTCTGCACGCTTGCACAGCCGAGTGTCACAGAATGAGCTAGAACGTTGACGATCTAGACCGTGAACCAATGGATACTGCTCGTCCTTTCTGCTGTATAACACTTTTGCCATGCCAAAGCCCTTGCACAAACACTGCTTTGTGTTTTTAAGCACACTGTGTGATACAGGGAAGAAGGATCGAGCCTATTTCATATACGGGGAAACGGAGGCCCCGAGACGACATGGATTATTAAGTCATTGCTTAGGTGCCAGTTCTGGAGACAGAGTGAAGACAGTCCTCACCACCGAGATTTCATAGTCTAGTGGGTGAGGTAACCTCCAACGCATGCAACACAGATGACTTAATTAAACCATGATCTCTGCAGGTGATAGACAAGTGCGGGTGATAAGGCTGGGGCATATGCCTCGCCTGGCCTTGCTTCCCTGAAGATATGAGATTTAAGCTGCACTTTCACAGATGACTGGGAGCTGGCCGTGGAGTGGGGCGGGGGATATGGGAAGTGAGGGTGGATATTTTCAACAGTACGAATGGCCGTGCAAAGGCTCTGAGGCTCGAGGGAGCAGAGCATGTCAGAGGCGCTGAGAGCTGGCCAGTGTGGGTGGAGTGGCATCAGATTAGACCAGGCTTGCCCAAGTTCTGAGCCACACTCTCTGTCGAAGAGCAATTCCTCTCCTAGGCTGGGACTAGGGTGAGCAACAGAGGCACCCAGGGCACAGAATATAAGGAGGTCCTCAGTCATAGTCCTGGCCTGGCCTTTCCCCCCCTCACAGGGATGGGACATGGCTAGCCTATCAACTTGGCCTAAGGATACATCAGTGGGATCAGAATACTGTGAGTTTCTGTCCAAAGCAAGTGCAAGTAACCAGTTAAGATCTGCAAATCTGAGGCTCCTTGCTGGTTCAGTCAGTGGAACCTGTGACTCTTGATCCCGGGGTTATCAATTTGAGCCTCATGGTGGGTGTACATATTACTTAAAAATAGAATCTTACCAAAAAAAAAAAAGTCTGTGATTCGGTAACAGGAGTTGGTGACCAGCCCTTCCCTTTAAGGGAAGAGACAGCAAAAGGAGGAAGTGGGAGGGGGAGGTCAGTCCAGAGCATTTGTGAGGGGAACGAAGGGGACCTACGACCTGAGCCATGAAGGCGGAGGTTAACGCTGCCCTGGCACCTGGGTGTGTGTGTGTGTGTGTGTGTGTGTGTGTGTGAGACTCGGGCGGGCTGGCCTTGGCACTTGCAGGGGTCTGCGGGATGCGGCGCCCCCGGAGCGCAGAGGTGCTGCTCTTCCCGGACAACACAGCCTGCCTTGGGGTGGCATTTCTGCTTTCATTTCACCACCCTACTGCTCTTGCCCTTCCGCAGACCGGCCCCCCTCCAGCAAAGTCCCTCAGCAGCCGCCCGTGCCCCCCCAGAGACCGACAGCCGGGTTCCCTCCTCCGTTGGCAGGCCGGAGTCACGCGGTAGGCCTCCCAGCTTTCTTCACTGGTGCTGTGTCCACTTTGATCCCTCCTTTGCCAGAGAGAAGACTCTACGTATCTTTACCCAATGCTGACTAGTAAGAACAGATTATATACAGGCTGGGAACATGCAAACCCAAGCACTCGCGGTGTGGGGGGTGGGGGTGGGGGTAACATACATACTAGTGCATATCATCGGCATTTTCTTTTTACCCAAAACAATTTAAACTACTTCAATAATGAAGTATTGCTGTCCCACTTTTGAAATTAATAAAAATTGTGAAATAAACCCGAGGGACCAAGGTCAGTAAATGGCCCCTACCGCTATCGCGTGGGTCCCTAGCACCTTCTCTCGCCGCAAGACGTGCGCCACCTACTGGCCAGAGGCGGAAATTCCGCGGGCCGGTGGCTTGAGCCGCCAAGGCTTACAATGCAGAGAACCCAAGGGCAGAGAGAGAGGCAGTAAACCGCCGTTCCTCTTTCTTCAAGCTTACAGCCTCAGGTCCTGTGGGTCCAGTTAAGTACCCAGAGAGACCCCGAGAAATTCAGGCTAATATGTCAATAGCTGGAGATGTGTTTTCTTCATAAGGGATCGGAGCACTTTAACCGCAGGGTAATTGCCAAAGTGTCAGGGCTAGAAGGAGCGAGAGAATGTATTTTTCCAAAATCTCAAAATGCAGACCTCACCGCAGTTGGGACCTTTCATCTAAGCATACATGGCTTCCTCTTGCTTGTGCAGTTTTCTTGCAAAGGGGGCTCAGGGAGCTGAATTGATCTACAAAGCATTTTGCTTTGAAACCTGAAGGCTTCCACCTCCACTATCGGGGTGCAGAATTCTCTCATTCAGTCAACAGACAGTTACTAGCCGTTACTGTGTGCCAAGCAGCGTTCTAGCTGCTGGGAATAGAGCACGAACAAGACAAATAAGGTCCCTTTGCTTTTATAAATTTTCAATTTTGGTTGGGGGAGGCAGATACTAAACAAGTAAGCAGATGTATGCACAAGACAATTTGAGTAGTAATGTGTGGTTAGGGAGACAGAGAACCCAGTAACTTGATGATGGGTGGGAAGGTGACATTGAGCTGGACAGAATGGGCCAGTTGTGGCAGGAGCCAGGGAAGGAACATTCTAGGCAGAGGGAAACACAAGTACCGAGATTAGAAGGAGGGCATGAGTTTAAGATCTTGCAGGAGCTGTAAGAGGACACTTGGAGTGGGAGCCCAGTGGGCAGTGGAGATAGGAGTCTAAGATAAGAAGGAGCTGGAAGGGTGGACACACGGCGAGTTTTTATTGTGTTCCTAATGTGATAGGGGCCACTTGAGGGCTTGGCAGGGGAGTGACATACTCACTCCATTGCCATGCAGATAATACCTCGGATTAAAGAGTGTGGGATGGGGAACTCAGGTAAGAGGTTATGGTCCAGGAGAGAAATGACAGGAAAGTGAACAGAGTCAGACAGATTTGGAGCGATAAGGCCCCAAGTGAGAACTTGTGGATGTATCCTAACGAGATGCTACCTAACATGTGGATCTTTTTTAAACAGCCACTCCCCCCACCCCAACCAAACCACGAAGAGCCTAGCAGAAGTAGAAACCATAAAACAGCAAAGCGTAAGTACGGGGGCTGCCCTCTCTCACCCACCAGCGCACCTGCTCCCTCAGCCCCAACCAAGTGCTTTCTTCTTGTAATTGACTTCAGTCTTTTTCCCTTCCAGTCCCTGCTCCTTGCATAGACAGAAGCACGAAACCTCCCCTCGATCGTTCATTAGCCCCATTTGACAGAGAGCCCTTCACACTAGGTTGGTATCTCTCTATTTGATGCCTAGTAACAATGGCCAATATTTATAGAGCGCTTACGGCATGATTTTCACACGCACCACCACAATCATAATGGTACCATGATGTGGGACTATTAGCATCATCCTCATATCATAGATGAGGCAACTGAGGCCCAAAGAGATAACTTTTCCAAATGACTCAGCTACCCAGTGATAGGGGTAGAGACTCAACCCAAGGTCAGGCTGGCTGCAGAACTCCCGCTGTCAGCCCTGGGCTGGGCTTGCTTCTACCCGGGTGCCGTGTGTACACATATCTCATTGTCCTCCCGAAGGATGGTGCAGGAGGCAGTGCAGTGCAGAGGGAGGGCCTGGGCTGAGACAGGAGGTCTGGGAGAGCTGTTGTCAGCTGCCTTGGCAGCTACTGAGCCGCTTACTGACCGCAGGGACCATATGTGTTCAGAGTTGTCTCCTTCTTTGTATGGTGTTCTGTTCTGTAAGGAGAAGATGCTTGATAAAACTCCAAGGTGCTATTCAAATGTCAAAGTTGTTTATTGTTGCCCATGTGCAGTTGACCAAACTGTGGCTATCCTACAGTCCTTTTCCCCCAGAAGTGGCCCAGAGTGTTCTTGGAGTATGGCTACCTCTATATAAAGCTATTTTCAATTCAATTCTAAAACTTAGCGACCATTTATTGAGCACCCACTCTGGGGCAAGTACTTTACCTACCAAAAATAATTTACCTATATTATCCTCACACCAACCCAATGAAGGGGGTGTATCCCCCCCATTTTGAAGACAATGAAACTGAGGTTCAGAGAGGTTGAAGAACTTTTCCACATTTGCATTACTTGGTGTAGGATTTGAACCCATGTCTTTCTGACTTCAAAGCGGGTGCTCTTTTCCGCCACATCATGCTACAGTTGGAGACCCGGATTTTCCTTGCTCTGGGGTAGGGAGTTCTGGGGAAGGAGCTGGGAGCCTTGCCGGAGAAGGAGCCCCGAATCCTGACCACACCCAGCCTTCCTGACCCGCACTCTGAGCAAAGCAGTTAGGCTACTGTGGCCTCAGGTTCCTCTCTGCGTGCAAATGAATTTCAGTTCTTAGATTTGAGGCTCCTGCCTGCTGCTGTTTCCACGAACTGGACCACAGCTCTGATGACTCCTGCAAAGCTCTGTCGGCTGTTTGAGTTCAGAGTGGTCTGCTGCAGCGGGCTGTTCAAATTACATGAAAATGAAGACAGAGAGATTCAAGTTCAGACCCCAGGCCTGCTTACTACCAGAAGTCAAAGCATCAAAAAAGTGGAATACTGACATCAAATCCTTCAGAGTCACCTCCTGAACAAAAGTTTCCTTTTAAAAGATTCTTTTTAAAAAATTTTTTTTTATTTTTTAAAGATTTTATTTATTTATTTGACAGAGAGAGAGAAAGAGAGGGTGAGAGAGCACAAGCGGGGGGGAGCGGCAGGCTTCCTGCCTAGCAGGAAGCCTGATGTGGGGCTCCATCCTAGGACCCTGGAATCATGACCTGAGACACCCAGGTGCCCCAAAAAAACTGTTTTTAAAGGTACCCTTTCTTGACAATACCTACTCTTGATTGCTTCCTTGTCCATGATGTTTTGAGAGTACTAACCTCTTACGATGCCCAGAGAATATGCGTACATCAGAAGATTTTTTTTTAAAAAAAAGAAAATCTACTTAAGCCTAAGAATATAAATCTAAGTTTTCTGGGTAACCCTGTAAAGTAGGGTTTCCATCCTAACCCAAAGTTTTATGAATAATAAACATTTCTTATACCATCAAAACTGTCTCTTACTGGGCAGTGAGCTCTTCACAGTAGGATGAGAGTCTTAGGCCCTGTCAGGGGCCTGGGCTGTACATCATGTCGTGAAAATCATATCATCATTCCCCTTGGGGTGTTACCTGCACAGAGGTATGGAAGGGAGGGGAAGAAAGAGGAAGTATCAAGGAGTTGTCAGCACCCATGGAAATGTGCCTGACCCTGCATAGAAATTGTCACCTGATCCTTACAGCAAACCTGTGCATTTTTAACCTATAATCTTCATTTTACAGGTGAGGAAATTGAGACTCAAAGACCTTAAATAACTTGCTCAAGGCATATAGGATTTGCTTGTAGACCTGGTTGAAAAGTTAAGTGGTACTTTTTATTGCACTGAAAACATAGGGCATATCTATTCGAAGGGACTTCGGACAGAATCAAAAATAAATTGCTTTGAATAACTTTGCAATGCAGAGTTCTCAGGTACACCTAGCATTTCTTCAGGGAGCCTGCATGTCATCTGTTCCAAGAAAAAAGTAAAAGGAAGAAAGAAACAAAACCCAACCAAAAATTAAGACAAAATGATTTGCACCCCACCAGGAGTATCTCCTAAAATGCTCTTCCCCAAATCAAAAGTTTTTCCAGAAAGTAAGTGTAATACTTTAGGTAATGTCAAATGTTCCACAGGACTGGAGGAAAATTAACTCCTCCAGGGCAAATGGGTTTATTTCAGATACAGGAATAAACTGAGGCTATCCAAAGAACTTCCTAGTCAATGAAAGAGGTGTAAAATCCCAATAAGACATTTTAATCCTTCTTATCATCAGTTACATAAAATCAAATGTTGAAAAGAAGCACAGAATTCAGAATACTGTTTGCATGTACACAACTCTGAGTGGCCTTGGGCTAGTCACTTAATTTCTCTGAGCCTGTAAAATTAGGTGCTCCCTATGGGCATCTTCCAGGTCTGAAGTCTGTGATTCTTCAATGCTCACACCCAGTCGGCCCCCTCAGGGCTCGGACTCATGGTTTCATCAGACTATGTTTGAATACCTCCTGCTTAGTGGATAAAGTATTCAAGGCCTGCCTGTTATTTGTCATTTACAGGAAAGAAGCCCCCGTTTCCTGACAAGGTAAGCTCCTTCCCTGGTTTGTTCTGTTTGTTTTTACTTTGGTTTCATTTTGTGTCTTGTCTTTATTCTTTGGAAAGTGCTGAGGACACTGACATGTCTTCCCTCCTGTCTTACAGCCCTCGGCCCCCGCGGGAAGGTAAGGTGCCCTGTCGCATCTGTGTGAGGGTACACGGTGTATGCCGTAGAAACATGGTTCAGTTTGGTTCTCACCCCTGCTTTCTCTCAACTCTGCAGGCCTCTCGGGGAGCATTTACCCAAGATGCAAAAGCCTCCTTTACCTCCAGCCACTGAAAGACATGACAGGGGTAGCCCCCTGCCCGGGAAGAAGCCACCTGTGCCCAGGTAACTGTCTTCTGTTGCCTGAGTTTGTCACTCAGAGAGGTGACGCCAACAGCCTGCTTAGCAGTAGTCTACAAGGAACCGAAAATCATGGGTGCTCCTGGGGAGCAGTGGATGGTTTCGCTGCTGGGGCTTGAGGAATTCTGGCTCCTCGGGTTGGATGTCAAGTCCTGGGTCCCTTTGAAGACGACAGTGATCTAGCAAAGAAAGGAGTGGAGCGATGCTTCATCAGGAGGACGGGAATGGCCACTGTCTGTGGAGAACGTCTCCTCAACCAGTCGAACCCGTGCTCATGTTTTCCTTTCACCTCAATATATGGGAACAGTACCTGCCACTTCATTTTTCAAGACAGGTAGCAGAGATGACATAAATGGCAGAGGTTTTTAGGTCACTGTAAGGTCTTCCTCACTCTGCAGCCATATTTTATAATGGCAGAATTGCTCTACTATTTCTAAATTTACTGTGAAGTCTTTTGGGGCCTATGTACCAAAGGCATAAATGTATCTGGGGTCAGGCTCCACTTTACTCCTTACGAAGGACATAACCAAGGCTTCTGTTTTTCTCGTCAGCATCATCAGGCTTCATAGCTCCGGCTGTTGGATTGAACCAGGGCCATGGCTAGAGGGCACCAGAAAAAAACCCTCAGTAATCAAGATATTTGAATGGATTTTTTTTGATGGAATCTTTTTAGAAATCAAATTGAATGTAAAAAGTATATAATGAACAAAATATCAAAATTTTAAATAAACCACGAGGATGATGCCGCGTGAAGCCCCTGACAGATAGGAGGCATTCAATACATTCCTTCTCTCGTCCCCCTGTCCAAGGAGAACGTGACGTGGGCCCAGACACACAGCTGCCTGCCATGGCCCAAAGGCAGCTGTCGCCAAATCTGTCTGACTAGCTCGTGCGTCTGGGAAAAGCCCCAGAGCAGTAGCATTTTCCAACTGTCTTCCCTTCACCCGAAGGGTGAGCCCCGAAATGGCTGTTTTAAGACATCAGCAAAGGAGAATATTACCTAAAATATTTTCATTTGCTTGGAGAAACATCTACTCAGTGAAATTTAATAGCTACTAAAGAGTTAGTTTGCTGACTAAACCTTTTTTATATATATGTAATTATTTGCTGCAGTAGCTAAAAGAATAAAGGTTTGCCTAGCTCAGCTTGCAATGGTGACAGAACATTGAGTCACCAAACCTTCCCTCCACTCCTGCTCCCCGGCTTTTCTGCTGTTTTTTTTTTTTTTTTTTCCCATTTTATCACAGCTCAGTGGGTTTGATTTCTCATTATTAGAGTAAGTGAAACTATCTATATTCTGAGGCTGGCTCATTGGAACTCTTCATGTTCAGTTCTTTTTTTAATTCATTTCAGGCACGGATGGGGACCAGACAGAAGAGAGAATGTAAGTACAAAATCCCATTTGGTAGATGCTTGGCACGGGGAAAATCAGTGCAGGCTCTGCGGAGCTTGGGGCCATGCCTTTCTCAGACTTCATTGAGGCCCAGAGCACGGAGCAAGGCCTGCATGCAGTCGGCTCCTAAATACTGGTGCCTGTGAGGGCCTCCATCTTTTCCTCCTGCCCGCAGTGCTGGCCGGTGGCCGGCCTCATCACAGCCCCATTCCCAGGTGGTAATTCGTAAGGTAAATAACTGTGGTTGGAGGGAAGGATAAAAGGAGGGATGCCCGGGAGTCTGGGCCTCGAAGCAAAGTTTACAAGGCCTCTGTTTTCCCTTTTAGTAAGTCCATGGCCTGAATAAGAGAGGGAATAGCAATTATTGAATGCCTGCTGTGTGCATGTTGACAAGCTAGCGGCTTTTGGATGATGAGCTCTTTGCCTGGGAAACAGCAATGAAAGTTTTATGTCCAGTTTTAGCAATGAAAATCTTATGTCCCAGAAGCCCCATCAGTTTCAGGCAAACTGGGACCGGGATAGTTGATCACCCCCGCTTTACACGTTTTGCCTTTAATGACCCTATGAAGAATCATTGTTTCTCTTTTACTAAGAGGAAATCAAAGCTCACAAGGGGTAAGATACTTGTCACAAGTTGCACAGCTATGATTAGCCAGGATTGGAATCCAAGTCTGGGTGCTTTCCTCTACACCATAAGCCCTCCGAAGGTGATCACACCCCTACCACTATGCAAGGGCTCAGCCCACAGGTGCCTGCTGTCTCGTAGCTCTGTGCTAGATGCTATGATGGTTCAGACACTGTCCTAGGATATGAAAGACAGGCAGGCCCACACCCAGCATGCTAAACAGTAAGTGATCATGGAATGAGCTCTAGTGGTGGAGGCAAGAAAGTAATTGATGGGGCTTGAGGAGCCAGGGGTGACTTCTTAGAGGTGAGATTTATGATGTCGTTGAGTGATGGGGAGGGCATAGAATAGAGTCATCCTAAGAGAAAACCCAGTTGCATTCCAGCCTCAGGAATGTCCTGAGCAAAGGCAGGTGGATGACAATGCCTATTCACCCTATGGGGACTGCAAGGACAGCAGCTTGGCTGCAGAGCCATAGGGAGAAAGAGGAGACAAGGTTGAAAGTGAGAGTAACATTATACTCTCAAGGTTCCCAATCTCTGGAAGGGATGATGCTCATGTCATGAGAATCTGAGAGTTGTAGAAAGAAACATGACATGGTTGCAATGGTGTTGAAGAGAGGTTTCATCGTGGGCATTCACTGAGCCCATGTGCGTTTATTCAGAGCCTATGTGTAGCACTTTGCTGGGACTCCCAGTTGGCCAACTGGGATGAATGATTCTGGCTATAACTCTTCTTATCTCAATGGTAGGACTAATGACAGCTAACTTTCACTGAGCACTCCACATATACCAGGCACATGTAATAACCAATGCAATCCTTGCAACAATACTTTGAATAAGGTGGTCTTTCTTCACCAGTGTGCTGGTCTATCAAAACAAGTCCAAGTTGGCACTTTTGGCCTGCTGGTCAATGGCAAAATCATTTTGCCTCTTGGAACATCATTTCTCATCTGAGGAGTACAGCAAATAGCTCTTCCCTTGCCTATTTCACAGGTTGCTTGAAGATAAATGCTGAGCAATGTAGACACCTTGTAAGCCACATGGTACATAAATAAAGTGGAGTTGCTTTTAAGGGGCGTGGCAGAAAGAAGGCTTAGCCTTGGGCCAGACAAATTAGGGGCCAAATCCATTTCTGTAACCCTTGGCAAGTTAGGACTCCTTCCTGAGGGCCATGTTTCCATTTGTAAAATGAGGATGTTGAATTTTTAAAGGGTTGCTAGGAGAATTGGATGAGACACTGTGTATAAATCTTTGGGGGCACATAGTAGATACTGCCATTATTATTGTGTTTTTTGGCCCTTTTGGGCACCTCAGAACCTATTCTGAGAGTCTCAGATTGGAGTGTCCTTAGCTGATTGTTTGTATTAAGAAATTATGAACCACTTAGCAAGCTTTACTGTTCTCCACAATATATTTATTATGGAGACACACAACTGCTAAAGAAAGAGAGACATTTATATGATTGAGAAATGCAGTTCTTTTAGGAATTGTGTTTTGATGATAGGCTAATACCTTTTTTTTCTTCCCCTTACCAGGATGAAGATGATGGTATGTTCAGAAAAAGCTTTCTTACAACTTATAACTCATTCCTTCCTTTTTCTGCTCAGGCGTTCATGTGGAATTATTTAGCACAGGAACCCCATAGAATCAATTATAATTGTTAAATTAGTATTAAGTAGACATAGAGCAGTTGGTATACTGCATTATTTATCTGGGTTACCAAAGAGAACTGTTATGTTCATAAGTAATGGTGCAAATAACTTAATAGTACAGCAAAATTAAAAATTGCATATATGGTTTGATAGAAAAATTTCTAATATTTATGCCTTCTAATACAGGAAAGGATCACTAACTGTAGATAAATGAGACAGCATAAAATTTGGCTTACATAAAGCAAAACTTGTGAATCATTTCTGAAATTCATATGGTTTCCAACTGACAATTTTCTGCCAAGATAGCATTTCAAAAATGAAAAAATAGGATAAATGTATATTATAGAGAATATAGAACGGCAGCATTTTAATGCACTCTAAGGTGGCAAATCATCTAGAAAAACCTTGGGGGTGGGGTTCCATCCTACCACTTCATAATTACATTTGGTCTTTTGACCAGCTGTTTCTAACTTACGGGGGAGTGGTTCTGGAAGGTTCCTGGGACACTTGGTTCCTGACAATCTGTTTTATTTTTCCTTTCCCCCACAGTGCATCAAAGACCTTTGCCTCAACCCACAATGCCCTCCATGAGCTCCAATACTTTCCCTTCCAGATCCACCAAGCCATTGCCCAAGCACCTCCTCCCGTCACCTCACATGCTTGGAGCATTCTCTGAAAGGTCTGTGGTAACGTCATTCAGTGCTAACTTAACATCACACCCAGGTCCATTGATAAGAACTAATGTTCGGTGGTTTGGGGAAGAAAGAAATGAGCCAGTGGTAGTCAGGTCGGAATATTTTGGGTTTTCAGAAACAAAATCAAGCTGAGCATAAACCACCACACGTGTTAATCCACTGCTATTCTTGGAGTCTCTGTGCTTGGGGCTGGAGGGGTACAGAATTGACTACCCCATGGTTACCCGGACAGAATGGATCCTTGGGCAGTAATGGGGAATGCTTTCACTTTGTGAATTAAAACGATCACTCAAGAAACCCAATTAATTTAAGTACTTGGAGTTCATCCAGATCTTGGATGGGAGGACCTAGCAGATGCTACAAATTCACTGCATAGGCTCTGTCCCTAGTAGGCCCACTTTCTCAACAGCAACAGCGTTTCTCAGGGCCCACAGTGAGGCTGCCCAGAGGCAGAGGCAGGAACAGGAGAAAGATACAGGCCATTTCTACCTAAACAAGCCGGGGAGCTGCTCCCTCGTGTCCTCAGAACCCCCAGCCCTTTGAGTTCATTCTCTACGATGCAAAGAGAGAGGCCCAGTCCCCACCTTCAATATGGGAGAAAACCACCAGCATGACCTCACTACGCCTGCTAGATATCTAGGTGTCTCAAATTTTTTTCCTTGTCCCTGTGTGCCTCTTGCTTTGATATTCTGCTTTTTCTTCTCACTCTTCTAGCTGTTTTTCTTCTGCCATTTTCTCATTCTACTCCATCCCTCACTGGGCCCCAACTCTGTCCTTCCTTTGTGCTGAAGACCACTCCGTGCCATTGCTGAGCAGAGCAGACTGACAGGGTTGGGCTAGCGGGTGGGGGAATGGCTGCTCAGCACAGAGCCGGCAGCATTTTGGGGCCCCCTCCAGTGCCTCCTCCCACGCACATCCCCGAAGATACTGTTTTTGTTTGCTGCAGGGCCACCTGGCCCTCTCTGGGTTTTTCACCCAGCCACCTCCCCGCTTGTGGACCATCAGGCCCCAGGATTCACTGTTCCCAAACTACATGCCCACTCATATATATTCCTAACCAAAAGAGATGTCCTCTCCCCAGAGGACGTCGGCCATTCTCCAAACTCAAAGGTCTTAAACTGCAGCCAACTCTTAAAATAACCTTCCAATGCTTTTTATGGATTTTTGTTGTTTCGGCTTTCAGAGTCTGTTAGCATTTGGGATAGTCCACCTTGGGGCAGTAGTGAGATATGCCCCATCAGCCCCTCCTCTTTGTCCAGCTGCCACGGCTTCAGGGACGGGCGGTAGTAGTCACAAACGAAGCAGCATTTTCAGTGGGTTTCCCTAACACAGCTTCCCCATCAGCCTCTTCAGCCCAACCCAACACCAATCAGTTCTTTTTCTGTCTCCGCAGTAACAGTGGTTTCCCACAGAGTGCCTCCCTGCCTCCATACTTCTCTCAAGGTTTGTACTCTGGGCTCTAGTGACCTACTCCAGGCAACATGCCTCCATGACTGGATTCCTAACCGTCCCAAAGCCTTTTGGCAAAGGTTTGGTTATTTCCTAAAAGCCAGAAGATATGTTTTCTCATTCAGTATGTAATTCAGTTTCTGCTGTGTGCCAGGGCTATTGGAATGCTAGGATGCTACTACATAACACGCACACACACACACACACACACACACACGCACACACACACGGCCTCAGAAAGGTGGCCTTGGCCTTAGTCTCGACACAGAGAGCTTTTCCTCTCTGCTGTTTTTATATGGTACTCAGGATAGTGCTTGGCGTTCTCGGTAGTTTTAGATTTCTATAATGAATTTATCCTTGAGTTGCAAGTTGAGGAACATGTTTAAAATACAAACTAAGAGAACTCAACCCCCTAAGATTCTGATTCAGTAAGTCTGGATGAGGACCTGCATTTTTAATACCTTCTCTGGGTGTCCATGATAAGTATTGGCTGAGAGTGTTCTCAAACTTGAATATGAATACAGATCGCCTGGAAATTGTGTTAAAATTCTAATTCAGTGGGTCTGGGGTGGGATGTGAGAGTATGCATTTCTAGCAAGTTCTCGTGTGATGCTGATACTGCTGGTCCATGGACCACTTTGAGTAGCAGCAAAGGCCTACAAGGTAGAACTAGACTGTTTATTTTTCAGCCTTAGAGACTTGCAAGTGATTGACATGTGGTAGGCAGTTTTTAAAATGTTTGTTGAATGACTGTGGAAAGTTACCCAACTCTAGCAAATAAATTTTTCTTATGCCAGGAAACCGACCTAGTGTTGCCAGATTTTCTGATTTTTTTTCATGAAAAACTGGAAATATGGCTTTTAACATGAAATTATCTGATTTTTATTTTATTTTTTAAAGATTTTATTTATTTGAGATAGAGAGAGAGAGTATAAGCAGGGGGAGCAGCAGGGGCAGAGGCAGAGTCAGGCTCCCCACTGAGCAGGGAGTCAGACACTAGGCTCAATCCCAGGACCCTGAGATCATGACCTGAGCTAAAGGCAGATGCTTAACCGACAGCCACCCAGGCGCCCCCAAATCACCTGATTTTTAAACGTTGACTTAAAATTTTTATTTAATTATTTATTTATTTGACAGAGAGTGACACAGCGAGAGAGGGAACACAAGCAGGGGGAGTGGGAGAGGGAGAAGCAGGCTTCCCGCTGAGCAGGAAGCTGGATGTGGGGCTCGATCCGGGGGCCCTGGGATCATGACCTGAGCCTGATGTGGGGCTCGATCCCAGGACCCTGGGATCATGACCTGAGCCGAAGGCAGACGCTTAACGACTGAGCCACCCAGGCGACCTGATTTAAAAGTTTTTTAATTGCTGTGAGGAACAAAACACTTTCGTTTTGGTCATGAACACACGCAAGAACACAAGTGTGTGTTATAAACAGAAAAGTACCTTAGTACTTGAATTATGGCTCAAGGGTCAATATTTTTTTTTTTTTTGGAGCACATCCATTACATTCAATTGAATACATTATCCCACAAACACGTGAGACACCAATGAAATCCATTATGTTGTCAATGTTTCCTAAGCATTTGATGGTATAGTGAATACTATGTGGTTTCCACAGTTGCCCCCACGCCCCCTTGATTTTCCACAGTGTCCACAAGTCACTGTGTTTTGTGAACCCACATTGTGTTACTTGCCTGGCTTCTGCGGGCATCTAAGCTTCAGACATTTCACGTATAGCAATGTTTCCCAAAGTAAGTTCCACAGACCCCTAGTTTCATGGGTTGGTGGTGGGGATTATTAATGTAAATAGTTGGTTAATTTTGGGGGCAATGCTTACCTTAATCAAAATTGATCCTTTTCCCCCTAAGACTGCCAGGACACCTGGTCCTCAGTCTTCTCCTTTGGCTGCTCCCATGTTAGGAAGATAAAGGATATTCTGTATATTGTCCAAAAAAACCCACCCCAGCTCCCTTGAGGATCTCAATAGTAAGGGTGGTGTGTGGCTGCAATAAACAGTAGTATATTGTCTGTTAAGAATATGATTTCATGGTGCTGGCCTGCAGATGCAGAAGCAGAAAAATAATTCCTCAACTCTAAAGGAGCTATGCAATATAGGCCTTGTTTATATTCGTTAACTATATAGTTAACTATATAGTTTCTTTCATTCAATACACAGTATAAAGTGCCTGCCATGTTGGACTGCAAAGGTAGGGGTAGGGAAAATCTGTTTAGGCTTTGGGAGCCTTAAGAAGACATCTCAACAGTTCAGGGCAGTCTGATCTGCTTATTTTGAAGCAGGGAACACCATGGTGAAGAATTCTGCTAGCCTGGCCCCGGGGACCTCAGCCCTTCCCGGGTAATTCTCCTGGCTCAGTGGCCTGGATCAGCAGTTTGCCATTTGGGGCCTATTGTTAATGGAGGAACAACCCTCCTTCGGGAACCACCTGGAGTGCTTGTTAAATGCAGATTGGGTGATTCAAATCCCCCTCCCCCACCCCAGGGGTTCTTAACTTATGTGGAATAATGTTTGGGAAATCACAGGTTCAAGTCCTGGCCCTGCCACTAAAAGCACGGGATTTGTTCAGGCTCTCGGAGCCTCTGTTCCCTCATTCTCAAAAGAAGATAATACACATCTTGCGGTGTTGCTGTGAGGATTAAAGGTAGGGTACAGGGGTGCCTCACTTAAGGCCTGGGCAGAGTCATGCTGAATAAGTATGTGTTGAACAAAGAGTGAATGACACATGACTAATTCAGAGAACATTCAGCTCACAGAATTTTTCAGTTCTTAACAGCTGTTCTGGCATACAGAAAACGGCCTTGGCGATTACAAATCAACACAAACCTTTGCTGAGATTAGGAAACACATTCTCAGACTCAGAAAGTTTCAGGGAAGCGTAAACAAGACAATAAGGTGTTAGGGAAGGTGAGACACGAATGCTGGGTAACTTACAGGCACCTCACAGACTTCCTGATTGATCGGGTAGTTGGTAGGGTCTTCTGTGAGAGATGAACACTTCTACCTCTTTAGGAAATTCAGTTAGGAACAGTAGGTAGCGAACTCTGGTTCTAGAGGCTAACAACATTCTCAAGCTAATTTCACCTTGTGTTGGGTAACTTACATTTCTTATTGTGTAAACAAATGAGGACCTAATTCTCTTTATTACTGCACTGTCACCGTATCAGTGGTTGGGAGTCCATTCTGGGTGTGCTGGAGCCAATGAAAAAATCAGTCTCTTGAATATTCTTTTTGATGATCACATTAAAACTACTGTGACTTTTTCATTAGTGGACTAGTTATTTTATAGTATGTGACATGCACATTTAAGAAATCACTCAAATTTGTGCAACTGTCCTCAAAATTTCACTGACATGGCTATCGAATGATGCCTGAAGAGTCAACAGCCCTTATAGTTTTGAACAGGTGAAAATTATTTTTGAAGCTATGGCTTCTTAAAATGTTAATTGTTGGGAACAATTGCAAGGGCATTTTAGGGGGAAAATGTGTGAGGACAGAAATGAAAAGTAGCTTACAGCAAGTTAACTTTCAAAATGCTATACTTTTGAAGGCCTTAGCAACAGACCACCTCCTAGAGCTGAAGGAAGAAACTTCTCCTTGCCAGTTCCGAACAAACCTCGATCACTGTCTCCTGGGGAAGAAGAGGTAATTAAGCATGTTTTAATTTTCTTTTTTTCCTAGCAAATAACCAGAATCTCCCATTTGATACTCTTTTGTATTTTTATTATTATTTTAAATTACCCTTACATTTTTTTTAGTGAATTAAAGGGGAGGATCCAGATGAAAAATAGGTTCTTTTTCCTTGGTGTTTTTTCAGACTCTTCCAATAGCAAATGTGTGTTTTGTATTTAACAAAGAGAAAACTAATCCTATTTTTCATTGGTTTTCTAGCTTATGACCTTGAATAAGTCACTGAACTGCTCATTAACCCAGATTTTTCATCATGTATTATACTAAACTGAGGAAATTATTACATCTATCTCTTTCCTGATTAAAGCTTCCATTATATATGCAATGCTTATTCACAACTACCTTTGCAACCAGTGTCCTGATGAAAAGCAGTTCATGCAAAATATCTTCTATTTAGCCCCACCTAAGTGATTCCATTTTCAAATTAAGAAAACAAATGTTTCAAAGGTCATGGAATTGAGGTGGTGATTTATGAAAATGATTACTTGGAGGCTTTTCTTTTCACTTACATATGTAACTGCAAAATTTATTCCATTTTGAAAAAATTTACATTTTCAGAATTCATTAAATGAAGAATGGTATGTTTCTTACATTACCCGACCAGAGGCAGAAGCTGCTCTTAGGAAGATAAACCAGGTACCGTGCTAAAGTTTATTTTTAAGTAGTTATAAATATTAATGGAAGGAGAAAAGGGGAACTGGCTTTTATTGAGGACCAATTATGGGCTAGGAATTCTGCTAGGTGATATTCATACCGTTAGGCCAAGGGGACCCATTAGTGACAGCTTTACACTTACCAGCATCCTACTCCTAGAATCTGGGAAAAATCTAAATTAAGGCAGTCATTCGGCTGGCAGAATCTGAGGAGATTTTATTAACGGAAAAGGTCTATCTTGTCATAGGAAGCATACCTTATCAAAAGGAGACTCTTTCCCCAAAATTCTCACATCTTACTGGTTCCATCTTCATTTTTAATACACAATTGGCCATTCACACTGATGTGAAGGGATCCCTATGGAGAGAGGCAACAAAAACTTTTTGCCCTTTCCCCTAGAAATTTCTAGTTTAACCAGATCTCCTGTGGTTTGGTGCTGAACCTTAACCTCAAATCTATATATCTGAGAAAGAAAAGCAAAGATCCTTCATCTCTCACATCTTGAGTCTACAAGAATAGTTCTCAATCTTAGCTGCACATTTAAATCACCTGGGGAGCTTTAAAAATTCTGATTCCTGGGTTTCACCTGGAGAGATTTCTGATTTAATGAGTTAGGTGTTCTCTGTGGGTTCTGGGAGTCTTCAAAACTCTAAATTCTAGGCTGTGAATCACTGGTCCACAGGTATATCTGTTGAATAGAAGAGGTTCTGAATGGAATTTACTCAGTAGAAATAAAAAGAACAAAGGAAAGCCATTATTGCAGATTGCAGATTGATGGCTATTTAAAGCCATCTTGATTCAATACACAAACAAGGGAGTATTTTAAAGCTGCCTTACTAATTAATTCTATTTTTATTTTAGATTTTTACAGTGTTAATATTAGGTAGCAATAATTTATGGAATGACATTTTAAAGTACAGGACAAATCACAACACTATTTTAATAAATAGAAAAAAAAGTGGTAACACAAGATGGTCCACATTTGTTGATGGTCAGGTGTTTAATGATGAACATGTGGAGATCATGAGGTTTTTAAATGGGTGAATTTTATAGGTATTTGCATGTTTTATGACTTTGGCTATGGAAAGAAAGGGTTAAGGAATTAGCTTCCAGGAGTAGGAAGACAGATCTTTAGTTAAACCAATAAAGTCCTTTATTTTGTCTGGCCCTTTATCTACTCAACCACTTAGTATTTATTTTATTACTGAAAAAAGGGATTTCTTTTTCATCAAGAGACTTCAATTTGGAAATTTCTCTGACACAATCTTTGCTACCTCTTGACAACCAAGAAATCCGTGACACAGGGGACTGTAATCGTTCACGGAACTAAATGTTCACTGACTTGTCAACTGGTTAAGTTTCCAGATCTCTAGAGGCTTGTCTACTGCTCTTACAGGCAAGAGAAGTGGTGACATTTACTGGGGTACCTGGGTGGCTCAGTCAGTTAAACATCCGAATCTTGATTTTGGCTCAGGTCATGATCTCAGGGTCCTGGGATCGAGCCCCGAGTTGGGCTCCCTGCTCAGCAGTGAGTCTGCTTGAGGATTCTCTCTGCCTCTCCCTCTGCCCCTCTCTCCACTCATGCCCTCGTGCTGTCTCTCTAAAATAAACAGTTAGGTTAAAAAAAAAGAAGTATGGACATTTGCTGCTCACATAATAACAGGAATTTATTCTTTTAGGATGGCACTTTCCTGGTTAGAGACAGCTCTAAAAAAACAATAGCAAATCCGTATGTCCTCATGGTCTTGTACAAAGATAAAGTTTACAACATCCAGATCCGTTATCAAGAGGAAAGCCAAGTTTACTTGTTGGGAACTGGACTCCGAGGGAAAGAGGTAAGGAATTCCAGTTGCAAAATTTCCCCAAATCCTCTGTTTATGCCTTTCCGCATACCTGCCAATATGAAACCTTGCTGTAACATTCTTTGGGAAGGTCCATACTATATGGCAACATTTGAGTTAAATCACATTAGTGAAGCCCTTCCTTTACTGGAAGGAAATAAATAACAGTGCCATAGAGTCTTTCTTATATCTTTTATTCCAAATAGTCTAAAATCACATGTATACCTTTTAAAATAAAAAAATTAAGACTTAAATTAAAAAATATATAGTTAGATGGTGTCAAAGGGAAGTCCCTTCTATCATTCACCTCTGTAACATAATTTTAATGTAAGATTGCAGTGTATTTATGAGGCTATATTTTAAAATTGATATCTGGAAAAGGGTAAAAAAAAATAGAATTCTTGTTGTGGAGATTATTTAAATATTTGGGTCATTTCTCACTTAAAATGGAGGCTTGGCCAATGAAGGTGGCCAAACTGCCAAAGAAATTTTCCTCTGTTTGGCCAATGTTTACGCTAATTCCTTTTTGGATGGTAATCAAAAACACTGCTTTTGCAAAGGAAACTAAAAGCTAAACTTAAGCCCCAAACATGTTCTTTAAGTTCAAAGTTCCAGGAGGAGGATCAGCTGAATCAAACATTTCCAGAATGAAAAACAGCTAACCCTTAACTTCCACTTCACTCCACATATTTTTAAGTTATAATCATGTAAATGAGTAGGGAAAAACACATGCTTCGGATCAAATGTTTCAAACACTGGTTCAGTGTGGCAAGAGCTGCATAGATGCTAGAGGGGCGATGAGGTCTGCCCTCCAGAATTTCTGTTGGTCTGGTGGGAAACCGTAAGTACAAACCACACGTTGCAGCGTCCTGGAGGGAGGCATCCAGCCCAGTAGTCTCGGAGGAAGTGCATAATGCTGTCTGCGGTACCTGTGTGATTCTGACCTATGTCTAGAAGGATGGATGGGTTTTTTTCCAGTCTGGCCATCAGGGATAAGGTGATGAAGGCAATGGGTGCAAAGACTTGGCTGCAGAGCCTTTGCGAGCGTGAGGTGGCAGTGAGGACACAGCAGAGAGATCATGAAGGAACCATTCATTCTGCCATGCCATGGATATCAGCTCCAGACATCGGGACACTGTCTGACCTCCTGATTCCTTACACCTCCTCACACTATTAGTCACTACTAAGAGTGAAGTAGAGATACAGAAACCAAAATCAAAGACCCAAACAGAGCAATTCTAAGGCAAAGGCATTATAATTAGACCTCTTATTTATGACCCCCATAAAGTTAAAATTTATATATATAACATAAATATAAATATATATAGTCTTTTATCCATAATTTGTTGGATGTTAAAGAATTATTTTTTCAAAGTTCTATAGCAGAAATTATTAAAATATTTGCCAAGTATTACATTTTTTTTCCTCACCATCCTCATGACTTGAAGAGGTAGGAAATTAGGCAGATAAAAAAAAAAAAAAACTGAGGGTGAAATTCATGCTACTCATTTCAATGTTGATTTATCTCCTTATTTTGAATTTTTCAGGACTTCTTGTCTGTGTCAGATATTATTGACTATTTCAGGAAAATGCCACTTCTGCTCATTGATGGGAAGAACCGAGGCTCCAGATATCAGTGCACGTTAACGCATCCTGCAGGTTATCCCTAGCAAGTTAGCCAAACAAATGAACCTTCCTCCTGCCTCTGTTGCCAGCCTGGGAAGATCAGTCAACCGTGGTGAATGGACAAACACTTAGAACTGAATCAAACTCCTCAACATGAGCACAAGGTTTTGACCTTTCGCATAAAAAAGCGTTTGAAATGAAGACTGTCAAGTGTCTCATAATTTATTTATTCTTCTTCAATGTTTGTAAAGTGTGCATGAGTTAATACTGTTCACACTTGAAGTCTGGTAGTGCGCTGTAATAATTCATTTAAAAAAATGTGTACTTTGGAATACCCATTTCAAAGTACAGTAGTTTATATAGTTACAGAAATAATTTGAGGCAAATTTAAAAACACTGAAACAGTAGTAGTTTTTGATATCACATAAAACTGATTTTTTTAATAGCCAAACCTTTGTTAGTCAGAGGCAATCCTCAGTTTTACACATATAATTTGAAAATTTCTAAAAGTCACTTTCTCAGCAGCAATAATTTAAGAGGCTTCAAACTATTTCATCCTTTCTTATTTGGTGTTTTTTGCTGGGGGGATTTTTGTGTACTTTTTTATGAAAAGATATATGCATGATGGGATAACTTCCTAGGATTAAAATTAATTTTCCTTTTGCTTTACTTTTGTGTTCCTAAAACTATTGACTTTGTTTAGTCCATACTATTATATTTTTGTTTTAAAGCAAATTTAAGCTACAAATACCGAAAGTAATCATTTTAAATTTAGAGATGAGGCTTTGGTGTCAAATACGTCTGGATATAAGTGCATCATATCCCAACACCCACATCCCACCTCCTCTGCAATTCCCACAACTCCAAAAGCATTTTCAAGTGATGTGGATTTCACCAAAGTCTTCCAGCAAAGATGAAAGAGCATTGCATATACACAGAAAAATGTGATCAGACTTGCCTATTAGATGCCTTCCTTCTATCTCTTTTATCCCCTGACAACTCTACCATAAAGCCCTTCTCATCATCATTCCTAAAAAGGCTTTATAGATCCTTTGAAGCAACACAACTCTTTCCTTCAGCTTACTTATCTCACTTAACAGACAGTAGTAGGTATTCAGCACAACAAAAACCAGGCATTTGGTTGTTCTTCAAGTTTTCCCCTTGGGGGCCTTGGTTATTATTCCACAACTTTCATTAACGACAAAAATTTTCGGCTTCTCTACTTAATCTGCAAGTTTTCTGAGGGGCAAAGAAAAATATCTTGCCTCTTCATTTTCATAATTAATAGAACATCAGAAGGGAGCTTAGACGCGACTGCCTTCGGCTCAGGTCATGATCCTGGAGTCCGGGGATCGAGTCCTGCATCAGGCTCTCTGCTCGGCAGGGAGTCTGCTTCTCCCTCTGACCCTCCTCCCTCTCATGCTCTCTGTCTCTCATTCTCTCTCTCAAATAAATAAATAAAATCTTTAAAAAAAAAAAAAAAAGAAGGGAGCTTAGATGTCACCTGGTTAAAACTGATAATTTGCTAAGATAACAGGTATGTGGAGACTTTTAACCAATGATGATGATAATGTTTCATCAAGCTTCATGCTTACAAACTGGGAGTTCTCAATTTAGGGTCCAGAGCTAGGGAGTTCTAAAGCTGAAAAATCTTCATTCATTTCCATGTTTATTCAACAGGATTTCAACAAGCATTTAATTAGTGCCTATTCTGTGTTAAACACTGAGTTGGGTGGTGAGGATAGCAGACACTGTGAGCTGATCTTGTGTCTTGCTTTAGGGCCTACTGTCCTTTATGTTTGAAAATCTCTGAAATGAAAGAGGTCATAGATTTCAAAGCAACTATTTGGTAGTGAATCATGTCCGCTGCCATGTCTCTACCCTCTTCTACCTGCCATATGTAGGAAACCAGTCTAACAGAAGAGGATAAAGTCAATGCACAGAAATAGAACCAGGTTATAAACAGATGATAAATTAGTAGAGTCCCTGACATCTATTTCAACCGCTTCCAAGTCACATGACCCAATAAATGCTTCAGCTAACTTGAGTTGTTTTTGGCACTTGTTACCAGGAGAGATCTGATTAATACAAATTCATACCATCCACTTCTAATTTGGTTAACTCTCTTTCAATCTGAGCCAAATTCAAGCATAAAGTAAAGGATAAGCAATGCCCCATGGCCAATTTCCTGTATCATATTCTTGCCACTAGTGAAATGAATTAGCCATTCTTCGAAACATTAAAACAATAAAACAGCCTTCAAGGATATTAAATAATTATTTACAACTCATCATATTTTTATTTTGTTTTTTATCATATTAAATATATTAGTAGGCTCAATTCTCCCAGATACATGTTAATTCTACAATAAATACAGTTACAAATTCACAACAAACAAAAAGAAATCAGATAGAAAAACTGGTAGAAGCAAAGGATACATCTGATATTTTAGATTCTTCAAAGAGGGGGGTTTTCCCTTCTGGTTCCTGTAAGTCATCTGTCTTCACAGGATGATTAAAATGTAAAGTAAGGTCGCAAAGCAGCAACTGGGAGAGCTCTGTGTAAAACAAAATAATAGAAGATACTGTCTTGGAGCACATATGTCATAGACAACTATTATTACTTTTTTTTTTTTAAAGATTTTATTTTGGGTGGGTGCCTGGGTGGCTCTCAGTTGAGTGTCTGACTCCTGATTTCAGCTCAAGATCTCAGGGTCCTGAGATGGAGGCCCGTGTCAGGCTCTGGTTTCAGCTCGGAGTCTGCTTGAGATTCTCTCTCTCGCTCTCCCTCTTCCCCTCGCCCCGCTCGAACTCTATCTCTCTCTCAAATAAAATCTTTGAAAAAAAAAGATTTTATTTTTACATAATCTCTATACTCAGTGTGGGCCTCGAACCCACAACTCTGAGTTCAAGAATTGCAAGAATTCCTGTTCTGTATTTTCCTCCTAAGAAAAAGGTAATTTCTTTATAAGCCTCAGCACTTATAAACTACCAACCGAGCCAGCCAGGTGTCCCTATTATTACTTTTAGTAGCTATTTCTAATTCTTAGTTTTCTCCTAAGTGATTATTGATCAGACCACAATTAAGTGTGCCCCATTTTGACTTAAAGTCAAATTTATATACTATAAAATAAGCATGGCATAAAAATTAACTAGAAGGCTCCACTAACTGAACTGCAACTTGATTTATACAAATTTGATTTATGCTTTTTGTAAAGTTACTATTTTTGTGTTATATGTTATGTATAGAGAATCAAACAGGTCTATAAAGCATGTTACAAATATTAGCAGTTCCTATCTCCAAGAGGCAACCACTTTTAACTTTTTTTTCTTGCTCATATTGTTTTTGTTGCTTTTGTTGTTTTGTATGTGTCTGTGTTTGGTGTCTTTTGGTTTTGTTTGGGGGGCAGGTATTTACCTCCATATCTCTAAATGACATTCATATTTTATTTTTTCAACTGTAGGTATTATCTATGTGCTTCTGACTACAGAAGATTATGATATAGTTCTTTTCACTCACCCCCCACTCCCCCAGAGTGTACTTAAGAGTACAATATTTTTTTATTTTTATTTTTTTAAAAGATTTTATTTGTTTATTTGACAGAGAGAGAGAGAGCGAAAGCAGGAACACAAGCAGGGGGAGTGGGAGAGGGAGAAGCAGGCTTCCCACAGAGCAGGGAGCCCGATGCGGGGTTCGATCCCAGGACCCTGGGATCATGACCTGAGCCGAAGGCAGATGCTTAACGACTGAGCCACCCAGGCACCCAAGAGTACAATTTTTGTTAGCTCAATATTTAAAGGTTAAAACGTTTTGATTATATAAATATTCTCCACAGCTGAGCCTTGTAGTACATTTCCCTTCCTGCATGGTGCCACCCAATCAGTTAGTAATTTTCTTGTCTACACTGCTTAATTATCATAAATATATCCCAAATCTTCCCCAGTTGGGCCGATCTCCTTCAAGTATATAGTCAGATGCCTTAGCTATCTGATTGTTGAAAGTCTCTCCTCTCCTAGAGCCTTATGATCTACTCTAGTCTGGACTGCTTGCTCTCTAGAACTGCAGTACAGCACACATCTGAAAACTCCCTTCACCATTATCCTAGGGACTTCTTTCCTCCCTCCCTTGTGTGGAGTATCCTTTTTCCAGAATCTCATTTCTTTCTCTTTTGGTCTGCTACCTTGTTTGGTGGAATATGACCTCAGTAATCAGTAACTTTCTGAAGGGGGAAAAATTTTATGTCTGAAAATTTCTCTCTCTATACCAATGCTTTAATAGATTGACTATAGAAATATAGGTTAGAAATCATGTTTCTTCAGATTTCTAAGGCCTTGCTACACTGTCTTCTGGCTTCCAGTGTAGCTTTGAGAATTTTCATGATTCTAATCCTTAATCATTGTTTCTCTTTAAAAACTTCAAGGACTTTTTGTTCTTCCAGAACAAAATTTCACAGTATTGTACTTGGGGGTCTACTTTCAACCACCGTGTTGGCCTCTTTCATTATAGAAACTGCTCTCCTTCAGCTCTTTAAATTTTTCTCAGATTAGTTCTTTAATGAATTCCTCCCCGTGCAGTGTCTGCGTTCTTTTTTTAATAACACTCCTGTTTACTGAATGTTGAACTTCCTTGACTGATCTTGTAATTTTTTGCTCCCTAAAACTTTCCACCTCTATTTTTTTTTCCCTCTAGGGGATTCTCCTTTTATCCTTAAACCCTTCCACAGAGGTTATTTCTATTGTCTCACATAATTTCCAAGAATTCCCTTCTCTAAAATTTTTTTATAGGATCATGTTCCTGTTTCATGGTCATAGCATCTTCTTTTACTTCTCCTCAGCTGTTGATAGTTTCTTGGGAGTTTTCATCTTAATTCATGATTTCTGTTTCTTCCTCATTGATGGAATCCATGTATTGACTTTGTCTCTGCTTTTCATATTAGATGCTTTCATCAAATATCTATTGCTCCAGAGCTATCTGCTCATATTTAAGACCATGGCAGTAAAGACAACTGGAAACTCTGTGCCTATGGTAGCCTGTCCTGGGGGGTGAGCTGGCTGGGTATTTTGTTGGGGGAAATCTCTGCTCTCAGTGTCTTTAGATTTTTTTCTCTTAGGCAAGTCAGATTCCTGAAAGAAAAATCTGCTTGAGGGTGTAAATCTGGCTGCCAATGTTTTGTAGCCAAGTGGGAAGAGAAAGCTGGGAGTCTTGTAATTCAGTATGTAAACTTTGTCTTAATATCTTTGTTTTCAGTACAGTACTCTTTGCCTCAACTTGTGGCTAATGGCTCCAGGCCAGAGATCCTGTCAGGGAATAAACTCAACTCTTCTGTCATAGAAAAGGAACAGTTGCCTAGTTCAGAGAGGGGAAGAGAACTTAGGGGTCTACTACTTCTTCTTCTTCTTCTTCTTTTTTTAAGAGAGAGAGGTGGGGGAGGCAGAGAAGGAGAGTAAAAGTTTTTTAAATTAAAAAAAAGAGAGAGAGAGAGTCTCAAGCAGGCTCCATGCCTAGCGCAGAGCCTCACGCAGGGCTCCATCTCATGACCCTGAGAGCATGACCTGAGCTGAAATCAAGAATCAGATGTTTAATTGACTGAGCCACCCAGGTGCCCCTTTTTAATTATCTATCTATCTATCTATCCATCCATCCATCTATCTCTCTAGGGTCTACAACTTCTTAAACATTTAACCAGCCTTCCTGTTCTTAAACCCACCTTTACCCCCACTTCCTGAGGATTCTGGTGCCACCATATGCTGAGTCTTCATTGGCTCTACCCAGCCAGCTCACAGATCAGATTTTTGGACTTTAGGGTTCAGACTTTTCTGTTTGCTTCCATTTGCTTTCTGTTTCACTGTTAACTTTTTTTGAGAGCTCTTTACCTTGTGCATTTTTGTCTCTTTAAAATCACTTTAAATTTAAATCTCAGGTTTCTTTGTGACTAGTTGTGTGATCTAGGAAGAGCAGTTAACCTCTCTATGTCTGTTTCTCTATTTGTAAATGCCAGTGGTAATATTTTCTTCCTCACAAGGTTGTAATGACAATTGAGTCCATTTATACAGAGCTCTTGGAAGAGCATCTGGATTATGGTAAATACTATGTGTCAGCTATTGACATTACTATTGAGAAAAGGAAGTGTGGCTAAAAGGAGTGCTGTTCATTTAATCTTCCATGTTTACCAGAAGTCTGCCCTCTGACTCCAGCTCTACAAGCCCCTATAGCCTAACTGCCTGACTTACTCCACAGCTTCTCAGGAACACATTCATCACATTTCTATTTTACTTCACGAAAGAATAATCCCCAAGTTAGAACAGTTAATCAAGTTTGAGAAAAATCTAAAGCTTCTCTGTTTTAAATGAACACAAGTATCCAGACACCAATTATTCATTTAATAAACATTTCCAAGAACCTATTATATCAAGGTGCTATGTTAAGTGCCTGGAAGACCCTTAAGGGGCTTACAGTTGAGCAGGGATAGGAAAAGTAAGTAAACATGCAATTACAACACAGTGTGATAGATATGAAAAGGTAGAAGAGATAATATGCTTGCTTAAAAAAATTTTGCCAGTGGAAGTAACCTTGACTACTAAGTAGCAGTTAATCTGGCTGGGTGGAGGTGGGGGTGCAGCAGTGGGCATTTCAGAAGATGCATGTGTTATTAAGGTACAGATACGAATGAAGAGCAAATATGTAGCTCAGCAAATGGTTCGGTATGGCTGAAGCACAGAATGTGCAGGGATAAAAGAATGATAAGATACTGGAGAGGTAGGCAGGGGCCTGATCTCAAGAGGTCTTATAGTCCATTCTAGGAGGTTTGTTGGACTTTATTCTGGGGCAATAGTGAACTAATGAGAGTTTTCAGGAGATTAACATTTTAGAAAGGAAATCCTTAACTGTATCGTTGAGTTTGGTTTTGAGGGGTGATGAATTAAGCAAAGATAACGAGATTTCTTTACATCAGATTCCTCAGAGCCTTTGTTAATATGTACTGTGAATTTTTGAGAGAAATATACAGAATAAAGCACTTCCCAAATTTATTTGACCCTAATAATGTGGACTCTGTTCTTACTGCACACCACTTATTTTTTTTTTTTTTTAAAGATTTTATTTATTTATTTGACAGAGAGAGACACAGCGAGAGAGGGAACACGAGCAGGGGGAGTGGGAGAGGGAGAAGCAGGCTTCCCGCAGAGCAGGGAGCCCGATGCGGGGCTCAATCCCAGGACCCTGGGATCATGACCTGAGCCGAAGGCAGACGCTTAACCGGCTGAGCCACCCAGGCGCCCCACTGCACACCACTTATTAACATCTGTTGAGACAGCAGGGTTCGAATATCAAAGTCTGGGAAATGTGGCAACCACTATTTGGTGCCTAACTAACAAGCACTTCCCTCTTGTTTTTGGTGGTACAATGGGATTCCATCTGAGGTGATCCTTTCCCCAGCTCCAGCAGTAAGTCCTGACTGGCCCAAACTGGTCTTGGCCGTCCCATCCCCCTTAACAGCAGCTGATGTAGGCATATGCATTCGATGCAAATGTGGCCATGAAAGGAAAGGGAAACTGTGCTGGAGGGACCCGAGGAAAGGCTTTTATAGAGATAGGCAGATGCAGTGTCTGTCGATGGCCACACCTGCAGGTAATGACTATGAGTGATAAACAGAGCGAACATAACAGAGGAGATAAATGGGAAGAACCTGGTATGGTCAGAAGCCTTTAAAATTCTGAATTAACTCTGGGACTGCCCTACCTTGGATCTCTTATTTCCTTGTTGTATAAGCCACATTAAGTCGATATTTTGTTACTTTTATAGCTGAATTCCTTGTAACTGACAGAGAGGTTATCTTTAAATATCCAAGAGCTGTCATAAGAAGAGTAACTACATATTCAGTGTAGTTTCATGTTTAGAAATAGGACAAGTGTGTGAAAGGAAGACGAGAATGGATTTCAGCTAGTCCATAAGGAGGAACCATCTAAAAAGGAAGAGGCTTCCCCTTTAAAAAAAAAAAAAAAAATAAATAAATAAATAAAAAATAAATAAAAAGGAAGAGGCTGACTGGTGAGAGAGGGAGGGCATTCCAACAGAGGAAATTTGGGTCAGGGATAAATTGTCCCTAGAAATATTCAATCACGGAAATGTTACATGTCTGGGATAAAATAACAGAATGTCCGTGAGGTGAATGACTAAACGTCATGAACTGTAAGGTCTAATCCTACTCTATGAATCTGTTTAAAATGAAGAACCCTGAACTCACAGAATCAAACTAACTTATAATTTTAATTTGGAAGGAAACTTAGGGGCTTGGTAAAGATTAATGGATAGAGACACTGAATTTTGCAGAACGTGACGTCATCGTGCAATAGTTTATTGAAGGGAAGGAAGGAAAGTAAATAAATTTAAAGAGGTTAGTTAGACAACATCATAAGCTTGTTAGTGTCAGGGATGGGAATTCAAGTCTGCTAACTCCCAGGAAAATTTTCAAACATAACTCATCTTTAGAGATCTAGTTCATATTACAGTGTCAACATTTCTTAAGAAGTAGAGAAATCCTAATTAGTAGGCAAATTCAGTTATATCCCGCAGAAGCACAATTTGGCTCTATTGTTTGTTTTATAACTATGGCATACAAACATTTTAATTCGGGGATTCCATACTTACTTCTCATCTTCTTCAACTCTGAAGAAATTGTGTTAATGTTTTTAATTATGGCTTCCACATTTAGCTCATGGTCAGGAACATTATTCTTAAACATCTGATTTTAAAAGAGAAACAAAATGTATAAATTAGAAGCATTTACGTGCACTTTGAAAATACTTAAAGCTTTGGTATTTCTAAAAGGAAAATCTGTTATTTCAGAACTGAAATAATTCTGAAATGATAGTCAACATTACGGTTAAAATTCTAGTATAGTAAGTCATCAACTTGTTCATATTTTCCAACTGAAGACACCTCCAACTAGAATTCTTCTTTAATGAAACCAGATAATAAGATGGGGCCCTTACAATGGAAATGCAGAGGTCCCCTTTTCAGAAAGCCTCAGCACTTATATAAACTACCTTATAATTGAGTAGTCGTATAAAAGTTTCTCTATTTTTGTTTATGTAAGACAGTGTATTCTTCTAATTGATTCTTGAATGACAGGGTCCACATTAAAACTCTAAGTTCATAATAAAACTCAAAATAAGGTTCAATTATAATTTATAAACTAAGAAGATGGCAAAAGGACCACTTTTATTTTAGCTTTGGGAATTAGGGCAATACACTTTTTAAAAATTCTGGTTAACTAAAATGTGTAAATCAACAGGTTACCATGTTATATGTACAGTACCTATTTTTTTAACCAACTGTGCCAGGTACAAATACATAAACAGGTGGTTCACTAGAAACTAATCTTAGCCATTCAAATCTCTCAAAATGACTTGAAAAAATAAACCACAATTAGCATACACCACTCCAGCAGTGTGAAAGGCGGGCAGTTATGGGTCAGGCTGCTTGTCCAAAATAATGAAAATAAACTAACCGTTAAGTCAATTTCTTGTCTCTGCTTTCTCCTGAGTTGAGGAATTTATCCTACTTCACTCAGTTTAGAGCCACTACAAAGGTATAAAAATTTCATTTTCCAATGAATAAAATATATTTTGCATCCACCTACAATACCCTAGAAGCCATAAAGGGAATGGTAGCTATCTTACTTGGTTGGGTATAACAAATCAAAAGATTTGTGTTTGGGATGGGGGGGAGAAAAGCTGATTAAAATAAAGAGGGTGGAGAAAGTGTAATTAAAGAGCTTTAAAAATGAGGAATGGTTGTAAAAAAAAAACAAATTAAAAAACCTAGAGGGAAGTAGAAACTACATGGATAGAGAAATGTCCAAGAAACTTGACCCCCCCATCCCGGGTCTGGTTATCCAGCACCCTCGAGTGTGCCCTTGCATGGGTGGGGTCGGAAGGCAGAGCTGGGGCTGGACCCCGCTGGACTGGAGAGAGGTCAGAGGTGTGTCAAGCCTTCCGTGGAGATCTCAGGTAGGCTATCGCTCAGAGAGAAAGGAGAGGCCGGTCAAAGGGCATTCCCCAGAGGTGAGAAGTGGTGAGCGGGCTCTGGGGACAGAGGGACTAGTGGAATCAGAGGCCGCGATACCGCAGACAGAAGGCACTAATGCAACTAAGGCACTGACCTCCAGCCAGAAGGCTGGGAGGCAGGAGGGTTCAGGCCCTCGTCCTGAGAAGCGAGGATCATCCCCACAGCTGTGGTTCTAAAGGCCAACCCCTCCCTCTCATCCCAACCTACACCAGTGAGGAGCCCCAAGGTGCCTCTGGCCCGCCCAACCGCCACTTGGTGACTGAAGATACCCTCGAAGTTTCCACAGCCCTCCTGCTCCCAAACCGGATCAGGACGACGCAAAACGCACTCCGCGTGACCCTGGCCTTGGGACAACCACCGGCCCCTTCTGGAACCCACGGATGCCTGTGAGGAGCCCCGGGCCCTTGGGGGCCCGCCCATTTGGAGGCTGACGATGGAGTCTGAGGCAGCCTGGACATTTCAACAGCCTTCGCCTTGCCCCCAAACCGGATTAGGATTTACTTAAAACCCAGTACCCTTGGCTGGCCCACAAACCAACCCCGTGAGGACCCACCTGGCCAACCGTCACCAAAGCTCTGACAGCAGGTGGGGCGGAGCCGACTGCGAATAGGAGGACTGTGCATCCTGATTGGCCAGCTTCTCTGCCTGCTGCATCCTGGGAGTTGTAGTCCCAGGCACGGCCCCGGCCGAGAAGGTGCTGGGTGCTGAGCTGGAAGGGACTGGCGCGGACCTGTGGGCAGAGAGGGAGGGTGGAGAAGGCGCTGACATTTTTGCTTCCAGTGTGCCAGGCACTATGCTAGGTGCTTCCCAGCCCTTATCTGCATTTAATTTTCACAGTATAGGAGTGCGATTAAGGCTAGACCCTGGACTGAAACTGCTCAGGTTTGAATCCTACTCCAGCATTTGTTTAACTAGAGAGATGCTGGTAAACAGTTTAAGCATTTAGAGTTTAAGTGTCCTCATCTATCACGTGAAGATAATAATAACTGTCTTCTAGTATTCTTTTGAGGTTTAAGTGAGATAATGCCTCAAAGGGGCTTGGCAGATGATGTGCCCAATAAATGTTAGTTATTACCATTCCTATAAATTTTTATAGATGAGTGAAGAGTACAGGCCAGTGGAGATATACACTGGTCTTTTGCCAGTGGAAAAGCTGGGATTCAAGCTATCTTTGCTAGATTCCAAGAGGAATCTCTGGCACTGCAACCTCTGGGGCTGACTCAAAGACTTTCCCTCGGGAAGGCTTTAGACTAAGTAAGTCTTTGCCTTCTCTAAGCCTCCCCTATAATACCCAGCAGCTCTCAAACCAGTCTTTTCCTGACAACTGAGAGCACATAGTCTGTTGTTTATTTTATATTCAGTCACTTTCAGTTTGACACTGTGGAGTATGTTGTCTGATGCAGTGTTAGATGTACTTATTTTGCAGATCACTGACCTTAAACACAGGTGTACTAATGCACATACAAGCATGCAAGTGACCAACACGTGGTGAGCAACATTTATTTTCTAAATTAAGGACATTAACAAAGCAAAAATAACTGCCATCACCGTTTTTATAAAAGCAGAGATAATTTGACATCCAAAAAGAAAGGAAGAAAGAAAAAAGAAGAAAGGTTATAGTAATTTCAGAGTAAGACCAGCTTAATAAAAATCTTACTGGATGTCTCCCCCTTGTATTGATTCAAACTAGTGAAAACTGCACCTCAGACGTGCATCCAGATTGTGTGTTTGGAAACGCCACATAGATTATAGCAGAAGGAGATAAGGTGTTTAAGAGAAGTAGGGTGAAAAGCATAGGTGGGTTGAGATAGCATTGAGACTGAGAATCCTGAAAATCCAGGGATGATGGGGGCTGCGTCTTCGTAGGATGTGGGGTCTGTGGGGCCCCATCATCCCAAACCCACTGACCCCATTCACAGGATTCAGGAAGTGTTTGCGTTCATGCTTCAGCTCAGATACCTGTGGATTAGGACTCTGCTTACAGGATTTCTGATAGAACTTCCCCCTATCCCGAAAGCTGATTACTTCTTATGAGTAGACTCAAACGCTGTAATTTGGAAAAGATCATCATTAAGCCTTTAAAAAAAGAAGAAGAAGAAGAATCAACTTTGTGTTTCTTTAAAATAAGTGGTATAAGAAGAAAAAAGAAATGTGGACTCAGGAAAAGATAGATTGTAATAATGTATTTTCCTTCATAAAAATGTCTTAGAGTAACGATGACTACTTATTGTAGTGTTTTTCCTCCCCAAGTAACTATAGATTATTATTTCTTTTCCTGAGAAAATAAAACTTTAAAAGCATGATCTGCTACTTAAAGCTTGAGACTGTTATAGATGAGGCCCTAAAAAATCTATCTTCCTTAATAAGTTTGCAACGCTTTACTGGAACTTCACACAGGTTGCAGTTGTTGATTCTAATGTTAATCAAATAAAGAAGATTAAAAAGATGGTAAATTCTCCCATAAAGAGAAAAGTTGTTACAGAACAAGGTGATTAAGCGTTTTATGGAGTCGGGTGTGAGTGCCTCAGTTAGTTTTATTACGAATTCTTGACATAAAGTCTTCGTTTCCAGGAAAACAAATTGAGTAAATTATCTCACTTCTTGCACTTGCTCTCAAAGTTCTCATTCCCATTGTTTCCCTGCTCATCATCAATTCCAAGTGCTGGTCTCTGCCTGGGGACTGGCTCCCGTTGCAGCTCCAACTCCCATCTGAATATGGGTTTGTGCAACCTTCTTGCATATAAATGTAGGTGGTGACAAGTGTATGCTTAGATCATTACCCGTGAAGCATGACCTGTATCTGGTGGATCAAGGTAATCTCCACGTGTCAGAACAACCAATGTTCTCCCCATAGCCAATCACAGAAAGAAAGGGAGAAGGCACGTGACTTTGGCCACTGTGATCTGAGGTGAAACGTGGGCTCCCTGCCCATTGTCTTCTTCAAGCAGCTGATGTTCCATTGGGCAAAATCATTTTCTTTTTCTCCAGAAGAAACTCACTCCTGAACTACAGAAAGGTGTTACTAACAAAAATCCACATTGCTCGCTGTAACTAAAGTATTTTCACTTCTAATGAAGGAATTACACGAAAGAAAGATATCCTGCCATTTGTGAAACAGGGATGGACCTTGAGGCCATTATGCTAAGTGAAATATGTCAGACAGAGACTTATACGTGGAATCTAAAAATATTGAACTCCTAGGAACAGACTGTAGAATGGCATTTGCCAGAGGTTAGGGGGTGGGGGAAACGTGAAGATGTTGGGGAAAGGGGACAGATTTTCAGTTACAAGATGCATAAATTCCAAGGATCCAAAATGGTAACTGTTGTTACCATTTGTAGAATATTGTTAACAATATTCTATTGTGTATTTGAAAGCTGCTATGAAAGTGGAGCCTTTAATATTTTCACCATAAAAGCAACAACATAATAAAATGCTTATTATGTGAAGTCATGGATAACCTTGTTATGGTAAACATTTCACAGTAGTTATGTACATAAAAGCATCCCATTGTACACCTTAAATGTAATGCTATATGTCAACTATACCTCAATAAAGCTGAGGAAAAAAAGAGATTACAGTCTGTATCAACATTTTCCTCTGAAATAGGAAGGTATCCAAGGATAGCTGCCAGATAAAATACAGGACACCCAGTGAAATTTGAATTTTAAGTAAAAAACAAATAATTTCTTTACAAATAAGTATTTCCTGAATATTGTGTGGTACATACTTATATTTACAACTTATTTGTTTATCTAAAAACCAAATTTAACTGGGAATCCTGTACTTTTATTTGCTAAATTTGGCAACCCTATGCCCCAAACACTGCAACCCCTAAAAAGAAAAGCAAACAGTCTGAAGCCTTGTAGATTCAGTAGGTATCAGAAGCCAAGAGAGAATATTGAGATTTTCCAACTTGATGCCCGAAATAATAAAATACATACACTTACTGTGCCAGAATTTGGCTCTCTTCTTCCTTCAACATTCCTGTAATGCAAGAATGAAGCAAATGGACAAAAGCTGACAATATTCAGCACGGTGCTGTTTTTGACAGTTGCTTGCTATGCCCGTTTGTCTGAAAACTCTTTGTGCTTGGCTTTTTAGAAAGTGCCTTTATCCAGCAAGGCATATTCATGATACAAGTTGTGTTTATTTCCAGAGATCCGCCAATCAGAGAAAACCTTTTCTGTCCCCAAATAAAATATGTTTCCAATTCTATCACGTCAGCCCTGCATCCCCCAACAATACTTCCCCTCTTTATTAAAGACATAGATCCTGATCAGATGTTTCTCCCCCTAGGCAATACCTTCACCTCCCCACACCTCACCTTCATCAGCTGGCCATGCAATGAAAAATGAGTATCTTCATGAAAAAATTATATTACATTCATGAAGTCAATTATAATAGAATATAAGTGTATACTCACCTTTTGTAAATGAAAATATGTATATATGCATAAAAGCAGGTTTGGAAGAATAGACACCCAAATGTTAACAAGGATCTCTGGGTAAAGTGAGATTTATGCGTGATTTCATTCCTCTGTGTTTATTTATATAGCCCAGCTGTGACTTTAGTCCCAATCCTCTTCTCTATATTTTAAACTCTCCAGGGCATCTCTGAATGTGGGCACAACTTCAATCACTGTAAAGCAGAGCTTTTCAAGCCTTACGGTGCAGTTACTTGGGAAGCTCGTGAAAATGCAGATTCCCAGGCTCACCCCAAAGACTTTGATTTAGTACATCTAAGGTAGGGGGTCCCTAAATCTGCATTCTTAATCCTTCCTCCTTCCATCTTAACCTAGTTCGACTGCAAACCATACTGTGGAGGAATAGTGAGTGACTTACTGGCTTCAGTGGGCATCTTCTACAAATCCCATGTGCATGACCATGGTTGAAACTTATTTTGGCCACTGATGCCAGAATTATACACATATATAATACACACATATATAATTTAATATACATTAGATATAAATATATATTTTTATATACATATTACGTATATAGACATGTAATTTTCAAGCATAAATCAGTCCATTTAATTTCCCTTTGAGAGAGGAAAGTGTTTCGGGTGGAAGGCCCCCCCAGCACAGCAGCATGGAGACTCACCATGTCCTCTGATTCATGGGGGCGGGGGGAGGGGATGGACATTCCAGATTCAGGTTCTTCCTAATTTAGGTCTGTATTTCTTCTGTTTCCTCTGCTTTTTGTTTGTTGGCTTCCAGTTTCCCTTGCCATCGTGATGGAAATCTAGTGCTAAGGTCTGAGATGTTATGTGATTTTTCTCAAACGTTTACATCTGTATGTGTAATTTTTGGCAATAAAACTCCGCCTACTTCTAGCTCTGCAGCCGCCCCCTGCCGTGGGAAACCACGAGCCCTTCCTGTGCTGCTTGCAATAGCATCGTCGTGGGTTTTACCGCGGCTGCTCTTGCACATGATGATCCGCTGGCTCTACACACTACAACGGGATGAGCTTTTTGAGATGTAAATTAGATCGTGCCATTCTCTAGCTTAAAGCCCTCCAGTGGCTTCCTATAGCCCTGGGAAGAAGCACCCACCTGCTGACCCTGAGCTCCGGTCGGTCTCTCTCCCCCACACTCCTCAAACACTCCCAGTCCATGCCAACAACTCTTTTGTAACTGTTTCCTTCCGGCCCTCCCATACTGGCACCTTTTCATGCTTTAGGGTTCGGAGGGGCCATCCTCTAATGTTACCCCATTCTCTATCCCAGCCCCTTGTTGCCATAGAACACTCGATATCATTTGTAATTTTAAAATTTATGTTTCTGTTTACTTTTGTTGGTTTTGTTTGGGTCTGCCTCACTAATATATACCTCCTGGAAGGGCAGGAACATCTTGTTCCCCATCACCCTTTATTGTTTATCATGGTATCCTGTGCCTAATCCCATTCCTGGAATATAGTAAGTGCTCAATACATCCTTGTTCAGTTCAGTTCAGCCTGGGTAAATGAATTGGCCTGCTGCTATAGAGGCATCCTTGAGAGTCAGGGAAACCAGGCTGCTCATTAGCACCCGCCGCTCAGCTGGACTCCCGGCAACGCTCTGACAGCAGAAGTCCCCCTTTGTGGCCTCTGAGCCCTCTGCAAGAGGGACAGCCCCCCTGGGAGCGAAGCAGAAAGTGGATGAACCACCGCAACGTAAACACTAAGCTTTCCCCTTAGTTCTGTCGGCTCTCTCATACTGGAACACAGACCAAAGATCCGACACAGCCATGAAAAGCAGACTCGTGGCTGTTCTAGGAAACAACAACAGGCCTGAGAGCTTCCAAGCAGCTTTGCGCGGGAAGGATCACGCAATGCCGGTCCCTGATGAAGGAACCATCAGGGCCGTGGATCATCGCTTGAATAAAAATCAGATGACTTAGGATCTGTCCAAAATGAAGGATGTTTTAATACTTTGTGTGTAAAAACACTGATATTTTGCTTCTTTTTTATTAAACAGATTTTATTATTTTTCAGACTCTTGTCAGCATAATCGTTTTATGGGTGGATGAAATATTCAGCCTCGCTGCTGCAGGAGTTCTTTCCCAGCAATTACCTTGTGGCACTTTCGCTGTAATTAGGTTTTTGCCGAGGATTTTTCCCCGGGTCTGTGTAATAAATGAAATATGACCAGAATTTAAATTTGTCAATTACAAGCAAGCATAGTGCATAAACACACAACAGAGCCATGAATTCCAAACCACAGGCTGTTGCTGGGGGGCAGATGCTCTGAAAATTAAAATGGAAATAAAACTACGACTGGCAAACGAAAAGTGGCTCCCAAAGAAAGCAAATCTCCCCTAACACTCATGCATGACTCAACCCAACGGTGTGAGCTCTTGATTACAAATTTTTCATCGTGAAAACTGACAAATTAAGGAGCAAGCGGTGGATTTGTGTTAAAATAATCTACACGGGCCTCTGATCTCCTTCCCTATGGATTCCTATGTTTCTTGAGGCCATATCCAAAGGATTTGGACATGGCAAGTCAGACCCCCACTGCCATTTGCCACCTGGTTGTGGTGGTGGTGGTCTCTCTGAGTGGCTCAAGGATGGACTTGACCCAGGACTGGGTCTGCTGTCTCCCAGCAGCTGCTCCTTTCACTGACCTGACTTCAATAATTGCTCCTCTGGGGCCCTCTGCCGACCATCTCTTGTACAGGGGAGCAATTCTAGGAGTCTGCACTGTTAAGGACTCATACAAATCATTTATTTCGTTAAAACAACCACAAAACAAAAGCAGATTTTTAAAATTTGTATGCATGAGGAGCCATAAGCAAGGAAAAAGGAACTCACATTTTTATAAACTTACTGAATCCCATGCATTAGTGCATGCACAGAATCTTTCTGGAATATCTCTGCTTGGTGTCTGTGTCAGATAGTAAGTTTTAGATATTTAGTGGTGAGCTCCAACCAACAGGTCTCTTGCTGGTCTAGAGCCAGATGCGAACAGCTCATGGTCTGGAGGAAGAGACAAACTGGGACCCACAAAAGGCACAAAAACATATTAAGTGATCATTTAATTAAGCACTGTCCAGGAAAATGACATGTCATGGTGGGGACAGCTTTCAGGGAGCGTGTCCCTGGGGTAGGAACATTCAGGCTGAGATCAGAAGGGGAGAAGAGCAGTGTAGGCAGAGGAAACAACATGGTCATGGACCCTGTGTCAGAAGATAGCCTAGTAGATGTGATGGCTTGGAAGCATGTCTGGCAAGGCTGGGGTGCAGGGAGCGAGGGGGTGCCTAGGGCAAAAGGAGACCAGAGAAGGACAGAGGCCAGACCCTGCCAGGGCCATGGAGGTTGTGTGGAGGATTATGGTCTCTCCTGAGACCTGTGGGGAGCCACTAAGTGTTCTTAAACAGGTGGAGGATGGGAATGGTGGTGGTGAATACAATCATATTTGTGGTTTGGAAAGATGACTCTAGCTTCATGATGGAGAACAGGTAGAAAGAGGAAAAGAATAGGCTCAGGAGGTCCAGTAAGGAGTCTAGTGCAGTCCATGTGAAAGCTGGCAGTGTCTCGTTCAAAATAATGGCAGAAGAGACAGAAATGAGATCAGGGAGCATTTAGGAGATAGAATCAGCACGGACTTAGTGATGAGTGATAGAAGAAAAGCGATGTTAAAAATGGCCTGTGTTATCTCATTTAATTGTTCCAGGCTTGCAAAAAAGCATTATCCGCATTTTATATATGAAGGAATTGAGGCTCAGAGAGGTTTAGTTTGGGGCTTGAGATCATTCAGCTGGGAAGTGGCAGGGCCATACGCTTATTCCTCCCCTGCAGCGTCTCTGATGTCACATGGAGTATTTGCTTAGGAACTCATCTCCCCCCCAATCCTCTCAATGTATCCCCTATATTCTTAAGAATACTCCAAAATACTTACTGTATTTGTTTCTTTGTCTTTCTTTTCTGCTAGACCATCAGCTTGTGGGGGCTTGGGCTTTGTCTGCTGCTGTATTGTCAATACTTAGTCCAGTGGCTGGCTCAGAGTGGGAGCCGAGGAGTGTTTGTTGAATGAATGAAAAATCTTCATCCATCTCCTAGAGAAGGGAGCTAGTTGGAGGACAATGTGTGTTTTAAACAACATTTTCACTGGCCTAATTCTCTTTTGTACCAGGGCCACAGCTTGGGAATTTTTGCTGGAATGCTCAAAAAAGACTTTCAAGAAGGATCTAGAAGTTTCTGTTAGCTTAGTGTGGCTAAAAGAGACCAGGTTTGGAATCATGTGTCTCTGGTTTTACATCCCAGTTCCTCAGTTTATAAGTTGTACATCTTAGAATTACTTATCCTTTCTGAGTATTCAGTGTCCTTATGTGTAAAGTGAGGATAATTTTAGTACTTACTTAGTAGGGCTATTGTAAAGATGCATTTGGTCTTCTGTGCTAAGTGCTTGGCACATTAATATATACACTGACTATTTTTGTAGGAAAAAAGGATCAGGATTTCATGGCTAGCCAAGAACATGGATGGGGCTGGGAATTTCTCTCCACTTGGCCTCAAAGTTCCTGTTACTTACAGACTCCTCTTCCTGTGGTTTATTCTGGAATGAGGGAAGAGGAAGTTGGCTCTCTGGGGGTCCCTGACAAGCTGACAGATGTCCCCTAAGGCAGCTTTCAACAGACAGCTCTTTATTATTATTATTATTATTATTATTATTATTATTCGTGATTTACAGTGTGTGCCTACAAACCTCTGGGCACGATCATGGAATAGGAAAGGAATTAATAAATTGGATCTGGTTCTTGCTTAATTCATGGCTCTGACAAAATTAAAAATGGAGACAGGTAGGAGAGCCTAAGCAAACAAAGTGTCCCAAAGCCTAGATTCCAGAACACATGGGGCTGCAAGAGGAACACTACATAGTCAGAACTGTGGCTGAAGCCAGGCAGACATCCAGATGGAGCAGAGAAGCCTGAGAACATCCTAGAAAGCAACAAATCCTTTCAATCCAAACCTGTTGGATGTAAGGAACCCCAGACCCTGAGATTATATATGCATGGGTTCAAATTCAGACTGCACTGCTTATTTCTGTAAGTTGAGCAAATGGCTCAAGGTCACTCAGCTTGTTATTTGCAGAACTGGATTTGGATGCAAATCTGACCCCAAGCCTGTGGTTTTTAGCCATTGTAGGAGAGAAAAAATAATTTCCCCTCTATGCTTCTAAGTTCTTGGTTGAGACAGCCTATAATAAAAGACAGATTAACAACAGAAAGACAAACAGAAGTTTGTTAACATTGTTAAAAAACAAAAACTCAACTGAATAAATTTTAAAGACCTTACTGACCTCATTCAATGATTCATGAATCTGGCAGCATCCGATCTACCTGATAGAAAGGAGCTCCAAGGAGCTATACAAAATGAAAAACTTATAGGCAGAAGGGATCAGGAACAAGGAAGTTATATTAGGCAAAAAAGCAGGTTGGTTATTGCAAGGTTACTTTCCTTTAAGGATGGCAAGAGTCTATCAGGCAGATTACCTAACTAGTGATAATCAGGTGATTCCTGACGGACTGGTTTAAGATTCCATTCCTGGGAGAGCCAAAACTGTACTTTAATTAGGTCTCAGTTTGGTGGTGTGGGGCTTAACATAAGTGACTCCGTTTTGGGTCTGTTGTCTTGTTTTTACCAATATGTATGTATATCTCATGTATACGTGGAAGATACCCAGAGGAACTGAGTAACTCTCCAAGATAGCCCAAGCCACCAGCTTAAACACCATCTCCCCTGAAGACGAAAGATGTTGGGAAGGGCCAATCTGGGGAAGTTACCAGGAAAAGCACAATAAACAAGGTTAAGGTTTGCTATGCAGATTGAAGTCAGTGCCTTCTCCACTGATAAAGAGTTTCTTGTGGATTTAGAGTTACTTACAAATGGAGACTTTCTTTATAAATGTAAATGTCCCATATAAAAGAGTAACTTCTTTTTTGTGTTATAGTTTCTCCTATGTCTGTAGGTTCTCAAAAATAAACAGCTCAATTAATCCTTATGTCAAAGAGGCATATTTTGGGGTAGCATATTCTGCTATTATATTGTTTATGAACATAGGATGGCATGTTATCATTGCTTAAATATTTACTGCATAACTATGAATTCCTTTAAACGAATGCCTAGTATACAAAAGGGGTTCAATAAATACATGCTGTAAGTTTTGCTGTCTTTGATTTTTTTTTCCCTCTGAAGTTCCCCACCCCCTTATACCCCACTCCCACCACACAAACAGTTATATTGATCACTGGAAAAAGCATCTTCGAGAAATACATCTTAAGACCTTCACAAAATACCTAATTCATAATATAAAAATAGTATCCACACAGCATAGGGCTGTCCTTCAAATATCATTTCCCTCCTAAGTCATGAGATCTCTGGGTAAACCCTCATATCACACATTAACCACTGACTTTTTCCCCCATCACCTGTGGCCACTCTTCACCAGGAAACATAGTTTTGATCTCAGGAGAATTGGTGCATATGGGCTCAGAATCGAGTGATGGAATGGGGCAGAGGGCAGTGGTGGGGCTCTCTTCCTCCAGCTCAAGGTCAGCAGGGTTCACCTTCACCCCTCAGCAAGATGTCAACCAGCCGCATGTCACTCAGTAACCTTTGGGGTTACTGCCAAAGTCAGCCAACCCCAGGCCAGGGTCAGCAGTGTTGCAAAGCTGCTGTGGGCCATTCCTTTCCCAACACCAGGCCCCACCTTCTTTTGGACCACCAACACCCTTTCCTATTTTGATCCTGAGCTTTCTAACATTTCCAGGCTTACATCTTATCATAGTTGGTGTATTGTTTTTAACCTAAATTTTTTTCCTAGCTACAAAACTAAAACCATCACAGAAGACCCAGAAAAACACCCAAAAAGAAAAACAAAACAAAACAAATCACCTATAATCTCTCCATGTAGGAAATATAACTGCTAATGTTTTGGGGCAAAGCCATCTAGTCTATTCCCCCCCAACCCCACTGCTGTCCGCTGTACAGTTTTTGAAAAGGGTTATTCCTTCAGGTGTTCTCATGTTTAAGAAAAGGGGAGAAAAAAGTCCTTATGTTATCCCTCCAGAAAGAACGCAAGTAATCCCTATTATGTAAACTCTTTCAAAGAAAGAGTCTGTTCAAAACTGTCGTGAAGTCATTTGTTGCTATAGCAATGCTTGGCCCAAGTCTGCAATAAACAACCATCCTGACTCCAGCCTCTAAACAGAAGCTGCCATTATCTCCCTCAGAGCTCTTCAGGGGGGGCTCATTTTGCCAAAGTTATTCATTTAAATTAGCAGCTCCCTTCTTAGTCACTTGAATTCCTTTTGCTTCATGTGAAGCCACACCAGGGGGCCGAGAAAGCTGTTAGGGCAATAAATTGAGATGCTGAGGATTGGGGGCAGCACTCCTTTGGTTGGTGGCCTTCTGAGGATCTGAGATAAACATGGGTTCTTTGCTTCTGGTGCATGCTGTCTCGGCTGGGCATGCAGTGTACCATTTTGGAGGCATGTCACCCAGGGCAAAGTAAGGTTAGGTGTTGGGCTTCTGAGCACAATCCCATTACAGTGAAAATTCTGACACCATATTTAATCAACGCCAGGTAACTTTTTTGAACTCAAAGTACTGAGAAAATCTCATAGAGAACATTCTGGAAAGCTTTTTGCAATTTATCTACAGCCACGGAATATTATAGTTGAAGGGATGAGGTGTGGGGGCAGGGGAAGATATTCAAAGTGCTTGATATGCGTTAATTCATTTGATTCTGACAACATGCTCCTACAGAGGCAAGCGGCCTTTCTTTTTTCCTTTCCTGTTTTACAGATAAGGAAGCAGAGGCTTGGAGAGATTACATGACTTGCCCAAGGTCCCTGACCAGAAAGTGCTGGAGCCGGTTTCAAACTCGTGCTGTCTACCATGGAAACCGCTCTCTTGACCCTTCCATTATATTGCCTTAAAGGACCAGAGTAGACATGTAGGGAGCTCCTACTCTATGTACAGAATGCTAGAGATTTCACATACATTGTTTAAATGTCATGATTGGCCGGAGTAGAGGTTATCATTCCCATTTGTCAGATAGGGAAGCTGAGACCCAGAGATGGGGTACAGCCAACCTTGTCCAGCTAGTTGTAGTATGGAGGGATTTGTACTTGCGGCAGGCTGGCTTCAAAGCCTGTGTTTCTTCCTCTACACAGCGTTGCCTGGGACTCAGAAATCGTGAAGCCTGATGCCCTCTTTTTATAAATGAGGAAACTGAGCCCTGGAAATACTAAGTGCCCAATGTCATCCTTCAAGATCTAGAGGCTGCCTCCCTCCAGCCTGAACAGGCAGATGGAAGAGAGTTCATTTGTTCTAAGCTGGCCTGGTGGGCATTAGGTTAAGTCCCAGGGGTGTCTGTTTGCAAAAGCTACTGTACTTGAAGAGTGTGCATTCAGTGTGAGATCACACTGGAGTGCTGAGCCATTTCTGCTCTGTTACTGGGCATCTCTTCTCCCTAACTTGGCTTTTGTCAAGCCTTATGTCTGGGAGACTTCATCTTGGAAGTGAAGCATCAAAGGCCTTCCTCCAAATGATATTTCTGATGGTAGGCCTTCTTTATTAGTCCTGTTCCCTCCCTGTTGGGTCACTGAGGCTGGTGCTGTGGCTTCCAAAGGTCACAGAGCCTGTCAATAAGGCTCTCAGTTGACCTGTTCCAGGTTCTGGTAACTGCTCCCCCTTCTGGCTAGGGGTAGAAATGGTGCCCAGCTGTTTTTAGCCATGGGGTACTGTGCCCATAACCTTCTGTTCTATCTGATCTTGCCCACACTTTTGTAAACTGTCTCTTTAATAATTATTCAGTTTGAGTATTTCCTGCTGGGACCCTGACAGATTCACTCCCCCAGTTATTCTCTGACTCATCACCCAATTTATTTCCCGCCTAATACTTACCACACTCACTAATTGTTTCATTTATTATGGATTTGCTTCCCTAATGTCTTTCTCCCCTCTAGAATGTGAGCTTTGGGAGGACCAGAACTTTACTGATTTATTATCCAATATTGTCCCCTTGAGTCAGGATGGCCATCTTCATAGCCCAGCTGTCAGTGGTGCAGGAAGTTTCCAGGAATGATTGGTTGCAACTGGACGTAATGTTGGTGGCTGTCTCAATGGAAAGGTCCCTTCCAAGACTCTTCTTCAGGGTGCAAACAGAGGTTACATTTCAGACTTACACCTGGCCCTGCTAGGTGCTATTTGCGTCTCTGGATTCGTCCTGGATAATTCCCACTGTGATGATGCTGTCAGGATCATAATTATCATCATGCATGGTCAAATTCATCTCAGCCAACAAGCCATGTCGATCAAGTCTGTGCACTGAGTAGTGCTGTGGCCTTTGTCCAGGAGAAAGGGAAACCCTCCTGCATGGAGCATGACCTGCCATGGACTGCTGTTCTCAGATGGATGTTCATTATCAGGCTGAACACTCTTGGAGGAATCCCATGGAACATACACTTGAGAAGAGAAATGGAAACTCTACCCGTGGGTCCACCCAGATCATTTATCAGAGGACATGCAGGAGGAGCCATCCATTTGGTGCCAGAAGGAAGACTCACATTTCAGACACTCAGGGGCCAGCACTCCCAACGTCATGGGTCCCAGGGAAGCACCTGCTGCCTTTTGAGAATATTCTCAGCTTCACTTCACTGGCCAAAGCTTTTAACCTTGCATTATCTGCAGAGATAGACAGCACTGAGCTTGAGACTTCAGGCTCTGGAGTCTTATAACTTGGTTCAAATTCTGGCTTTCCCACTTAAGAACTCCAAGACTCTGAGCCACTCACTTAACTTTCCTGGACCTAAGTTTTTCATCTGTAAAGTAGGAATGCCCACACCCCCTCCCTAGAGTTATGAAAATGAGGCTGAATGAGATAGTATAGGAAAGGCACTGAGCATATGCTCAGTGAAGGGTAAGTGGCAATTTTAGGGACATGTCAGATTTCTCATCTGCCAGTTTTGCTGGATAAGTTTACTTATTTACTTATTTATTTATTTTAAGATTGTATTTATTTATCTGAGAGAGAGAGAGAGCATGAGCGGGGCAGGGGAGCTGAAGGGGCATTGGGAGAGGGAAAAGCAGACTCCTTGCTCCGCAGGGAGCAGGGGCATGGGGCTTGATCCCAGGACCCCGAGATCACAACCTGAGCTGAAGGCAGACGCTTAACCAACTGAGCCACTGGCGCCCCTCTGCTGGGTAATTTTTAAACAACCCAGTTTCTCAGCCACTTACCCCTGAACCCCTTCTGTATCATTTTTCCTTTGATTTTCGGTGTTTTCCTAAAGTAGTTGTTTAGATTGTTTTTTACTTCTACTCCCACCAAAAGTTTAAAAAGCTTCCTTGCCATTACTTTCAAGGCCCCTGGTAGTATGGGTGCAGAAGATGCATTAGTGATGTGAAGTATTTCCCTGTGGGCCTCCCAGTCCTGCCCTGGGGCTCTTCAGCCACCCCACCTCACCCACTGGTTCATTGTCGCACAGGTGGGCGAGCCCCAGGGCTCTGGGCTGGACAGGTGGTCAGGGTTGGAGTCCTACATCTGCCACCTACTTAGATGTGTGAATTCGTGTGCCCTACATAATGGCCCTACCCTCAATTCCTCGTTTGTAAATATCGTGTGAGAAACATTTGGGCCCAGGGCTCGGAAAGAGAAGTGATTTCTGTTATGCTGACGATTTTATTCTTTACCCTGGAGTTGCTGCTAATATACTTGAGATGATAAAATGAGTACTTCTAAAATGCCCATGTTGAGTCAAATAGTTATTACCGATTAAAGTTCCTGAGCGATTGCATTTCTAAGCTTTCTAACCACATTATAGATGGGTGCCAGTGACTTCAGAATTGATCTGATCAAAGGCTAATTTCTTTACTTTTTCTTTTTCCTTTTCAGAGGGAGTATGCTGAGACCAGCAATCAGATGCTCAAAACAGGACAAGTCCTGCAGGTGGGACTCCCCCTGGCTGCTCTAGAACCCTCAAAAGAGATCAATGAGCCTGGCAGGTGCTTCTGTGGCGTGGGGCCTGCCCAGCGCCCAATTCTTCATTCATCACAGCTGAGCGCTGCCCCCTGGCCTTGCCACTCCCTCTCCAGCCCGACCCAACACCCTGCCATTCCCAAACACACCGGGTTGCTCGGCATGGCTTTGCCTTTGCCACCCACCTACCGCACACCCTCCTCTCTTCTTTTCCCCATGTCTGTTATTTCTTCCACGTGCAGTTAACCATGGCTCACCAAAGCTCTAAAGCAGTGCTTCTCCAAGCATGGGCTTTGACAGGGACCAATTTGCAAACTGGAGCTGGTCTGCAAGGAGGGAAGTATGAAAACAACAATTGGACAGAATAATTTTATGTCTGTTGAATCTAGTAGTCGTAAGTGTGTGCTACTAGTTTGTATGTCTGGTTTTTTTATTTCATTTTTCTTGTTGTTTTTTACACAGGTATTGGTGTGTGAGGGAACAGAGAGACAAAAACAGAAATTGTGCTTCCCACAGCTGGTCTGAGAAGCACTGCTCCTGGCTAACATTCCCAGTGTCGGCTTGATCACTCGGGAACCCTCCCTAGCCCCACCCTCCTTTCTGTGTCTCCTTTCCACAGCCTTCCCACTCCCACCTGCTTCTGGCCTTGAACTTTCAGATGTGCTCTTCCTCCTGCCTGGAGGCTCTCCTGTCCTCTCTCCATTTAGCTTCTGCTCCCCAGCCATCTAAGCAGCTCAAATGTGGCCTCCTCAGTCAGACCTCCTCAACACACCCTCGGTCTCAGGGCTCTCCTTTTAACACCTGTTATTCCTCTTTCTTCCCAGCACCTGATCCTAGCTGGAGAGTTTACAGGGAGTTCCACTGTTTCATGCTAGACCTACCTTATCCCCCCAGCTATAAGCTCCATGAAGGTAGGCGTCACCATACTAGCCTGTCCATTACCATCTCCCGGTTTCCAGCAAGATGCCTAGCACATATGAGGTGCCCAGGAAACATTGTTCTTTTTGGCTCATTGGATGATTGAGGAAACGAATGATCAACAGAACTCAAAGATCACTAACCATTTTAGTGTATTATCTGCCTGCCTCTGGGAAGAGTTGCTCATTCTATCTTCTTGACCCCCCTCTTAAGCTATAATAAGCCTTTTTTAACAATTTCACTCGTTCCAATATATACTCCCCCAAAGCAAGACTTTGGCATCAGGGAGAACTGAGTTTAAATCCCAGTTCCTCTACTGACCAGCTGTACAACCTTGGGCAAGTAATTTGAACTCTCTATGACTCAGTTTTTCTCATTTGTAAAATGGACGTAGAAATGCCTACCTCACAGAATTGTTGGAGGATCAGATGAGATAGTACAATTAAAAACGTGGTGGAGAGTGGCCCAGAGTGGATGCTCAATTAATATTAGCTCTTTTCTGCTCTCATTCCCCCTCCATACTCTGTTATGACTTCACGAAGGCAAAGGCATGCCTTAGTCATCATTGTACCTGTGGAGCCTGAGATACAGCAGGTCCTAAATGCCAGTGTGTTGAGTGAATGAATACATAAATAATTTTAAATTATTACTATTAAACTGTTAAATAAAAAGTAATTATACCAAGTAGTCCATATTTTCAGTTTCTTAATCCACAAAAGGGGGATAATAAGCTTTATTGCTATGAGAATTAAAATAATGCATTTAAGTGCTTTAAAATAATACATTTAACAGAAGTGTTCAATAATTGGTAATTGTTGTTATCATTATAATTCATAATAACAATAATACATTAGATGGTATCTCCAAATCCTCAGCACCAAGTTTGTTTGAAATACAGCAAACAAACAAGCAAAAAAAGGCAGTGAACAATGGTCTGGCTGGACTCCAGAAGTGTAGTGAGGGGGTGTACCTAGGTCCTAAGCCCTAAAATGAATCTGGCTATAGTCTGGAGAGACAGCAGGGGGTGCTGTTTCCTTATTAAAGAGACAGCCAACTCTGAACAGTGTGGCTTTGGTACAGAATTTGAGAACTGAGCAGCAAGGCCTACAAGAGCCAAACTGTGGAGGGAGCCGAGATGTCCTTTCAAAAGATGAATGGATAAAGAAGATGTGGTTTATATATACAATGGAATATTACTCAGCCATCAGAAAAGATGAATATCTACCATTTACATAGACATGGATGGAACTGGAGGGTATTATGCTATGTGAAATAAGTCAATCAGAGAAAGACAGTTATCATATGGTTTCACTCATATGTGAAACATAAGGAATAGTGCAGAGGACCATAGGGGAAAGGGGGGAAAAATGAAGGGGAAGAAATAAGAGAGGGAGACAAGCCATACGAGACTCTTGACTCCAGGAAACAAACTGAGGGTTGCAGAAAGGGTGGTGGGTGGGGGGATGGGGAAACTCAGTGATGGGTATTAAAGAGGGCATGTGATGTGATGAGCACTGGGTGTTACACGCAACAAATGAATCATTGAACATTATAGCAAAAACTAATGATGTACTATACGTTGGCTAATCGGATTTAAATTAAAAAAATGAGAGAGAGAGAGAGAGAACTGAGTTGAGAGGGAGGTTTGAGGAGCAGCAAGTTCCTGTGGCGGGAATCTTGTAGGTTCTGAACAGAAATCCCTTGACTGACACTCCTATGTCTGGGCCCTGAATATCAGCCTGTGTTTGTCTTTGGCTGCCTTTGGGACTGCAGGCTAGTCACTCAGCCTCTCTTGCATCCCCAACCCGAAGGGATATATCACAGGGTGTGAATAGAAGAGGGAGAGAAGCAGAGAACAGGACCCTAGCACCTCAAGGCACCCTCCCCACTGCGTTTGGTACTGCTTCCCCCACCAGAGGGGGAGGGGCGGAGACAGGGGGTGTGCTGAGCTGTTGAGGGCTGCCTTTCCTTGTTCTCACTCGCACAAACGCCCTGTGGGCTAACAGCAGCCTTGAAAGCACAGTTGGCATTCACCAGGGTACCAGGGTATGAATACATAGAAATATTTACAAATAAAAAAAATAGGATGTTTTATTTTTTTTTATTATGTTATGTTAATCACCATACATTACATCATTGGTTTTTGCTGTAGTGTTCCATGATTCATTGTTTGCATATAACACCCAGTGCTCCATGCAGAATGTGCCCTCCTCAATACCCACCACCAGGCTAACCCACCCCCCCACCCCCCTCCCCCCCACCCCCCACCATAGTCTCTCATGGTTGGTCTCCCCCTCCAATTTTCCCCCCTTCATTCTTCCCTTCCTGCTATCTTCTTCTTCTTCTTTTTTTTTTCTCTAACATATAATGTATTATTTGTTTCAGAGGTACAGGTCTGTGATTCAACAGTCTTACACAATTCACAGCATTTACCATAGCACATATCCTCCCCAATATCTATTACCCAGCCACCC